>NW_027507903.1:632281523-632909023 GCF_037356315.1 Lithobates pipiens
CTGATCCCAAAGGTGTTCTATCGGGTTGAGGTCAAGACTCTGTGCAGGCCAGTCAAGTTCCAAGTCAAGTTCCTCCACCCCAAACTCGCTCATCCATGTTTTTATGGACTTTGCTTTGTACACTGGTGAGGAGTCATGTTGGAACAGGAAGGGGCCATCCCCAAACAGTTCTCACGATGTTCGAAGCATGAAATTGTCCAAAATGTCTTGGTATGCTGATGGCTTAAGAGTTCCCTTCACTGGAATTAAGGGGCCAAGCCCAACCCCTGAAAAACAACCCCAACACCATAATCCCCCATCCAACAAATGATTTGAACCAGTGCACAAACTGTTCCCACAAAGTTGGAAGCATAAAATTGTCCAAAATGTCTTGGTATGCTGATGCCTTGAGAGTTCCCTTCACTGGAACTAAGAGGCCAAGCCCAACCCCTGAAAAAACAACCCCACACCATAATCACCCCTCCACCAAATGATTTGAACCAGTGCACAAAGCAAGGAAAAGGAAACGGGAACAGGATTAGGGAGAAAGAACAGCATAGGGAATGGGAACAGGATAGGAAATTGGAAAAAAACATAGGAAAAGCAAACAAAATATAAAACTGGAATAATCAGAGGAAAAATGTTTTATTTTAAAAAAAAAGTGGGTACTTGCAAAATGCAACTGACGAAAGGCCATAAAAAACAATGTATGGACATGCACAGAACACGGAGTACACATTTCGGGAGCGCACCTCCTCTCCTTCCTCAGAGCTAGGCTAGGAAAATGGAAACAGCATAAGGAAAGGGACAGGTTATAAAATGTGAAGAGATAAACATAGGAAAAGAGATCAGGATGATAAATGGGAACAACCCTGGGAAAGGGAACAGGTTAGAAAATGGAAACAACATAGGGGAAGGGGACAGGACAGGTAAAGTAATCAGGATCAAAGGGATCAAGACATTCCGAACACAAAATCTGTCGGATTTTTACCGACGGATTTTGGCCGAAACTTATGTTGCATACACACGGTCGGAACAAAGTTGTCTGAAAACTCGATCATTCGGAACGAGGTGACGTAAAATTCGTAAGAAGGGACTACATAGAGGCCAGTAGCCAAAAGCTTTTGTCTCCAAATTTTTTCCGAGCGTGCGTGGCACTTTGTGTGTCGGAATTCTCTACACACGATCGGAATTTTAGATCCCGCTCCCAAACTTTTTCCGTTTGGAAATTCCGATGGAAAAAGTCCGATGGAGCCCACACATGATCGGATTTTCCAACAACATAATCCGAACTGACTTTTTCCATAGGAAATTCCGACCGTGTGTATGGGAAATTAGTGTTTGAAATCCTTTCCTTATCCTGTGTGTATATATCTCTTTAGAAGTGTCTAACCCGAATCTAATATCGCAATATATTCTGCTCATGAATGAAGTACACACCGATCTTTCACCTCCCTCCTGGCACTGCTCTACTTGGGATCCCAACCCTTGGCACACCTCCTGACAGTCCAGTGAATCAAGATCATTCCTTGTCTCAACCAGGTCAAGCCCGATCTCAAGTCTACATGTAAGATTCCAATACCTGCCAATGTCCTCCTTGGGAAGGAATATTTCCGGTCAAGGTCTTTAGAGACGATCTGGACTTAGGATATGCATTTGAACAGTATACTGCGTAGATGGCGCCTCTTCCTTTTCACAGTGCTGGCTATCCACGGCTTCTACACCAGTCTGCAGAGGAGGATGACCATCGACTTTTGGTAAGGCTTTTTTTACTGCTTGTGTGCATTCAACTTCTTTGAAGAAGGAAAGCCAACCTGATTTTTTTTTTTTGATTTTTGATTTTCTAGGGTATACCTACCTTAATCTGATATCATTCATTGAGCTTCTTAGGCAAAATTTCACAAAGTGGAAGCGAGTGTTATTTAGAGTTTTTTTTTTTTTCTCTCTCTCTCTTTTTTGTGTGTATGCATATGATATGCACTATTGCTTTAATAGTTTATCATTTTACCTTTTCAGTCTTTTTTTTTTTTTTTTTGTGCAATAAAATAAATAAATAAAAGAAATAGGCTAATGAGGGGCCCTCTTTTGGCATAAGATTAACCACTTCAGGGGTTTACACCCCATCACGACCAGGCCATTTTTTTGCGATACGGCACTGAGTTGCTTTAGTTGACAATTGCGCGGTCGTGCAATGCTGCACCCAAACAAAATGTATGTCCTTTTTTTCCCACAAATAGAGATTTTTTTTGTGGTATTTGATCACTGCTATGGTTTTTCTTTCTTACGCTATAAACAAAAAAAGACAGACAATTTAAAAAATAAATAAATTATATAATATATATATATATATATATATATATATATATATATATATATATATATATATATATATATATATATATATATATATATATATATATATATACATATATATATATATATTTTTTTTTTTTTTTTTACTTTCTGCTATAAGACACAGCCAATAAAAACATAAAAAAAAAATCTTCTTCATTAATTTAGGACAATGTGTATTCTGCTACATATTTTTGGTTAAAAAAAAACAAACAAAAAATGGAATAAGCGTATATTGATTAGTTTGCGCAGAAGTTATAGCGTCTACAAACTATGGGATATATTTATGGATTTTTTTTTCTTTTTTATGTTTATTACTAGTAATGGAGGCGATCAGTGACTTATAGTGGGACTGTGACATTACAGTGGACAAATCAGACACTAATACCGCGTACACACGATCTGACTTTCTGGCGGACTTTGTCTGTTGGACAATTCGATCGTGTGAGGGCTCCTAGCGGACTTGTTCTTCCCAAAAGTCCAGTGGACCTAGAAATAAGACTGAATTCAAATTTGTCCGCCTGACTCTGCTTTTAGTGGACAATCCATTCATCTGTGTGCTAGTCCGACGGACTAAAACCGACGCTAGGGCAGCTATTGGCTACTGGCTATGAACGTCCTTATTCTACGTCATCACATTCGAATATGTCTGACTTTTGGAGTGATCGTGTGTGGCCAACTCCGTTCATTTGAAAATCTGGCGCACCTCAGCTGCAAAGTCCGTCGGATTTCCACCATACCAAGCCCGTCGGAAAGTCCAGTTGTGTGTACGCAGCATAAGTGACACTTTTGACACTTTTTTTGGGACCAGTGATACCAAAACAGGGATCAGTAGTAAAAATATGAACTGTCACTGTACTAATGACACTGGCAGGGAAGGGGTTAACATCAGGGGCGATCAAAGGGTTAAATGTGTGCCTAACCTGTGCTTGTGTACTGTGTGGGGGAGGTGTTTGTACTATGGGAATGCAGAGATCTGTGTCTCTGATCAATACCTTCCCTACTGACAGAACAGTAGTCTGTCTTGTTTACATAGGCAAATCGCCATCTTATTGTATTCTGAACGATCGGTGGGTCCAGACAGACATTGAGTCCCCTGGACCCCATGATTGGCTCCTGCTGTGTCCAGTCACAGTTCGAGCCTGGTGCTGGTGGCACGCGTGTGTGCGCCCCAGACACAGAGGTGCAGGATCACGTACTAGGTAAGTGATCCTGTGCAGGAGAGCTACGATGTCACCGTATATATACAGTATACGTTCAGCAAACAGTTAATTGAAAGAAGCCTCTGTAACCCTCAGGACTCAGTCATTTAAAGCCCAACTGCACCCTTTAAAACTACCAAAGGCCCACCTTAATTTCCATTTTTTCCTCGACTTCAACATATTTTGACAAAATGACAATTTCTCCCAATTTTCACAGAAATTCTGGGTAAATTAAAACTTTCAGGTTGGCTCATCCCCATTATTTATGTATTCCAGTTCCAGCAAAGAGATTCACAGTAACAATCACTAGCTAGGAAACCTCACAGCTAGAGATACCAACAGTTGAGAAGTGATTTATCCCACCACCATCCATTGAAATTTCCGTTGAGGGAAGACTAATACTTTAATGACATGGGTGAACATTTGTTAAAAAATAAATTTAAAATGTGGGTGGCATAACAAGTAGAGATATTTTTCCATGTACTTCTTTATTGATCAACGAATAAAACCCTACGTTGTTCATACTTGCTAAATCAATGTAAAATGTAAAAGAACCCCCCCCCCCCCGGGCGCGCGCGCACAATCGGTAATAAAGCACTGTAAAAGTCCTATGTTATATACCATATTTATCGGGGTATAACACGCACCGGCGTATAACACGCACCCTAAGTTTAGGAGGGCATTTTACGGAAAAAAGTTTTAGGAGGGAAGTTTAAGGGAAAAAAACCTTACATTTAAATGCCAGTCAATGCAGCCTTATCAGTGTGCATCTGCAGCCTTGTCCATCATTGCAGAATGATAAGTGTCATTTGCAGCTTGCCCAGCGCTGTTTGCAGCTTTGCAGTGTCATTTGCAGCTTGGCCATGTTTAAATTTCCTGCTGCCGAGACAGACCGAGGGAGCTACGCCGAAAAAGACCGAGCCGACTTGCTCGGCTCCGCTCTTAGTCCCGCCTCCCTGCTGTTTCTCTAGCGAGCGCTGCCGAAAAAGACAGAGCCGTCTGTACTGTGTATTCGGCTGGGCTCCGCTCGCAGTCCCGCCCAGTATGGACGGGACTGCAAGCCGAGCCGAGTACACAGTACAGTCGGCTCGGTCTTTTTCGGCAGCGCTCGCTAGAGAAACAGCAGGGAGGCGGGACTATGAGCAGAGCCGAGCAATCGGCTCAGTATTTTTCGGCGGCGCTCGCTCGGTCTGTCTCGGCGGTGGGAAATTTAAACATGGCCAAGCTGCAATTGACACTGCAAAGCTGCAAATGACACTGCAAAGCTGCAAACAGCGCTGGGCAAGCTGCAAATGACACTTATCATTCTGCAATGATGGACAAGGCTGCAGATAAGTTCCCACTGATACCATTGATCTTTTTAGCCATCTATAAGAGTGAAAGGAGCATTCTTCCTCAACCAGGTTCTATTAAAACCTAGAGTTCCTCCACAGGTTGTAAGGGGTTCCTTGAGTGATGAGCAATTTTTGCCTCTCAGATAAGTTCCCACTAACACCATTGATTTTTTTAGTCATCTATAAGAGTGTAAGGAACATATTTTCTCAACCAGGTTCCATGGAAGCCTAGGGTTCCTCCAGAGGTTGTAAGGGGTTCCTTGAGTGAGGAGCAATTTCTGCCTCTCAATTAAGTTGCCACTGACACCATTGATCTCTAAGCCCTTGTACACACGGTCGGACATTCCGACAGCAAACTGATTTTTTCTGACGGATTTTGTCCAAAACTGGTGTTGCATACACACGGTCGGACAAAGTTGTCGGAAAATCCAATCGTTCAGAATGTGATGTTCGTTCGTTACGGTGGGACTACGTTCAGGCTAGTAGCCAACAGCTTTGGTCTCGTAATTTGATCTGAGCATGCATGGCACTTTGTCCGATCGGAAGTCTCCACAAACGATTGGACAAAGTCCGATCGGATCATGTTGTTGGAAAATTTTATATCCAGCTCTCAAACTTTGTTGGCCGGACATTCCGATGAAAAAAGTCCTATGGAGCCCACACATGGTCGGATTATCCGGCAACGAGGTCCGACCGGAAATTTTCCGTTGGAATTTCCGACCGTGTGTACAAGGGCTAAGAGTGTAAGGAGCATTCTTCTTCAACCAGGACCCATGGAACCCTACGGTTCCTTCAGAGGTCGCAAGGGGTTGCTTGAGAGATGAGCAATTTCTATCTCTCAGATAAGTTCCCACTGACACCATTGACCTTTTTATCTTTCTGTAAGTGGCTAAGTCTTCCAAATGACCACAAGTGTTAGAAGCATTCTTCTCACAGACCATCACACTAATGTATCATGTGTTGTAGATATAGTCATTTTTAGCAGGGGCTCCCTGAGACTGGAAAGTTATTTCAAGGGTTCCTCTGTGTTGAAAAGGTTGAGAAAGATTGGACTACTTTGAAATTTTTTTGCCATCATATTTCCATGTTTGTATGTTAACAAAGTAAAAAAAAAAAGTTTTAAGTAATAAAAAAACACGACGATCATTCATAATAAAAAGTGTAATTCTGTTAGGGACTGCACCTACTTTAAAAAAGTTGTCAAAGCATCTATAAAACAATAAGGAAGGAAAACATTTGAGGTATGAATGCTTCTGCTTTACGCAAGAGATAACAGTCTGATTGTAGACTTCAGCTTTTACACCAGTAGATTTTTCAACAATATGTTCGTATGACAAATTTCTCATCAGTACATTTGATAATGCCTACTTGACCAATGTCATTCAAAAGTAAAAAGAACACTACCATGGGGGTACTGTGGATGTGTTGGCTGGATTTTATATGTATATGATGTCAGTTAAAGCAACTTGACATATAGAAATATCTGGATTCAGCTCAAGGCAGGTTTGCAGCGCATACACAATATTGTCAAACGTATTGGGACACCTGTCTTTTCACTCACATGGACTTTAATGGCTCCCAGTCTTCATCCGTAGGGTTCCATATGTATTGTGTTGGCCCACCCTTTGCAGCTATAACAGCTTCCAATCCTCTGAGAAGACTGTCCACAAACTTTAGGAGGGTGTCTATGGGAATGTTTGACCATTCTTCCAGAAGCACATTTGTGAGGTCAGGCACTGATGGACAAGAAGTTCTGGCTAGCAGTCTCCGCTCTAATTCATCCCAAAGGTGTCCTATCGGATTGAGGTGCAGACCAGTCAAGTTCCTCCACCCCAAATTCGCTCATGTATGTCGTATGTCTTTATTGACCTTGCTTTGAGCGATGGGCCAAATCACTTGGTGAAGGGGGGATTATGGTGTGGGGTTGTTTTTCAGGGGTTGGGCTTGACCCTTTAGTTCAAACAAAGCAAGGTCCACAAAGACATGAATGAGCAAGTTTGGGGTGCAGGAACACTTGTGGGATGAATTACAGTGGAGACTGCAAGCCAGGCCTTCTCGTACAACATCAGTGCCTGACCTCACAAATGCTCTTCTGGAAGAATGGTCAAACATTCCCATAGACACACTCCTAAACCTTGTGGACGGCCTTCCCAGAAAAGTTGAAGCTGTTATAGCTGCAAAGGGTGGGCCAACTCAATACTGAACCCTATGGACTAAGACCGGGATGCCATTAAATTTCATGTGTGTGTAAAGGCAGGTGTTCCAATACTTTTGTTAAAGCGGAGTTCCGGCCACATAATTTGTAAATTTTTTTTCAGGCATCCCTTCATAATGCATTTGTTGGCTAGTGGATCTGAGTTTTAGATAATTTTATACTTACAATTAAGAAAACCCTCTTCTGGCCATTGCCATGATGATTGTGGGCATGTGAAGCCCAATCGCAACCTCTTCCTGGATTTGTGATGGAGAGGTGCATGGTGGGTTACCACCATGCACCTCTTCATCTCGCGCATGCGCAATGCTCTGCCGGCCGTAGCGCCGATTGTTTAGAAAGTTGCCATAACAACAGGCGGCGATGGATGAAGGTCCCTCCCCATTGTTATAGCAACATAGATGCGATCAGCCTTAAAATCGCGTAATTTCCGGTCGGGAAATAATGATATTTTTTGCTCACAGTACTGCCAACTGACTCTTGGGAAATGATGACTCTCATTTCCCAGGAGCACAGCTGAGAGAGGAAGTGATGCAGAGAGCCGCGGACCCGGAAGTGGCAGATTAGGAGCCACTACATAGCAACAGGGCATTTCTGGTGAGTAAAAAAAAAATGTGCCCCCCAAATGTTTATTAATACTATGAAAGGATTGTAAATATGTAAAAATGTTTTTTAGGGGGGAACTCCGCTTTAATTTAGTGTAAATGAATGGGGTCAGGTGGCGTCGCAATTGCTAAGGATGCTGTGGATGTCAGCACCCCCCCACTTCTTTAGCAACCATTGAAAGTAAGAAAGCTGCTATGTATTGTACCAGGCGAAAAACAACTACTATATATAAGTAAATAGTTTGCCATTCAACTGAACATCTGAAGAAACAAAGTTTGAACCAGACTAGGAGTTCATCCTTACTAACAAGTAAAAAAAAAAAAATTCCTATGTAAATCCTTTGCAAACCTTAACACACGATCGGACTTTCCGACAACAAAACTCGGACTTGGACTTTTGTTCAAAGGGTGTTGGCTCCAACTTGTCATACATACACACGGTCACACAAATGTTGACCAACAATTATGAACATCGTGACGTACAAGACGTACGTGATATCTCCATTATGGAAGCTAGTTTTACAAGACCGAGCGCTTCCGGCTTGCCCTTGCTTCCGAGCACGCGTGTTTGTACTTTGGACTTTTGTCCGACAGACTTGTGTACACACGATCGGAAAGTAACACACATTTCTTGGCGGAAAATTTGAGAACATGCTAGCCAACATTTGTTGGCGGAAAGTCTGACAATAAATGTCCAATGGAGCATACACACGGTCGGACTTTCAGCCAACAAGCTCACATGCAACATTTCCCGTTGGAAAATCCGATTGTGTGTACGCGCCATTATGCCCCATCAGATTTTCTGCTGATTTTTTCCTTCAGATTTACCAAAACCATGTAGTGCAAGGGTCTGTCTGATTGCATAAAAATTGAAATTCCTAAGGTTTGACCTCATATTATATGGTTTTGGTAAATATGAAGAAAAAACTGATAGTGTGTGCGCAGCATTAGAGTTCCCTAATGGTACTCAAAGACCAAAAAATAACCATTCAACCATTCTTTACTCTATCCTAAAAAAAAAAAAGTCTTATCCATAAACTTCAATTACATCAACTTAGGGTTTCTTCTTTTTTTTTAACCCTTTCAGGAGGAGAGCGCGTTTTGTAAAGGCCTCGATTTCTGACTGCGAGAAAGTGAGAAATATCACATTAACAGAGTCATTAAAATCGTAAGTATTGAAGTCACTTCTAAAATAATGATATCACTTAGGTTACATCAGTATAGCGTAAGTAAGGGAATGGTTAGAACCCCTATTAGGCTCTTTTTTCTGTCTATAGCCCTGCTCGGGATATTCACTCTTTCCATTTTTCCTGTTGACCATTGCTACCGAGAAAGTGATAGGAAATCCAAAAATATGTAGTTGTCCTGATACAGGATGGGGAAGGGAAATAGTCCAGCGAGGACAACTGTTTGGGTGGCAACTGCCAAAGAGGGTATTTAACTTCCTCTTTCTAGTCCTGTCGTACGTGTTGTACGTCACCGCGTTTTTGGCGGTCAGAATTTGGTGTTACCGTGTGTAGGCAAGACAGTTTGAGCGGAATTCTGCCAGAATTCCGACAGGAAAGCCATCAGAGCTTTTTCAGACGAGAATTCTGATGAAATGGATTAATCATGTGTTTTAGCTTTTTGATATATGATGTAAATTATCTGTTGTAATAAACTTTCTATTTTTACAAATGCATTCTTTTTGAGTGTTCATGGTGCTTTAAAGGTCCAGTTTTTTGAGGAAACTTTCTTTTACATATTGTACAAGGGATGTGGACCTGAACCTCTCCTTTCCCATCCAATTAGTCTCAACCATTTTCTGATTGTAGGGCATGGGTCTTTGGACCTACCCTGAAGTCTTGGGGTGGGGGTTGCCCCTAAGGTTCCCTCCTTTCCTGCATGGGGGGGGGGTTCTTTCTTTGGCAAGGCCACTCACCAAATACTTGTTGGTTGGCTTTGGCTGATCATGAGGAGTAGGGTTCGCTGGGCCTTTTGGCTAGGTTGACCTGAGTGTGCCAACCCCCCCCCCCCCCCCCTCCAGAGGGCTAGGGTATGGTACTTCATGACACATCCTAATTGCACTTTTTTTATATACTTTGGTGTTTAATTTTTGTGCACCACACCATGGGCTTAAAAAACAGAAAAATGCTGTTTTCAATAAAGTGTCCATTAGTAGCAGCCCATCCATATGGGGCACAGGGGCGCCACCCCCCTAATCCTGGATTTTAATGTTTTGTTTTTTTGAAGCACAGGATTAGAGCCTGAGGACCTAATTAGCTTAAAAAATGGTGGGCAGAGCACTGCCCCCTGAGCCCACCCAGTTATGTCTTCCTGCTTCTCCTCCCGACCAATCAGGAAGCGGGCCGGGAGGAGAAGCAACGCCTGTACGAGCGGATCCTCCCAGTCAGAATCACAGGCCAGGGGCATGTATTGGCAGCAGCTGAGTGAGTACCGAGGTCAAACCCAATTGACCGCACCGGAGAAGCCTGACAGGTCGGGGATGGCGGTACCCTGCAGTGTATCCAGCGCCCTGCCTTGGGACCAACAACAACCGGCTCAGCCTCCACCTCACCATGGAGTACCACCATCTCTAATCCAAAGCAGCCACACTAATAGAGAGCCTTCTAGACATCTCCTAAAGTAAGGCCGCCTCCTTCCCATCCGTCTCTCGCATGGGGGGGTGGCGGGTTTGGCGTCGGTGCAAGTGAGGAAGGGGGCAGCTGGCGGTGCGAGTGAAGAGGGTCGGTTTGTTTGCTGCCCACCCAAAAAATATTGAGCACCAGCCGCCGCTGCTGTCCATGCAGCTTTTAACTCCTTCATCAGTGATCTCTCATTGGCAGTGTCCGGGACCCAGTAGGTGAAAGATGGTGCCAGGGTGCAGCCCATGGGATGAGCGAGGTGCAATCCTGGGAGGACATTATATGAGGTCCTACCAAAACAGCAGTGCTTCCACCCGCCTGTCATTTTACAATAGGCCCTGGCGGGAGCACTGTTGTTCTGGAAGGAATTCATATGACTTCACATGATGTCCTCCCAGGATCATTCCCCACAAGCTGCACTGTGGCGCGATCTGTCACCCAAAGACAGATCACTGTACCGGCCTGCTACCGTTATAATGTGATCGCTGTGGCCAATCACAGCAGATCACATAACAGTTGTACTGGTCACAGTCATCACATGGTAAAGACAGGGCCAATCACAGTCCATCTGTACCATGTGATGAGCTGCAGCCAATCACAGCTAATTACAATGGTAAAGACTGAATGAATTGTCTTTATTCAGAAAAAAAAATGGTTGCTTAAAATTGTAAAACTGTAAAATTCACAATTATAAACAATCATAGTGTGTGTAAAAAAAATAAAAAATAAAAACCTGACTACCTCTCCAGAGTAGTACAGTGTTACTGTGGTAACACTGTATTGCTCTGGCTACTGCATGTAAGCAAAATATAATAAATAAAAAAAGTAACACATTTTTACAAAAAAAATTATAAAAAAAATGTTTGTGTTATTTATTTTTTTACATACTGTCACCAGTCAGTGTCCCTGATTATCACCACACCAATTAATTTTTTTTTTTAAATTTCTTCTGTTTTTTAAAAATTTGTAACAACAATGTACAACTTCAATAAACTCGCCATGCCTCTTACTAAATACCTTGGACTGTCTACTTTCCAAAAAGGGGTCATATGGGGGATATTTGTAATGTCCTGGCATTTTTGAGCCTCCATAAATGAGTTTGTAGACTCTATAACTTTCCTACAGACTTAACTATAATATACACTGATTTGGGTTATTTTCACCAGAGAAATGTAGCAGAATACATTGTGGCCTAAATTGATTAAAGTGGAGTTCCATCCAAAAGTGGAACTTCCGCTTTAGTACTCCTTGCCCCTTACATGCTACATTTGGCATGCCATTTTTTTTTTGGGGGGGGGGAGTGGGTACTTAATTTAGAGAAGGACTTCCTGTCCCACTTCCTCGTTCCGATTCCAGGCCACCTAGGTGACTCCTCCTCTCCCCCTAGGCAGCCCCTCCCTCTCTGCATTCTTCTGGGAGATATCACAGGTCCCATAAGATTGCCTGTCCACTCGGAGAGTGCAGTGCAACTCGCTCCTGGCTGTGAAGCCACAGGCTGTCATGGGCAGGTGCCCACAGTTCCAATGACGGAGCTGCGGAGAGGAGGAGGAGAGGAGCGAGGCTTCGGGCACTCACATCGCTGGACCATGGAACAGGAAAGTGTCTATTTATTAAAAGTAAGCAGCTATACCTTTTGTAGCTGCTGATTTTTATTAAACTGGAAAAAAGCCTGGAACTCCACTTTAAGAAAGAGCATTTATTTGCAAAAAAGAAACCAAGACATTTTTGAATGTCCAGTCTTTTTTGTTTATTCTGCAAAAAAAACTAAAAAATTTGTGGTGAGTAAATACCACCAAATGAAAGCTTTATTTGTGTGAAAAAAATTCTAAAAATAACATATGTCTACAGTGTTGCATGACCGCACAGTTGTCATTCAAAGTGTGACAGCGGTGAAAGCTGAAAATTGGCCTGGGCAGAAAGGGGGTAAAAGTGGCCAGTATTGAAGGGGTTAAAAATATTACTGTAGATGCCATTCATTTTCTGACCCCTGAAGCCTGGCTAAAAGGTGCCTATGTCAGTTTACATTGCCATGCTTGCTAGTTTCTGGGATGCTGCAGCAGTTGGACTAGGTTTGCCACCTGTCTGGGATTCACCCAGACAGTCCAGGTTTTGAATCATGTGTTCGGGTTTCAGGCAGACTGACACCCGGACGCATTATTCAGACCCGGCTGTGGCTCCCTAAGTAACCAAGATAGTCCTGCACAAATCTGTGGGCAAGTTCGGCATCACTGGGGGGGGGGGGGGCGTTGATGTCAGGAAGAGCAATTCTTCCACACCCACTGTTCGCTGCAGCACGCTATATGCACTGCAATACTACTCACCTTGGGGCACCCAAAGGTGTACCAGGCCACTAAAGTGTTCAGGTTTGGCTTGAAGAAAAGGTGGCAACTCCAAGTTGGACCCTGATTATCAGCATCACAAGAGTGAGAATTACCTGTTCCAAAAGCTGCACATGGGCAGCAGTGGCGCTGATAGAGGAGGATCTATGCCAAGAGCATTTGAGACCTTTTATCATGAGGATGTCAATATTTTTAATGAGTTGATGTGTCATGTACCTGGTTGGAAGCCAAAGTGGCGAGATGGCTTCCAATTCGGCTCTGGTCCAGGGCCGTCTTTGATATTGACTGGAACCCGGGGCAAAAAAGTTCTTGCCCCCCCCCCATACAATTTCACTCTCTACCTGCTCTGAGACATACAATAAATAGCAGTAGACTTATAACCAGTTTACTGCATCAGATCAGGCAACAACTGCTTACTGTCTGGTTGCTAGAGGTTACAGCACACATTACGGCTCACTGATTAGTTGCTAGAGGTTACAGCAAATTTTTTCTGCTTGTTGATTGGTTGCTAGAGATTACTGTACAGTAACACTGCTCACTGATTGGTTGCTAGAGGTTATAGCACACCATCTCCTCACTGCAGGGGGGGTATGATATACCGTATATACTCGAGTATAAGCCGAGATTTTCAGCCTCTTTTTTGAGGCTGAAAGTGCCCCCCTCGGCTTATACTCGAGTCATCGCTGTCTGCCCGCTCGATCAGCGTGTCGAGCAGACAGACAGCGGCCATTCTATTCAAAAGCCGCGCCTCCGGCTCCGCCTTCGCCTGTGATAGGCGGAACACTGAATTTCCCAGCAGCCTGTGTTCCGCCTATCACGGACATCGTATCATCCTCGTACTACGGACGAGGATGATACGACGTCTGTGATAGGCGGAACACAGGCTGCTGGGAAATTCAGTGTTCCGCCTATCACAGGCGAAGGCGGCGGCGCAGCTTTTGAACTTTACAATGGCCGCCGACGAAGAGGGCACGGGACGGAGGCAAGGGAAGGCACGGCACGGGACGGGACGGGACGGCGGCGGCAAGGCACGGCACGACACGGGACGGATGCAAGGAGGCAAGTCACGGCACGGGACGGAGGCAAGGAGGCAAGGCACGGGACGGAGGCTCGGGACAAAGGTAGGCTGGACACACACACACACACACACACGGATGGAGACACACACAGGGATGGATGGATGGATGGATGGATGGAGACACACACACACACAGGGATGGATGGATGGATGGATGGAGACACACACACACAGGGATGGATGGATGGATGGATGGAGACACACACACACAGGGATGGATGGATGGATGGACACACACACACACAGGGATGGATGGACGGACACACAGGGATGGACGGACACACAGGGATGGACGGACACACAGGGATGGACGGACACACAGGGATGGACGGACACACACACAGGGATGGACAGGCATGTCTCACCCTCGGCTTATACACGAGTCAATAAGTTTGCCAGTTTTTTTGGGGGTAAATTGGGGGCCTCGGCTTATATTCGGGTCGGCCTATACTCGAGTATATACGGTACATATGAATGACACCTTTTCTTACAGATCAATGCCGCCGGCCGCAGCTATTTACTTAGTAATGCTGCCGCTATTTACATATGAATGCCGGTTATTTACATGTAAACACGGGGTCTGCAGGTGAGTCATCTGTACACAACAATAGGGCAGAGCTGGGCAGTATTAGTAGCAGCTCTTCACACTGAGATATCAGGACACAGCACAGGACTAAAACTTCTAGGGACAAGGGAATTTAAACTAGGATAGTTGGCAAGTTAATCTGGGCCCCACAACAATGACAGGGCCCAGGGCAGAGGCCCCTTTTGCCCTGCCTTAAAGACGGACCTGCCCTGGGAATAGAGACAGGTGTACGAGGCAAAAAGTAGCACTGGTACCGGGGATTCAGGTGGTTGATAGTTGGTCCACAAAGATGGTATCCAGGCAGCAAAGGAGAATCTCAGGGATACTCCAGAAGTAACCATAGCTGGCAGTCCATACGCCCCTCGTAAGAGGATACAGGACAAGGCCCATAGGAAAGGTCTGGAAAGAAGAGCTGCCAAAGTCAGCCACAGGTAGTTAAAAGAGACAATATCTTGAAGTTGAAGTCAGGTCAAACACAGGTACGCAACTGGCATGAGAGATGTGGACTGGAGCCAATTCAGGGTCATACACAGGTAAGCAACTGGCATGAGAGATGTGGTCTGGAGCCAATTCAGGGTCATACACAGGTAAGCAACTGGCATGAGAGATGTGGTCTGGAGCCAATTCAGGGTCATACATAGGTACGACATTACGGGAGACCTTATTTGAACACATGCTGAGGCTATGCAGCTGGAATGAGAGATATGGTCTGGAGCCAAGGCGGGGGTCATAAACGGCAGATAAGAGGTTTATCAGCAAGCCGAAGACACAATCAGGAGTCAAGCAGAGGAAAGTCCAAGAACAAGCCTAGCCTGTAATGGGTAATCAACAAGCGCAGAAGAATCAGGATACTCAGGACCAAGGATCGCGGATAGCTGAAGATCATTCAGCAATTACAAATCTCGACTCCTTTCCTTAACTACTTTGAGCTCCGGGCCTTTTCTGGCACTTTTTGATTACGTGTAACAATCAGTATTTCTTGCTAGAAAATTACTTAGAACCCCCAAACATGATATATATTTATTTTCAAAGCAGAGGCCCTAGAGAATACTTTAGTGGGTTTTGCAATTAAATATGTCCCACAGTATTTGCACAGTGGTTTTTCAAATGCAATTTTTTGGGAAAAAAAATCCTTTTTTTTTTAATTTTAATGCAAAAAAAACACAGTACATAACCCAATTGTTTTGTAAAATATAAAAGATGAAGTTATGCCGAGTAAATCACCAAACACGTCATGCTTTAAAAACTTGCAACAGCGGCAAATTACGTAAATTTTACTAATTTTACTATCCATAGGTGACGCTTTAAAACCCTTTAGAGGTTACCACTCTAGATTCACAGAGGATGTCTGGTGCTAGAATCACTGCCTGTGATCTGACGTTCGGGGTGATACCTCACAAGTGTTGTTGGACGATTGCTGTTTGTGTGTGTGGGACCAAAGTGCACATTCACCTTTGCGCGCAAGCATGGGAGGACGGGGCAAAAGGAATGAAAACATCTTTGTGACAGCAATAGGCATGTGACAGGTCCTCTTTATGGAGAGATATTGGGTCTATAATACATCAACAAGGCATTTTCCTCCACACAACGGCCATTTACTGGATATTTTCTCTTTTTCAGACCATTCTCTGTAAACCCGAGAGATGGTTGTGTACGAAAATCCCAGTAGATCAACAGTTTTTGAAATATTCAGACCAGCCTGTCTGGCACCAACAACCATGCCACGTTAAAAGTCCCTTAAACCCCCTTTCTTCCCCATTCTGATGCTCGGTTTGAACTTCGGCAAGTCATCTTCACCACGTATAGATGCCTAAATGCATTGAGTTGCTGCCATGTGATTGGCTTATTAGCAATTTGTGTTACCAAGCAATTGAACAGGTTTACCTATTAAAGTGGCCAGTGAGTGTGTATATATGTGTAGCGCTGGCTCCTGACGAGCCTGCACTATATGTTTTTGAAAATTAATATTCCTGAAACCACACTTGGGTTTTAGGGCTAATTTTACAAAATGATGGTCTCAGTACCAGTCCAGCTGGGTTGCACTGGGTTCTCCTTGGCCGTAGGTGTCACTGTCACCGCCGTGGTTGTAGAACGCAGTTTAGCAGGGTGTATTGAGTGCCATATTTTCTCATATTTTTAAGGTACTGACCTCACGTGCTACGGGGTTCCATGCCAGAAGATGTTCTGTCTGTTTGGTTCTGGTCCTCCTGACCAGCCCCCATGGCCCTCCTGGCCTGGGGTGTGGTTCCATGCATTTCCAAGTCTCAGGGCTGGATAGCCCGAGGCGAAGCAACTGCAGGGACAGGTCTGTATGGATGTTGAGGCCCTGTGATTCAATGGTGGTCCGTGCCGTCTCATCTAAGCAGAGGCCCAGCAAGTGGAGAAGCATCCAGGGGAGGACTCTTCAGGAGAAGGCCATGTACCTGGAGGCTCAGTCGAAGGACACTTCATGGATCCACACTCATACGGTATCGCCTGTCCGGCTGAGAGATACTGGTACCATATGATAGCTCTATAAATTTGTCTATGTCCCTCAGTTACGCTCAAGTCTGTGGCAGAGACTTTTTCTCAAGTAATCTACGTTCAAGTCTGTGGCAGAGACTTTACTTTACTTAACACCCTACTGGCTGCTAGGCTTAGTGAGAGGAGGTCTATCTGGGGGGGTTGTGAAAATCCAGCTGTGAAACGGTTATTCTCTGGATTCCTTCCATAAAGACTTTCCATTTTTGACAGCCCAAAGTGCCTGAACTTTCTCTTAGCCCTCTACCCTAAACTGAGAGATCTTGTCCCTATTCCAAATAAATAACCCAAAAGAAAGATCCAGTGTCAGTTCATGCATTTCTTTGGGCCATCTACCACGGGAAACCCTAGACGGAGACGAGGTCAAGAAAGTAACGGTAAGCCCAATAATACCAGCAGCTCCTGCGGGGGTCAGTGCTACATATGTAAAGACAGTTGACTACAATTGTATCAGACTTGAATTGCTGATTACTTTGATCCTGAGGAAGCAGATCCTATCTACGAAATGTGTCAACACAATTCTGCACATCTTGTAGTTGTTTAAATGTAATTGAAATGCTCTGGACAGTGATTTTTAGCACCCCTTTAGTGCAGTGATAGCGAGCCTTAGCACCCCAGATGTTTTGGAACTACATTTCCCATAATGATAAACTACACTACAGAGAGCATGAGCATCACTGAAACTGTAGTTCCAAAACATTTGGGCTGCCAAGGTTTGCCATCACTGCTCTGGTGTGTGTAAAAGTGAGTGTAGGCAAACCATACTCTGATTTACATTTAAGTTGGTGAGTCTTAATTATGTCAGGGTTTATTAGACGTCAGGGCTGGAACAGCAGCTCCCTGATGCCTCTACCTGTTTCTAGAGTGTTGGAGAATGTTTTGGAAGATAGGGGGTGGAGACTAGGAGGGGCTGCTCAGCATATTTGGAGGTCCCTGGCCAATCTCCGGGAGTGGGCCTGACAGCGAGCCTGGGAGCCTTTAAATATTGACGAGTCACGCCAGCAGGTGCTGTAGAAGATGGAGCAATAGTGTTGAGGAGGCTGTTGGTGACCCTAGTCTGGTGGGGGGGGGGGTGCTGCCCTGGGCCAGGGATTGGGTGCTGTAAAGATCTTGCCAAAACGGACAGGAGGAAGTCTTTCCCGGAGGCACAGGAGGAAGACAGGACAGAGTGAGTAGTGCAACAATGTGAGGGGTTAACAAAGGGGGGAGACTGTTACATGTAACCATTCTCCCTTGAAGACAGTGGTGTGCTTAAGTCTTCAGACATCTCCCTAGAGATCTTCTGAGAGTTACTGGGGCAGGCTGGTGAAAGGTTAATTGGGTAGACTGACTGCAGAGGCAGCCAGGAGGGCTGGGGAAAGGGGCAGCTGCAGTCAGGGGGGTTGGCAGTGCCTAAAAAGATGGTGCTGGGATAAATAGCCACAGAGGAGAAGTTACGAGTTGTTTCACTAAATCTGAGCTACACTTAAAGGAGCTGCAAGTTCCTGCCTGTAATGGGCTATGGCTAAATCTGACTGGGAGGCTGTCAGATCATCTCAAGAGGGATTCAGAAGGAGCAAGCAAGCGTGTGCAGGAGGAAAGAGGAGAAGAGACTGTATATATATATGTATATAGGAAGTTATTCCTGAAGCTGCTGAAGCCAAGTGGGCATCCCATAACCTCCCATCCCTATCCAAGCTATTAACCCACTAATAAATAACATAAACAAAGCAACGGATTGTTCTCTGACTATGGGTGTTTGTGAAAATTTGGTGTGCTTGGCTGTGCAGGAGTGGGGGATCCAAGTTCATCTGCTTCTCCTACAGGGGGTGTTCTACAGATTATATATTGTAGGTTACTGCAAAGACCAGGACCCGGAAGGTCAATTTGATATCTAGTCCCAATGGTTTAGTCTGGAACCTCAGCCACTGCTAGGGAGGACCAATGCATATGAGATACTCCCATGGTACTTTAAACTTTGGCCAACATCCACATTGGGTACAGAAAGTGGTTCTATGCATAGTTTGTCATTATACAGTTAAACATGGGCAGCCATATTTACTCTTTAGATGAACCGACCCTAGTCATTACTTTCCAATGCAGCAAAGAGGTTATGCTTTAATGTTCCTTCTCACATTGACAATCTGTGAATCAGTCTACTCATTTAAAACAATGCACTTCCTGTCTGGCCAATATCTTATCTCAACATTTTAAGGGAGGGACATGTTTTCATTGCAATGAGCCACTGAGAGCTCCCTCTACTGGCTAAACGACACAAACTAGGTTAACCCTAAAGCCTACGGCATTGTTTACTTCCATTGGTGCTGAGGCATTTTTTTACTCCTGCTGGCCATAGTCCGGTGTCTTTAAAATCGAAAGAACGATAAACTGGCCCTTTGTTGGGAAAGTTGGGAGACGCCTGCTCTAAAATCTAGAAGTGCTGTCGTTTGGAGGTAATAGATTCCTTTTATTTTCTTCTTTCTACATAGACTTGAACCTGATTACTTCAGAAGGCTTGTTAATGATCTGGGGCATTGTCCATGGCAATACAACGAGTCTGAACACAATAAAGTTAGGTGAGTATTCCCGAATCCCTACAAGGTTTTCTTTTTTCACTATGACAAATTTTTCTGGAAGATTGAGGATATACTTTAGATGAATGGGGGCCATGGACCCACCCCTTAATGGAATAAACAAAAAGAAGTGGGATTGCGCTTTGGATAATCTATGTGTATTCAATTGAGAGGCAAAGCTGCCTCTACCAAATATTTCCAGCCAGAATGGTTGGAATGGAGTAGTGCAGAAGGTATAGGTAGATGTGGTGCTATGCCTCAAAAATGCAAAAACAAGAGAATATGTGCACAAACCAAAAACTACGTGTTATCCCCTAATATTAGAAAAAAGAGAACCATTGGGCCCTAAGATATAATTAATTGGTGAACTGCATCCAAGAACATAAGAGCTCAGCTGTGTCAAGATTAGTGTAGTACCTTAACCACCAGAAATTAATTTGTCCTAATTAGTTAACGAGTTATAAGGAATTGATATGGAAATATAGAGATAAAAACACCATACGGAGGTTCTAATACCTAATTAATTTTCCTCTTCCATTTTTATCTCTATATTTCCGTATAAATTCCTTATAGCTCGTTAACTAATTAGGACAAATTAATTTCTGGTGGTCAAGGTACTACACTAATCTTGACACAGCTGAGCTCTTATGTTCTTGGAGGAAGTTCACCAATTAATTATATCTTAGGGCCCAATGGTTCTCCTTTTTCTAATATTAGCAGATAACACGTAGTTTTTGGTTTGGGCACATGTTCTCTTGTTTCTACATTTTTGAGGCATAGCGCCACATCTACCTATACCTTCTCCACCACACCTTAATGGGTCTCACCACTGTGCTCTTCCTTCAGAGTGTATTCACGTAGAGTGGAGTGCTAAAGTCATCATGCCAGTGTAAAGCCCCGTACACACGATCAAACTTTCTGACAACAAAACCGTGGATTTTTGTTTGAAGATTGTTGGCTCAAATGTGTCTTGCATACACACAGTCACACAAATGTTGGCCAGCAATTACGAATGTGGGAACAGGGTGACATACAAGATGTACAACGAGCCGATAAAAAGGAAGTTCAATAGTCATATGATATCCATTATGAACACTATTTTAACAAGACCGAACTATTCCGGTTCGTACACTTTTCCGAGCATGCGTGAACTTTTGTGCAACGGACTTGTGTACACACAACGGAAAGTCCTACAACAAAGTTTTGTTGGAGGAAAATTTGAGAACCTGCTAGCCAACATTTGTTGGTGGAAAGTCAGACAACAAATGTTCAATGGAGGATACACACGGTCGGACTTTCAGCCAACAAGCTCACATCCAAGATTTCCCATCGGAAAGTCCGTTCGTGTGTATGAGGCATTAGAGTTAGGGTTAGTTGGGTTAGGATTAGGGTTAGAGTTAGGGTTAGTATGGTTAGGATTAGAGCTAGAGCTATTTGGGTTATGATTAGGGTTAGAGCTAGAGTTAGTAGCGGTAGGATTAGGGTTAAGGCTAGGATTGGTAGGGTTAGTTGGATTAGAATTAGAGTTAGTAAGATTGGGATTAGGGTTAAAGCTAGGGTTAGTATGGTTAGGAATGGGGCTAGAGTTAGTTGGGCTAGGATTAGGGTTAGAGCTAGGGTTAGTAGGGTTAGAATTAGCGTTTAAGTTAGTTGGGTTATAATTAGGGTTAGGGCTTGGGTTAGTAGGGTTAGGATAAGGGTTATAGATATAGTGAGGGTAAAGACTGGGATTAGGGCTCTGGTTGGTAGAGTTAGGATTAGGGTTGGAGCTAGGGTAAGTAGGGTTAGGATTAGTGTTACAGCTAGGGCTGGTAGTATTAGGAGTAGAGCTAGGGTTGGTAGGGTTAGGATTAGGGTTAGAGCTAGGGCTAGTAGGATTAGAGCTAGGGTTAATAGGGTTAGAATTAGGGTTAGAGCTAAGGTTAGTATAGATTGGATTAGGGTTAAAGCTAGGGCAAATAGGTTTATGATTAGTGTTACAGCTAGGGTTAGTAGCCTTAGGATTAGTGTTAGAGTTAGGTTTCCTGACATCAGACTTATGTGGGGCTACATTTTGTGCGTTAATGGCTCGAGGATAGCTTAAATGCCATTCTATGACCATCAGGAACCACCTGATTTCCATCGAAAAAATCTTAAATTTGTATTACTTGTTGCATTTGGCCAAAATGGCAAAGGACAACTATTCAATTTCCTACATCCTTATTCTCTACTCTATAAACATCTAAAAGACTAGCTAGAGTTTGGCTATACTCATCTATTTTTCAGAGGGGTTACACAGCTTAGGGCACCCCTCTAGAAGCCTCCCTTATGTAGGGATATATGTATGATTAATACATAAATAATAAACTGTGGATTGGACAGAAACATCAGCTGGTGTAATCTTTGACAGGTTGGAGTTACAAAATTGCTGCAATGCACGAAGCATGTTACTGGTCTCCAAGCAAAATGCTCCCCTTGGAACTATACTCAATTATGAGACGAACCCCAACAAAAATATTACAGTGACAGAAGAAATCCACCGAATGCTGCCAAAGGTATCACATACTTGGAAATAACTGTAAAATTTGTTAATATAATAATATAATAAAACATACTGGAGGAGGCATATTTAAAACCCAGATATGTAACGGCTGTCAGTATGTAGATAATAACCATTCTTGCTAAGTCACCTCAGAAAAGAGGCTGCCATGACGCATATGACCAGTGGCCTTTTCCGGGAACCTCTGCAGCGACCATGTGTGAAGAAACCCTTTTGTTAGACCACTCATTTCAACAACATTCTTCCCATAAGAATATATGCGCATTTAATATACCCTATATTGTCAAAAGTATTGGGAATGCCTGCCTTTTTTACGCACACATGAACTTTATTGGCAACTCAGTCTTAGTCCGTATGGTTCAGTATAGAGTTGACCCAACCTTTGCAGCTATAAGAGCTTCAACTCTTCAAGTCTTCTGGGAAGGTTGTCTACAAGGTTTAGGAGTGTGTCTATGGGAATGTTTGACCATTCTTCCAGAAGCGCATTTGTGAGGTCAGGCACTGATGTGGTCAAGAAGGCCTGACTCGTAGTCTCCACTCTAATTCATCCCAAAGGTGTTCTATCGAGTTGAGGTCAAGACTCTGTGCAGGCCAGTCAAGTTCCTCCACCCCAACTGGCTCATCCATGTGTTTTTGGACCTTGCTTTGTGCACTGGTGCGCAGTCATGTAGGAGCAGGAAGGGACTTCTGGAAGAATGGTCAAACATTCCCATAGACACACTCTTAAACCTTGTGGACAGCCTTCCCAGGAGAGCTGAAGCTGTTATAGCTGCAAAGGGTGGGCCAACTCAATACTGAACCCTACGGACTAAGACTGGGATGTCATTAAAATTCATGTGCGTGTAAAGGCCGGAATCCCAATACTTTTGAAGATATAGTGTATATGTGTGTGTATATATATATAATATATATATATATATATATATATATATATATATATATATATATATATATATATATATATATATATACACACACACACACACACATACACAGTATCTCACACAAAAGTGAGTACACACCTTCACATTTTTGTAAAAAAAAATGATGTTAATTTTTCATGTGACAACACTGAAGAAATGACACTTGTCTACAATGTAAAGTAGTGAATGTACAGCTTGTATAACAGTGTACATTTGCTGTCCCCTCAAAATAACTGAACACACAGCCATTAATGTCTAAACCGCTGGCAACAAAAGTAAGTACACCCCTAAGTGAAAATGCCCAAATTGGGCACAAAGTGTCAATATTTTGTGTGGTCAACATTATTTTCCAGCACTGCCTTAACCCTCTTTGGCATGGAGTTCACCAGAGATTCACAGGTCACCACTGGAGTCCTCTTCCACTCCTCCACGACGACATCACGGAGCAGGTGGATGTTAGAGACCTTGCGCTCCTCCTCCTTCCGTTTGAGGATGCCCCACAGATGCTCAATAGGGTTTAGGTCAGGAGACATGCTTAGACACTCCATCACTTTTACTCTCAGCTTTTTAGCAAGGCAGTGGTCATCTTGGAGGTGTGTTTGGGGTTATTAAGTTGGAATACTACCCTGCAGCCCAGTCTCTGAAGGGAGGGGATCATGCTCTGCTTCAGTATGTCACAGTACATGTTGGCATTCATAGTTCCCTCAGTGAACTGTAGCTCCCCAGTGTCGGCAGCACTCATGCAGCCCCAGACACTCCAACCACCATGCTTAACTGTAGGCAAGACACACTTGTCTTTGTACTCCTCACCTGGTTGCCGACACACACGCTTGACACCATCTGAACCAAATAAGTTTATCTTGGTCTCATCAAACGACAGGACATGGTTCCAGTAATCCATGTCCTTAGTTTGCTTGTCTTCAGCAAACTGTTTGCAGGCTTTCTTGTGTTTCATCTTTAAAAGCGGCTTCCTTCTGGGACGACACCCATGCAGATCGATTTGATGCAGTGTGCGGCGTATGGTCTGAGCACTGACAGGCTGACCCCCCCCCCCCCCACCCCATTCAACCTCTGCAGTAATGCTGGCAGAACTCATACGTCTATTTCCCAAAGACAACCTCTTGATATGACACTGATCACGTGCACCCAACTTCTTTGGTCAACCATGACAAGGCCTGTTCTGAGTGGAACCTGTCCTGTTAAACCGCTATATGGTCTTGGCCACAATGCTGCAGCTCAGTTTTAGGGTCTTGGCAATCTTCTTCTAGTCTAGGCCATCTCACTTTTGTTAGCAGCGATTTAGACATTAATGGCTGTGTGTTGAGTTACTTTGAGGGGACAGCAAATTTACAACGTTATACAAGCTGCACACTCACTACTTTACATTGTAGCAAAGTGTAATTTCTTCAGTGTTGTCACATGAAAATATATAATAAAATATTAACCAAAATGTGAGGGGTGTTCTCGCTTTTGTGAGATACTGAAGGTTTGTCTGGAAATTAGATGTGTCATTTTTGCCGCTGGAAGGCCTGAAGGTGCTTCTTGGATTTCGGGTCCTTCGATGTGGCTAGGCTGTGAAAAAGTCTCACACATGTGGTATTCCCATATTTGGGAGGAGTAGTGCCAATACTGTGTGTGAGAAATCACTTGTTAAAATGACAACTTTGTGAAAAAAATATATATATTTTAACTTTTCAAAATATTGTGAGAAAAAAATAAGCAGTTTCAAAAAAGCTCACCATGCCTCATACTAAATACCTTGGACTTTCTACTTTCCAAAAATGGGTCATTTGGAGGGTATTTGTACTGTCCTGGCATATTTGGGCTTTAAGAAATTAGATAATCTGTCAGCACATCAGGATTAATCAAATTTCAAATATATACAGAGTCTGTGGACTCTATAACTTTCATACAGACTAAATAATAGACACTTATTTAGGTTATAAATATAGAAGAATACGTTTTGGCTTAAAATTATGGAAAAAAAGGTTATTTGCAAAAATTTATAACAAAAAGGAAGAAAAACTTTTTTTTTTTTTTTCAAAATGTTCAGTCTTTTTTTAATTTTATATAGCAAAATAAAAAAATCCCATGGTGATTGAACGCCACCAAAAAAAAAAAAAACTCTATGAAAGTGTCCAGACTAGAGGAGGTTAAAGTTTTCATTTTCCTTGTGCTTTTACCTACAATTTTTAAAGCTGGTCACAGAGTCTTTTTAATAGTTGTCTGTTCAGATGTCAAGTTTTCTAGTGCAAACAGTCTTAAAAATAAGCTTATCTGCAAGTAGACACTCCATTAGCCACACAGAGGTAAAGTCCAAAGATAAAGTATGCTGATCTTAACTTTGTTTTTGTATTTTATAGAGGTATTAGAACTTGGATGGGGTTAAGGGATTCATAGGGTGCCCAGAAAATGTATTCTTGCATGGTTTGAGACAATTCAGATACTCTCCTTCTGCACAACACTTGCTGCAGACCATCTCTCCTTCTCCCTGCACTGATCTTCAGGCTCAGCTAGCACATGGTTAGGCCTAACTCTCTGGTTCAAGCCAGGCCTTAGCAAAGTTCCTTATTACAGGCAGGGACCGCAGAGCATAGTAACAAAAATAGGAAAAGTCTTTAGTGCTAGCTAACCTTTTTGGTGGACTACTGATCCTCTTTGAAGACCAGGGATGAGCTTTATGTTCGAGTCGAACCCATGTTCGACTCGAACATTGGCTGTTCGCCGAACAGCGAACAATTTTAGGTGTTCGTGGCAAATTCAAAAGCTGCGGAACACCCTTTTAAAGTCTATGGGAGAAATCAAAAGTGCTAATTTTAAAGGCTTATATGCATGGTATTTTCATAAAAAATGTTTGGAGACCTGGGTCCTGCCCCAGGAGACAAATATCAATGCATTTTTTTTTTTTTTAAAACTGCAGTTTTTTCAGCAGCAGTAATTTTAATAATGCTTAAAGTGAAACAATAAAAGTGTAATATTCCTTTAAATTTCGTACCTGGGGGATGTCTATAGTATGCCTGTAAAGGGGCGCATGTCTCCCGTGTTTAGAACAGTCTGACAGCAAAATTAAATTTCTAAAGGAAAAAAGTCATTTAAAACTACTCGCGGCTACAATGAATTGTCAGTCTGCAATACATATAAAAGTTCATTGATAAAAACGGCATGGGGTTTTCCCCACAGGAGAACCCCGAACCAAAAATAAAAACAAAAATGCCCGAGGGTTCCCCTAAATTCCATAACAGGCCCTTCAGGTCTGGTATGGATTTTAAGGGGAACCCTGCACCAAAATTTTAAAAAAATGGCGTGGGATCCCCCCAAAAATCCATACCATATCCTTATCCGAGCACGCAACCTGGAGGGCTGCAGGAAAAGAGGGGGGGTGAGAGAGCGCCCCCTCCTGAACCGTACCAGTCCACATGCACTCAACATTGGGAGGGTGCTTTGAGGTAGCCCCTCAAAGCACTTTGTTCCCATGTTGATGGGGAGAAGATCTCATCCCCACAACCCTTGCCCAGTGGTTGTAGGGGTCTGTGGGCAGGGGGCTTATCGGAATCTGGAAGCCCTCTTTAATAAGGGGACCCTCAGATCCCACCCCCCGTGTTAATTGGTAGTACCCCTACCATTTCACAAAAAAGTGACAAAAGGTCCTTTATTAAATTCTTCTTCTTTCATCTTCTTTCTTCTGTCTGGGTCACCCGTTTACGTAATCGGGTGACCCCTCCCCCTCTGACATTACAGGGAAAGCCATAGGGAAGTCCCTGTGCGTCAGAGGAGGGCGGGGTCAATGGATGGCCCCCGCCCTCTGTTATTTAAGAATTGTCACATGGCTGAAGACTGCCACAGAGGCGGATCGTGCGGACGGCGTGGAGAAGAAGCTGGAGCAAGATGCGGGACGAGAAGAGTGGAGGAAGAAGAAGATGAAGAAGAAGATGGAGAAGAAGAAGTTGGATAAACAAGAAGAACACGGAAGGAAGATCAGAAGAAAAAGATGAAAGAAGAAGAATTTTATAAAGGACTTGTCAAAAACTGTCTATTGTCTTTTTTAACCTTTTCGGCACTTTTTTTGTGAAATAGTAGGGGTATTTGTACCCCATTACCAATTCACACAGGGAGGGAGGTATCTGGGGGTCCCCTTGTTAAAGGGGCTTCCAGATTTCGATAAGCCCCCCGCCCGCAAACCCCCACAACCACCGGGCAAGGGTTGTGAAGATGAGGCCCTTCTCCCCATCAACATGGGGACAAGGTGCTTTGAGGGGCTACGTCAAAGGACGCTCCCAATGTTGAGGGCATGTGGCCTGGTACGGTTCAGGAGGGGGGAGATTTTTGGGGGGACCCCATACCATTTTTTTTTCACATTTTGGTGCGCAGCTCCCCTAAAAATCCATACCAGACAATGTGGATTTTGAAGGGGACCCCAACACCATTTTTTTTTAATTTTTGAACGGGGTTCCCCTTAATATCCATACCAGACCTGAAGGGCCTGGTATGGAATTTAGGGGGACCCCCACGCATTTTTTTTTTTTTCATTTTGGTTCAGGTTTCCCCTCCATGCTGTTTTTATCAATTAACTTTTATGTGTATTGCAGACCGACAATTCATTGTAGCAGCGGGAAACATGTGCCCCTTTTCAGGCATACTATAGACAACCCCAGGTATGAAATATAAAGGAATATTACACTTTTATTGTATCACTTCAAGCATTATTAAAATCACTGCTCCCGAAAAAACAGCAGTTTTTAAAACTTTTTTTTGCATTGATGTATGTCTCCTATGGCAGGACCCAGGTCTCCAAACCCTTTTTATGACAATACCATGCATATCAGCCTTTAAAATTAGCACTTTTGATTATTCATGTTTGTGTCCCATGTTTGTGTCCCATGTTCGTGTGTTCGAACAAATTTTTGGCCTGTTCGCATGTTCTGGTGCAAACAGAACGGGGGGGGGGGGGGGGGGGTTCGGCTCATCCCTATTGCAGACCCTGACAGCTCTACCAGCTACAGCAGCCCTACTTTGCCAGTAACATCACAGTCTCTCCCCTTGGCTCTACACTCATCTCTCTGGCATGCCTCTCCCAGCTCTCCCAACTGTGCCTGCCACTCACCGACACCTGATGGATCCCTCCTGCAGTGCGGCAGTGTTCCCCGCTGTCCTCTCCTGTTTCAGACACCCCCTGGGTTGTGTGGGGTTCCTTCACAGCTCCGAGCCCCTGACCCAAGGTCAACCCCCCCGGGGGCTCCCTCCAAGGCCGCAACAGGCTTATTATGAAATACTAATAAAAAAAAAATACTTATTATAGGGTAAAGCCTCGTATACACAATGGGATTGTTGGCAGGGGATTGTCTGTTGACAGACTATTGTCCTAAAATCTGACCATTAGTATGCTCCTTTTGACAATTGTTGTCCAACTTTCGGCCAACAAATGTTAGATGGCAGGCTAGTAAATTTTTTGGCGGACAACGGTCTGTTATCAGATTTTTGGATGGTCAGTACAAAAATCTGTCACACAAAAGTCAAAAGTACAAACACGCATGCTCGGAACCAAACATGAAATTAGCAGAAGGGGCCCAAAGGGTGGTGCTCAAGAGCTGAACTTCCTCGTAGTACGTCACTACGTTCGTGTTTGTTGCACGACAATTGTATACCGTTAGTATGCAAGACAAGATCCTGGCACACGCCCTTAAGACAAAAATCAGACGCTCGATTGGCCAACACTCGTATTGTGTGTACGAGGCTTAAGACCCCAAACACACTATTAGATTTTCTGCAGATTTTTGTCTTCAGATTTACCAAAACCATATAACTGCCTCAACCTCCACAACATCTCCAAGATACACCCCACACCAACATTTCCAAAATGACAACTTTGTGAAAAAAAAGTATATATTTAAATTTTCCAAAATATTGTCACAAAAAAATAAGCAGTTTCAAAAAGCTCACCATGCCTCTTAAAAAATACCTTGGACTTTCTACTTTCCAAAAATGGGTCATTTGGGAGGTATTTGTACTATCCTGGCATTTTTGGGCTTTAAGAAATGAGATAATCCGTCAGCACATCAGGATTAATCAAATTTCAAATATATACCATAGCCTGTGGACTCTATAACTTTCATACAGACTAAATAATATACACTTATTTGGGTTATAAATATAGCAGAATAAATTTTTGCTTAAAACTATGGAAAAAAAGGTTATTTGCAAAAATGTATAACAAAAAGGAAGAAAAAAATAAAAAATCCCATGGTCATTGAATGCCACCAAAAAAAATCTCTATGAAAGTGTCCGGACCTGAGGAGGTTAAAGTCTTCATTTTCCTTGTGCTTTTACCTAGAATTTTTAAAGTTGGTCACAGAGTCTTTTTAATAGTTGTCTGTTCAGGTGCCAAGTTTTCTAGTGCAAACAGTCTTAAAAGATAAGATTATCTGCAAGTAGACACTTCATTAGCTGCACAGAGGAAAAGTCCAAAGATAAAGTCTGCTGATCTTAATTAATGGTAATGTAAGGGTACTACCGTAGGGGCTGAAGAATGTAGTAATTCCACCTGTCACCCTGCCCAGCCTGGCATTCACTTCCAGTCACTCCAAGACAATGAACAAGTTCATCAGCTTTGTTTTTGTATTTTATTGAGGGATTAGAACTTGGATGGGGTTAAGAGATTCATGGGATGCCCAGAAAATGTATTCTTGCATGGTTTGGGACCATTCAGATACTCTCCTGCACAACCAGTGATTCTCAACCAGGGTCCTGTGGAGCCCTAGGGTTCCTCCAAAGGTTGCTATGGGTTCCTTCAGCATTGCGCAATTTCTACCTGACCTCTCAGGAACCCCACCCTGGGTTGTGTGGGGTTCCTTCACATCTCCGAGCCCCTGACCCAAGGTCAACCCCCCCCCCCCCCCCGGGCCTCCCTCCAAGGCCCCGACAGGCTTATTATGAAATACTTACCTCAGAACAAAGTCCTACAGTGCCGCCTGCGCACTGTAGAAAGGGTCGACATCTTTACCGGAGTTACTTCCCGGTTTGTGAGCTCCGACGCTATGATTGGCCGGAGCCATGATTACGTCTCATGGCATGAGCCCTGAAGAAACTGCTTGAGCAAGCCATTTCTTCAGTTTGCATGAACCGATGATGTCGGCGGTATCGTATATCATAAAGATCTCCTAAATGGTGCAAGTTTAGGAGATATTTACAGTACCTATAGGCAGGGGCGTTGCTAGGTGGCAAAAGTCACCCCGAAGTCTGAGCCCGGCACCGGGGGGGTAGGGGTCTTACCTACCTGACTCGCACTGACCTACCTGACATACACTGACCCACACTGACCTACCTGACATACACTGACCTACCTGACATACACTAACTTAATGGGGCTAATAACAGAACTTTCCATGCCAGAGACCCATGGCTTTTTGGGGACCCACCCCGGGGCTCCAGCCCCCCTCAGCCCCCCCCCCAACCCCACTGCCTATAGGTAAGCCTTATTATAGGCTAAAGCCTCGTACACATGATGTGATTGTTGGCAGGGGATTGTCTTCTAACAGTATTGCCCCGTACACACGAGAGGGATTAAGTCTGACAGACCTCCAAAGGAGTTCCGCCGGAGTTCCGACGGAGTTCTGGCGGACTTTTCGACCGAACGGACTTGACCACACACCATCACACCAAACTCCGACGGAGTCGAACGTGATGATGTACGACTGGATTCGACGTAGGAAGTTCATAGACAGTAGCCAATAGCTGCCCTAGCGTCGGTTTTAGTCCGTCGGAGTAGCACACACACGAGCGAATTTTTCGAAGGGGACCGGGTCCGGCGGAGTTCCGTCGGGAAAATTTAAAGCATGCTTCATTTCTAAAGTCCGTCAGACTTTAGTGAAGCTAAAGTCCGTTGCAGCCCACACACGATCGAATAGTCTGACGGACTCAGTCCGTCAGACTTTGGATGTCGAAAAGTCCGCTCGTGTGTACGGGGCTTATGATGTCCTAAAATCTGATCGTTAGTACGCTCCTTTTGACACTTTTTGTCCAACTTTCAGCCAACAAATGTTAGATGGCAGGCTAGTAAATTTTTCGGCAGACAACAGTCTGTTTTCAGATTTTCGAATGGTCAGTACACAAATCCGTCACACAAAAGTCGAAAGTAAAAACACACATGCTCGGAACCAATGCTCACCAAACACGAAATTAGCAGAAGGGGCCCAAAGGGTGGTGCTCAAGAGCTGAAATTCCACGTAGTATGTCACTTCGTTCGCGTTTGTTGCAAGACAATTGTGTACCGTTAGTATGCAAGACAAGATCCTGGCACATGCCCTTAAGATAAAAATCAGACACTCGGTTGGCCAACAATCGTATCGTGTGTACGAGGCTTAAGACCCCTAACACACTATTCGGGTTTCTGTAGATTTTTGTCTTCAGATTTACCAAAACCATATAATATGAGGTCAAACCTTAAGAGTTTAAATTTGTATGCAATCAGATGGGCCCTTCTACTACATGGTTTGGTAAATCTGAAGACAAAAATCTGCAGAAAACCTAATAGTGTGTATGGGGTCCTACCTGTAGGTACAATTAAAGAGGAAGACCTTAGTTCCTCTTTATGGATGGGGATGGATGAGCCATGTGTTGGGATAGATGAGCCATGGTTAGGGATGGATGAGCCATGAGACCGGATGTTTGCTGACATTGGACGGAGCGATCACATAGTAAAGGGCCGCTGTCATTGGCTTTTTACCCCAATCCTTGACCGGCCGGGTCTGGTAGACCCGACGGTCACAGACATTACCAGGTGTGTGCCCCAGGGGGCGTGCGGGAGCACGATTCTGGTAGGATGTCATAGTATACCCTCCCACAGTTATCCGACCGTGTTGTAGTTGTCATTCGGCTATGGCCCGGTCGGAAAGTGGTTAATAAATTTGCGAAGATTTCAAACAAACTTCTTTCACGTTGTCATTATGGGGTATTGTTTGTCGAATTTTGAGGAAAATAGTGAATTTAATCAATTTTATAATAAGGCTGTATTATCTCCATCAATATATATAATATATATATATGTATTAGTTTGGGTACAGCGCTGCATGACCGCGCAAACGCCAGCTAACCACTTGCCCACTGGGCACTTAAACCCCCTTCCTAACCAGGAAAATGTACAGCTTTCGGTGCTCCCACATTTTGAATGACAATTACTCAGTCATGCAACACTACCCATATGATCTTTGTTTTCCTTTTTTCATACAAATAGAGCTTTCTTTTGGTGTTATTTAATCACCACTGGGTTTTTTATTTTTTGCGCTATAAATAAAAAAAAGACCGGAAATTTTATTTTAAAAAGTGAATTTTTCTTTGTTTCTGTTATAAAATTTTGCAAATTAGTAATTTTTCTTAATAAATTAAAGTAAACATCCCAATGTATAATCTATGAGGCATAATGTGTCTTTTGAACGTGTCATTTTTTTACACAAGTTTTTGAAAAATGTGGAAAGAAAATGAAAACACATTTTTACAAGCATTTTTTTTACACATTTTTATGGCACTGACGGGTGCTGTTGAGGATCCACCCACTCATAGGGTGGCACTGATGAGCACATACCCATGGGCACTGTATTGGTACTAATGGGCACAGATTTGGCACTGTAGGGTATTGATGTGGCACTGTAGAGCATAGATGTGGCACTGATCGGGCACAGATGTGCACTGATGGGACACTCTAGGGCACTGATGTGGCACTGTAGAGCATGGTTGTGCACTGATAGGGCACAGATGTGCACTGATGGGGCACTGTAGAGAACTGCTGGGCACTGTAGAAAACTGCTGGGCACTGATATGGCACTGATGGGGCACAGATGTGCATTGACATGGCACTAATGGGGCACAGATGTGCATCGATGTGGCACTGATGGGGCACTGCTGGGCACTGACATGACACTGATGGGGCACAGATCTGTACTGGTGGATCACTGTAGAGCACTGATGTGGCACAGATGTGGCACTGTTGGGTACTGATGTACACTAATGGGGCACTGCTGGGGAACAGATGCGCACTGTTGGGCACAGATGTGCACTGACGTGGCACTGATGGGGCACAGATGTGCATTGATGTGGCACTGATGGCGCACTGCTGGGCACTGACATGGCAATGAGGGGGCACAGATCTGTACTGGTGGAGCACTGTAGAGAAATGATGGGGCACAGATGTGGCACTGCTGGGTACTGATGTGCATTAATGGTGCACTGATGGGACGCAGATGTGGCACTGCTGGGGCACTGTTGGGCACTTGGAATAGATAAAAAAAGTAAACACAAGCAGCCTCACGCTGTAACTTCTCCCTCGTGTGAGAAGAGGAGATAACGGACATGCATAACTTGTTGAAAGTTATCGCTCCATCATTGGATGGAGCGATTATGTGGTAAAGGGGCGCTTTGATTGGCCCTTTACCCCGATCTGCGATGCACCAAGTACTGAGAACCCAACGAACACTGACACTCCTGTGTGTAAGCCCCAAAGGGGGCGCGGGGAGCGCGATTCTGGGAGGATGTCATTGTACGCTCTCCCAGAATTATCTGACCGCGCTGTAGCCGTCATTTGGCTATTGCCCGGTCGGCAAGTAGTTGATAGCAAAAAATGGCCTGGTCATAAAGGGAGGTAAAACCTTCCGGAGGTCAAGTGGCTATGCTTCTGCAGAAGAGCTTGGGCAAAAAATCTCTAAACGCATGTCTTTCTTTAAAATGTCTGCATGTGAGAGCCCTGCTCAGTCTTGCCATTTTGTAAGATTTATTACATTGGACAGTCTTCAGTGACTGCAGATTGTTAGTAGAGCACGGCTTTTCCTCACCAAGCTTCCTTCCTCCTACATATCCTATTCTGTGTGATTTAATGATTGTAGTTAAGCCTACATTTTTTCTTGGTGCTCAGTAACACTTTTTCGGTGAAGAAGTTTAATAATTGGACAATTTGATTGCAAAATCCTTAATTGTGCACAAGTATGCCTGGGAGAGTTAAAGTGGCGTTACTAAACCCACAACAGTAAAATCCGTCTGTATTTGCAGTAAAGCATGCTTGTTATACCCACTGTGGAACCTAAGGGTTTAATCCTCTGCATTGCGTAAAAAAAAAAGGCTGTTTGATCCTGTCTTCTCTGATCGCCCCCTTCTTTAACTGTCCCCAGTCCATCTCCTGATAGAACGGAGCCTTGGAGTCACTCTGCACATGCCCAGTTTGGTGTGTATTGCTAGAGAGGTTTTTTAACTTCTTGGGAGGGTGCATGTGATCAGCACAGGGCCAATCAGCATTGTCCAGACAGAAGGTCAGGGGTCCTGCAGCCTCATAGGACAATCAGAGTAGAATGAAAACCCCCTCCTACAAGATTTAACCAGACACTGAGAAGTCACAAGACTGCTATATACTGCTGATGAGAAAATGTGTTTAGCAGTTTATATTTATTAAAATAATTGCAGACCAGATATAGTGAATGCAGGGTCCTGGGTTTAGTAACACTTTCATTTTATTACTTTTAAAAGTATCCGCATTTTATTTTACATTTAACAAGTAACTGTAGAAAGACACAAACAGAAGGGCCTAAACCCCTAATGCATTGCCAAGAGATTTTTTATGAAATAGAAAACGAGGTCAAATACATACTCACAAAACAATGTATGCATAGCATTACACTAATGACATTGCATTACAGGGGACGTACCCCCTTTTTTTGAGCTTGGGAGTAGGGGGTACGTCCCCCGAAACACGTTAGCTTTTCAGAAATTTGGTTCGTTGTATGGGAGGACACCTTGCCAAAATTGGACTGTCATTGGTGTGATATAATGGGGTTGATTTACTAAAAGTGGAGAGCGCAAAATCCGGAGCAGCTGTGCATGGTAGCCAATCAGCTTCTAACTTCAGCTTGTTCAAAAAAAAAAAATAATAATAATTGGACGCTGATTGGATTCTATGCAGAGACAAGCACCAGATTTTGTACTTTCCAGTTTTAGTAAATCAACCTCAATGTATACATTGTTTCCTCTCTTGTGAGTATGTATTTGACATTGTTTCCTAATTATTTTCCTAATAAATCTCTTGGTAATGCACTAGGCCTTTGCGCTGTCCTATTTGTGTCTTTCTACACTACAGGGCAGCACAGTGGTGTAGTGGTTAGCACTTTCACCTAGCAGCAATAGGGTCACTGGTTCAAATCCCGACCATGACACCATCTGCCTGGAGTTTGCATGTTCTCCCTGTGCCTGCGTGGGTTTCCTCCGGGTACTCAGTTTTCCTCCCACACTCCAAAAGACATGCTGGTAGGTTAATTAGACCTTGTCTAAAAAAAAAGTTGGCCTTAATATGTGTATGTGTTTGTAAGCGTGTCAGGACCTTATGGACTAAAGGACCATGCAAAGCTACAGATGGACTCTGGTGGCAAGAAAGCGCCCTGAGGCAATTCAGTTTGCATAGGTAGCGCTATACAACTCACTCACAGTTTCTTGTTGGATTTCCCAATCTCAGGAGGGCAGCACCAACTGAGCATTCCAGTTAAAGGATCTTCATTAAAACCCCACTGACTCTCCATGTTGAACCGTTTGGATTATATAGAAGTCTTCTGAGCGCTAGAGGTGTTTTTCTGTCTTTTATTCACAAGTGACTACATTTACAAAAACAATACAGTATCGCTCACAAAACAAAAATGAGTACACCTCTCACATTTTTGTAAATATTTTATTCTATCTTTTCATGTGACAACACTGAAGAAATTACACTTTGCTATAATGCAAGGTAGTGAGTGTACAGCTTGTATAACAGTGTCGATTTGCTGTCCCCTCAAAATAACTCAACACACAACCATTAATGTCTAAACCTCTGTCAACAAAACACCCCTAAGTAGAGATGGCCTTGCGGTGCGCCCGGCGGTCGGTTCACAGCGAACTTTGCTCGTTCGCGATTCGCCAAACCAGCAGACTTCTGGCGCTGTTCGCGGCAGACATATTTGTTTACATTGTGAAGAACTTTGACCCATGACACATCCATCATGGGGTACAGGACAGCCAATTGAGACATTTCAGCACATGAACATACCACCTACCTTATAAATAGACCTGATCTGGTGGCCATTTTACATTCTGTCTTTTGTCAGTGTAGGGAAAGGACGCTGTGTGGAGCAGGGACAGTCAGTCTGTAATCACTACCTATTACTATTAGGTCCACAAAAGTCCTTTTAAGGACTGGTATAGGTGTACAGTATATATGGTTTTAATACACTTATAATATACTTTCTTTCAAATATAGAAAGCATATTATAGTGCACTGCACTGCTGCTGAGTGCCGACCGATTCTGCAGCTGTCTTTTCTCAGTGTAGGGAGGGACAGTTTGGTTTTTGGAGCAGGGGCAGTTTGCAATTCACTAGCTACTAGCTAGCTACTATTAGGTTCACAAAGGTCCTTTTAAGGACTGGTATAGGTGTACTCTTTGGTGTACAGTATATAGGGTTGTAATACACTTATAAAATACTTTCTTTCAAATATAGAAAGCATATTATAGCGCACTGCATGCAGTGCTGACCGATTCTGCAGCTGTCGTTTCTCAGTTTAGGGAGGGACAGTTTGGTTTTTAGAGCAGGGACAGTCTGCAATTCACTAGCTACTAGCTAGCTACTATTAGGTTCACAAAGGTCCTTTTAAGGACTGGTATAGGTGTACTCTTTAGTGTGCAGTATATAGGGGTGTAATACACGTATAAAATGCTTTCAAATATAGAAAGCATAGTATAGTGCATTTCCACTGTGCAGCATTGTGACTGCTGAGCGGTTCTGCAGCGATACTACAAAGAGTGACAAACACAATTAGAAAAAAGTATTATAACTGGTGTGATAGACCAGTGGCCCCCAAAAAACGGACGATTGAAGCGGGGTGTTATATACCTTGTTCCACATACAGTGGTGTGAAAAAGTGTTTGCCCCCTTCCTCATTTCCTGTTCCTTTGCATGTTTGTCACACTTAAGTGTTTCGGAACATCAAACCAATTTAAACAATAGTCAAGGACAACACAAGTAAACACAAAATGCAATTTGTAAATGAAGGTGTTTATTATTAAAGGTGAAAAAAAATCCAAACCATCATGGCCCTGTGTGAAAAAGTGATTGCCCCCTAAACCTAATAACTGGTTGGGCCACCCTTAGCAGCAACAACTGCAACCAAGCGTTTGCGATAACGTGCAATGAGGCTTTTACAGCGTCCTGGAGGAATTTTGGCCCACTCATCTTTGCAGAATTGTCCTAATTCAGTTACATTAGAGGGTTTTCGAGCATGAATGGCCTTTTTAAGGTCATACCACAACATCTCAATAGGATTCAGGTCAGGACTTTGGCTAGGCCACTCCAAAGTCTTCATTTTGTTTTTCTTCAGCCATTCGGTGGTGGACTTGCTGGTGTGTTTAGGATCATTGTCCTGCTGCAGAATTCAAGTTCGTTTCAGCTTGAGTACACGAACAGATGGTCGGACATTCTCCTTCAGGATCTCTTGGTAGACAGCAGAATTCATAGTTCCTTTTATCACGGCAAGTCTTCCAGGTCCTGAAGCAGCAAAACAGCCCCAGACCATCACACTACCACCACCATATTTTACTGTTGGTATAATGTTCTTTTTATGAAATGCAGTGTTCCTTCTACGCCAGATATACTTGCACACACACCTTCCAAAGAGTTCCACTTTTGTCTCATCGGTCCACAGAATGTTGTCCCAAAAGTCTTGGGGATCATCAAGATGTGTTGTGGAGAAATTGAGACGAGCTTTGATGTTCTTTTTGCTCAGCAGTGGTTTCCTCCTTGGAACTCTACCATGCAGGCCATTTTTGCCCAGTCTTTTCCTGATGGTGGAGGCATGAACGCTGACCTTAACTGAGGCAAGTGAGGCCTGCAGTTCCTTGGACGTTGTTGTGGGGTCTTTTGTGACCTCTTGGATGAGTCGTCGCTGCGCTCTTGGGGTAATTTTGGGCGGCCGGCCACTCCTGGGAAGGTTCACCACTGTTCCATGTCTTCGCCATTTGTGGATAATGGCTCTCACTGTGGTTCGCTGGATTCCCAAAGCTTTAGAAATGGCTTTATAACCCTTTCTAGACTGATAGATCTCAATTACTTTCTTTCTCAATTGTTCCTGAATTTCTTTGGGTTTCGGCATGATGTGTAGCTTTTAAGGATCTTCTGGTGGACCTTACTGTGTCAAGCAGCTCCTATTTAAGTGATGCCTTGATTGTGAACAGGTGTGGCAATAATCAGGCCTGGGTGTGGCTAAAGAAATTGAACTCAGGTGTGGACAACCACAGTTATAGTATGTTTTAACAAGGGGGGCAATCACTTTTTCACACAGGGCCATGATGGTTTGGATTTTTTTTCACCTTTAATAATAAACACCTTCATTTACAAATTGCATTTTGTGTTTACTTGTGTTGTCCTTGACTATTGTTTAAATTGGTTTGATGTTCCGAAACACTTAAGTGTGACAAACATGCAAAGGAACAGGAAATGAGGAAGGGGGCAAACACTTTTTCACACCACTGTATACTGCACTTCTCTAGAGACTTTTGTCACAGGGTCATTTAAAAAATGACAGGCAGAGGAAGAGGCAGGCCCTTCCACAGGGGTGGTAGGGGTAGGACAGGAGCAGCAGACTTGAGCCAAAGTGGGAAATTGCAGAAGTGCTCTCTATCTCGGTGCTGGTGTCAGTGCTCTCTATCTCTGTGCTGGTGTCAGTGCTCTCTATCACGGTGCTGGCGTCAGTGCACTCTATCACAGTGCTGGTGTGGTGTCAGTGCTCTCTATCACGGTGCTGGTGTCAGTGCTCTCTATCTCGGTGCTGGTGTCAGTGCTCTCTATCACGGTGCTGGTGTCAGTGCTCTCTATCATGGTGCTGGTGTCAGTGCTCTCTATCATGGTGCTGGTGTGGTGTCAGTGCTCTCTATCTCGGTGCTGGTGTCAGTGCTCTCTATCACGGTGCTGGTGTCAGTGCTCTCTATCACGATGCTGGTGTCAGTGCTCAGTCTCTATCGGGGTGCTGGTTTCAGACAGTGAGGGAGATAGCAGCGGAGAAGCCAATCAGCAGGCAGTGCCAGCACCATGGCTGAGGATCAGCACTGGACTGGCACCTCTGGACCACCACGGTGGAGCCCTGCATAGGTGGGGGTAAGGGCCGGGCAGAGGGAGGGGTCAGGGGCTCAAGCACAGGTTGGCACACTGGGACACTGGCACAGGACTGCGCTGCCCTGACTGTGGCACTGATCATCTCCTGCACCCCCTTCATAGCCTGGCCTGACCTTGTCTCTCCTCCATGGCCTTCATGTGCTCCTGAATTGTCAAAATTTCACAGATAAAAAAAGAATGCGTGTCGTTGTCGATCCCAGATTCACGTAATACTTTTAATATGTCAGTGTCCATGTAGTGGGACTATGTGTGCACAGCTAGTAAGTATTTTGTGGCTGAAAATATGACCTGGAGGTTTTTAAGGTTCCCCTGCCATTAAAGTGAATGGGGTTCGCAAACTTTTGGCCACGTTCGCGGTTCGTGTTCGCAAAACGTCTCGTCAGAAGTTCATCCATCACTACCCGTAAGTGAAAATGTCCAAATTGGGACCAAAGTGTCAATATTTTGTGTGGCCACCATTATTTTTCAGTACTGCCTTAACCCTCTTGGGCATGGAGTTCACCAGAGCTTTACAGGTGTCCTCTTCCTCTCCTCCATGAGGACATCACAGAGCTGGTGGATGTTAGAGACCTTGCGCTCCTCCACCTTCCGTTTCAGGATGCCCCACAGATGCTCAATAGGGTTTAGGTCTGGAGACATGATTGACCAGTCCATCACCTTTATCCTCAGCTTCTTTAGCAAGGCAGTGGCCATCTTGGAGGTGTGTTTGGGGTCATTATCATGTTGGAATACTGCCCTGCGGCCCAGGCTCCGAAGGGAGGAGATCACGCTCTGCTTCAGTGTGTCACAGTACATGTTGGCATTCATGGTTCCCTCAATGATATGTAGCTCCCCAGTGCTGGCAACACTCATGCAGCCCTCCCTCGTGACACTCCCACCATCATGCTTGACTGTAGGCAAGACACACTTGTCTTTGTACTCCTCCCCTGGTTGCTGGCCACACACGTGTGACACCATCTTAACCAAATAAGTTTATCTTGGTCTCATAAGACCACAGGACATGGTTCCAGTAATCCATGTTGTTAGTCATACCAATTTGATGCAGTGTGTGGCACATGGTCTGAGCATTGACAAGCTGACCACCCACTCCTTCAACCTCTGCAGCAATGCTGGCAGCACTCATATGTCTATTTCCCAAAGACAACCTCTGGATATGACGCTGAGCACGGGCACTCAAATTCTTTGGTCGAACATGGCGAGGCCTGATCAGAGTGGAACCTGTCCTGTTAAACCGCTGTATGGTCTTGGCCACCATGCTGCATCTCAGTTTCAGGGTCTTGGCAATCTTCTTATTGCCTAGGCCTTCTTTATGTAGAGCAACAATTCTTTTTTCAGATCCTCAGAGAGTTCTTTGCCATGAGGTGCCATGTTGAACTTCCAGTGACCAGTATGGGAGTGATAACACCAAATTGAACACACCTGTTCCCCATTCACACCTGAGATCTTGTAACACTAGTGAGTCACATGACAGCGGGGAGGGAAAATGGCTAATCGGGCCAATTTGGACATTTTCACTTAGGGGTGTACTCACTTTTGTTGCCAGCGGTTTAGACATTAATGGCTGTGTGTTGAGTTATTTTGAGGGGACAGCAAATGTACACTGTTATACAAGCTGTACACTCACTACTTTACATTGTAGTAAAGTGTAATTTCTTCAGTGTTGTCACATAAAAAGATAGAATAAAATATTTACAAAAATGTAAGGGGTGTACTCACTTTTGTGAGATACTGTATATACATTCTAGTTGATGTTCTAATCTTTTTTATGTGTTTTTAGGACCCTCCATTCCTCAAGAAACCCTTTGAAACCTGCGCTGTGGTCGGCAATGGTGGCATTTTACTGAATAGTTTTTGTGGGGCGCAAATTGACAAAATGGATTATATCTTCAGGTAAGGAAAAGATAATCCTGAGTAAAGATAAGATTATGGATATGCACCTACTACAGTGATTTCCAGCTTCTAGAGACCTGGTGCCCAGCCTGTGGCCCCTTGGTATATGACGTGTGGCCCTCAGCAGTCTGTAGTGGGAACATTGATTAGGGTAATAGCATTGATCTCTACTAGACTCGTGTAACATGTTCTCAGTTTCGTATTGTCTTCTGCAGCATATGCCCAGCCAACAATGTAGCCTGTCCATACTCTCTGATATAATTTCCACTATTGGGTCTGTAGTTTCTGACAGTCCTTTCAAGCATCACATATATTAAACATTATGTGCTTTGGTGATGCCAGGGGCCTCATATTAGGCCCTTTTTAGCTGTTCTAGAGCAGTGGTCTTCAAACTGCTGCCAAGGGGCCAGAAGTGCTTGCCTTTATCCAGCTCTTGGACACTAACAATGAGGCACCCTTCCTTCCACTTACACCAATGATGGGGCACTATTCCTTCCCTTGATATCAACAATTGGCACTATTCCTCCTCCTAATACATGGGACTATTCCTCAGATTGACACCAACAATGGAGCACCATTCCTTCCACTGACACCATTGATGGGACGCTATTTATTCCCCTGATATCAACAATTGTCCTTATTCCTCCTCCTAATACATGGGGCTATTCTCAAGACTGACACCAACAATGGAGCACCATTCCTTCCACTGACACCAATAATGGGGCACTATTACTTCCCTTAATATCAACAATTGGTACTCTTCCTCCCACTAATACCAATGATGAAGCATTGTATACTCCCACAGATGCCAAAGCATTTTGTACTCTCAATGCCCACATTCTGGCCCCCAGACAGTAAAGTGGCCCTTTTGTTTAGAAAGTTTGGACACCCCTGTTCTTGAGGGAACCCACAGGTATGGTATATATATATGTAGCACCCTCTAGTGTGCTACTAGTTTGAGAGCAGCCAAAATATAGTTTGGCTTATGGTTAGGATATGAGTCATAAAATCTGAGTCCAGCTTGAGTTTAGATTGGATGACTCATGCAGGCAAGTCTCTGGTGCCTCCCCGCTGGTTCTGGGAGTTTGGTGAAATTTCCAGAAGCTAGAGGGTGGAGGCCAGCAGGGTAGTTCTGCACACTCAGGGGAGCTTGGCCAATCCCCAGGCAGTGAGTTTGGCAGGGTGGCTGAGTCAGTCTTTAAGTATGGATGAGTCATGCTGGCAGGGGAGTCGGTGGAAGATGGAGATGGAATGCTAATGAGTCGAATTCTTCAATGAGGACAGTTCTTCAGGTGACAACTGTCTAAGAGGTCAATTTCTCTCACTCTGTAGGCTTTGTAGGGTTAACCCATTATTTCCTGTTATGTCTTCAAGATAGGAAGTGAAGGGAAATTTCCCACAATATAATACAGGGAGCAATGAATTTAATGACAGGGGAGTTTTACCCCTTCCCACTAGGGAATTTTCGGCCATAAATGCACTATAATGCCGTGCCAGACTTTTCGACAGCAAAGGTCCGACGGAACAAATCTGTCGCAGAATTCGATTGTGTGTGGGCTTCATCGGACCTTTGCTGTCGAAAAATCAGACAGACTTTAGATTTAGAACAAGATTCAAATCTTTCCAATGAAGTCCGGTCGAAAAATCCGTTCAACTGTATGCTATTCCGACGGACAAAAACCGATGCTAGGGCATCAGAAGTCCACCGAAAGTCCGTCGGGAAGACCTTTTTGACCTAGTCTGCTGGAAAGTCCCGTCGTGTGTACACGGCATTAGAGGAAACTATATTTCTTTGGTGTCAAATTTTTATTTCATTTTTATTTCCTTCTTTGGTCTTGCATAAACCCTTTGTCAATGGTTCTTTTTAAGGAGTGATTTATATTTCAGCTAGGGCTCCTAATCTTTGCAGGACATGGCTTTTGTTTAACGAGAAGATTAAAATAAACCACACAGCTATCTATACTGCTTACTTATAATAAACCTGTGTTTGCAAAGGTTGTATGCTTGCTAATTAGGTTTACTATTTATTGCTGCACTTTGCATCATAATTTGCTATCAGTTCCAGAGGTCAATTGCCAGGGGATACAATAAAATGCCAATTTCATCCTTTACATAAACCTTTTCTTTTTCTCTGTAATCTGTTGCAGGCTTAATCTACCACCTCTCACAATGGCAGAACACATTGGAATGAAGTCCCATTTCATCACTTGCAACCCAAGCATTTTAAGACAAAAGTGAGATTCTCTTCTTCAACATAGGGGTTTTGAAGGAAAATGTATTAATTTAAGAGATGATGTAACAGTGTCCCTGCAAAGGTTCCCGTCCCCTTCCACCCTAGGCCCAATGATTGGCTGACAGACCTGAGCATTGTCTCAGGGTGGTAGGTCACATGGCCCTTCTTATCCAGATTCCAGAAGTGGCAGAAGTGCTGGGTATAGACCCAAGGGAGCATTGGTAAGGTTGGTATAGACTGGTCACGGGCAGGGGCGGACTGACCATTGGGCCACTCGGGCACTGCCCGAGGGCCCCGAGCCACTAGGGGGCCCCATCAGGGTTGCCAGCTTTAGTAAAACCAGGGACAGTATGTAAAAATCTGTGTTTTTTTTACATCTGTCTCTGAAATGTCCCTTACCGACATCCTTTTGGTCTAAAAGCCTGAGATTATAGCTGCCCCACCTTTCCAGTACCTTCTCAGCCAATAGAAACATGTCTGTGTATACTGTGTGTACTGTGTGATTGTATACCGTGTGTGTGCGTATACTGTGTGGCCCTATAATCTCCTATTGCCAGGGGTCCCCATGAGTTGTCAATCCACCCCTGGTCACTGGAGGGGGGGGGGGTTTGGGGACAATTTGCTCTACATTGGGAGGTTATAGTATCTTTTTATAGTGAAATTGCAGGATATACATATATGAGCACTTATTACCAAGTAAAGTTAGGCCGAATAACTTTTGACCCTTGTAAGTGTTTCGTAATCATTTGTAATACTGCCTCATCATTCAGAAGGATATGGGTGGGATAGAAGAGAAGGCAGAGCTGGAGCAGATTATGGACCACTAGGAGAGGAGCAACCTGCCTTACAACCTTCTCTATTTTCAGTCACCTAGGCATTTTTGCAGTTGTTGTTGACAATTTAAGGATCCACACTCTTGCCATGGTAAGCACTTGATACACCCAATTGCCAAAGTCATGAAAGGATCCACATTCTGCCATGGTGAGTGACAAAGTGTTTGACCCTATTGTCATCATGACCAAAGGCTCTGCCTCATTGTGATGATGACTATAGTATCTGCCCTCTTGCCATAGAAATTTAAGAATTGGGTCAATTGATGACATCCAAGTACCTTGTCAGCTATGCGATAAGGTCTGTTGCCATGATAATGGGCCTGGTTGCTTGCTCACTGTGGAAAACCTTATCGCATAACTGACATGGTACTTGGATGTCATCAATTGACCCAATTGTTCAACCTCTATGGAAAGAAAGATAGGGTTCCTTTTTGTGGCAATATAGGGCTAAAACCTATTGCTATGGCAGCAGAGTATTGGGCTCATTACGATGGTGATAGAGTCGCCCATATCAATGAATGGAGGGATTGGTACTGTTGTTCTTGGTTGACTTAGCACTCAACCCAATCCATTTTATTGGTGGGGTGGGGGGGGGGGGGCATATCCATCCTCTTTTTGTATTTTCAAAGTAAATAAACTTCTGTTCTCTTATTAACTGGCCTCTTAATTCTTCAAGATATGAAAGGCTCTATTCAAGGCGAAAGCCTTTCATCAACCATATAAAAAGTTACGGTCCTGCAATGATCGTGTTGCCAGCTTTCGCCTACGTCAGCAGCACAGAGGTTTCCTTCCGGGTTTTTTACTCTGTGGAAGAATTCCAGTTGAAAAACAAAGTTGTCTTCTACCATCCGGATTATCTCGGCAACATATCCAGGTACTGGAAAGAGATGGGTGTTGAGGCCAGACGTCTATCTTCAGGAGTCATGATAGTCACCGCTGCTCTTGAACTCTGCAAAAAAGTCACCCTCTATGGATTTTGGCCATTTTCTAGAGACCCAGAAGGGAATGTTATCCTTCACCACTATTATGATAACAACATCCCCAAACCCGGCTTCCACGCCATGCCTCATGAGTTCTTCATCTACACGAAGATGCATTCAAAGGGAGCACTCTATCTTCAAGTTGGGAAGTGTTGAATGTATGACTTTTGAAGCTTAAAGGTTCATAGAAATAATTGGTAACACAATGAACTGGAGCTATGGAAGATCTGTTTACATTATTTAGCCAACTGTTTCATTGTTTTTCACTAATTTAACCCCCAAAAAATTGACAGGTGGAACCATTGTCAAGGCCTTTTTTTCATATACACTAATCCAAACATTTTACCAATACACTATATGACCAAAGGTTTATGGACGTCTGACCGTTACATCTGCCTGTATAATTAAAATGGAAACCCCTTCAAATGATTGAGCTCCATTGTTTTTAGTGAATGGTGCTGTTATTTCCATAGCATACAAATAATTTTTTTTTTTTTTTAAATGGGTACTTTATTGATGACATAGATATATAATTGTATACAGTCATACCATAGATGAAAAACATACATAAAACTCAAAAGAAAGTGTTTCCTAGGTAAGTATGACAACGCAATACAAATCCAATGATGGAGGATCTACAGATTGCATAGAGATTTAAGCTCAAAGAAAACAGAGTGATACTTTTGAAAAGCAATATAAAATGGGTCCAGGTAATTATAAGACCAACGATCCAACATCTAAATAAATAATCAGTAAATTGAGTGCAATCAGTGACAAAGTGCATGGCAAAACCACCATAGGAGGCAGGGAGCATAGGAAGTGGATATTATGTATTGGCATCACAACCTAACCTAAGGGACACAAAGCCCATCCCATGTCCTCCTCCTTCTCCATCTCATGTTCTCCATGCCATATCCTTCTCGTCCAGTCTCATCTCCCCCATCCCACATCCTTCTCCTCCTCCATCCCATGTCTTCTTTCTCCTGCAGTACCATCTCCTCCATCCCATATACTCCAGTACCATCTCCTCCATCCCACGACCTGCTCCAGTCCCATCTCCTTCCTCCCATGTCCTTCTCCAGTCCAAACTCCTCCATTCCACGTCCTCCAGTCCCATCTCCTAAATCCCATGTCCTGCTCCTCCTACAGTCAAATCTCATCCATACCATGTCCTCCTCCTCATCCTCCAGTCAAATCTCCTCCATCCCATGCCCTCCTCCTCATCCTCCAGTCAAATCTTCTCTATCCCATGTCCTCCTCCTCATCCTCCAGTCAAATCTCCTCCATCCCATGTCCTCCTCCTTCAGTCAAATCTCCTCTATCCCATGTCCTCCTCCTCCAGTCAAATCTGCTTCATCCCATGTCCTCCTCCTCCAGTCTATCTCCTCCATCCAATTCCTCCTAATAGTCCCTTCTTCTTTTCCCCACAGGAGGGGGGGGGGGGCAGGATGACAGGTGGGGGGCAGCAGGACAGGAGAGGGGCAGCGGAACAGGACAATAGCTCTTTAGGCTAATTGGGAACAAATTCCCACAGACACATTCTAAAATCATGTGCAAAGCCTTCCCAAAAGAGTGGAGGCTGATATAGCTGAAAAGGAGGTGCCTTGATTTTGAGTACAGTTGGGAAGGATTAGAACTTGTATTAGCAAATGCTATGCATTTCCCTATTGAGCACCTGTTTTTATTTTCACGCTGTCTTCATTTTTATCCACTTACTAATTTTGTTGGATACTTATCAGATGAAGTTGGGAGATTAGTTTTTCTATTCCATCTGGCACCTACCAAAATGAGAAAAAGTGAGGGGGAAGCTTTTAAATGTGGTCAAACCATCCCACTTAATCCAAATTAATCTCATATCTCATGGTGGTAGGTTGTCTGTGAAGGTCCTCCTTTATCCAGGACCTGGTATTTTTGTACTCATTTTGCACCATTCTCATCAGTCCCTGTCCCGAAAGAGATAACCGCTTCAGGCGGCCATAGACGGTTTGAATCTTGGCTGGTTTAGCAGGAACCCACCAAGATTCGATCCTTGTATGGGCAGGCTCAATGTACCCAATTTGATTGATCGATCAATTTGAAAACAACCAGCATTCTGGAGATAACATGTGATTATTGCTAGTGGCTGTTATATCTGCTAGCAATTATTACTGTTTTCCTGGATGTTTTCCCCCGCCCCACAACTGGACTTTGGTTCTGAACTGGTTCTGTAATTTTGAAGACATTTCATTACTTATCCAGGCCACTTCTTAAGTTCCGTAGAAGTGGCTTGGATAAGTGATGAGGCGTCTTCAACATTACAGTACAATCCCAGTTGAAAGTCACTAACTACTACTAGATATGTTGGTAGGTTTTTTTTCTCCACCCAATCTGGCTTTACAGTATTTTTGTATATGTATGACTTAAGCAGGGCTGTTGTTATAAACCACAGGGCCCCATACAGGCAACCTGACATGGGGCCCCATTCATGAATGAACACAGTGAGTGATCAGTACCAATCACTCACTCTGTTCATTCAAGAAAGAAAGGGGATGGTAAATATGACACATGTACCTAACCTTTGCCCCACTCTCAATCTTGAAGGATCCTAATGTTTACTTGCAGCTGCCAGCGTTGAGAAGGGGAGGGAAGCCAGCAGAGCTGTGGGGGTAGAGGGGCACATAGGGGGGCATGAGCAGCAGTGGGAAAATGTACGGTGGATGATGAGGAGGGTGATTCGTTGTCAGGGCTGGGCTCAGCCCTTCCTTCTCTGAGATGGCCACTCAGCTGTCGGCTAATTGCCAGCTCCCATCTCTCCACAGTGACTCCCCTGTTGATGATATCCTGCTCATCAGTCCTGCCTACTTAAGCCGTCCAGCACAGATGATCTCTGCCTTTGCCTTGGTCACATCTCTAGAGATGCTCTCCAGTGTTCCTGATAAAGACTTGCTTGACTGGCATCCCTTCTGGCTCCAGATTCTGCTTGCTGTTCTACTACACTCATCTCTGGCTCACTGATGTTTTGGCTTGTCTGACTATCCGTTCTGGTTCCTGAACTCTGGTTATGTTTTGACTACCTTTACTCTGTTTACCTTTTTTTATTATTATTATTAAACAAGTGTGATTTAACCGGACTTCTTTCTCAGTCTGATTCATGGTATCTGACATTCGTGTGGCATCTCTGCAGCTGCTGAAAGCCAACAGGATGGAGAGGAGAAGAAGCCAGTTTTCAGCTGCTGCAGAGAGGGCCATACAGGGAATAGGTTTTGTTAATTGCCCCCTGCCACACAGATCATCCTCCATGCCCACATCCGATGTAAAATACTATGCACTATGGTACAAGAAGAAAAGTGTTGCTTACAATGTTCCAGTCTGATAACAGGGGAGAGCAGACTAAGGAAACGCTTCCTCATTCCTGCAGCAGATTGATGACATCATCTCACCCTTGACAAAGTCACTGAGTGAAGCTCAGAAACAGCTTGTTTTCGAAATAAAAGGTAGAGTTTTTGCTGCTGTCTATTGTGACATGTCAGTATGTTTTCATGCAGATCTGTACATTTACCAAAGGGTCCTCTTTAACTACTTCAATAAAGGGCACTTATACACCCTTCAAGCCCAGACCAATTTTCAGCTTTCAGCGATCTCACACTTTGAATGCCAATTACTCAGTCATGCAACACTGTATCTAAACAAAATGTTTATTATTTTTTTCATACAAATAGAGCTTTGTTTTAGTGGTATTTAATCACCACTGGGTTTTTTATTTTTTGCGACATAAGTGCAAAAAAGAGCGAAAATTTAGAAAAAAATAACACTTTTTTTTTTAGTTTCTATGATAAAATTTTGCAAATAAGTCATTTTTGTTCATAAAATTGGGCCAAAATGTATATGGCTACATCTCTTTGGTAAAAAATAACCCACATTAGTGTGTATTATTTGGTATGTGCGAAAATTTAGAGTCTACAAGCTATGGTGCAAATCATTGAAAATTGATCACACCTGATGTACTGACGGCCTCTCTCATTTCTTGAGGCCCTGAAATGTAAGGAAAGTACAAATACCCCCCCCCCCAAATGACCCCTTTTTGAAAAGAAAACAGTTCAAGCAGGGACAGCTGGTGCTCCAAACATTTTTTTGGAGAGTGAGCACAAACTGAAAAATTATGAATAAAATCCCCATCAATTGCAGCCTCACTGTACCATCAATCGCAGCCACTGTGCCATCAAACGCAGCCACTGTGCCCACCAAATGCAGCCACTGTGACATATCAAACGCAGCCACTGTACCATATCAAATGCTCCCACTGTGTCATTAAATGCTGCCACTGTGCCCCATCAAATACAGCCTTACTGTGCCCCATCAAATGCAGCCTCAGATCAAGACACTTTGCCAATTGCCAGTATGTAGAACTGATCCCCCTGCAGAGCTGCCAGAGGGAGAAAGCTGGCAGCGCTGCTGCCACTGTGCCCCATCAAATACAGCTACTGTGCCCATCAAATGCAGCCTCACTGTGCCCCATTAAATGCAGCCTCAGATCAAGACACTTTGCCAATTGTCGGTATGTATAACTGATCCCCCTGCAGAGCTGCCAGAGGGAGAAAGCTAGAAGCACTACTGCCACTGTGCCCCATCAAATACAGCTACTGTGCCCATCAAATGCAGCCTTACTGTGCCCCATCAAATGCAGCCTCAGATCAAGACACTTTGCCAATTGCCAGTATGTAGAACTGATCCCCCTGCAGAGCTGCCGGAGGGAGAAAGCTGGCAGCACTGCAAGGAGACCCACAAGTGTCAGAAGGCAGTTAATAGTGATGGACGAACTTCCGACGGGACGTTTCGCGAACGCGAAACGCGAACGGACACAAACGTTCGCGAAAACGACCGTTCGCCGCGGGCTCCATTGACTTCAATGGGAGGCGAATTTCGCAAACCTTTAGGTCGAATTTGCGGCCACGGGGTAATTATTAGGGGGTAGCACGTAGTCCCACCACCTGGACAATAGCATAATACATGTATGAGGTGAATTTGGGATCGATAACTACAAGCATTTTTTTTTTATTTGGGAAATTGTTCTGACAATTCAGGACTATGGAGCTAATGAAGGCAATGGAGGAGAGGGAAGGTCAGGGACCAGGGTAGGCAAACAAGAGGGTGCAGGAGATACAGAGCACTGACAGCAGCACCGTAATACAGAGCACTGACATCAGCACCGTGACATACAGCGCTGACAGCAGCTCCGTGACATACAGCGCTGACAGCAGCTCCGTGACATACAGCGCTGACAGCAGCTCCGTGACATACAGCGCTGACAGCAGCTCCGTGACATACAGCGCTGACAGCAGCTCCGTGACATACAGCGCTGACAGCAGCACCGTGACATACAGCGCTGACAGCAGCTCCGTGACATACAGCGCTGACAGCAGCTCCGTGACATGCAGCGCTGACAGCAGCTCCGTGACATACAGCGCTGACAGCAGCTCCGTGACATACAGCGCTGACAGCAGCTCCGTGACATACAGCGCTGACAGCAGCACCGTGACATACAGCGCTGACAGCAGCTCCGTGACATACAGCGCTGACAGCAGCTCCGTGACATACAGCGCTGACAGCAGCTCCGTGACATACAGCGCTGACAGCAGCTCCGTGACATACAGCGCTGACAGCAGCTCCGTGACATACAGCGCTGACAGCAGCTCCGTGACATACAGCGCTGACAGCAGCTCCGTGACATACAGCGCTGACAGCAGCTCCGTGACATACAGCGCTGACAGCAGCACCGTAAGCAGCCCCAGGAGGAAGTCAGCACAGCACAGGGATGGTGTGATCCCCTCATAATAAGAACCCCCAGGAGGAAGTCAGCACAGCACAGGGATGGTGGGAGCCCCTCATAATAAGAACACCCAGGAGGAAGTCAGCACAGCACAGGGATGGTGGGAACCCCTCATAATAAGCAGCCCCAGTAGAAATATGACACCGCTCAACCTCTTCAAAGAGGAGGGTAGGGGCATATAGTACGGTGTGCTTTTTTGGGTCAGGGAAGTGAGCCAAATGAATTAAGAAGGTCTGTGTGCTTGATTCCAAAAATTGTTTATAGACATATACATGGTCTACTGATCACATGTGTTGAATTCCTCCGAGATCCATGCCTCATTCATTTTTAGAAATGTGAGGTAGTTAACACTGTCGTGAGCTAGGCGAGTACGCTTATCGGTCACAATCCCCCCTGCTGCGCTGAACGTCCTTTCGGACAGGACACTGGATGAGGGGCAAGCCAACAGTTCGATTGCAAATTGGGCAAGCTCTGGCCAGAGGTCAAGCCTGCCCACCCAGTAGTCTAGGGGTTCATCACTCCTCAGAGCGTCCACATCGGCCGTTAACCCAATGTAGTCGGACACCTGACGGTCTAGGCGTTCCCTGATGCTGGATCCGGATGACACCTGTCGATGGGTCGGCTGAAAGAATGACCTCATATCCGAAGTCACCAACACATCTTCAAACCGGCCTCTTCTTGCAGGCGCTGTTGGATTGGTACCCGCAAATCCTTCTCTGGGAGTGGGAATTGCTCCTCTGCCAGCGCACGCAAAAGCAGAATGCAGCATTTCTCGAAGCAAGGCCTGGAAGTGCTGCATTCTGACAGCCCTCTGCGACGGCGGTAACATTTCCGCCATTTTGTGTTTGTACCGGGGATCTAAGTACGTTGCCACCCAGTACTGGTCCTTGACCCTCATGCTTTTTATACGGGGGTCCCTATTAAAACACTGGAGCATGAAGGCCCCCATTTGCACTCAAGCGGAAGGTATGTGGTGGTGGTGGTGTTGTTGGTGGTAGTGTCTTTGGGGGTGCACATAGCAGAGAGTGAAGAAGAGGGTGCAGATCGAGAGGATGAGGAGGGTGCAGAAGAATAAGGCTGAGTGAGCCACTCAACCAAGTCTGGTGCGTCCTTTAAAGTAATTGAACGCACCTTCTGCAACTTCCCACTTTGGCTCAAGGCTGTTGCTCCTGCCCTACCCCTACCACCCCTGCGGAAGGGCCTGCCTCTTCCTCTGCCTGTCATTTTTTAAATCACCCTGTGACAAAACTCTTAGTCCCTATACCGCTGAAGGACTGCTGCAGTATAGGGCAGCGGTCAGCAGTAGTGCACGTCAACCCTATGTATTGTGGACCGATAGCGGTCCTTACAGAACAGCAGACTGTACTGCACTCAGGCCTATGTACCGTAGCACCCTATACCAAGTTACCAGTCCTTATAAAAACTTTTGTGGACCAAGCAGGTTGTGTGTTAGTGTTTAGCAGACTGTGCGTCAGTCCCTATACCGCTGAAGGACTGCTGCAGTATAGGGCAGCGGTCAGCAGTAGTGCACGTCAACCCTATGTATTGTGGACCGATAGCGGTCCTTACAGAACAGCAGACTGTACTGCACTCAGGCCTATGTACCGTAGCACCCTATACCAAGTTACCAGTCCTTATAAAAACTTTTGTGGACCAAGCAGGTTGTGTGTTAGTGTTTAGCAGACTGTGCGTCAGTCCCTATACCGCTGAAGGACTGCTGCAGTATAGGGCAGCGGTCAGCAGTAGTGCACGGCAACCCTATGTATTGTGGACCGATAGCGGTCCTTACAGAACAGCAGACTGTAACGCACTCAGGCCTATGTACCGTAGCACCCTATACCAAGTTACCAGTCCTTATAAGAACTTTTGTGGACCAAGCAGGTTGTGTGTTAGTGATTAGCAGACTGTACGTCAGTCCCTATACCAATGAAGGACTGCTGCAGTATAGGGCAGCGGTCAGCAGTAGTGCACGGCAACCCTATGTATTGTGGACCGATAGCGGTCCTTACAGAACAGCAGACTGTAACGCACTCAGGCCTATGTACCGTAGCACCCTATACCAAGTTACCAGTCCTTATAAGAACTTTTGTGGACCAAGCAGGTTGTGTGTTAGTGATTAGCAGACTGTACGTCAGTCCCTATACCAATGAAGGACTGCTGCAGTATAGGGCAGCGGTCAGCAGTAGTGCACGGCAACCCTATGTATTGTGGACCGATAGCGGTCCTTACAGAACAGCAGACTGTAACGCACTCAGGCCTATGTACCGTAGCACCCTATACCAAGTTACCAGTCCTTATAAAAACTTTTGTGGACCAAGCAGGTTGTGTGTTAGTGTTTAGCAGACTGTGCGTCAGTCCCTATACCGCTGAAGGACTGCTGCAGTATAGGGCAGCGGTCAGCAGTAGTGCACGGCAACCCTATGTATTGTGGACCGATAGCGGTCCTTACAGAACAGCAGACTGTAACGCACTCAGGCCTATGTACCGTAGCACCCTATACCAAGTTACCAGTCCTTATAAGAACTTTTGTGGACCAAGCAGGTTGTGTGTTAGTGATTAGCAGACTGTACGTCAGTCCCTATACCAATGAAGGACTGCTGCAGTATAGGGCAGCGGTCAGCAGTAGTGCACGGCAACCCTATGTATTGTGGACCGATAGCGGTCCTTACAGAACAGCAGACTGTAACGCACTCAGGCCTATGTACCGTAGCACCCTATACCAAGTTACCAGTCCTTATAAGAACTTTTGTGGACCAAGCAGGTTGTGTGTTAGTGATTAGCAGACTGTACGTCAGTCCCTATACCAATGAAGGACTGCTGCAGTATAGGGCAGCGGTCAGCAGTAGTGCACGGCAACCCTATGTATTGTGGACCGATAGCGGTCCTTACAGAACAGCAGACTGTAACGCACTCAGGCCTATGTACCGTAGCACCCTATACCAAGTTACCAGTCCTTATAAGAACTTTTGTGGACCAAGCAGGTTGTGTGTTAGTGATTAGCAGACTGTACGTCAGTCCCTATACCAATGAAGGACTGCTGCAGTATAGGGCAGCGGTCAGCAGTAGTGCACGGCAACCCTATGTATTGTGGACCGATAGCGGTCCTTACAGAACAGCAGACTGTAACGCACTCAGGCCTATGTACCGTAGCACCCTATACCAAGTTACCAGTCCTTATAAAAACTTTTGTGGACCAAGCAGGTTGTGTGTTAGTGTTTAGCAGACTGTGCGTCAGTCCCTATACCGCTGAAGGACTGCTGCAGTATAGGGCAGCGGTCAGCAGTAGTGCACGGCAACCCTATGTATTGTGGACCGATAGCGGTCCTTACAGAACAGCAGACTGTAACGCACTCAGGCCTATGTACCGTAGCACCCTATACCAAGTTACCAGTCCTTATAAGAACTTTTGTGGACCAAGCAGGTTGTGTGTTAGTGATTAGCAGACTGTACGTCAGTCCCTATACCAATGAAGGACTGCTGCAGTATAGGGCAGCGGTCAGCAGTAGTGCACGGCAACCCTATGTATTGTGGACCGATAGCGGTCCTTACAGAACAGCAGACTGTAACGCACTCAGGCCTATGTACCGTAGCACCCTATACCAAGTTACCAGTCCTTATAAGAACTTTTGTGGACCAAGCAGGTTGTGTGTTAGTGATTAGCAGACTGTACGTCAGTCCCTATACCAATGAAGGACTGCTGCAGTATAGGGCAGCGGTCAGCAGTAGTGCACGGCAACCCTATGTATTGTGGACCGATAGCGGTCCTTACAGAACAGCAGACTGTAACGCACTCAGGCCTATGTACCGTAGCACCCTATACCAAGTTACCAGTCCTTATAAGAACTTTTGTGGACCAAGCAGGTTGTGTGTTAGTGATTAGCAGACTGTACGTCAGTCCCTATACCAATGAAGGACTGCTGCAGTATAGGGCAGCGGTCAGCAGTAGTGCACGGCAACCCTATGTATTGTGGACCGATAGCGGTCCTTACAGAACAGCAGACTGTAACGCACTCAGGCCTATGTACCGTAGCACCCTATACCAAGTTACCAGTCCTTATAAGAACTTTTGTGGACCAAGCAGGTTGTGTATTAGTGTTTAGCAGACTGTGCGTCAGTCCCTATACCGCTGAAGGACTGCTGCAGTATAGGGCAGCGGTCAGCAGTAGTGCACGGCAACCCTATGTATTGTGGACCGATAGCGGTCCTTACAGAACAGCAGACTGTACCGCACCCAAGCCTATGTACCGTAGCACCCTAGACAGACCAAGTTACCAGTCCTGATAAAGAGCTTTGTGGAACAAGTGAGTTGTGAATGATTAGCAGACTGCAGCAGAAGGGCAGCAGTCAAGTATAATATTCTTTCTATATTTGGAAGAAAGAATATTATACGTGTACAAGCCTATTACTGTACCACTGATACCAGTCCTGAAAAGAACCTTTGTGGAACTAATAGTAACAGCAAGTCTTTAAAATTATCCTCACTGCCTGACACACTGCTTCCTGCCTGTCCCTATACAAATTGGCAAAAAAGAGTAGGCTGGAACGATTAGCTGGAACAGCTCTTTTGTGGACCTGATAGTAACAGCTAATGATGATGATGATGATGATGATGAAGAAAGACTAATCTGGCTGAGCTGTCCCTAAAATAGCAGCATACAGCGCTCTGTCCCTTTATCTAAACTGACAAAAGAAACTCAGGCTGCTGACCTAACACCTATACCAGTCCTGAAAAGAACTTTTGTGTACCAAATAGCTAGCGTTTTCTCTGTCCCTACTCCACACAGGATCCTTTCCCTACAGTGACAGAAGAAAGAATGTAAAATGGCCACCGGATCGGGTGTATTTATAGGTTAGGGGGAATGTCCAAGTGTCCATGAGCTGTCATGTCTCAATTGGTTGTCCTGTAACACATGATAAACGTGTCACGAAAGGTTAAAGTTCTTGTATACATTAAACACGTAAGTCCGCCGGGGCGAACGACGGAAAAAGGCGTTCGAACCCGCGGACGGCGAAAGTCGGAAATTCGCCGCGAAACGACCGCCGGGCGAAACGTTCGTCCATCACTAGCAGTTAACTTACTGGGCTGTGGTGTCCTCTCCTCCTGCTGTGTCACCTTCAGTAGACAGCAGGCAGCAGCAGCGGTGGAGGAGTCTGCTCCTCATGCTTCCTCCACTCTGTGTCTCTCCGCTCGGGCCGTGCGTTCCACGGAGCTGTGACATCACTTCCGGTTTATCACTGGCACATGGAAAACCGGAAGTGACATCGTAACTCGGATGGAAAGCACCACCCATGTCCTAGGGCAGTGCCAATGTCAATCAAAGCACCCGGCCATAGTGATACACACTACAGGTGCAAGGCAGAAGTTGTCCGGCGCAATGGAATGCACCACTAGTGGGACAAAGGCCCGCAAATGAAGCGCCTCGTCTGCAATCTCATGAAAAAAAAATGTAAACATCCCTTGTAATAGGAATATGGCACGATCGGTCCTTTTTACAGTGATATATGGGTTCAATAAGACCTCACATCTCACCACTAGGCTGGGAAGCCTAAAGTAAAAAAAAAAAAAAACGAGGCAGCATAATTTTTTTGAATGCAGAGGCTGGGCGCGACTTCTATTCAAATCAATGGGCTCCCATAGGGAAGCATTGATTTTGAATAGAAGCAGAGAAACGCGTGGCTAAACGTGCATTGACGCCAATGAAAAACGCAGATAAAATCAAATTTTTAACGCCCATGTGTATGAGGCCTTAGATCTGGACTCATTGCTGGCCAGTTTAGTAATCTCCAGTGCTTTGTCTTAAACCATTTCTGGGTGCATTGTGTCATGTGCTTTGGGGCATTGTCCTGCTTTAAGCCCCATGACCTCTGATGGAGACCCGATTTTCTGCCAGAAACCCCAGACTTCTTTGGTAGTCTTCAGATTTCATAATGCCATGCACACTGTCAAGACATCCATTGCCTGAAGCAGCAAAGCAACCTCAAAATATCAATGAACCTCCATCACATGTGACTGTAGGGACTATGGTATATTCTTTCCATTAAAGGCCTCATTTCTTTTTCTGAAAACAGTAGAATAATGGGCAGTGTCGGCTGGTGCTCAAAATTTGGGGGGGGGGGCGCAAACAAACTGAAAAAGAACCGAAACAAATCCACTGTGCCCATCAATTGCCGCCACTGTAACATCAAACGAAGCCACTGTGACATCAAACACAGCCACTGTGAGATCAAACACAGCCACTGTGCCATCAAACGCAACCACCGCGCCCATCAATTATCACCACTGTGCCATCAAACGCAGCCACTGTGGTAAATGCAACCACCGTGCCATCTAACAAAGCCACTGTGCCATAAAAACGCAGCCACTGTGACTTTAAATGCAGCCACCGTGCTATCAAACGCAGCCACTGTGCCCATCAATTGCCGCCACTGTGCCATCAAACGCAACCACCGAGCCCATCAATTGCTGCCACTGTGCCATCAAACGCAGCCACTGTGCCATATCAAATGCTCACACTGTGCCATCAAATGCTGCCACTGTGTCCCATCAAATGCTCCCACTGTGCCCCATTAAATGCTGCCAGTGTGCCATATCAAATGCTGCTAGTGTGCCATATCAAATGCTGCCAGCTTTCCCCCGCCCGCTGTCTGCACCTGTCTCAGTGGGACACCTCCTTGATGCTCCTCGATGTCTTCTCCTGTCCTCTCTTCGTCTGATAGGCGTCCAATCACAGCGCCTGTGGTTTCAGCCAATCAGGTGACGGGTAACATATCCAAGCACCTGATTGGCGGAGAGGCGGTTTAGTTTTAGGAAAGCGAATATTCATTTGATTGGTGACCTTGCTGGGCGCTGGCAGGTCACCTTTTTTTTTACGTCAATTAGAGCCTATGGCTCTAATCAGGTCCTTCTGTTGGTGCTAGAGGAGTGGCAGAAGAGAGGGGGCGGTGCCCGTGATAATGGGCTTTACCAAGAAGCTGTAATTTTGTTTCGTCTGTCCATGGCACATTCTCCCAAAAGGATTTTGGCTTCCTCAGGAACATTTTGGCAAACTCCAATCTGGCTTTGTTAGGTTTCTGTGTCAGCAGTGGGGTCCTCCTAGGCAGGGGCGGACTGACAACTCATGGGGCCCCTGGGCAATAGGAGATTATGGGCCCCCCAGGCAATTGGAGATTATGGGGCCACAAAGTATACACACACACACAGTATACAATCACACAGTATACACAAACATGTTTCTATTGGCTGAGAAGGTACTGGAGAGGTGGGGCAGCTATAATCTTAGGATGTTGGTAAAGCCGCATACACACGTAGAGGTATGTCCGACGTACTTAGTCTGGCGGACTTTCCGCCAGACTGTCCGTCGGACTTTCCGAACGGGCTACTTGCCCACACACGGCACTTTTTGAGCGGACTAATACGGCGTACTAAGTCCGCAGTACTATCCGCCCTACTTTTGAAATGAACGGACTCGCCCACACACGCAGAGGAAAGTCCGCTCATTTCGAGCGCGTCTCCAGGTAGGCGGGACCCGCGAAGGAGACGTCACTGGCCCCGCCGCCTGGTATGGACTTAAAGGGGAACCCCAACGCTGAAAAAAACAACAGACCCTTGTCCAAGCACGCTACCCGGCCGGCCAGGAAAGGGGGGCGAACGAGCGCCCCCCCCCCCTCCTGAGCCGTACCATGCCGTGTGCCCTCAACATGGGGGGTGCCTTGGGAAAGGGGAGCCGCCTTGGGGAAGGGGGGGCCACCCCAAAGCACCTTGTCCCTGTGATGATGAGGACAAGGGCCTCTTCCTGCAACCCTGGCCATTGGTTGTCGGGGTCTGCGGGCGGGGGGCTTATCGGAATCCGGGAGCCCCCTTTAATAAAGGGGCCCCAGATACTGGCCCCCCACCCTATGTGAATGAGTATGGGGTACAATGTACCCCTACCCATTCACCTGTAAAATAAAAGTACAAAAAAAAAACACAACACACGAGATAAAATACTTTATTGCACAGCTCCGGGGGTCTTCCGTCTTCGGGGGGGATCTTCTCGCCGGACTCCTCCGCTATCTTCTTGTAGCTTTTTTGCTAGCGGAGGAGTCCGGCTTTCTTCCTTGCCGCCGGCCTCTTCTTCCGACTTCGGGGGTCTTGTCCCCCTCTTCGGTTCTTCTGCCAGGCCACCGCGCCTTCTTATAGCTCTTTTACAGGTGGTGGCCCGGTGTTCTGTCGCCGCCGCCGCCTTCCGTTCTTCTTCTTCTTCTTCTCCAGGAGATGTTGACTCGACGATCTCTCCGGCCGCAATGCCAGGAACGCGCTGTGCTGCCACTTATATAGGGACAAGGGGCGGTGTCACATGGCTTTATGTCACATGGGTTGGTCACATGGGTTGATGTCACATGGGGACTGTGACATCGTAAGGGGGCGGGGTCACCATGTGACACCAACCCATGTGACATAAAGCCATGTGACACCGCCCCTTGTCCCTATATAAGTGGCCGCGCAGCGCGTCCCTGGCATTGCGGCCAGAGAGATCGTCGAGTCAACATCTCCTGGAGAAGAAGGAGAAGAAGAAGAAGAAGAACGGAAAGCGGCGGCGGCGGTGTCGACAGAAGACCGGGCCACCGCCTGTAAAAGAGCTATAAGAACGCGCGGTGGCCCGGCAGAAGAACCGAAGAGGGGGGCAAGACCCCTGAAGTCGGAAGAAGAGGCCGGCGGCGAGGAAGAAAGCCAGACTCCTCCGCTAGCAAAAGAGCTACAAGAAGATAGCGGAGGAGTCCGGTGAGAAGATCCCCCCCGAAGACGGAAGACCCCCGGAGCTGTGCAATAAAGTATTTTATCTCGTGTGTTGTGTTTTTTTATTTGTACTTTTATTTTACAGGTGAATGGGTAGGGGTACATTGTACCTCATACTCATTCACATAGGGTGGGGGGCCGGCATCCAGGGGCCCCCTTATTAAAGGGGGCTCCCGGATTCCGATAAGCCCCCCGCCCGCAGACCCCGACAACCAACGGCCAGGGTTGTCGGGAAGAGGCCCTTGTCCTCATCAACATGGGGACAAGGTGCTTTGGGGTGGGGGGGCCGCATGGCCCCCCCTTTCCCAAGGCACCCCCCGTGTTGAGGGCACGCTGCCTGGTACGGCTCAGGAGGGGGGGCTCTCGCTCGCCCCCCTTTCCTGGCCGGCCGGGTAGCGTGCTCGGACAAGGGTCTGTTGTGGACTTGGGGGGGACCCCCACGCCGTTTTTTTTCGGCGTTGGGGTTCCCCTTTAAGTCCATACCAGGCGGCGGGGCCAGCGACGTCTCCTTCGCAGGCCCCGCCTACCTGGAGACCCGCTCGAAATGATCAGACTTTTCCCCGAGTGGGAAAAGTCTGCTCATTTCAAAAGTACGGCAGACTAGCATACACACGGCTGGATTGTTCGCCGAAATGCGAGTCCGCCGGGAAGATTGGTGTGCAACACGGCATTCTAAGTCCGCCGTACTTTCGGGTCAAAAAAGTATGCCGGAGGCTACACGCGGGGGGGATTGTTTGGCGGACTTGAGTTTGCCGGACTTTTCCACCGGATTGTTTGATCGTGTGTACGCGGCATAAGGAGACATTTCAGAAACAGATGTAAAAAAAAAACACAGATTTTTACATACTGTCCCTGGTTTTACTGAGGTTGGCAACCCTGATGGGGCCCCCTAGTGGCCCGGGGCCCTTGGGCAGTGCCCGAGTGGCTAAATGGTCAGTCCGCCCCTGCTCCTAGGTCTCCTACCATAGTGTCCTTCTTCATCCAGATGGTGACGTATAATACATACGAGCTGACACTGTTGTACCCTGTGCCTAAAGGTCAGCTTGAATTTGTCTGGAAGTTCTTTATCCTCCATTTGAACAATCCTCCATTGCAATCTTTAATCCATTTTTCCATTTCATCTACGTCCAGGGGGATCAGCTACAGTGCCATGGGCTGTAAACATCTTGACAACGTTGCACACAGTGGACATGGCAACATTAAGATCTCTGGAGATGGACTTGTAACCTTGAGATTGTCCATGCTTTTCCACAATTTTTGATCTCAATTTCTCAGACAATTCTTTGCTGCTCTTTCTCTGGCACACAGAGCCACACAACACAAAGTTTGAGTCAACTTTTCACCACTAGTTGCCGCTGCGATTTCTATATTGTCCGCATGTGTTCATTGATACAGGTGAGTTTTATTACAAATTACAGGAGCTTCACAAATTTGGAATGCAATTATTTCTTACAATTTTGAGAAGGTGCCAATAATTCTGTCCAGTCCATTCTTAGCCCCTGTACACACGGTCAGAGATTTCGACAACCAAATCCGTCAGATTTTGTCCGTCGGATTTTGCCCGTCGGATCTTGTCCGAAACTGTTGCATACACACGGTCGGACTAAGTTGTCGAAAAATCCGATCATTCAGAATGTGATGACGTAATTTTGTTACGATGGGACTACGTTCAGGCTAGTAGCCAATAGCTTTGCTGTAGGAATTTGATCTGAGCATGCGTGGCACTTGGTCCGATCAAAATTCTCTACACATGATCGGAGTATGTCTGATCGGCCCAGTTGGTCGGAAAATATTTCCAACAAGTTGGAAAATTGGGTCTGACGGATATTCCGATGGAATCAGTCCGATGCATACCACACACAGTTGGATTATCCGACAACATGGTCCGATAGGACACATTCCCATGGATTCTCCGACCGTGTGTACGGGGGCTTAGAGTTTTACATGGAATGTGTCAGATGTGGCTTTTTGTTTCTCCCCTTTTTTTGTGCCATACCAATACCAAGAATAGAATCAAATATGGATATAATTCCTAAATATTTGTAATTACAATCATTTTATGAGTGAAGTGGTGAATTATCTGAAAGGAAATGCAGAGGTACCAATAATTTTGGCCATGACTGTACAACCCTTTAGCCGCAGTTGATCGAAAGGAAGGTTTTGTGTTATGTTGGTTTTCTTTTTTCTTCTTGGCTAAACTGGATGGATTTTTTCAACCAGATTAACTTTGTAAGCACACTATATTACCAAAAGTATTGGGACACCTGCCTTTACACACACATGAACTTTAATGGCATCCCAGTCTTTGCCCTTGTACACACGGTCGGACATTCCAACGGAAAAGGTCCGATCGGACCGTGTTGTCGGATAATCCGACCGTGTGTGGGCTCCATTGGACTTTTTCCGTCGGAATGTCCGACCAACAAAGTTTGAGAGCTGGATATAAAATTTTCCGACAACATGATCCGATTGGTTTGTAGAGAATCCCGATTGGACAAAGTGCCACGAATGCTCAGATCAAATTACGAGACCAAAGCTATTGGCTACTAGCCGCAACTTAGTCCCGTCGCAACGACGAAACGTCATCACGTTCCAAGTGTGATGGAAATTTGTAGGTTCTGTATATAATTGTATTCTATTTTATATGTATTGCACACTGCCCTCACTGTGCACACGGCACTAACAATGTTTTCAGTACATGTTTTGCATTCTTTCGAGTTCTGATTAGAATAAGCCTGCCTATGTAACGCCCCTTGTTACCATAAACGTACAATTGTAATATTAATGTGATACCTACGCAATCATGTGTATAAAAGCCTTCAAATGCGTCATAATAAAGGAGAACGGTTATTTGGAAAGATGCTGAGCGTATCTTTTGTGTCTGTTCCCTACTGCAGTAGTTATTATTCATTTGGAACCACTAATCAATATGAGGATAGGAGTTGCCTATCATCAAAATATCCATTTCAGGTGGCGAGCCAGCCAGGAGGGGTTATCTGGTGACCCTGAGTATCCGAAATGAGGAGCTTGAGACGATCCGGGAATTTCTGATAATCAGCCGGCTGAGATAAGCCTTTTGCTTACATTTTGAGTTATCAGACTTCCTTGATCGGTAAGGCATTTTTGGGACAAAGGGTACCTATTTTACTCCCCTTAATCGAACTGTATTGATTAGTGGTTATATGTTATGTTGTCACTGTCTACTGTCCATCAGAGTGTTATAGAGAAAGGGAAGAATAGTGCTGTTCACAGGAATGTGTAGTACATCTGCTAGATAAAGTAGTTTAGAGGCAAAAGGGTATAGGCACACATAGAGAAGACTGGCCAGTCATTATGGGCATTAAATTAAGTAAGGGAATGACGGGTAAGAGACCCTCAAAAATGCCCAGCGCAAGAGGAGCGCTATATATGAACCGAAGGTGCGGTTCTGCCTATACTGAGCCCCTAGATTAATGGTTAAAGTGGACAGGGATCCACAAAGGGTAACTGGGTTACCACCAAAGTCCACAGGGACAAAGAATCATGCAGAGTATACAGCTAGAGAAACAGCTATTTATGTGAGCAGGATGGATCAAGAGTGACATTAACACTAGACAGAAAGGGACTTTTTGATGTTAAGTTGTGGGCTGAATTTGGAGTCAGGCATTACAACTAGTAAAGTCAAGAAACAGTAATGAGAGTTAAAACAGAATGCTTAATATGTTGTCAGAGAGGGAAGATGCCCGTCTGATCATAGAAGGTACAGTATGTGAAGTATGGTATTACAATACATTGGATGCAAAGGATATCAGAACACAATAAAGAAAGCAGAAATTTAAGCAAGGAAGTATTAAAAAGCGTTAAAAGAAAGTGAGAGAATGATAGGCATGTGTTGTGTACAAATGGGAATAATGTAAGCGATTTTAGAGATATATTTGAGTATGTTTGTGAATGCTGGAACCTTTAGTTCTATCGCTTGTGTCATGTACGCAGATGTGACCCCCTCCTTTGTGCTCTCCTGAAAGAATGTAGCTGGGATGAGAGATTGGTGATAAGCTGGAGGACACCATGCCAATTTCAGTTTTTTAGACAAAACATTTATAACAAAATGTGCCGGGTTTAACGAATCTAATGATAAACAATGTGATCACAATTATTTTTGAATCTGTTTTCCAAACATGGTAAAATCAAGGTTACATTTAACCATGTCTTACACTAATTCAATATCTTTTGATAGTGGAAACAGTGCATTAAAAAAAAAAAGAGAGAGAAATTGAGTAAAATTAAGTAATATGTCCCCCTTTAAGGACATTTATATTAGTGTGTGATATTGAAATTTTCATATGAGTATTCATTTCTAATATGAGTTTAACAATTTTATTAATAAATATAGATATATTGAAACTGGTTTAGACAACCTTTGGTTGGAAATGAAATCCATGTTAATGGGGAAATTGGTAAAAAAAGGAATTTGTTTAGATTAAGATAACAATTTAGTAATTTTACATTTATTAAGTGGAAAGAAAAAAAAGAGTAAGATGAGGTTGTTAATTTGAATACAGCTGCCATAATGTTTAACAAAGCCAAGATGGATGGGATACATAAGGAAGTTTTTCTACAGAAATGAAATCTTAAAGTCTGATAATAACTTAATGTGCGGTCCATGATGTGAGAGTAATAATAACATGTAAATATAACAGACCCATCACATCTAGTCCATACACCCTGTTAGGATAGCTGCTGCCTGCAGCCAGTTGGTTTATATATAAGGATGGCCAAGTGCTTTCTGGTCCTTCATACATATTGTTGGTCCTTTTGTTTTTATGTCTTTTTATTTTTGAAATCCAAAGCAGAATGTGTGGATTGTGAAATGATGTGCCCCTTTTCCTTGTAAGTGCAGTGGGTATAAGTAGAAGAATATTTAGGATTTATGGACATCTCTGCAGCACTGCAGGGTATTCTTATCATTTATTATAATATTGCTAGGAAAAAGTTGTCTTTTTGAAACATGAAACTGGAGTTCTTACACAAACAGCATGATAGAAAACAAGCCATTGTTATATTTATGCAAGCTGGACCCACTAATGAAGGGTTCACTCCGATGTATCAGAGCTGTAGCTTTATGCAAAGTTGCTATTAGACAAAGTTACAGATATTATTTTGGTTGAATATTTAATTTTTAATAATCCGACATTCTGCACAGCAAATATATAGCTAAGTGTTTGTCTAATGAAAGGTTCAAAATATGAATTTGTTTTGTGTGTTTTATGTACAAATCTAACAATGAAAAATGTGTACATTTGAATCCAGCCACCTTATTGCCTCTATTGGAGGAGGCTGGAAACAAAGAAAAAGCACATGTGTTAAATTGATGACGTGGGAATCAGCTGCTGTGAGCCCAGTGCAGGACACACTCCCTGAAGACCCAAGTATTTACATTTTTGTAGTGTTATTCCCGGTTTTATACCGAGGATGAAGTTTATCACCCAGAAGGATTCCCTGTATTCAGAGTGATTGGATCCTTTTTCCCCAGCTCAAGAAGCAGAGCTCCATGTTTTAGAAAAGCCTGTGAGCTATAAAAAGAGTATATATTTATATAGATAGTCAAGATATAGAGAGCTTTTGGTTCCATTTGAAGGGCCAGAAGTTTGTTTTTACTTCGGCAGGTAAACCAATCAAGCATGCCAAGTTAATTTGATTGGCTGTTTTCAGCCTTCCAGGTTCTTGCTGAGGTAGCCATACTAACAGTAAAACTCCCATATGGAAGCAGACCAGGCGACTCTTAAGGATGCTACATTTACAGCCCCGGACACTTGCTGGGTCTGTGCAACTCACAGATTCCACCCGAGTTCTGGCCCAGTATAGCTGGGATTAATAATTCAACTTTAAGGACCCCAGAACGAGAAGCACAAGTGGTCCACAGAGGGCAACTTCTTACGAAACAGGACTTTGGAAAAGGTGATCATTTATGTCTGCCAGACACTCTTTTCCCTTCAGCTTGACACATGGACCGTGTCATCAGTCACAAGTAGTTATGGCTACCTTAGTAAATGAGCATGGGATAAAGCCAGGGTTCTCCACAGTTGTTTTTATAACATACCACTTCTTGTTTTACCTGTTACCAAAGATGTTACCAAAAGCTGAACATCCCTTCCAGAGATAACAAAAAGATATATCCAAATGCCCAAGTCAGGATCTTACGAGTATGTATTTTGTTTGTGTGGACATGTTTTCTGGGTGTCCAGTGGCAAATGCTACTGCAAAGGCCACAGTAAAAAAAGTGTTCTCAGAAGTAGTTTTTAAGTACAGAGTGCAAAATCTACAGGGAGTAACAGAGGAAATCATTTTTATAGGAGAGTCCTTACTAGAAGTTTTGAGGTTTTATTTTTACACCCCCTACTGTCTACAATGTAGTGGACAAAGTAGAGTAAGAAACTAGAAAACTTTTGCCTGAATGTTTTATTATTTTTTATCAAGCCCGTAGGGGGATGTTGGACTCTCTCCCTATGGGATTTGGGTTGGGAGTGTGTTACTCACTTGCTTATATTTTGTCTCAGCAGCTGAAGTCCTCCATTCGGATCTCACAGAGAATGTTGCTGATCTTTTAAGGTTTTTGACAAACTTATTTATGTGTTTTCTCCCCAATTCCAGATCCTAAAAGTTTGGAAGGATCTAAAACTAAAGCCAGGTGACTTGTGGATTGTTAAGAGACATTTATATATAAGGAAATGTTTGGAGACTCAATACAGCATCTATTTTATGTACAGTTTTGCAAAACTTGAAGGAAAAGTCACCTGGATCCACACCAGACAGTGAAAAAATGACTAAATGAAAGAAATCTCTGTGTTTGATTTGTTTCCCTCTTGCGATAACAGTCTAGGGTATTTTTTGATTCAATTACTTTAATTGGAAGGGATATATATATTTGAAAAGTAGTTTAGCCATGTTGAAGTCATATTTGTCTTTTGTACCTTTTCCATTTTATGTAGAATTGTCTGTGTTTACATGTGCTGACCATTCTGGCCACAGGAGTGTACAGCCAGTACTCTGTAAATATGTCTTATCAATCATTTGTTTTTCATAGTGAAATGTCATTTTGTAATGAAAAAAGCTGCTCAGCTATTATTTTCTCCCAATGGAGTTTTTGCCTCTTTGGCCAGGACTACCTCCACCTAAGCGTGTGGAGGTTCCAGGTTAAAGGTGATAGCAGGTATGGTTAGTGATCAAAATATTGATCAAAAGAGAGGAGACTGTAATGGAAATTTGTAGGTTCTGTATATAATTGTATTCTATTTTATATGTATTGCACAATGCCCTCACTGTGCACACGGCACTAACAATGTTTTCAGTACATGTTTTGCATTCTTTCGAGTTCTGATTAGAATAAGCCTGCCTATGTAACGCCCCTTGTTACCATAAACGTACAATTGTAATATTAATGTGATACCTACGTAATCATGTGTATAAAAGCCTTCAAATGCATCATAATAAAGGAGAACGGTTATTGGAAAGATGCTGAGCATATCTTTTGTGTCTGTTCCCTACTGCAGTAGTTATTATTCATTTGGAACCACTAATCAATATGAGGATAGGAGTTGCCTATCATCAAAATATCCATTTCACAAGCGATTGGATTTTCCGACAACTTTGTCCGACCGTGTGTATGCAACACCACATTTGGACAAAATCCATCGGAAAAAATCAGACGAATTTTGTTGTCAGAATGTCCAACCGCGTGTACAAGGGCTTAAGCCTCGTACACACGATCAGATTTTTGTGATGAAAGGCTGTTGGCGGAAAATCCAACCATTTGTACGCTCCATCGGACAATTGTTGTCAGATTTTCCGCGGACAAATGTTGGATGGCAGATTTTAACATTTTCTGCGGACAAATGTCTGTTGCCAGCTTTTCCGAGCGTGTGTACACAAGTCCGTCGAAGTACAAACACGCATGCTCAAAAAAAAAGACGAGCCGGAAGCGGCCAGTCTTGTAAACTAGCATTCGTAATGGACAATTAACATTTGTGACGCGGCAAATTATGAAATCTGGAAATGCAGCGCAAAATTCTCTTCTTCTTTAATGGGATAATAATGAAGCTGTTTTGCTGGTGATACTGATGGAGTTATTGCAAACAAATTTTTAAAGGCTTTTTTTTCTAGTGATAAAGAATAATATTAAGTTACTTTTTTTTTTTTTTTATTTGGGCAAGTTACCACAACACTATTATTCCGTAGTTTTTAAGAACAAAGATACAACTATGTTGGTGTCCTTTGTGAATTTGACATTGCATTTTTTTTAAATGTAACTGCCTACTCCCAACTGTCATCTGAAGTAAAACACATAGCCAAGTATTATTCTACACATTTTTTTTTTTTATTGTGCATTAAAGAAAGAAAACAAATAAAATTAGACATGCTATCTGCCAATAGACCTTAACCAAAAAGTGCATTCTATGCATCCAAAAAATATAGAAAATATACCAAATCAAATCATTATCATTCAACCAAAAAATAAAATAAAAGCCTCATGCATGTGTCCTGCATTTTAACATAGGGGGTCAACAATGCCAAGAGTTAGAGAAAGCAGGGTTCCATCATCCAGAGATAATTCCTAAAAATATCCGGATTATTCTCCTGGAGCTCCCGCAGCAAAGGCATATGACATAATTGATCATGATTAATAAAGCAACACATTTTTGGTCCAAGAACTCCTCCTCCTCCTGTTCCTGGACTGGACTTGGGTGAAAACAATAACTCCAAGGCCAATAATAAATAACATGTTATCGCCTCCGATTCTGCAACATGGCTGGTTGACGAACAGCCATTCAGAAACTAACTGAAAAGCGCAAACTGAAAAGTGTGAAATCAAAAGTGCAAAATGAAAAGTGGGAAATTAAAATCGTGAATCAACATTCACCAAACTTCTACTAACTTTAAATTAGCAGAAGGAGCCCAAAGGGTGGTGCTAAAGAGCTGAAAAACAACATAGCACATCGCTACATTCGTATTTGTTGGGCAACAATTCCTTGCCGTTTGTATACAAGACAATTTTGAGCCAATGCCTTTCGGACAAATGTCTGCGGTTTTGTTGGCCAACAATCCGATCATGTGCACGAGGTCCGTAGGGTTCAATATTGAATTGGCCCACCCTTTGCAGCTATAACAGCTTCAACTCTTCTGGGAAGGCTGTCAACAAGGTTTAGGAGTGTGTCTATTGGAATGTTTGACCATTCTTCCAGAAGGGCATTTCTGAGGTCAGGCACTGACGGTGGACAAGAAGGCCTGGCTTGCAGTTTCCGCTCAAATTCATACCAAAGGTGTTCTATCGGTTGAGGTCAGGACTCTGTTCAGACCATTCAAGTTCCTCCACCCCAAACTCAGTCATCCATGACTTTATGGACCTTGCCTTGTGCACTGGTCAACATCAAGCACAATCAAGTATTTTTTATCTCAATGCATTCTATGCATTAGGCCTCATGCACACTGGATGTTTATATACATTTTTACAGCAGCTGTTTTTGGCCTCAGACACTATTTTCTACAGTCAATAAACTCTCAAGCATGTTGTCCTATGTTCCCATGAACACATAGGCTTTTATCAATTGATTTTGGCTGGGGGGTTTCTTGTCTGGAAAATCTTCAAAACTAATGGATTCTGAGAAACGGTTTCAGCTGTAAAAACGCTGTAATGTAAAAAAAAAATGCCTAAAAACGCAGATAAACACTCGAAAACGGGTCTCACCAGCGTTTTTTTTAACGTTTTTGATCCACTGAAAAAAAAAACGCAAAAAGTTGCTGACGCTGAAAAACTCTAAAAAGGGCTAAAAAACACTATTGCAAAAATGTTGAAAAACTCACTGCAAAGTTACTGCCATTTTTATAAAGTTAATATAACATCCAGTGTCCATGAGGCCTTCAAGGGGTTATAAACCTTTGTTTTACTTACCTGAGCCCTAGAACTTGACCCATGGGGATGTGCTGTTTCCCAGCCCGGGGTTCTTGGCTTTTGATTGGATAGATTGATAGCAGCGCAGTCATTGGCTGCCACTGCTGTCAATCAAATCCAATGATGCGGGGCCAAGTCCTGCATTCTGCCTCTATGGACGCTGAATGCTGGACTTGGGAGCGTGCCTGCAAGGTAACCCCCCCTGGAACAGAGCTTCTCCTAGGGGGTTATCTGATGTAGGGAGGAGCCACCGAGGGGCCCCAGAAGAGGATGTTCTGGGGCCACTCTGTGCAAAATAAGCTGCACAGTGGAGGTAAGTATGACATGTTTGTTATTTTAAAAAAAAGAAAAACCTTTAGTGTCACTTTAAGATAAAAGCCTTCTGTGTGCAGCAGCCCCCCTCAGACCTCTAAGCCCTTGTACACACGGTCGGACATTCTGACAACCAAATCCGTCGGATTTTGTCTGACGGATTTTGTCCGAAACTGTTGCATACACACGGTCGGACAAAGTTGTCAGAAAATCCGATCGTACTTAACGTGATGACGTTATTTCGTTAGGACGGGACTTCGTTCAGGCTAGTAGCCAATAGCTTTGGTCTAGGAATTTGATCTGAGCATGCGTGGCACTTTGTCCGATTTCTCTACACATGATCAGACAAAGTCTGATCGGATCATGTTGTGGGAAAATTTTATAGCCCAGCTGGAAAACAGTCCGATGGAACCAAAACACTGTCGGATTATCCGACAACACGGTCCTATCGGACATTGTCCATCCGAATGTCTGACCGTGTGTACAAGGGCTAACACTTACCTAAGGTCCCTCTCTATCCAGCGATGTCCACGAGTGTCTCAGCCTTCTGAGATTTTCCCTCCCGATTGACTGAGACACAGCACCATTGGCTGCCACTGCTGTCAACCAAAGTTAGCTAGCCAATCAGGGAAGAGAGGGAGTGGGGCCCGGGGCAGGGCTCCATGTCTGAAGGGACACAGGGAGTTGGGACTTGGCTTAGGTGCCCCCATAGCAAGTTGCTTTAGTGTGGGGGCACTGAACAAGAGGAAGGGGCCAGGAGCACAGAAGAGGGAACCCAGAAGAGGAGGTAAGTATAACGTGTTTGGTATTTTTATAGGAAAAAAAAATTTGACTTTACAATCATTTTAAACCCGCAAGAGGTTTCAAAAACACCCAAGGGTTAAAAATGTCCACCATGCTTTCAAAGGGCGAGGTGGGGAAAACACCAAAAACACCTTATTCAATTCCAAAATGTCTTAGGACATTTCCTAAGACTCTGACACAGAGTAGATAATGGATACCTACTGACCAGGGAGCCACAGAGATAAGAGTATTTGAATGATCAAATTATATGGTAGGAGTAAAGATAAGAAGGCAGTAAATTGTATTGGGAATGGCGCATTTATGGCAGCAAATCACTGCTGGGCCTCCAGTTATCTAGCAATATTCATTTGCTGATCAATAATTAAAGCTGGACTTTGGGCAGATATTTTAACCACTTAAGGACCGAGGCTCTTTTTTAGATGTGGTATTTACAAGTTAAAAACTGTTTTTTTTTTGCTAGAAAATTACTTAGAACCCCCAAACATTATACATTTTTTTATAACACCCTAGAGAATGGAATGGCTGTCGTTGCAATACTTTTTGTCACACTGTATTTGCTCAGTGGTCTTACAAGTGCACTTTTTGGGAAAAAAATATATTTTTGAATTAAAAAATAAGACAACAGTAAAGTTAGCCCAATTTTTTTTTATATTGTGAAAGATGATGTTACGCTGAGTAAACTGATACCCAACATGTCACGCTTCAAAATTGCGCCCGCTCGTGGAATGGCGGCAAACATTTACCATTAAAAATCTCCATAATTGATGTTTAAAAAAATTCTACAGTTTGCATGTTTTGAGTTACAGAGGAGATCTAGGGATATAATTATTGCTCTCGCTCTACCGATCGTGAGATCATGTGTGGTTTGAAAACTGTTTTCCTATGCGGGCTCTACTCACGTATGTGTTCATTTCTGCACGCGAGCTCGGCGGGACGGCACATTTAAAAAGTGTTCTTTTATTTTCTAATTTATTTTACCTTTTATTTTCTATTTTTTTATTTTTACACTGTTTAAAAAAAAAAATCCCGTGTAATAGAAAAAAAGCATAACAGGTCCTCTTGAATATGAGGTCTGGGGTCAAAAAGACCTCACATCTCATATTTACATTAAAATGCAATAATAAAAAAAAATTGTCATTTAAAAAAAGAATAAAAATAAAAAAAGACCCTTTAAGACCTTTAAGTGACGTTTTGACGTTGCTTCCGCCCTGCAATGTCATGGAGACGGGTCGGGGCTATCTTCTCCTCATTTGCCTCCATGCCCAGCTAGTGACAGCATCCAATCGCACTGGCCATGACTCCGGGAAGCACCAGAGGACACCAGAGCACGGGGGCCCCGCCGCCGATAAAAGTGATGCTGAATCTGCCGCAGAGACCACTTTTATCTTGAACCGGATCGCCGGCCGAACAAGAGGATACCGGGGTATGGCAGCTAGCTGCTGCCATAACAACGATATCCCCCTTCAAATTAAGGACGTATATATTGGCCTGAGGCGGGCCGGAAGTGTATATGTATCTATTTCATAAAAAGGAAAAGTGCTAATTTATACTTGTTGCAGCCAATGCCACCCCTATGAAAAGTGATCTGCAGGGGTCAGTTGACAGATAGTTGTGAGATGATACATCACCTCCTCACTGCCTGTTTTAACCCTAAAAATCCACACCACTCTGTGCAATGTATGTGGTTGCAGGGGAGTTTCGGTGCGGCCACATTCAATAAGTCATGGTCGGCTACAGTACTGCCCACTGAACGTGACCGGGGGGGTGTGTGTGTATCATTTTTGCCACAGCTTTGGCATGTGTATAACTCAAAGCAGTGAAGGTGGCTGGGGAGGTAGTAAAATTGAGGTTGAGCTTCTGCGTAACTCTGTCCCCTTGGCACAGCTGTGGTGCAACAATAATACAGTACAATATAAACATTATAGGGTACCTGTATCGATCCCTCAGGATCCTCTGGCTCCACCTGGTGGGGAAAGACAGTAGGCCACACACTTGTACTCTTAACCAGAAATACTTTTACTGAAAGTATAACAAATAAGTGGTTACATGGATTACACTGTCGTCCCAACGTAGAACATCAGTACAGCATGAATCAACAGTCTGATACAATAAGCAATATTCAATAATGTTATTATCTAGACCTGGGAGCTCCCCTTACTTAAAGTCTACGTGAGGCCTCACTTAAAGTGTTTTCTCCTTTATCTTCTTTCTTCGCTAGCTTAAATGGTTCCTAAGGTAATTTTAATCCAAAGGGATAAGTGGAAAAGTTAACTTAGAATACTCCAGGTATAACTCCAAGAACTTGTAATCACACTTGGGCGCTAAAGTGAAACTGGGCCTCAAGCCTACTCAATGTCAGCTACTCACTTATTCTTTCGTAGAACAACAGATTCCAGCGAGGCCTGTGAGTAAGTCTAACTGCTTGCAATAATAATAAACGGTGGGCCGTAACCCTCTCACCAACTGGATCAGAGTTCGGGATGATGGCGTGGGTCCGATAACTGCAGCTTTCTTCCGCTTGGACTGGGCCAGATGCTCTGTGTCGCTCCGCTGACTGGATCCGGTCCTCCTCTACTCCAACAAGCGTCTCCAAACCTCTCTCAGGCTCCTTCAAGTCAGCTCGCAAACAGTCCGGTTTGCCCTCCGCGTGATTGTCTGCCGATGTGTCTGGGAACCTTCCACATAGTTCCGCACAGGCAGGCAGCATGGTCTCAAGCGAGCAAATATGTCCGTTGCAGTTCCTTTTATGCCCTACCCAGCATGCACTGCATATCAGAGTGTTCATGGGTAGGTCACACAGACTCTTGGGTAACAAAGGTCAAACCTCTTATCAAAATAAACAGTACTCCCTATGAAAGACTTTGTGTTTATAATCACCGTATCTGTGTATTACCAGATTGTGTCAGTAGATGGCTCCAAACACCGAGCCATCACAATTTCCACAAATTTAACATTGACATATACATAACTACGTTAATACACAAATATGTCCCAGCTACACACTCCCCTTACTTGATCTCTTTGGTCCCCAAAGAGGCTTTGCACTTCAGTATCTATGTAGCTATATAAAACGGACAGAGGAGCCTCCCACCAGTTGTCGTATGGTGGGGAGCTGTCCTGTGCACTCACAGCTGATATTACCATGTTTGATACAGATGTGCCAAGGGGTGAGGTGGGGTTGTCCCCTACTGAATCAGTAGTAGGTGGACCAGGCAGGTCAGAGTTTCTTTTGCTAACGCACTGTGATGACTCAGAGCATTCACCCAATGTGTCATAAGTCAGTCTGCGGGGTGGGCGAATGGCTCTCTTTTCTCTTGGAACTTTTGGGGTTTCCATATCCAACTGGCAGGTATCTTCAACCCTTCTTTCAGTGTCCACAGGTGGGGAGTAACTAGGAGCATCCAGCTCTTCAATAGAGTCAACTGCCGGTACTAACTCTGGGGTCTTTGCTCTGAGAGTTTAAGTATGATCTTCCTCGGCTTCAGGGAGGACCTCCATATCTATTTCTGGAGCCTCCGTGGGCCATAACCAACTCATCCCTAATTCTTCATCTTCTTCCTCCAAGGGCTTTGAATGAGATCTGGTTGTCGGCCCACTGACTTCACTGGATGTGGATGGGAATTCCTTCTCAGTATTTGTCCTAACCGCCTCTGTGAGGGGCAACAGGTGGTTCCGGTGCCAGGTTTTCACTAGTCCAGCGCTCCCTTCAGGTTTGATTTCATATACTGGAATACCTGGGAGTTTCCTGCACATAACATAAAGCTGCGATTTCCAGCTTATGTTTCCCTGGGATGCCCAAGTTTCTCAACAGTACCCGGTCACCTACTTGAAGATCTTGGATCTTTACTCTCAGATCAAAGTTCTTTTTGTTTCTGCTCTCTCTGGACCTTGAGGTGGCTTCGGCTTGCTCATAAGTGATTTTCTAGTTCTTTCTCAGCCTGTTCACATAACCTTTATGAGAAGACTCTGAAGTATGGTCCAGAGAGGTTCCAAAGGCCAGATCCACTGGTAGCCGGGCTTCTCGGCCGAACATTAACCAATAGGGTGAATAACCCGTGGCATCACATTTGGTGCTATTGTAGGCATGAACCAGTGCAGCGATGTGTCTACTCCAGTGGGGCTTGTGTTCTGCGGTTAGCGTGCCCAACATATTCAGGAGGGTCCAGTTGAACCTATCTGGCTGAGGGTCCCCTTGTGGGTGATAGGGTGTGGTCCTTGACTTCTGTATGCCCAATAACTCCAGTAGCTCTTTTATTAGTCTACTTTCCAAGTGTTTTCCCTGGTCTGAGTGTATGCTTTGAGGTAATCTGTATGAACGAAGAACTTCTCAACAAGAGTCTTTGCCACCGTGATTGCTTGGTGATCTCTAGTGGGGAAAGCCTGGGCATACTGGGTGAAGTGGGCCGTCACCACCAAGATGTCCCCTACTCCACTCAAGTTGTTTTCCAGACAGAGAAAATCTATGCAGACCAGGTCCATTGGGCCCTGGCTTTCCAGATGGCCCATCGAGGCAGCCCTCTGTGGCAGTGTCTTCCATTGTATGCACCTGAGGCAGGAATGACAGTAACTCTCCACTTCTTTCCTCATCTGGGGCCAGTAAAATCTGTCTTTTACTAACTGTAAAGTCCTTTCGGCTCCCAGGTGACCATGGTGGTCATGTAGAGCAATTAGTACCCTCTCTCTGTACTTTTCTGGCAGGAGCAACTGCCACTTTTCTTCTGGATCGTCTGAAGGGCCCCTTCGGTAGACCACTCCCTGTTGTAGCTGCAACCGACCCCATTCTTTCAGCAACAGCCGGGCTTCCTTACAAGGACTCTTCTGGAGTACATTAGGTTGATGGCGTTTCAATGCCTTCTTCACCAGTGCACACAATGGGTCTACTTCCTGATCCTTCCTAAGAGCCTTCCTGGACAGCTTGGGAAGGCCTTCTTGCACTACTTGGGAGACATCACAGTAACATCTGGGGGCTCCTGCTGCAGATACTCCTACATCTTTGGCTCTGGCCCCACCCTTTTCAGAGTGACTCGTCCCCTCACATAGGGCCTTGACTCCTTCAGGAGTGAGTTGAGTCCAGTCTTCTGGGGAACTCAGGGGGTCATGAGGTCTTCTGGATAGGGCATCCGCGTCTCGGTTACCAACTCCTGGTCTGTACTTCAGGCTAAAGGTAAAAGCCAAAAGGGCTGTGAGCCACCTGTGGCCAGTGGCATTCAGCTTGGCAGTAGTGAGCAAATAGGTGAGGGGGTTGTTGTCCGTCTTCACCACAAACTCAGCCCCATAAAGGTAGTCTTTTTGCTTGTCTACCACTACCCACATCAGGGCCACGAACGCCAGCTAATGAGTTGGATAGTTATTTTCTGCAGGAATCAGGCTTCGACTCACATAGGTGACGGGCCGCAAAGACCCTTCGTGTTCTTGGTAGAGCACTCTCCCCAGTCCGTCTCGACTGCATCCACATGGAGCTCGTAGGGCTTGGTGGGTTCTGCATAAGCCAACACTGGAGCAGTGGTGAGGCTCCACTTCAATCGTCTAAAGGCCTCTTCACACTCTGAGGGCTTCTAGACTCCGGAATAATGCCTGTTCTCTTCAGTTCAGCCAACTGCTCTCTCAGATCTTCTAGATCTCCTAGTGGGATTCGTCGGACCCTCTCTCTAAAAGGGCTGTCCTCTTCCAGGCGGATTCGATGAGTGGCGCTTTTAGCTAGTCCCACATCAAACTCGCTTTTTGAGAAAGTGTCCTTCCATCTTAGCAATTGGGGCTTTTCTCTTTCTTTCCAGGCAGGTGTCAGTGGTGTATTTATAAGGCAAACCTCCTCCAGCGGGGAATCTCTGTCCAGCTTTCTTCCTCTTGATCACTCACCGAGACTGGGGTAACTGAGCTAACTTGTCCCAGTAACAATCTGGGTGGCAGCTGCGCCGGGGTAGTTCCCATGTCACGGATACTGACGGGAATCTTCCCATGAGTCTTCTTCAGTGTTCTGGTGGGCAGCACCTCTGGGATGAGTTCTGTCCCCTCTGGGCTATTCTGATTTGCATCTTCAAGGAGAATGAAAGGCTGCGGAGTTTTCCATCTCAGCTTTACAAAGGCCTTTAGGCATACTACTCCTCAAGGGGGGACACACTTCTCTCTTCTGCCCATAAACCAGATCTTTCCTACTCCCCCATCAGGAGTCTCTTCTTCTTGCTTGAGATTCCTGTATTTAACTTGCGTACCAACACCAGGAGAAAAGAAAAGTAGCTACCTTAGGTTTCGGTGAACACATAGGACATTTGATTTAATATCAAAAATATTTTTTATTTCTTTCTATACATAAAACAATAAACCTTGATTGAATTGCATCAATCGATCCTAGATGTTAACACAATATTAACCAAAGATGACCCAAAGATCGTCCTTATCCGCACAGTTCATACACCCTGACTTTCAACAATCAAAACCAGACAAACATACTCATACATACAACAATAAAACAGATAGAGGCGCCTCCTATGGCCATACATGTGGAGATATACCGAGTATGATCAAATTGTACCAATAATGTCCTTCTATTTAGAAGCATGAGATAAAAATCTCTCGGAAATCTGCACATGTATGGTCATCAAAGTAGCAGTGTTTGGAAATGGGGATAATTATGACCAGACAACGGTCCTAATTTCTCATTAGTACCTCCATTTAACCTACATAACAATTCTCTTTGGTTGAAAATAGGGATATCTCAGGTTCGTGATTATAACAGTCTCATGAAGATTTCTCAGTTAGTGCAATCAATTTATTATGACTCTGAGTCTCCTTCTACTTCATCACTTATTGCAAAAGTGTAGCAAACCTGAAGTCTTCACTTTCATCCTTTTGTAAACAGTGGCATAAATGACAGGCAGTACTGAAAATGTAACAATCAATGGCAGTGAATTGAAACTCCTGTTATATATAAAGTGCACTATTTATCACACATGTCCGGCTTTCCTATGATACTGTGACTGAAAGTTCCATATATTCAGTGGTTCCAATATTACGCTTCTATTAGGAAATAATTATGAGCAATCACCAGTCCTGATCTCTCACTAGTACCTCCATTAAATCTACATTGCAATTCTCTTTAATAGAAATAGGAAAATCACTGGCTTGTGATTATAAAAGTCTCATGAAGATCTCTCAGTTAGTTCAGTCAATTATTATAGCTCTGAGTCTCCTTTTTTTTTCAGCTGCAAGTGATAAAAAAGGAGACTCAGAGCTATAATAATTGACTGAACTAACTGAGAGATCTTCATGAGACTTTTATAATCACAAGCCAGTGATTTTCCTATTTCTATTAAAGAGAATTGCAATGTAGATTTAATGGAGGTACTAGTGAGAGATCAGGACTGGTGATTGCTCATAATTATTTCCATCACCAATTACTGCTACCTTGATGACCATACATGTGCAGATCTCTGAGAGATTTTTATCTCATGCTTCCTAATAGAAGCGTAATATTGGAACCGCTGAATATATGGAACTTTCAGTCACAGTATCATAGGAAAGCCGGATATGTGTGATAAATAGTGCACTTTATATACAACAGGAGTTTCAATTCACTGCCATTGATTGTTACATTTTCAGTACTGCCTGTCATTTATGCCACTGTTTACAAAAGGATGAAAGTGAAGACTTCAGGTTTGCTACACTTTTGCAATAAGTGATGAAGTAGAAGGAGACTCAGAGTCATAATAAATTGATTGCACTAACTGAGAAATCTTCATGAGACTGTTATAATCACGAACCTGAGATATCCCTATTTTCAACCAAAGAGAATTGTTATGTAGGTTAAATGGAGGTACTAATGAGAAATTAGGACCGTTGTCTGGTCATAATTATCCCCATTTCCAAACACTGCTACTTTGATGACCATACATGTGCAGATTTCCGAGAGATTTTTATCTCATGCTTCTAAATAGAAGGACATTATTGGTACAATTTGATCATACTCGGTATATCTCCACATGTATGGCCATAGGAGGCGCCTCTATCTGTTTTATTGTTGTATGTATGAGTATGTTTGTCTGGTTTTGATTGTTGAAAGTCAGGGTGTATGAACTGTGCGGATAAGGACGATCTTTGGGTCATCTTTGGTTAATATTGTGTTAACATCTAGGATCGATTGATGCAATTCAATCAAGGTTTATTGTTTTATGTATAGAAAGAAATAAAAAATATTTTTGATATTAAATCAAATGTCCTATGTGTTCACCGAAACCTAAGGTAGCTACTTTTCTTTTCTCCTGGTGTTGGTACGCAAGTTAAAAGCGGGACACAACAGCAGGGGAAAAGTTTCTTTTCTTTCTTTTTTTCTGACTATATGTTAGCTACGGCTTCGGCCTTGTAGACTCTGAGGAGTGACATAAGGACGTATTTCTTTAAGAGGGACCCACTGCCACTATTTGGATTTATTCGGTAGGGACAGTGGATATGGTCATGTAATGGTATAAATAGTGAGATTCCTGTATGCCTGGACCAGCATCCGATGTATTTTTGCAGGGGAGGGCACCGGATGGGTTACCAATGGAGTCAGGAGCCTTCTCACCAGGTAGGTGTTTGTCCCGATAATCAGTGAATTCTTGTCAGCCCCTCGGGGACGAGGGCACACCACGACTAAGGTTTTAAACGTCTCAGCCTTTCCCACTGTGCTGGGTCAAATGTGAGTCTGACCGGTAGGTAACCAGCGTATGGGAAGTTCTGGGTACCTAACCCCCATATTTCCAGTTCTTCTACTTTCTGTAGCGGTAAGTGCTGGAGATGTCCATCATAGAAGTCCCTGTATAATAAGGTCATCTGGGCTCCGGTGTCCAGCAATGCCTTCGTGTAGATTCCTTCGACTTGGATGGGCACAATTGGAGAGAGTCCCACTATATTGGGAGGGATCCCACTAAATGTAGTTCATTTGGCCGATTTGGTGGCCCGTATGTTTGCCTTTGTCTTTGGGGGTCTTTTGGAGATGGAGGGTGTTGGAGTCAGTGTAAGAGGTTTTCCAATAGCCGGGCACCCAGTTGACTGCTTCACTGGGGCCCTCTGAAGGTTTTCGCCGGCTGTCTGGACTTTGTTTCTGCCACTGGGCTTGGACACATTCGAAATTTCCTACCCCTTCACATTTAAAACAGGTTCTAGGTGTGGGTTTGGTAGGGCAGTCAAAGGTCTCTGGGGTTTCTTTCAATAGTACTTTCTCCAGATGAGGGTTCGCCAGCTGAGTCACCAGTATTGTCATCATTTCCAGTATCTCTCACTGGGTCTGGAGCAACTTTTCCAGTCCGGCCTGACTTGCGGAATGGTGGTGATTGGGCGAGAGCCATGATCCCTGTTCAGCCCTTGCTACCAGTACACTGGGCTCCCAGACATCCGAAGGAACATCCCCTTGCCGTACCTAAACACAGGAAGGGATAGGGGAATGGAGTTTCCTCTGTTTCTGGTCTCTCTCAAGCTCTACTTTCTCTGCTTCGTTCACCTTCTCTATAACAACTTCATCTGGAGTGGAGGGGTTCTCCAAGTACTGTCTCAGAGCCACCTTGACATGGGCACTCTTTAACCCTGTGGTTACTGATCTCCGGAATTTCCATTTTATGAGCTCAGCTCCAAAGTGATCTCCAAGTCCTTCCTCCTGCGTGGCCTCCAACAGGCAATCTTTGAGTTCAATAGCCCGGAATAGAAAGTTTTGGGAGGTCTCGCTATCGCCTTGTGTAATGTTCATCAGTTTATAATACAACTCGGGAGTATTTTCCTCCTCATAGTAGCTCTTCAGAACCCTCATCAACTTATTCAGGGCCAGTCCAGCTTTCCTTTCCAGCATAGCTCTGACGGGACTGATAGCCTGGATTACTGCCTCCTTAATTTCAGAGTCTGAGTATCCTTTCTCTAGTCCCAACTCTATTTGGTGTGATAGGCTGATGTAAGATAGTTTGTCTTTCTGCCCCTTCTCTTCTATTTGATCGTCTATGCGGAAATCTTTCCGGATGGTTATTTCTTGCAAAGTGCCCAAAGGGTGCATCTTCTGCACTAGGCTAGGGCTCTCAGCCATTTGTCTAACAGGAGTACCTTCCTGAGAGGCATGTGCTCCACCAATGCTTTCAGCCATAAGTCTGGAGGCCTCCTGAAATTTCACATTCATTTCTTCAAAGTGTCGCTTCAGATCAGCTACCTGGTGCCCGGCTCCCTGCTGAGTAGAAACCCTTGTTTCATGGCTTAAGGGTTCCAGCTGCTTCTAAGTTGGAGAGTCCCACACTTTCTTACTAGGGTGTGTCAATAGAAATTCCATTCTCTCAGACATTTTTATGCTAGCACAGTGGAAGTTTTCAGGGATATCTTGCCTCCACTCTATCAACGTGTAGGTGCAGTCAGTCTCATGGCCGGGCCTTACTGAGACCACATAAGCTTTTTTGTCTGGGGACAAGGCTTGTAACACCTCTTTAATTTCCTTCTCACCCCAGCCACTTCCAGGAAACTCAATAGCCACACTTGTCTCCGAGCACATCCCTTCTGCTTCACACCACTGGACTGCCTTGTCGAGGTCCATGGTAACCAGTAGGGCGGGGTCTCTCTTGAGTGACAGAAATCCTGGAAGAGCCCCCACGTGAAGCACTGACCCCCGAAGGAGCTGCTAATTTGAGTTGGGCCTGCACTCTTCTGAGAAACCCCCTTCTGCGTAACTCTGTCCCCTTGGCACAGCTGTGGTGCAACAATAATACAGTACAATATAAACAGTATAGGCTACCTGCATCGATCCCTCAGGATCGTCTGGCTCCACCTGGTGGGGAAAGACAGTAGGCCACACACTTGTACTCTTAACCAGAAATACTTTTACTGAAAGTATAACAAATAAGTGGTTACATGGATTGCACTGTAGACGTAGAACGTCAGTACAGCATGAATCAACAGTCCGATACAATAAGCAATATTCAAGTATGTTATTATCTAGACCTGGGAGCTCCCCTTACTTAAAGTCTACATGAGGCCTCACTTAAAGTGATTTCTCCTTTATCTTCTTTCTTCGCTAGCTTAAATGGTTCCTCAGGTAATTGTAATCCAAAGGGATAAGTGGAAAAGTTAACTTATAATACTCCAGGTATAACTCCAAGAACTTGTAATCACACTTGGGCGCTAAAGTGAAACTGGACCTCAAGCCTACTCAATGTCAGCTACTCACTTATTCTTCCGTAGAACAACAGATTCCAGCGAGGCCTGTGAGTAAGTCTAACTGCTTGCAATAATAATAAACGGTGGGCCGTAACCCTCTCACCAACTGGATCAGAGTTCTGGATGATGGCGTTGGTCCGATAACTGCAGCTTGCTTCCGCTTGGACTGGGCCAGATGCTCTGTGTCACTCCGCTGACTGGATCCGGTCCTCCGCTACTCCAACAAGTGTCTCCGAACCTCGTCACTTCGATCACCAGCTCTCAGGCTCCTTCAAGTCACCTCGCAAACAGTCCGGTTTGCCCTCCGCGGTGATTGTCTGCCGATGTGTCTGGGAACCTTCCACACAGTTCCGTACAGGCAGGCAGCATGGTCCCAAGTGAGCAAATATGGCTGCTGCAGTTCCTTTTATCCCCTACCCAGCATGCACTGCATATCAGAGTGTTCATGGGTAGGTCACACAGAGTCCTGGGTAACAAAGGTCAAAACTCTTATCAAAATAAACAGTACTTCCTATAAAAGTTTTTGTGTTTATAATCACTGTATCTGTGTATAGCGATACCCTCACTTAAGAGGGCCGCAAGTTTGGTTTGGGTCCTGAGCACAGCTCCGCCAACCCCCCGGCAATCTGCACTACCCACTTTGGCACAGTTAGTATCTAGCAATACACATTAAATCGCTTATACTCTAAATATGTGTGTGTGCGTGGGTGGATAACTCAAGCTCATAGACAATCCTTGAAAGTATATAACTGACTTTACTTATTGTTTTTATAAAAGGAATAACATGAATCAAACATTTGGATTGCAACACATAATCAGGTCCCTGCAGTAACCAGTAATAAAGATAAACAGAGTAATCAGCATAATAAAGTATTGCTATGCAACTCTAACGCTGCCCTTTTTCAGCTACTTCCCTGCATGGGTAAACTAACACCCAACACTATCTACCTATGCAGTCAGGCCTGACTGATCTAGATGGAAGTCCAGTGAAACAATATTTGCTAGCAATCTTTCGGTGGTGCACTTGAAGAACAACTTTGTAATCCAAACGAATAATAAAGATAAAGCATCTGCCTTTAAACAGCTCTCACCACCCGGACAAGTCCAAGTCCGGTTTCTCTGCCTTTTCGTCTAGGAACAGGAATCCACCGACCTCCGAGTCTTCAATCCTTCTGGTGTACTGCAGCAAAGATGAGAAAATGTCTCTCAGGTGCAGCTAAGCTGGCAGAGGGCTCTTTGGAAAAGAGCACAAGGCCCAGGCTTTAGGCCTTGTGCCTTCAGCAGTTCAGCACAGGCCTCCTCTTGCTAGGAGAGAAGGGGGGTGTCCAAAGAGAGTGAACTAGGCCTCCCCCCTCCTTATATGCCCTCCCCCATAAGTCTCTGGGGCATAACTCAAAACATCCTGGGAACCAGCGGGGTTCTGGGAACAGTAGTTTTATATTCCTTAAAGAGACCCCGCTACACACTCCCCCCACTTAAACTCTTTGGTCCCCAAAGATAAACTTTTAACACATATCCTGTACCAATTTTGAAAGTGCTGGGTATGATGTTGGTACAGGGAATTTCCACCAGAACTCAGAGGTGGGATTCCCTGTCCCACAGGTCACACTGACATGAGTGGCCTGCCTAACTGTGCCAGAGAGTGAGCTGGGGTTGCCCTCCACCAAATGGTCAGTGGAAGGATTAGAGCGTTCAGCACTTCTTCTAGCAGTCACAACAGAGTCCTCAGAGCTCTTCCCCATTTGAGAGTAGGTTAGCTTCTTGGGGGGTCTCACAACTCGGCGAGCTCTCTGTTCTCTTGGGACTTCAGGCTCTGGTGCCACAGGCTCTACTTCAGGAACACATTCTGACAGCATCACTGGTTCTGGAACATCGGTTCCTTCCTCTTCTGAGTAAATGCTAGGGATATCTTTCCAGCCTTCAGGCACACCACTAGATGGAATGAACTCTGTAGCTTCTGGGTTCAGTGTCCCATCCTGTGTATCCTCAGTAGGTGAGAGATCTATGGCAGAATTTCCTGGAGTTGATGAAGGCCGCAGCCACTCAAGCTCTCCTCTTCCACCTTCACCTCGTTGGGAATCTTGTCCATCTCTAACCCGGGAGGTCTGAGACCGAGTGCTAGGTCCCGGGGTATCCAGAATGGAAACAGATTCAGGTGGATTTCTCACTGGAGGTATTCTGACTGCTTCAGTAAGCGGGAGCAAATGATTCCTGTGCCAAGTCTTCAAGGGCCCCACTTTCCCCTCTGGTTTTAGCTTATACACAGGCAATCCAGGTAGCTTTCTGCAAATGACATAGGGCTCCGATCTCCATCTATCAGCAAGCTTGTGCTTCCCAGGGATCCCTAGATTGCGTAGCAGTACACGGTCCCCAGGCTGCAGGTCTTGTACTCGAACCTTCAGATCGAAGTTCCTCTTGTTGCAGGCTCCCCTTTGATCCAAAGCCGCCTGAGCTCGTTCATGGGCCACTTTCAAATTGTGTCTAAGTTGGTCCACATATCCCTTGTGGGGGGTAGCAGAGGCATGGTCTAGGGAAATGCCAAAGGCTAGATCCACCGGCAATCTTGCTTCTCTCCCAAACATGAGCCGGTAGGGGGAGTAACCCGTCACATCACTTGTGGTGCAGTTGTAAGCGTGCACAAAGCTGATATGTGTTGGCTCCAGTGTTGCTTCTTCTCTGTCTCTAGAGTTCCAAGCATGTTTAGTAAGGTCCGATTAAACCTCTCAGGTTGGGCATCTCCTTGTGGATGATAAGGTGTAGTCCTGGTCTTCTCTACTCCCAATGAGTCCAGTAGGTTCCGGATCAGACGACTCTCAAAGTCCCTACCTTGGTCTGAGTGGATTCTCTGTGGTAATCCATAGTGGACAAAGTACTTTTCCATGAGCACCTTGGCCACAGTGGAGGCCTTTTGGTCTTTGGTGGGGAAAGCCTGGGCATAACGGGTGAAATGATCGGTTACCACCAGAACATTTCCCAATCCACTCAAATCGGGTTCGAGGCAGAGAAAGCCAATGCACACCAGATCCATTGGACCCTGACTCTGTAGGTGGCCCATTGCGGCAGCTTGATGGGGTAGAGTCTTCCTCTGGATGCATCGTGCACAAAAACGGCAATATTCCTCCACTTCTGCCCTCATACAGGGCCAATAGAACCGGCTTCTGACAAGCTGAAAAGTTCTCTCCGCCCCTAGATGGCCATGCTGGTCATGTAAGGCAATTAGTACCGTCTCTCGGTGCTTCTCTGGGAGAAACAACTGCCACTTATCTTCTGAGTTATCAGGGGGACCCCTTCGGTAGACCACTCCCTGATGTACCTGTAGCTTATCCAACTCTTTCCTCAGCAGGCGAGCCTCCTTGGAAGGGTGATGTCAAAGTCCCTCTGGATTCTCGTTCTCCAAAGCTTCAAGGACCAATCTCCCCATGGGGTCTTCCAATTGGTCATAGCTCAGCTCCTTTCTGGACAGCTTTGGCAGGAGTTCCTCTGCAAGTTGAGTTACCCCACAGTAGGGTCGAGGGACTCCCACTGCGGTGACTCCTATCTCCTCTGCTCTGGGGCCCCCTCTTGAAACTCAGCACCCTGACAGAGTGCTCGAACTCCTTCCGGTGCTACCTGGGTCCAGTCTTCCCAGTCATTGACCATGACATGAGATCTTCGGGACAGGGCATCTGCATCCCTATTTCCAGCCCCTGGTCTGTACTTTAGACTGAAGTTGAATCCGGATAATGCAGCCAACCATCTGTGTCCGGTTGCATCTAACTTTGCAGTAGTGAAGAGGTAGGTCAGAGGATTGTTATCTGTCTTTACGGTAAACTCCGCCCCATAGAGATAGTCCTTCAGTTTGTCTACTACTGCCCATTTGAGGGCCAAGAACTCCAATTTATGAGTGGGGTAGTTCTTCTCCGAGGGAGTCAGGCTCCGGCTCACATAGGCCACTGGTCGCAGCTGCTCTTCATACTCTTGATAGAGCACTCCGCCTAGGCCCTCATAAATGGCATCGACATGTAGCTCATATGGTCTGGTGGGGTCGGCATAGGCCAGGACTGGGGCCGTGGTAAGGCTCCTCTTCAAGGTTCGGAAAGCCTCTTCACACCTTGGGCTCCACTGATCTTGAACCGACTCACCGGCCTTCCTGGGTCCCAAGCCATCCTCTTCGCCTTCAGTCTTGAGCAATTCGTTTAGTGGCTTGGCAATCCGGGCAAACCCATCCACAAATCTTCTATAATAGGAGCAGAACCGGGGAAAATCCGATTGCCTCTAGGGGGATCAGGAAGGAATTTTTTCCCCTGCTTTAGCAAATTGGATCATGCTCTGCTGGGGTTTTTTGCCTTCCTCTGGATCAACTGTGGGTATAGAATTGGGTATATGGGCTGGTATATTTATTATATATATATATATATATATATATATATATATATATATATTTTTTTTTTTTTTTTTTTTGGTTGAACTGGATGGTCTTTTTTCAACCTGACTGACTATGTAACTATGTAACCCCAGGAAAGATCTGAGCTCTGTGACTGTTGTCGGTCTTGGCCAAGAGGTAACTGCCTCCAACTTCTCAGGGTCTGTAGCCACTCCCTTTTCAGACACTATGTGTCCCAGATAGTTCACAGAGGATTGGTAAAACCGGCACTTCTCGGGAGAAAGCTTGAGTCCCTCTTCGCTGAGTCTTCTCAACACCTTCTCCAACCTGGCCTCATGTTCTTCCAAAGTCTTCCCGAAGACAATGACATCGTCCAAGTACACAAGGACTTCTATGAGGTTCATGTCTCCAACGGTCTTCTCCATGAGGCGTTGAAAGGTAGCAGGGGCTCCAGACAGGCCCTGAGGCATTCTGTTGAATTCAAAGAATCCCACTGGGGTTATGAAAGCTGTCTTCTCTCGGTCTTCCTGGTGCATGGGGATTTGGTAGTACCCACTCTTGAGGTCCATTACACTGAACCACTTGGCACCAGACAAACTCTGTAGGGCATCCTCTATTCTCGGTGTGGTATACTGGTCAGGGATGGTCCTCCTGTTGAGAGTCCTGTAGTCGATACAAAGCCTCAACGACCCATTCTTCTTTCTGACCACCACTATGGGGGAGGCGTAGGGACTTCTAGACTCCCGAATTACACCAGTCTTCTTCAACTCAGCAAGCTGCTCCCTCAGATCCTCCAGATCAGCTAGAGGGACCCGCCTAACCCTTTCCCTGAAGGGTTTGTCTTCTTGGAGGCGGATTCGGTGGGTGGCACTCCTGGCACATCCCACATCAAACTCATCCTTTGAGAAAATCCTCTCCCATCTAGTCAGCTGGGCCTTGGCTCTCTCCTTCCAGGCTCCAGGTAGGTTCGGGTTCTCCATGGAAAGTTTTTCCCAAACATCTCCTCCTTCACCCGTTCCTTTTACTTCTGACCAGCTGACTGGGGCCGCAGGACTCACCTGCCCCAACAGCATTCTGGCAGGGATCTCTATGGGTCTCTCTGTAGGGTTTCTCACACTCACTGGGACTCTTCCTCGAGCCTTCTTCAGGGCCTTGATTGAAATCACTTCCGGTATCACTTCCAGGCCTGAGTGATCCTCCCTTGGATCGGATTCCAGCATGACAAAGGGGCCAGGCTGCTCCCAGGTAAGCTTCACCGTGGCCCTGAGGCAGGCTACCTCTCCCGGCTGCAGCACCACTCCCTCTCTCCCAAGTCTCCACACCTTCCCTATCCCCTCTCCTGGGGTCTTCTGCTCTAGGACCAACCGTTGGTAGGCTGTCTTCAGCATGGGATGGATATTGGGATCTTGATGGTTACTCGTCTCCACTAGAGGGGTCAGAAGTCTTCGCACCAGATCCGTATTGGTCCCTATGATGAGGGACATCTTGCTGGCCCCGGGCGGTCTAGGACACACAACTGCCAGGGTGTCAAACACCTCTGTTTTCCCCGCCACAGATGGATCGAAGGTCAGCTTTATGGGCAGGTAACCATCGTAGGGGAAACTCTGAGTTCCCAGGCCCCATATCTCAAGCTCTTCTATCTTCTGTATAGGCAAATGGCTCAAGTGCCTATCATAGAAGTCTCTGTACAACAAAGTCACTTGAGCTCCAGTGTCCAGGAGGGCCTTCGTGTAGACTCCTTCCACCTGGATGGAGACAGTGGGGGACGGACCTACCAATTCTTCTGGGTAGGGCCGGGTTGAGGCCACCCTCTTCTGGGGACCCGTCTTCATCCAGTTGGTTTTAGACTTTATTCTTTTTCGAACCTGGTATGCATTGACCCTCCCCACAGTAATGGGAGTACAAACCCGCTGAGGGATGTTATTGTCTCTTATTTGTAGACATTCCTTCTGAGGGGTCTGGTTTTCTCTCTCTCTCTTCCTTCTATTCAGTTTGGAGTTCACTGAAAGGCATGGGCACCCGGTTGACTCCCTCACCGGGGCCCTCTGAAGTTTCCCGCCGGCTGGCGGTTATCTATCTTCTTCTTCTTGGGACTGGAACATCTACTGGCGAAGTGGCCACTGCCCCTGCAGTTGTAGCATAGCATCTCTTCTCGGTCTCGAGTGGGGCTTGGTGTTGGTGTATCTGGAAACAACTCCTTCCTAGGACTTGGTTTCTCGGCTCCCCCTTGACCTTTCGCCATCATAGCAGTCAACATCTCTATCACCTGGGACATCTGTAACTTTAAAGTGTCCACCTCCTCATCTCTAGCGGGAGTCATGGCCGGTGTAACTATTGCTACCGGTTGTTTGACGGGCTCGGTGAGATGTTCTTCCCTTTTCTCTTCCAGTAGGGCCTCTTCCTCTCTGATCATTCGGATGAGGTCAGTGTACTCCAGATTCTTCCCATCCAGTCGGGCACGCAGTGTCCATGCAATAGGATCCATGGGTTGAGCTCCCCTCAGTACCTGTTGAGCACGGGCCTCATCTACTTTTCCTGGGCTGATCCCCTTCTTTAGGATCATCCTATGCAGGATTTTATCTAAACGTCCCATGTAGTCTGATAGTTTTTCACCTTTCTTCTGGTAGCAATGCTCTAACTGATAAGCAAGCTCAGAGATTTTCTCTGTCCCACCAAACACAATCTGTAGTACATCTAGGTACTCCTGCGCATTACAGTCTGTCCTGCTCATCTTCAGGTTGCGTACGGCCTCTAGAGCAGGCCCCTTTAGACTTTCCACAATCCTCTGCTTCTTTCTGCGCTCTGGAACTTCCCATTCCTCTAGTGCCTGAGTTGCGCTATCTAACCACTCTTCAAATCCCTCTTCCGAAGGTACAGGTTTCCTCCCTGAAAACATCCGGAGTTTTCTGTACCCTGACATCGGGTAATCTGTGGGATCCTTCTTGCACTGGGCCACAATCTCCCCCAGGACAGCACACAGTTCTGCGCTAAAGGTGGCCGGTGCTGATCTGAGACTCTCGGGTGAGGTACGGGCCGCAGCCTGCGGTGATCCCGTTGGCGATGGCTCCTCCTTTGTTGCGTGCACCAACCTATAGGATCTGTTGTCTTGTGTCCGTACACAGTTGCGCTTGCAAGCCTCCGGCATCCCATCCCAGTATTCCACTAGCGCGTACTGATATGAGATGTCTGGGTCTGATTTTATCTCCATCACCCATGGTTCATGGTCTGGGGACACTGACTTCATTAACTCCTCTACGGTCTCAGTCGACCATTTCTCCCCTGGGAGGCTAATGACCACTGACTGCCTTGGGTCGGCCTTAGCCGCTTCACACCACGCTCTGACTCCCTGTGGGTCCATGCCGGTACCTCTGGCGTGTTCACTGATGTCTCAGAAATCCCGGATTTACGAGCTCCCACGTATAGTGATACCCTCACTTAAGAGGGCCGCAAGTTTGGTTTGGGTCCTGAGCACAGCTCTGCCAACCCCCCGGCAATCTGCACTACCCACTTTGGCACAGTTAGTATCTAGCAATACACATTAAATCGCTTATACTCTAAATATGTGTGTGTGCGTGGGTGGATAACTCAAGCTCATAGACAATCCTTGAAAGTATATAACTGACTTTACTTATTGTTTTTATAAAAGGAATAACATGAATCAAACATTTGGATTGCAACACATAATCAGGTCCCTGCAGTAACCAGTAATAAAGATAAACAGAGTAATCAGCATAATAAAGTATTGCTATGCAACTCTAACGCTGCCCTTTTTCAGCTACTTCCCTGCATGGGTAAACTAACACCCAACACTATCTACCTATGCAGTCAGGCCTGACTGATCTAGATGGAAGTCCAGTGAAACAATATTCGCTAGCAATCTTTCGGTGGTGCACTTGAAGAACAACTTTGTAATCCAAACGAATAATAAAGATAAACCATCTGCCTTTAAACAGCTCTCACCACCCGGACAAGTCCAAGTCCGGTTTCTCTGCCTTTTCGTCTAGGAACAGGAATCCACCGACCTCCGAGTCTTCAATCCTTCTGGTGTACTGCAGCAAAGATGAGAAAATGTCTCTCAGGTGCAGCTAAGCTGGCAGAGGGCTCTTTGGAAAAGAGCACAAGGCCCAGGCTTTAGGCCTTGTGCCTTCAGCAGTTCAGCACAGGCCTCCTCTTGCTAGGAGAGAGGGGGGGTGTCCAAAGAGAGCGAACTAGGCCTCCCCCCCTCCCTATATGCCCTCCCCCATAAGTCTCTGGGGCATAACTCAAAACATCCTGGGAACCAGCGGGGTTCTGGGAACAGTAGTTTTATATTCCTTAAAGAGACCCCGCTACATGTGCATTACCAGATTGTGCCATTGCAATATCCACAGATTTAACATTGACATATACATAACTACGTTAATACACAAATATGTCCCCGCTACACATGTATGAACAAGCCCTGGGTAGCCAGGTGCTGGACTACAGAAACATGGAGATGGAGACATTTCCCTATTTACAATCAATTTATTTTCACTTTCTGAATGTTGTGTTGCATTATCCTCTCCAGTCAGCAGAGGGGGAACTATAGCCAGGAAAGCCTATGAACTGCTGTGCAGAATGGTGAAGATTATGGGAATTGTGATCTGAAACATCAATCACAGAATGGGACTTATGGCCCTTAACAATACAGTTCCCAATGGTACATTGAGGAGAAAGGGGGATGGTGGAACAGCTTTTACCTGACTGCTGGAAACCTCTTCCTTTTTGCAGAACAGGAACCTAAGTGTGCACATCCTTCCCACACCTCTCAAATTTCTGAGTTGGAAAGGAGGGACACCTATTAGTAAAAAGTATGAAGGCATAGGACACATCCCCTGCCACACCCCCTTAAAGGAAAACTATACAAAAAAAAAAAAATTAAACATGTCTGTGACTACAACTCCACCCAATGGGTGGAAGCTATTAATACATGATCTACGAATACATGACCTAATCTTATACATGACTCAAACCCTTAGTGTTGAGATAAATAATATGTACTTTCATGGCTTAATTAGTGGTAAGAGTGAAAAACGAAAGTTTGATGTAAAAATGTCCAAACGAATATAGGAACTGGTCTACAAGTTTGTCCAGCCTTCCCATATTCATATGGACTCAAGATACCTCATGGGACATCCCACGATTTATGTGGGACAAAAAAATCCTAAAGGAATTTGTTTATAAATCTAATCATTAGTCATGAAACTATTTAGGTCTAGATCTATATTTATGCCTGTAGGCTCTAAAGTGTCAAGTTTATACAGCCATTTAGTTTCATTCTGTGACACAGCTCTCTTTGGATGGGTTCCTCTCCGATGTTTTTTAATTATATCTATACCGTAAAGAATAAGTTGTGTTGGATCTCTATTGTGAAACTGTCTAAAGTGTTTTGACACACTATGTTTGGTGAACCCATTTTTTATATTTTGCTATATGTTCATTAATTCTGGTATGCAATTTGCGTGTGGTTCTACTCATGTACTGTTTTGGGCATGGACATTGTAATACATAAGTGACATGGTCAGAGTCATAGGTTAATAGCGTTTTTATCTTACTGTACATTTTTGTTTTGTGACCACTGACTGGAAGCTGTAAATTTTCCTTTTAGGTCTGATAGAGGTTTTACACGCTTTACACCTAGTGCAATAGTGGAAACCTTCCCTGTCTAAAAAGGTAGTAATTCTTTGGGGGGGGGGGGGGGTCTGGAATATTTGATGCAATTCTATTTCTAAGCCCTGGAGCCCTTTTATAAGTAAATTGGGGCCTAATTGGTAGTACTTTTTTTTTTTAGATCTTTATCCTTAATGAGAATGGGCTAGTGATTTTTAAATATTTTTTCTACATCTCTATATTGCCAGTTGAAACCTGTGATGAATGCTATATCTCCTCTGAATGATGTTTATTTATTGTTAGTTAGGAGGGACTCTCTATTCATATTAAGGACTTTTTTCTGAAATTTGTCTAATGCTCTAGGGCAGCGGTCTCCAAACAGAGGCCTGGGGCCTGGATACGGCTCTTTGCTTGCCTTTATGTGGGCCTTGGGGCACTATTCAATCCAATGAAACTAACAATGGGACATTATTCCTGTCGCTGACACCAACAATGGGGCACCATTCCTCCCACTGACACCATCAAAAGGGCATAATTCCTTCCACTGATACCAACGATGGGGAAAAATTCCTTCCATTGACACCAGTTATTGGGCATAATTCCTTGCATTGACACCATTGATGGGGCATAATTCCTTGCATTGATACCTACAATGGGTCCCTTTTCCTCCTACTGACACAAGCAATAAGGAAAAATTCCTCCTACTGATACCAATAACAAAGGAAAATTCCTCTCCCTGACATCAACAATGGGACAGAATTCCCTCCATTGACACCAACGATGGTGCTCTATCCCTCCAACCGACTCCCACAATGGGGTACTATTCCTCCAACTGATTCCAACAATGGGGAACTGTTCCTTCCACTGATTCCAACGATGGGGCAAAATCCCTTCCATTGACACCAATGATGGTGCACTATCCCTCCAACTGACTCCAAAAATGGGCTACTATTCCTCCAACTGATTCCAACAATGGGGACTATTCCTTCCACTGACATGAACAGTGGACTCCCACTGGATGCCAGGACATTTTCTACTGGCCCTGGTCTGCCCCCCCTAAAGTCTGAAAGACAGTAAACTGGCCCTTTGTTTAGAAAGTTTGGAGACCCCTCCTCTAGGGGAATAACCTTTCTCCAAAAACCTATCCATAAGGATGGCTGATTGGATGTTGTTACAATTCCTCCTGATTCTCATGTATTGGCCTTTGGGAATATCTGTAAACCATTTGGGATGATGACAACTTCTAATGGGCGCATATCAATTTCTATCGGTCTTCTTAAACAATGTATTAGTACTGATATGGTTGGATGTGTTTGTTAGTACTAAATCCAAATAGCTGATGGTTTCCTTGTTCCATATGGATGAAAATTTTAACCCATAGTTATTGACATTCATAGCCCCTATGAAGCATTCTAAACTGGTCTGTGACACTTCCCACAGCAGTATGATGTCACCAATCTGTCATTTGTAAAGTTTGAGACCTTGCTATTTTTGTCCATATATTCTCTCTTGTTCCCATTTATTGAGTACCACGTTGGCTACACTAGGGGCATAGTGAACCCCAAGGCCACTCCTTTAATCTGATTGTAATATTCACCTTTAAACCAAAAATAATTATTGGCCATGGCCATCTTAATTCCTTCCAAGATATCAAAGAGCAATAATAAATCCTGAACGGCCGCACACCGATACAACACCTTTATTGTGAGATGGATCCTTCCAATATGTGATTTATTTGTGCATTTTTCAGCTGAGATTGTTTTTTAGAGCCTATTTTAGTGCTAGAAGCCCATCCTTTTGTGTTTTGTTTGTATACAGGGATTCCATGTTCACTGTTACCAAATAAGTATTTTCATTCGTTTAGAGAGAAATTTGATAAGTTCCCGGCTGTCTTTTAAATAGGACCTGCCTTGTAGGACCAAAGGTTGGAAAAATATATCAAGATACTCCCCCAACCTAGAGTACAAGGACCTGATCCCACTAACAAAGGGCAATGCTGGTGGGTTGTCTTTAGATTTATGAACTTTTGGGACTATGTATAGGACCGGGAGTATGGGGGCATGGGGGATAAGGTATTTAGCCTCTTTTTTATCCATAATGTTGTTCTAAGTCCCCTTTTTAACCCAATTGATAAATTCCACCTTTAGTTTGGCTGTGGGGTCACTTTTAATTTTTTTATATGTGGTATCATCGGTGAGTCATTTTAATACCTCCTTAATAATTTTCTTTTGTTAGTTTTCTCTAATTTCTTGATTCCCTCCCATATTTTTGTAATACTTTTATGCCTCTTTATTTTATTTAAATTTTTTATACTTTTTTAGATTTTTTACTTCATCCTGGATCATGTTTTTGAACACTTTGATGAAGTAGTGGGTCCCCTTTTTTGGGTTAAATACTGAATTGATTTTTAATCCACTATGTATATATTCTTCTGTGCCTACTTCCAGAGAGGTGCTAAACGGCTGTCCACAAAAATGTTTTTTTGATATTTAATTTGCTTGCATATTTTTCAATGTCTATGAAAGTTTCAAACTTGTCCAGATGTGCAAATTTGAGTCCTTGGATTAGGACCTCCATTTCCTTCTCTGAAAAATGAACCCCTGCTAAATTAAATAATCCTATGTTTGGTTGTCCCTTTTTTCTTTTTCTTTCCACTTCCTCCTCTCTTACCTCTCCTTCTGAGTGATCTTTTTGATGGTATTGTAGCAGTGGGGGTGGAATCCTGGAGCCCCCCCGCCCTGTTGGTATTGATTTTGATAGGGAGCTGGTGGATACTTGTGGAGTGGTGATACTATTATGGGTTAAAACACACAACCATCCTGTGACCATTGACAAAACATGTGATTGTGGTGTGGTGGTACTTTTATGGGTTGAACCACACAACCATCCCTTAACCATTGACAATACATGTGATTGCGTTGTGATGGTACTTTTATGGGTTGAAACAGGTGTTGAGAAGGTGACACAATACCTCCTCACCACCTGTTAAATGCTCTCTGAAATGCAATCCACCATAGATTACCCTTCAGGGTATGACTCCAGTCGAAAAGGCTGAGAAAGGCTGAGAAAGACTAATCTAGAACCAAACCCTATAATGAGTTATCCCGATTCCATAGCAAGAAGAGTTTGACCCTGCTGATAATGGAGGCTTCAGCCTCCGGAGGCTAGTTTCCATCTAGGGATCGCACAATAACTAGCAGCCGTATCAAGTACTGTGGAAATGAACCTTCAAATCATGAGGTTTCAAGAAGCCCCCAAGGGTTAAAACAGCACATGGGGTATTTAGAGGAAAAGGCTCATATAACATGTAAGTCAATTCCAAAATTTTCAGATTACTCGGACACAGCAATAGATAATTGTTGACAAGAAGGCAATGAATTGTATTGTAAATGGTTCATTCATGCTGACCAAGCATTGCTGTGCCCTGTGTTATCTACAAATAGTTATTTGATGTTTAACAATTTGGACTTTGTGCAGATATTAAAAATAAAACAGCAATAAATGCAGTTTAATCATTATTTATGTAGCCAAGTCTCAGGGGCCCTGAGACCTAATGGTGACCTCCAGGGTTAGGGACAGCTGACATCCTTCTATGCAGAGTGGGTTACGAGGTATGGTGGGTGCAATGCAGTCAGATGCCCCCCCCCCCGGGATAGGCCTCAGGCCCTGGCCTAGCAGCCTGGGGCAGTACAACACATGTCCACCCAGACAGCCATCCAGGTGGCACAGACCCCCAATAACCTGACTCCACCCAAATAAATAGGTTCTCCCAGCAGGCTAAGGGACCCAGGAAATCTCCACCCATTGGCTGAGACACCCCATTATTCCTAATCTGTCCTTGCAATGCCCTTGTCAGCCCTTGTAATGTCAGCAGGTACCAGGCCACCTAGCAACAAAAGAGAGAAGTGCAGCAATTCCAGAGTTAGGGCAAAATCAATTGACCTCCTAACAATTGGCCAAGACAACTATCGCTTGGCAAATAAATTTAACAGCAACCCTGCCTAAACATCAGGGTGCTACATTTAACAAATTAAAAAAAAAACTTGTAGGGCTCTTCACACATGTGGCAACTCCTGGTATCCCTCTGAAAAGGGATCTGCACCAAATTGCCTTTTAGCAGGCAGTTGGCAGGTAGCTGGGGGGCAATATGTCACCTCCTCACTGCTTGTTATAACCCTGAAAAGCCCACACTACCGCATCGCAAGCAAGTGCATTGCATATGGTTGCAGGATGGTTGTGCCATGCCCATTTCACTTAAATAAGTTGTGCTTGGCTATGGTATGGTGTAATTTTTGCTGCGGCATATGTACAACCCCCCCCCCCCCCCCCCCAGCAGCTGTTTAAGGTTAAAACAGACTTCACATCAGCATGAGGCAATTTCACTGCATCGCTTTAACTGAGAATTGCATGGTCGTTCGACGTTGTACCCAAAGAAAACGTGCATAATTTTTTTCCCACAAATAGAGCTTTCTTTTGTTCATCTCTGCGGTTTTTATTTTTTGTGCTATAAACAAAAAAAGCAACAATTTAGAAAAAAAAAACAATATTTTTTACTTTTTGCTATAATAAATCCCCTAATTTAAAAAATGTCTTCATCAGTTTAGGCCAATATATATTCTTCTATATATTTTTGGTAAAAAAAATCACAGTAAGCATATATTGATTGGTTTGCGAAAATGTTATAGCGTCTGCAAACTATGGGAATTTTTATTATTATTTTTTTTTTACTAGTAATGGCAGTGATCTGCGATTTTTAGCAGTACTGCAAAATTGTGACAGACAGATCAGAGACTTTTGACCCTTTTTTGGGACCATTGGCATTTATACGGCAATCAGTGCTAGAAAAATGCACTGATTACTGTGTAAATGTCACTGGCAGGAAAGTGGTTAACACTATTGGACGATCAAGGGGTTAACCATGTGTTCCCTCAGTGTTTTCTAACTGTATGGAATAGGATTGACTAGGAGAGGAGCCATATAATTTTTTCCTACTTAGTAGGAACAAACCATATGGCTCCTCTCCTCTGACAGCACAGGGATTTGTGTGTTTGCAAACGATCTTGCGATCTCGCGTGGCTGGTGGCAATCGTGCCCACCGTCCACACACATTGGGTCCCCCGCCGTGCAGCACACGCCACTGGCAGCATGCACGCCCTCTGGTGGCCGATAAAGGGTAGGATGTAACCATATGGGATTTTGCCCAGGAGAGCCATTGTGCCGCAGTATAACTGCGTGACACAGTCGGCAAGTGGTTAATAAAAGAATGGATTAAAAACGACTCACAAACATGTGAAGGAAAACCTTAACTTGTTTGGCATCAACAGTCTTCAGGGGATAAAGGAGAAGACACGAGAACCACTGCTGGCTGACACGTTTCGAAGGAATTCATTGGTGTTATTGTGGGCTCCTTGAGGGTAGGGACCGATGTGAGTGTGCAATGTACAGGGATAGATACAATTGTAGACACTCACTCAGGTTGAACTGGATGGACTGGTGTCTTTATTCAACCTTAGTAACTATGTAACTATGTAACTATGAATACCTTCTTCCTGAGAGCTCTTGTGTGATAAGCGGAGAACTGTTCGAGTTGGACACAATTACTTTTATAAGACCGTTGCCAAAGGAGACAGCGTCCTACCTATACAGAAGTGGTCTCCAGCTGGAGGACTTCACCTGTATAGCTGTCTGTCTATAGAAGTCTCAGAGCCTGCCAATTAGCACTGCATCTACCTAAGGGTTTTCTGGCCCCAACCCTCTCACAGTTCTGTTTAAGAGACAATAAATCTATTTTTGCATTCTAAAAGTGTCTGACGCCCACCCTTTCATCTTGCATTACACCCACCATGCCTTGCAACCCACTCTACACAGAGGGATGTCAGTTGTCCCTAACTCTGGAGGTCATTGGGCTTCAGGAGCCCCGGGACTTTGCTACAGGAGCACCAGCCGCCACTGGGTCCCACCATCACTAGCAGCCGTATCAAGCACTGTGGAAACGAACCTTCGGATCATGAGGTTTCAAGTGGCATCCAAGAGTTAAAACAGCACACGGGGTATTCAGAGGACAAGGCTGATATAAGGTGTTAGTCAATTCCCATCAAAGTAGAAAACATTTCAGAATACTCCGACGCGGAATAGATCAAAGGCAACTGGACGAGAGCCCAGTAGAAAATTACCTGGACAAGTGAGGACAAGAAGGCAATAAATGGTTCATTCATGCTGAAAAAGCATTGCTGGGCTTCATGTTATCTACAAATAGGCATTGGATGATTAATATGTTGGACTTAGGGCAGATATTAAATATAAAACAGAAACAAATGAAGTTAAGTATTTAAAAAAAAAACATTTTAGGGCTTTTTTACACATCACTTGATAGGTGGCAGACAGGTAGGAGGGGGCAATATGTCAACTCCTCACTGCTCGTTATATCCCTGAAAAGCCCACACCACAAGCAAGTGCATTGCATATGGTTGCACCATCGCCCTACACACCTAAGTCATGCTTGCCTAAAGTATGGTGTCATTTTTGCTACAGCATATGTACAACTACTCTAGCAGCTAACCACTTGCCAATCGGTGATGCACCGGTAAGTCACTGGATTGGAAGCGTGATATTTCAGACATCGCTACAGCTGAGTTGGAAAAAAGATCATCCTCCTTATTGTGTTGGACCACATTTTGCTTTTTCAAGCCTTTACTCTGTTGGGATTTGTCTCTACTAGGGTTAAAGTTAAATTTGTTGTTAGATTTTCAATGGGGTTTAGGTCTGGGCTCTGATTAGGCCACGCATAGACACTCACCTTTTTTCTTCCTTCAACCACCATGTACAATTTTAAATCTTGACCTTTTAGGTATAACATCCTCTTTTTTATTTCACCAAAAAAGTCAGTATTATATTGTGTTTTTTGCAATAAAATTCATACAACATGTCGCATGTGTGTATTCCTGTATGGCTGCATTTGCAGCTTGGGGGAAAGTAGTAAAAACGCACCTCAACCACCTATTTTACTGTGGTGGTGTGGTGGTGTGGTGGTGGTCCTCAGGATTCAAGTGGAGTATAGCCGAGGGACAGGAGTTTTACTTTATTCCCGTACTAGGAAGTTTGCGTGTTTTACCCGACAGGGTCACCACAGTCTCACTAAATGTAAGTTACAATTATGGATACTTCTGAATCATTATTATTATTGTAACTTAGTTCTGTATTCTCACTACATTAAGAGGGCTCTCCTGCTTCTCCTCTTTTACTTTTTGGTGAATACCTTGGGTTGTCCCTTGGGTTGTTACCCTATATAACAACGCAAGGGACAACCCAAGGTATTCACCAAAAATAGGAGAAGCAAGAGAGCCCTCTTAATGTAGTGAGAATGCAGAACTAAGATACAATAATAATGATTTAGAAGTATCCATAATTGTAACTTACTTTTGGTGAGGTTGTGGTGACCCTGTTGGGTAAAACATGCAAACTTCCTAGTAGAAGGAAGAAGTAGGAAGTAAAATTCCTGTCTCCAAGAAGGCTAAGGCTGTTCGCTTTCAATGCCTCATGGGGATCCTTCAAAGGGCCATTGGGAAGATATTCATCTTGTTGTTTGAGAAGTAACACAAATGGCAGAGGTGCTCATAAAAATGAACGGTGTAGTGTGTCTAGAAATGGATTGGGGTCATTGTGTTGAATATATTTACATATTCTTTATTTCAGTGGTCTCCAGACTTTCTAAAAAAAGGGTCAGTTTACTGTTCTTCAGAATTTAGAGGGGCTGGACTGTGGCCAGTGGGTGTAGTTAAAGGGGTTGTAAAGGTAAATGTTTTTTCACCTTAATGCATTCTATGAACATGAGAAGCACCTCCGGGAGGAAGCAGAGACAGCCGCCGAGGGACCCCAAAAGAGCAGGTTCGGGGCCACTCTGTGCAAAACGAGCTGCACAGTGGTGGTAAGTATAACATGTTTGTTATTTAAAAAAAAAAAAAAAAGCACTTTACAATCCCTTTAATGTCCTGGTGTTGGCGGGAGTGAACAATACCCCATCATTGATGTCATAGTAATAGAGAGCCATCATTTGTTTCAGTGGGAGGAATAGTGCCCCATCGTTGTCGTCAGTAAGAGGAATAGTACCCCTTTAGTAGTGTCAGTAGGAGCAATAATGCCCCATTTTTGGTGTTATTGAGAGGAATAGGACCACATTAATGGTGTCAGTAGAAGAAATAGTGTCCCATCATTGGTGTTATTGAGAAGAATAGTACCCCATTAATGGTGTCAGTGGGAGGAATAGTGCCCCATCATTGGTGTTACTGGGAGGAATAGTACCCCATTAAGGGTGTCGGTGGGAGGAATAGTGCCCTATCGTTGAAGTTATTGTGAGGAATAGTACCCCATTAGCAGTGTCAGTGGGAGGAATAGTGCCCCATCGATGGTGTTACTGGGAGGAATAGTATCCTATTAGTGGTGTCAGTAGGAAGAATAGTGCCCCATCATTGCTGTTATTGAGAAGAATAGTACCCCATTAATGGTGTCAGCGGGAGGAATAATGCCCCAACGATGGTGTTATTGGGAGGAATAATACCCAATTAGTGGTGTCAGTAGGAAGAATAGTGCCCCAACGATGGTGTTATTGGGAGGAATAGTACCCAATTAGTGGTGTCATTGGGAGGAATAGTGCCCCATTAGTGGTGTCAGTAGGAAGAATAGTGCCCCATCATTGGTGTTATTGGGAGGACTATTGCTCCATCATTGGTTTCAGTGGGAGGAATAACTGCTCTACTGTTGGTGTCAGTGGCAGTAATTATGCCCCCTTGTTAATGGCAGAGGGAGAAATACTGTCCCAAGAGCCAGATTAAGGCAAGCAAAGAGCATCTGGCCCCCTGGGCCACAGTTTGGAGACCACTGCTTTATTTCACCAAAGATGCGTTTCATGGCTTAAACTTGCTACTTTCTCAATGTAAAGTGGTTCTAAACGCTCAAGTATTCTTTTTACCTTCATACAGTCTATGCATAAGGGTAAAAAAAATTCTTTGTGCAGCAGCCCCCCTAATACTTACCTGAGCACCATCGCGATACAGTGCATGAGAGCTATGAGTAAGCACTGATTACGGTGTGAAACGTGTCAGTATTTCCTGTACCCCGTTATTCCTTTTGCTGTGGATTTTTTTATTCTGTTTTGATGTGACCCACGTTGTTTCAATTAAAGATGGGATTTCGAGTCTTTTTCCAGTGTGCGGCTATCCAGAGTTTTGTCCTGCTTGTTTGCTCATGATGTGCATGAGAGCCTTGGCTCTTCGGAGACTCTCACTCATTGGCTGGGGCAACAATGGGAGCCATTGGTCCCTGCTGCTATCAATCACAGCCAGTGAGCTAATAAGGAGAGAAACAAGAGACTCTGATCTGAAGAATACACAGCGAAGTGCCTCCATCCCTAAATGTGCATGCAAATGTGGGATTGTGTTCATGGGACTTTCAATGAGGCAATCACTTGATATAATTAGGTAAAATTTAAATAATAATTTATTGTACATAGAATAAATTCATGATTCACACAAAAATCAACATCCAGATGTCATACAAGCATATATAAAGAGATTGACATAAAAAAAAAATCTCTGTATAGTGTATCTTGGCACCTATGGAGCCCTACGCGTTTCATGGATACCTGTCCAATCATCAGTGGCTTAACGCAACAGACTATCTGAAAATGTAGACCTTGTGTCAAACTACAAAAGTCTCATATGTTTAACAAAAACAAACAAAAAAGGATAACTTTATTACATACATACAGTATTAGCACCACAAATGCCCAAACATATGGGAAAGGGGTGGGAATATCAGTGTCTCGCCCTGGGCTGAGGGGAGGATGAACCGTCCAGTCCAAAAGGGAAATATCCAGCCAAAGGAGAAACCTGGACCTCATCTGTAAATCCGTGGAGTGTGAAGATGTGTATAAACCATCTAATCTTGAAAAAATATTGTACGTATTAAAAAAAAAGTGTATATCATTGAATGATTAATATTGTTTGGTGAAAGTGACCCACAACTCCACAAGGAGAGCCAAGTGTGGAATAAAAATAGGTAAATGAACCACCACAGCATACTAGTGATCAGAAAATATACATAAAGGAAAAAAAAAAACATGTGAAAAACTAGAAAAAGAAAACAAAAAACAACAAGCCCGGGACCAAGTGCCAGAACCCCAGTGGTAGCCTGAATAAAGAAAAGAGAAAGTATAAGTGTAAAGGTGGACCATATCTCACATAATCCTACCTGTCGTGAAAAAAACTGAATGAAAACCATCCTAGTATGGACACCCATTAAACCCCTTTCACTGCTCCTGCCCATTGAAATGGGGCAGCGCGGCTATACAACTGGCAAAACGCTTTATGGTGGTTTTAACCCTTTCTCACCCACTAGCAGAGGGGTAAAACCACCCCGCTAGCGGCCGAATACCGCCGCTAAAAATAGCACCATTTTACCGCTGACTACACTCCCGCCCCAGTGTGAAAGGGACCTTAGAGAGGATTGTACAGAATGAGGTCCTGGCTGACCTCAGTTAAAAAACACAGATGAAGTGGGTGGGTCCTCACCAGCGCCATGCAGGCGCCAATTTGGCGGAAGAGGGCAGCCCACATCCAGCGTGGGCATCGGAATTGAGTAGATCCGACCCGCCCTAGAAGTCAGACGGTAAATAGGCACTTCACTGTGTATGCTTCAGTTGATAGTCTCTGGTTTCTTGGATTATTGGGTTATTGCAGTCCCACTATAAGTCACTGATCGGCGTCATTACTAGTATGAAAAAAAAGAAGAAGAAAAACTGCAATATACAGTATATCACATAGATTGTAGACATATAACATTTGCGCAAACCAATCAATTTACGTTTATTGGGATTTTTTTTTTTTACCAAAAATATGTAGCAGAATACATACTGGTCTAAATCTTTGAAGAAATTAGATTTCTTTTTTTTATTTTATTATTATTATTATTATTAGTTATAAGGCTGGCCGCAGGCCAGCCTGGATTTGTAGGAGGAGCCTGAGAGGGCTATTTAAACCTCCTCTTCTGTCAGGGCCAGTGTCGGTGGGATTTCTGGGGGGGAGCATGTGTTTTCAGAGCGGCGGTCGGCCGCCTCCCTCCCTGGGTCCATTGGCTTGTGGTGACCGCCCTGCCGTCACATCCCCCCACCCCCGTTGTTCAATCATGTTCCAGCAGGGAGGGGGGTGGCGGCCGTCGGCGGTTGCTTCTCCCGGCTTTCGGGTGTGGGGGGGGGATGGGACAGTTTGTCCATCCGTCCGTCCTACTTCCTCCCTTTCACCACCCACAGCTCTGGCTGGCGTGCCGCCCGCCCCCTTCTCCTGGTGCTGGGGGGGGGGGGTCGTTCAACTACTCCCCTTGCATGTGACTCCACGAGGGAGCCACCCGCCTGGGGATCGCCCGCCAGCTCCGCTCTCCAGGCATCATTCCACTAGGGAGCCGCACGCCTGGTGGGTCATGGATATGTGTCTCCTGGAGAGGGGAGGTGGAGATAGTCGGCCTCCCCCTCTCCCCTCGCAGGTACGGAGCACCCGCCGTTTCTCCTCGTGGGGGGAGGAGGACATAATCGGCCGCGCCGCCCCCCCTCACATATGCCGTTTTCTGCCGGTTCTCCTGGCGGGGGGAGGGGGAGGTAATCGGCCGCGCCGGCTCCCCCTCCCCCCCCCACATCATGCTGTGCTCCTGGCTGGGGAGGTAAACGGCCGCGCCGCCGCCCCCCCCCCCCCCTATGCAGCACCGGCTGATTCGGCCGTCCTTCACTCTCCCCTCCCTCAGCTCTCCAGCAGGCAGTCCTCGGTGTTCCTGCCAGGGGGATGGTGATCGGCCGTTCTTCGCCCACATCCTCCCCTCCCTCAGCTCTCCTGCGTGCAGTCCGCCCCTCCCCCCGGTTTCCCACCGGGGAGGGGGGTGGGCGGTTGTCCTCCGTCTTGCGATCTCCCCTCAGCTCCGGGTGGCCAGTGTGCAGCCGCCCGGCGCTCATGGGGGGGAGGGGGGGATGTTTTTTCGTCCGCCTCCATCTTCCCTTAACTGTCTGTTAGATTGGCATCTGTCATTAGGATTTTTCTTTACTAGAGAAAGAATACTTCCCCATTCTTAGCTCTAAGACAGTGAGCCACCGATATAAGGATGCCCTTACTTGGTTGTATTGGAGCATTGGTAGGTCTAGAAGCAGAGCCTGCTTTTTCCATGCTGACAAATATTTTCTCCTGGCGGGGGGGAGGGGGAGGTTTTCGGCCACGCCGACTCCCCCACCCCCCTCACATATGCAGGGTACCCGCCAATTCTTCTGGGGGGGAGGGGGAGGTAGTCGGCCGCCGCCCGCACCCCCTCCCCCCTTACATAGGCGTTTTCGTCGGCCATTTACAACCATCATGTCCTGAGCTCCTCGTGTGGGGCCTCCCCCCCCCCCCTGAGCTCCACTTGGTGGGCCTCCTGAGCTCCTCATGTTGGGTCTCCCCCCCCCCCCCTGAGCTCCACGTGGTGGGCCTCCGAGCTCCACGTGTTGGGTCCCCCCCCCCTCTGAGCTCCACGTGGTGGGCCTCCGAGCTCCACGTGTTGGGTCCCCCCCCCTCTGAGCTCCACGTGGTGGGCCTCCGAGCTCCACGTGTTGGGTCTCCCCCTCCCTCCCCCCTCTGAGCTCCACGTGGTGGGCCTCCTGAGCTCCACGTGTTGGGTCCCCCCCCCCCAGCTCCACGGGGTGGGCCTCCTGTGCTTCCTCCTCCTCACCCGCCTGAGCTCCACGTGGCGGGTCTCCCCACCCGCCTGAGCTCCACGTGGCGGGTCTCCCCACCCGCCTGGGCTCCACGTGGCGGGTCTCCCCACCCGCCTGGGCTCCACGTGGCGGGTCTCCCCACCCGCCTGGGCTCCACGTGGCGGGTCTCCCCACCCGCCTGGGCTCCACGTGGCGGGTCTCCCCACCCGCCTGGGCTCCACGTGGCGGGTCTCCCCACCCGCCTGGGCTCCACGTGACATTTCTGTCGCAGCATTTCTGTCTCAGCGTTTCTGCGCTGCTTTTCCGTCACAGCGTTTCTGCGCTGCTTTTCCGTCACAGCGTTTCTGCACGGCTTTTCTGCCACAGCGTTTTCTGCACGGCATTTCCGCCACAGCGTTTTCTGCGCTGCATTTCTGCCACAGCGTTTTCTGCGCTGCATTTCCGCCACAGCGTTTTCTGCACTGCTTTTCCGTCACAGCGTTCTGCGCTGCATTTCCGTCACAGCGTTCTGCGCTGCTTTTCCGTCACAGCGTTCTGCGCTGCTTTTCCGTCACAGCGTTCTGCGCTGCATTTCCGTCACAGCGTTCTGCGCTGCATTTCCGCCACAGCGTTTTCTGCACTGCTTTTCCGTCACAGCGTTCTGCGCTGCTTTTCCGTCAGTGTTCTGCGCTGCTTGTCCGTCACAGCGTTTTCTGCGCTGCTTGTCCGTCACAGCGTTTTCTGCGCTGCATTTCCGTCACAGCGTTTTCTGCGCTGCATTTCCGTCACAGCGTTTTCTGCGCTGCATTTCCGTCACAGCGTTTTCTGTGCTGCATTTCCGTCAGCATTCTGCGCTGCATTTCCGTCACAGCGTTCTGCGCAGCATCTCCTGTTAGCGGTCTGTCCGGCATTATTGTCATAGCGTTCCTGCCTGGATGCCTGATAGCATTCGGCTCCGGGATTTCTGTCGTAGCATTCTGCCCCGGGATTTCTGTCGTAGCATTCTGCCCCGGGATTTCTGTCGTAGCGTTCTGCCCTTGGACTTCTGTCTGCCCCTGGTCTGCTGTGGCAGGATTTCTGTCTTTGCATTCAGTCTCAGCGTGTTTTTGGCCTTTGCATTTCTGGCCAGGATTCTGCTGTTGCGTCGCTGTCACAGTTTTTCTGTTATAGCATTTCTGGCCCAGGATTTCTGGCATGTCATTTATGCCACAGCGTTTCAGTCTTGGCTGTTGCTGTCATTGCGTTTTGCCTCTGTTTCTGTCACTACGTTTCTGCTTCAGCATTAAGTTTCAGCGTCTTCTGTCATGGGTTTTTTCATCATGGCATGTTGTGTGTCTGTCTCAGCGTTTTCTGTCTCAGCGTTTTCTGTCTTTATGTTGCTGCCAGTATGCCTGTCATGGTATTTCAGACTTGGTGTTCAGTCTCAGAATTTCTTGGAGGGGCGTGCTTCACTCATGGCATACTCTGGTAGTCGTTCGTCTTTGTTGATTGTCATGTCCCATCGTGTCTGTGTCATGTTTGTACCTGGGTCAGGTAGCTAGGGCTCACACGTCAGGATCTGTCACGTCTATGGATCCATACGGGCTGAGGTTTCGTTTATTAATTGATTGTTGTCCTCAATCTTCTCGCCCGTATACCATACGTCATACGTTGCATGTTCATTCACCACATCTATACGACTACCCACCATTCCCTATGGGTACACTAGCCCTGAGTTTTCAGTAATTACCTGTCTCTGCACTGCAGGTTACTCGGGCTCACTTACCACTTACATGTGGGTGGGGGGGTCCGTCTGTCAGGTTCTTTTACGCACAGTGGTCTGGACTTTTCTGCTCATGTTTCATTCTTAGTTAGGTAGGGGGTATTATTGTTCTCATATCTGGTTGTCTGTCATTTCTCTAGTTTGTGTTTCAGGTTGGGCCATCTTGGCATCCGATATCATCCATGCTTGCTATCACTTCCTTCAGCCCGGCCGTTGTTGGGGGGCTAGTTGATTGGTGCTGATGTCTTTTCACCACTGGGCTCACCCTTGGGTCAGAAGCAATCGGAAAATTTTCCGTTAGTTGATGTCTTGTCGTGTTGAGACCCTGGTTACTGCCCAGGGATGTATAGTCTCTCTCAGGGTGTTTGTTAAGCCACGTCCCCGTGACGGTCCTTGGGGGGGTAGGTTGGGCAGATGTCATAATGGTTTTGGATTCCACTCTTGGCTCTGATCTTGTTTGAACTTATTGCCTGGAATTCCACTTAGGGACATCAGTCCAGTCGTCTTTTCCGATCCCCAGCTTGTTCCAAGCAGGGGGGGCTTGGGTATGTCTGTATCATGCCATGGGGACTATTTCCCTGGGAGGGAGTCTGGCCCTCCTTGGTTCAGGATTCTGTCCCAGCTGTTGGGTTCAGGCTGTAGCATGACCCGATCGTATCCGGTGGGACCTGGGTCCTGCGTCCGGTATGGTTTCTCCTGGTTGACAGTATTATTGCCATGGTGCATGGGCCTTATCCGCTTACTCCGTCACATCCATCAGGTTTCCAGCTTTTCGCACTCCTGCTAGTGGTCTTTTTGCCACTCACCCTCTTGGGGGGGTATGACTCTGGGCTATTTCACTGGAGTTCATTGGGGTATTTCGCCATCTTTTGCAGGGGTTTCATCGGGCCAGGCCTTGTTCCTTTCCCCTCTCGTATTCTCTCATTTCACAAGCAGTTCATTCTCGGGTCTGGGTGTCACGGGCATCCGGCTCAGTTCAATCTTTCAGGGGTTGTTCAGTTGGGTTCAGGGTAGTGTCACAGGTTCGATAGGGGGTTCCTTCTCATCGGCAAGTCAGGAGTCGGTGTGTTCTTTGCCATCGCGAACACTTTCCGGGTACTTGCGGGATACGTACTGCTGCCGTCCGGGAGCACCTTTATCCGTGATTGTTCATTACCTTTCCTTCTTCACCTAAATTTTGTGTCTTTTTGCCCTCTTCTCAGGCATACTGACCAGCTAGGCCAAGGCACACCTCAGGCCTTGGTTCTTAGGAGTATCACTTTTCCCGCTTGAAGACTCTGACTACAAGTTATAAGGCTGGCCGCAGGCCAGCCTGGATTTGTAGGAGGAGCCTGAGAGGGCTATTTAAACCTCCTCTTCTGTCAGGGCCAGTGTCGGTGGGATTTCTGGATTCCCACCCACCCGTTCCCCAGTTTCATACATTCTCATAGTATTTTGTTCTTATTCTTACAGTCAGGGTATGCCCTCTTCTCAGGCATACTGACCAGCTAGGCCAAGGCACACCTCAGGCCTTGGTTCTTAGGAGTATCACTTTTCCCGCTTGAAGACTCTGACTACAATTATTATTATTGGATGTGTTTTATAGCAGAAAGTAAAAAATATTGTTTTTTTTTTTTTTTCAATTGCCAGTCTTTTTTTGTTTATATTGAAAAAAAATCAAATACCACCCATAGAAAGTTCTATTTGTGGGATAGAAATTGTATTTCTGTACAGCGTTCCGTGCCCGTGCAATTGTCAGTTAAAGCGGTAGTAAACCCGCAAATTTTTTATTTTTATTTTTTTAAACCTGCAAAGCAAAAGGCATAATGAGCTAGTATGCACCGCATACTAGCTCATTATGAAATACTTACCTTAGAACGAGGCCCCGACATCTGGCCCGATCCACGCCGAGGGAGCTGACATGCTCCCTCTGCGTTTCTTCCGGGTATAGCGGCTCCGGCGCTGTGAGTGGCCGGAGCCGCGATATCGTCACTCCGCGTGGGAGATTTCATTCCGGCCGGCCGGCCACTGCCGGATTTTCAGAATCCCTCACAATCCCCTTGTGCGCATGCGCCGCTGCAGTCAGCGGCGCATACCGAGGGGAATATCTCCTAAACCGTACAGGTTTAGGAGATATTTTTTTTACCTACAGGTAAGCCTTATTATAGGCTTTCCTGTAGGTAAAAGTTAAAAATTTGAGTATACAACCACTTTAAAGTAGCGCAGTGCCATATCGCAAAAAAAGTAATTTAAAAAAGGGAGGTAAATCTTCCGAAGATCAAGTGGTTAATAAAGGATGCTTGTTTTATTACACTTAGCCCCTGTACACACAGTCGGAGATTTCGACAACCAAATCCGTCGAATTTTGTCCGTCGGATTTTGTCCGAAACTGTTGCATACACACGGTCGGACTAAGTTGTCGAAAAATCCGATCTTTCAGAACGTGATGACGTAATTTCGTTACGATAGGACTACGTTCAGGCTAGTAGCCAATAACTTTGATGTAGGAATTTGATGTGAGCATGCGTGGCACTTTCTCTGATCAAAATTCTCTACACATGATCGGAGTATGTCCGATCGAACCAGTTGGTTGGAAAATATTTCCAACAAGTTGGAAAATTGGGTCCGACGGAAACATTCCGATGCATACCACACACAGTCGGATTATCCGACAACACGGTCCGATAGGACACATTCCGACGGATTCTCCGATCGTGTGTACAAGGCTTTAGATGGCGCTTCCCCTCTGTTTGTTTGACCTTTTTCTCCATACAGCCTGTTTCTAATGCCGCGTACACACAGTCGGAATTTACAACAACAAATGTTCGATGGGAGCTTCTTGTCGGAAATTCCGACCGTGTGTAGGCCCCATCAGACATTTTCTGTCAACAAAAATTTGAGAGCTGGATCTCACATTTTCCGACAACAAAATCCGTTGTCGTAAATTCTGAGCGTGTGTAGACAATTCCGACGCAGAAAATTCCATGCATGCTCAGAATCATGTAGCACTGGCTATTGAACTTCAATTTTCTCAGCTTGTCGTATGTCACCGCGTTCTTGACATTTGGAATTTCTGACAACTTTTGTGTGACCGTGTGTACGCAAGACAAGTTTGAGCCAACATCCGTCGGAATAAATCCATGGTTTTGTTGTCGGAATGTCTGATCATGTGTACACGGCATAACTCTTGGTATAGCAGCCACAAGTGTGGAGAACATTTCATGGACTCTTCCCTCTGATTTATTTATTTGGACTTTTTTCAGGCCTTAGCCCTATGGTGTCTTACCCCACACACACTCTTAATTGTTCTTTAGTGGATCAAGTCTGAGCTCCACACAGATTTGGTCCAGTGAAGAACAAAAGAAAAATATATACCCTGTTTCCCCTAAAATAAGACCTAGCGTGATTCTCGGTGTTGGCTGCAATATAAGCCCTACCACCCAAATAAGCCCTACTCTGTTTCCTCAAAAATAAGCCTTACCCTGAAAAGAAGACCTACAAGGACTTTAACTAGGGCTTATTTGGGAGGTAGGGCTTTTATTGCAGCTATCACCGACAATCACACTAGGTCTTATTTTAGGGGAAACAGGGTAGGACCTGAACCCCAGAGGCCTTGAGCTAGGGTTGCCAGGACAGAAACCAAAACATATTATTCAGACCGGCTCCCCAAGTAACATACAAATCTGTTGCTGGCAGCTGTATGGGGGCAGGTATGGCATCACTGGGGGGGTGGGGCGATGATGTCAGCAGGAGCAATTTGGCCACACCCACCATTCGCTGCAGAACGCTATGCGCATTGCATTACTACTCTCCTTGGGGCACCCAAATGTAAACTAGGACGCTAAAGTGTTCAGTTTTGACTTGAATAAAAGGTAGCCCTATCCTAAGTGGACAGGAATTTTCCTCAAACCTATTTTACTCCCCCCCCCCCCCCATCCTCAAATACATTTGTAAACTGGGTCTAAAAGTGAAGCATCGATCATAATAAAACCCTTGTACGTTTGAGTATAAAAAGTTTCACAAAAGCGTGAGAAACCTTCTAAAGAGAATGTCAGTTCCACCTGTCGCCCATCCACCAGAACAATTTATTTTCAGCATTATAAACTTCTAATCATAAGGTCATTCAGGATATAACATTTGCTAACAAAGATAACTTGTTCCACCATTAATAAGCCTCCTCATGATAACATGGATAAAAAATGCAAAATATCAACTCACAATGGCCAAAGTTAGCATGGGAACTCGAAACAAGGTCAATGTTTCAATGGTGTAGATCATTAAGTTGTCACCTTTCTTCCTTCTTCTGTAAAAATGGAAGATAACGTTGATATCCAAGTATTCAGAATGGACAGAAATCATATCTCAAATGACTACTTCCTGTGGAGAGACCAAATCAAACTAAATAAAAAAGTGAGGATAACAAAAATAATCCACCTGGACAAATATATAATAATTGATTAATAGCCTCTCCAACATCCCTGGATAATACTTTTCCACTCAAATTCATGAGAGGCCTATTCATATCCTTTTAGAACTTAGATCACAATTATCCAATTTCAAGCATTGTCATGATATGAATTCTACAACCATTGGGTTGTTCTATAAAGGTTCATGGATTTTGATATTCCAACCGGAGAGATATAAACACAATCACTAAAATCTCATATAAAGATCATCTCCAGGCAAAGTTAAAGTGGACCCTCACTCTCCCGAAGAAGATCTCACCTCTCTACCCCTCCTCCATTCCTCTGGTGGAGTCAGGCAATTTTTCTTTTTTTTCTTTTGTTTACGTGTTAAAAAAATGTAATTAAAAGTCTGCACTGTTTCCCCATGTACGGCACTCACCTTAGGCGAATGACACGCACACTGCCAGCGGTGCACCCGAGGATATGTACTCCACATATCCCAGGAGGCATAGACTTTCATTGAAGAACATGAGGAGGGGCCAGGCCTACTGGCGTGTCATCAAGAGGCCTGTCTGCTGAACCTGGAAGAGCCGGCGGTCTTCTCAGATAGAACATGGCGGTGCTGGACAGAGCTGTGACCGACCATTAGATGATCTCAACGGGTCAACACTGGATCCACAGGAGAAATGTGCAGATACCACCATCAGGTAAGTAGAGAAAGAAAAAAGGGGAGATCAGCCAGAGTCTCTCTTTAAACCCTCCCTTTTACCCATTCAACATTTTTTACAGCCCAAATGTCAGAGAAGGACTTTGGCAGCCCATGCTCGCCATGCTATTGCACGCATGCAACGCGGATTAGCGCTTTGACGCACGCACGTGCGCAGCCCAATGGTGCAGCGTGCACGTGTGCGCGCAGTGGCCCGCGAGTGTGCAATGGCGCTCTGATGTGTGCGATAGCGCACGATTGGGTGTGCCGTGGCGCACACGCTATGGCTCGGCTATTTTAGGCAGCTCTGGTGTACAAACGGGTTGCTGGTTTGTTGTCAGCTTCCCGTTTGTGCCTGTTACCTGCTGTTTGCCTGATTGCCTGTTTTTGACCCAGACCATCCCTGACTACACTGCTCTCATCCTTGATTGACCCTTGGCTTGCTTAACGGACCTCTCCTGATCTGCCTCACGGACTCTCTGATTGATTTCCCGGATTTGACCCTTTGCCTGCCTTACGGACTTCCTTGCCTGATTTCACAGATCTTACCTTTGGCCTGTTTCACAGACTTGCTATTCTGTTACCTGATCCCCTGTTACCGTCGAGACTGTTTACTATCACGCACAGGATCATCAGCCAGTTCCCGACTTCCAGTAAACCCACTACTCAGCTCCTCAGCTTCTTCAGGAACCTACACCTGCTGGTGGCCAGTGCTTCTTCGTGCCACCTGCTCCCTGTATCACCTCCGGGGGACGGGGTGCGCGTAGTTGCAAGGGCTGACCGCTCTCGGCATCTCGGCCTCGGTAAGTACTTGTTGTGACACCAAATCAAACAACCTTAAAGCAGAAGTTCACCAAAAGGGGAAGTTCCAATTTAAATCCTCCTCCCTCTCTCCTGTGACATATGTGGCATGTCAATTCTTTTTTTTGGGGAGGGGCAGGTACTTCGTTTTGACAGGTACCAGCCCACACTTCCGCTTGGATCTCCTAGGTAATCCAAGCGGAAGTTCTCCTCTTCGCACAATGTTCTGGGACATGTCACAGGTCCCAGAAGACTGCAGGATCTTTCACAAAGCACAGCAGGCTTCTCAAACATACGCAGTTGGAAGCTGGCTGTGAAGCCGAAAGTAGCCTATCTGGCTGCCCACAGTTAGGATGTCGGTGCAGGGAACCTGAAGGCTAGTGAAGAACTGGCCAGGGGATTGGCTCTGGATTCGTGGACAGGATTTGTAGTGCCTCACTTTTAGTTTCAAAAGGTACCTCACAGGGGACATTACACCAGACTCCAGCCATTCTCTTGGAATGTGCTCAAAACTAGTTATAGTGTTCTTTTCCACACGCCAGTTAATGTTTTTATACACTGCTTACTGCTGACTTTGTTGACTTATAAGTAGATTCCGGTCTGGTGGTACAGAACTCTATTCTGAGTTACTTTGGCGTAGTGATTATACTGTCTATGAAGCTAATTTATGCTCAAGCTACCATTTATTCTGATCCATCCCATTACATTGAGTTCATTTACCGCTATTTTACAGCCGAGGTTGTGACAGACCTAGCTGGGACCGAGGCTCTTGGAGGGGACTGAATGCGAGCCTCTTGCCTTGTGATTATGGGCCCTCACATTTGGGGGAATGGTGCTCTTGGTGAGCTGTATGCCTGGGGACCCCTGAGGTTGTGTTACTTGGATTCAGGTCCGTGCCCCCCCCAAGACATACAGACTCTGGATATGTAAAGTCCATGTTAGCACTAAGCAAGTCTCATCTTGTTTTGTGCTTGTGAGCGGTTGGAATATCTGATATCTATATTCAGGCTGGGAGGAAGTGGTATATGACGGAAGCATTCAATCGAAGTGTGGAATCGGTTCCGTCACAGTAAAGATCTCTATACTCGTGTTCTTGTAAGTGCTTGCAGTAACTTTCATTCAATCAGGTGTGTCAGAGGGGCTGAGGGTGTTGTTGAAGTCGACGTGCAGAACAGAGAACCCATATTTCCAAGCGGCTCCTTCAGGGGTTGCACTACATAACGAATAATGTATGTTAGAATAAAGTATTTTTTAATTAATTTTTTATAGCACCTTAATGGTGCCATAAAGGTCTTTGATGATGCCCTGAGGGAGGGCGAAATATATTGTCATAATTTCCTAGCTTGATGTCACTTCCGGTCTGTGGATCGCACGCCATGAACGGCTGCTTCCTGTATCTACAGCTCTATATCCAAGCCTGTTTTTAACTTTTTGTAAGTACCGATTCCTATGTGCATTGAATCAACTTTTATAACAGTACATTTACATTTAATAAATTTGCATTTATTTGGATTTTTATTTGGATTTTTTTGTTGATTTCACTTACATTGTGTGTTGCGAGCGCTGTATTTTTTTTTATTTTTTTATTTTTTTTTCCATTCAAATTTTTATTAGAAATATGCAATGGTTACAATAACAGTGCACGTAACGTGTGTGCATAAACAGTACAGTACAGTACATAACATATATTGAAATAAAGCACTCTCATTATGCATCCAACTTCATCTTGTTTTTGTGAATGAGTATCTGGAACAAAACTCGCTAACAAAGTGGGAAGGTTAAACATTCTGCTATAACATATAATGCTGCCAATCCCTTCCCAGCCGTTTAGTTGTCATAAGTAATGCTGACATGTTTCGCTGGGATAGGCCTGAGTAGAGGATCCTCTGTCATGCCCATGAAACAAGATAGGGTTTTGTCTTAAAGTAAGTCGGTCGTCATGTGTGAGATTGTTTGTGAGCGAGTTGTTATGCCGTCCAAATTGTTATAGTCCACTGGAAGTGTGAAATGAGTTTTTATTTTTTTTATCGACATTTATCCAAGTGATTAGCATCTTGTCTACAGCAGCTGCATTTCATTATCACTTATTTGTTTCCAAATGCAAGGGAGAATTTTTTACTTTCCCAGAGTTTGGCTTTAATTTCTAATGAAAAACAAAAAACTATAATAAAAAGGTTTGAATTTGAATGGGACTTTGAGTGAGGCTGGTCAATGATTAATAAGCTGTTTCTAATGTCTAGATATTAAGGTCATATTGAACCATGTTCCAAAGAGATGTAACCATATCAATAGATTCATAATACATATAATAATACCGTAATCACATGATTTACATAGTAATATTCGTATAAAATAATTTAATATAATTAATCGTTGGACATAATGGTACAATCAATAAAAATAGTAAATCATACAGAGGGCATATAATATAATTAGTACAGCCATATACACATATAGACAGTAAACAGGACATTAAATTTGATAATTTTATGAGGAAATAAATGCATCCATTAGATGTTAACTATACGCGTTTCATGGTTTTGTACCAATTGTCAGGAGTCAGATGCATGTAAGTATGAACTGAATAAGGAGAAGAAAAAAATAATAATTATTTAAGATACATTTATTAGCTTAAAGGGTCCTCTACATAAGTAGAGGATAAGTATAAAGAATTGTATACATTCCTTAATACTCTCAGAACAACCAAAATTGGTCAAAGCTCCTAAGGTGAAATTACATGGTGGTCTGGAATCCATTTAGTCTCAACCGGGGTTGAGACAAAGGACATCCCCCAAAAAGGGGTCAACCCCCGGACCAGGGGACACCAGCCGATGTGGTCGCCAGAGCAGCACAGTGCACCATCGCTCGGGAATGTGCAAAAATGCCGCCGTGGATTTCCAATTCTAATAACAAAAAATATGTGTAAAGGTTGAGTGAGAGAAAAGTTGAATTAATATGTATGTACTAGTGAGACAGAGAAATTATAATAATTTATAAGTGAGATCAATAAACATTCATAAAAGTGTTGATGCAGTGAAGGTGTATATGTAATGGCGAGAAAAAAAGGTGTAAGAAAACAAAATTTAACAATTAAAGTGTAAAAGACCAAAATTTAACAATTATAATTACCTAAGGTATTGAGATGGGTTGTGCAGGTTGGAGATTCCCAGCCAGCGACCATGCAGAGACCAACTATAATGTAGCGCTAGAAAAAAGTGATATAAAAAAGTGAAGTGCATAACATTAAAAAAGGAAGAACAAATAAAGTCCAAATCTTAAGTGAATAAATTAGTCCTAGAGTCCACGTAGAACTCAGATGTAATGTTTCACATGATATATGAACCGAGTAGTGATCCCGGAGACATTTCACAACAGTGACATCTAGGTAGGTAGAAAAGATGGGTACTCTTACCGGAACCACTGAACCTGTGTATATACAGTGGTGTGAAAAAGTGTTTGCCCCCTTCCTCATTTCCTGTTCCTTTGCATGTTTGTCACACTTAAGTGTTTCGGAACATCAAACCAATTTAAACAATAGTCAAGGACAACACAAGTAAACACAAAATGCAATTTGTAAATGAAGGTGTTTATTATTAAAGGTGAAAAAAAATCCAAACCATCATGGCCCTGTGTGAAAAAGTGATTGCCCCCCTTGTTAAAACATACTATAACTGTGGTTGTCCACACCTGAGTTCAATTTCTCTAGCCACACCCAGGCCTGATTATTGCCACACCTGTTCACAATCAAGGCATCACTTAAATAGGAGTTGCTTGACACAGTAAGGTCCACCAGAAGATCCTTAAAAGCTACACATCATGCCGAGACCCAAATAAATTCAGGAACAATTGAGAAAGAAAGTAATTGAGATCTATCAGTCTGGAAAGGGTTATAAAGCCATTTCCAAAGCTTTGGGAATCCAGCGAACCACAGTGAGAGCCATTATCCACAAATGGCGAAGACATGGAACAGTGGTGAACCTTCCCAGGAGTAGCCGGCCGCCCAAAATTATCCCAAGAGCGCAGCGACGACTCATCCAAGAGGTCACAAAAGACCCCACAACAACGTCCAAGGAACTGCAGGCCTCACTTGCCTCAGTTGAGGTCAGCGTTCATGCCTCCACTATCAGGAAAAGACTGGGCAAAAATGGCCTGCATGGCAGAGTTCCAAGGAGAAAACCACTGCTGAGCATAAAGAACATCAAAGCTCATCTCAATTTCTCCACAACACATCTTGATGATCCCCAAGACTTTTGGGACAACATTCTGTGGACCAATAAGACAAAAGTGGAACTCTTTGGAAGGTGTGTGTCCAAGTATATCTGGCGTAGAAGGAACACTGCATTTCATAAAAAGAACATTATACCAACAGTAAAATATGGTGGTGGTAGTGTGATGGTCTGGGGCTGTTTTGCTGCTTCAGGACCTGGAAGACTTGCCGTGATAAAAGGAACTATGAATTCTGCTGTCTACCAAGAGATCCTGAAGGAGAATGTCCGACCATCTGTTCGTGTACTCAAGCTGAAACGAACTTGGGTTCTGCAGCAGGACAATGATCCTAAACACACCAGCAAGTCCACCACCGAATGGCTGAAGAAAAACAAAATGAAGACTTTGGAGTGGCCTAGCCAAAGTCCTGACCTGAATCCTATTGAGATGTTGTGGTATGACCTTAAAAAGGCCGTTCATGCTCGAAAACCCTCTAATGTAACTGAATTAGGACAATTCTGCAAAGATGAGTGGGCCAAAATTCCTCCAGGACGCTGTAAAAGCCTCATTGCACGTTATCGCAAACGCTTGGTTGCAGTTGTTGCTGCTAAGGGTGGCCCAACCAGTTATTACGTTTAGGGGGCAATCACTTTTTCACACAGGGCCATGGTGGTTTGGATTTTTTTTCACGTTTAATAATAAACACCTTCATTTACAAATTGCATTTTGTGTTTACTTGTGTTGTCCTTGACTATTGTTTAAATTGGTTTGATGTTCCGAAACACTTAAGTGTGACAAACATGCAAAGGAACAGGAAATGAGGAAGGGGGCAAACACTTTTTCACACCACTGTACACTAGGTCATGCATGCGTGTATAAATCGATGAATCCCCGCAGGTCTATCCACCACTGGAAGGGCTGTGGGTCCTCTGGTCGATGAAGGGGTGATCTGCACCTTCCACGAGGTTCCAATTCACCAAGGATCCAGACAGGATGGAAGAGAAGGAAAAACTCCAACCAATAGTTTGGTGATAAAGGAGGCCAAACTCGTAAGGGGGATCATATATGAGACAAAAAAGAAAAACAGCTTCCCATAGTGTAGATGAAAATATAAAGGTAGCTGTTTATTGGCATAAAATGAGCGTATACAAATAAAAAATGTTTAAATAAAAACGTGATCACATAATAAAAAAGGCAATACAGGGAACATGACAACCTCTCCCTACGCGTTTCGTCCCATAGGACTTCAACAGGGGCATCTTTAATTACTAATGGGTATTAAGTGGGAGTCTTTCATGCTTCCACAATCGATGAGTTATTATTATTTTTATATCATTTTGATTTGATTTTCTGACCTCTAGTGCCGGTTCACACTACAGCAACCTGGGATCTGACTTGTCAGACCTCAAGTTGTCCCAAGTTGCTGGACATAAGAAATTCCATTGAAGTGAATGAGAGTCGTCTAATGTACACTACTGAAGTTGCTCCGACTTCAGAAAAGGTTTCTGTATTGCTTCAAGGCGACTTCTAGGCAACTTGTACCCATAGATTTCAATGGAAGTTGCCTCCAAGTCGGATCTCCATCTATATTGAAGCGACTTTACAGAAAAAAGAAAATCATTTACACAGGTACAACATTTGCCCAGGCAACCCTCTCGCTCCCACAGAGCTGATTATTCTGTGATTGGCCACAGCTAAAGTCGCCTGTCCTGGAGGCAACTTTAAGTTACGTTGTAAGTTACGCAAAGTCGAGCTGATGTCGCCTCCACATCGCCTTGCACAGTCGCGCTGTAAGTTGGGTTGCCTCTGTGTGAACCGAGCCTAACATTAACACTATTCAGAATTTTTGGACATGAACAAAACTTATAGAGTGGGACTTTTAGTGTCGGTTCACACTACAGCGACTTGGGATCCGACTTGTCAGACCTCAAGTCGCCCCAAGTCGCTGTACATAAGAAATTCCATTAAAGTGAATGAGAGGATCTGTCTATGTACACTACATAGATTTCAATGGAAGTTGCCTTCAAGTTGGATCCTTATCTTAATTGTTGTGATTTGGATCCGACATTACAGGAAGATTACCCAGGAATTCCCTGAAGTTGCTTCGAAGTAGTGGAAGTTACCTGGAAGTTGCCTCAAAGTTGCTTCAAAGGTGCCTCTAAGTTGCTTGAAGTTGCCTTGAAGTTGCCTCAAAGTTGCCTTGAAGTTGCCTCGTGCCGACTTTCAGGTCGCTGTAGTGTGAACCAGCACTTAAACAGCTCTCATTCCCTTTGATGGAATTTCTTATGTCCAGCGACTTGGGGTAACTTGAGGTCTGACAAGTTGGATCCCAAGTCGCTGTAGTGTGAACCCGCACTAAAAGTCCAGTAAAGTAAAGGTCAGAAAATCAAATCAAAATGATATAAAAATAATAATAACTCATCGATTGCGAAAGCATGAAAGAGTCCCATTTAATATCTATTAGCCCTTGTACACACGGTCGGAGATTCCGAAACCAAATCCATTGGATTTTGTCCGTCGGATTATGTCTGACAGATTTTGTCCGAAACTGTTGTATACACACGGTCGGACAAAGTTGTCGGAAAATCCGATCATTCAGAACGTGATGACGTTATTTCGTTACAACGGGACTACCATCAGGCTAGTAGCCAATAGCTTTGATGTAGGAATTTGATCTGAGCATGCGTGGCACTTTGTCCGATCGGAATTCTCTACACATGATCGGAGTATGTCCAATCGGAGCATTTTGTCGGAAAATTTTACCAACAAGTTGGAAAACTTGGTCCGATCAGACACATTCCGTCGGAATCTCCGACCGTGTGTACAAGGGCTTAGAGATTAAAGCCAAACTCTGGGAAAGTTAAAAATTCTCCCTTGCAGCAATATTGTATCCATACTGAAAGGGCTACCTTGTTAAAGTCTAGGGGACATAAAGAAGATCTACCTACTGTACCTGATCTTCCACTCCTCAGCACTGCTAGACTGGCTCCCCACACTCCAGTGGTCTAAGGTCCTGATGCCATCAAGACCAATGCAGGGCCATGATGACGCTGAGAGAAAGTCCACCAATGGAGCATGGGGGGGGCGCCATCTGCTACAGGAGCAGAGGATCAGGTAAATTAAAGTGAAAAACTCTCTCCAGGAATGAAAATGCAGTTGACCCTTGCAGCATTGGCACAGCCCCACTGCCAGGGAGAATTTATAAGTTTCCCAGAGTTGGATTTTAAAGTCCGAATTCCTTGGAAGATGATTGGCTAATCTCAACAACAATTTGGCTCCCCTTGGATCCAGTCCTATCTCTCCCTGTACTTTGACCATCCACTTTTACATCTTGAACTCGATTGGGTGCCTGAGTGGGAGAGATTATCGAATGGGATTATATTCCCCCATTTGTGGATCCCCTAAACTATATCTCCGTGACTTTTCCTATCCTCTTACCCTAAACTTTTATAATCCACCATAGGTACAGTGCCTTGCGAAAGTATTCGGCCCTCTTGAACTTTTCAACCTTTTGCCACATTTCAGGCTTCAAAGATAAAGATATAAAATTTTTATTTTTTGTGAAGAATCACCAACAAGTGGGACACAATTGTAAAGTGGAACAAAATCTATTGGATTTTTGAAACTTTTTTAACTAATAAAAAAATGAAAAGTGGGGCGTGCAAAATTATTCGGCCCCCTTGTGTTAATACTTTGTAGAGCCACCTTTTGCTGCGATTACAGCTGCAAGTGGCTTGGGGTATGTCTCTATGAGTTTTGCACATCGAGAGACTGAAATTCTTGCCCATTCTTCCTTGCAAAACATCTTGAGCTCAGTGAGGTTGGATGGAGAGCGTTTGTGAACAGCAGTTTTCAGCTCTTTCCACAGATTCTCGATTGGATTCAGGTCTGGACTTTGACTTGGCCATTCTAACACCTGGATACGTTTATTTGTGAACCATTCCTTTGTAGATTTTGCTGTATGTTTGGGATCATTGTCTTGTTGGAAGATAAATCTCCGTCCCAGTTTCAGGTCTTTTGCAGACTCCAACAGGTTTTCATCCAGAATGGTCCTGTATTTGGCTGCATCCATCTTCCCCTCAATTTTAACCATCCTCCCTGTCCCTGCTGAAGAAAAGCAGGCCCAAACCATGATGCTGCCACCACCACAGTGGGGATGGTGTGTTGAGGGTGATGAGCTGTGTTGCTTTTACGCCAAACATATCGTTTTGCATTGTGGGCAAAAGTTCGATTTTGGTTTCATCTGACCAGAGCACCTTCTTCCACATGTTTGGTGTGTCTCCCAGGTGGCTTGTGGCAAACTTTAGACGAGACTTTTTATGGATATCTTTGAGAAATGGCTTTCTTCTTGCCACTCTTCCATAAAGGCCAGATTTGTGCAGTGTACGACTGATTGTTGTCCTATGGACAGGCTCTCCCACCTCAGCTGTAGTTCTCTGCAGTTCATCCAGAGTGATCATGGGCCTCTTGGCTGCATCTCTGATCAGTCTTCTCCTTGTCTGAGCTGAAAGTTTAGAGCAGGCATGTCCAAAGTCCGGCCCGCGGGCCAATCGCGGCCCGCGTTCCGGTTTCGGACGGCCCGTCTGGTCATGTTCACATATCTATCTTTTGTGGCCCCCAACGAATCCCCGATCGCTGGGGGCCACAAAAGATAGATATGCTGGCTGCCATGGAGGGGGCAGGACGAGTGCCGTGGATACAGGACAGCGTCCTGTGTAAAAGGAAGTCCCGTCCTGTGCTGCCATTGGACAACCGTTTTGTCCATCACAGGAGGCGGGACTTTCAATTAAAGAGGCCGTCGATAGAAACAGGAGTTTCTCCTGTATGTCTGTCGGTGCTCGTCCTGCCCCCCTCCCTGTCTCCTCCAACGCTGCAGAGGGACATGAATCAGGCTGCACTGATGGCAATGGTGAGTCTGCATTCATGGAAATGTGTGGGCTGCATTCATGGCAATATGGGGGGTGCATTCATGGAAATGTGTGGGCTGCATTCATGGCAATATGGGGGGTGCATTCATGGAAATGTGTGGGCTGCATTCATGGCAATATGGGGGGTGCATTCATGGAAATGTGTGGGCTGCATTCATGGCAATATGGGGGGTGCATTCATGGAAATGTGTGGGCTGCATTCATGGCAATATGGGGGGTGCATTCATGGAAATGTGTGGGCTGCATTCATGGCAATATGGGGGGTGCATTCATGGAAATGTGTGGGCTGCATTCATGGCAATATGGGGGCTGCATTCATGGCAATGTGTGAGCTGCATTCATAGCAATATGGGGGCTACATTCATGGCAATATGGGGGCTGCATTCATGGCAATGTGGGGGCTGCATTCCTGGCAATGTGGGGGCTGCATTCCTGGCAATGTGGGGGCTGCATTCATGGCAACGTGGGGGCTGCATTCATGGCAATGTGGGGGCTGCATTCATGGCAATACGGTGGAGGCTGCATTCATGGCAATACGCTGGGGGCTGCATTCATGGCAATACGCTGGGGGCTGCATTTATGGCAATACGCTGGGGGCTGCATTCATGGCAATACGCTGGGGGCTGCATTCATGACAATACGCTGGGGGCTGCATTTATGGCAATACGCTGGGGGCTGCATTCATGGCAATACGCTGGGGGCTGCATTCATGGCAATACGCTGGGGGCTGAATTCATGGCAATACGCTGGGGGCTGCATTCATGGCAATACGCTGGGGGCTGCATTCATGGCAATACGCTGGGGGCTGCATTCATGGCAATACGCTGGGGGCTGCATTCATGGCAATACGCTGGGGGCTGCAGATGGGCACTGACCCTTATTTTGCTTCACATGTCTTTATTTAAAATGTAAGATTTTTTTTTTTTTTTTCCTGAGACTTCCTTTTTAAAGTTAAGGTGTGTGGTATAAGCCGATTAAATACAGTATATCCAAATAACACACCCAAGCTCATCTGTTCACCACACACAGCACAAAGGCAAGAGAATTCTTGTTGGGCCGTGTATTAGTGCTCGGATGAACACACTTAGACTGAATTTTAATGGTTTAAAGAATGTCAAGCAAAATGGTCGGCCCTCGAGCATGTTCACTTCATCAAATCTGGCCCTCTTTGAAAAAAGTTTGGACACCCCTGGTTTAGAGGGACGGCCAGGTCTTGGTAGATTTGCAGTGGTCTGATACTCCTTCCATTTCAAAATGATCGCTTGCACAGTGCTCCTTGGGATGTTTAAAGCTTGGGAAATCTTTTTGTATCCAAATCCGGCTTTAAACTTCTCCACAACAGTATTACGGACCTGCCTGGTGTGTTCCTTGGTCTTCATGATGCTCTCTGCGCTTTCAACAGAACCCTGAGACTATCACAGAGCAGGTGCATTTATACAGAGACTTGATTACACAAAGGGGGATTCTATTTATCATCATCAGTCATTTAGGACAACATTGGATCATTCAGAGATCCTCGCTGAACTTCTGGAGTGAGTTTGCTGCACTGAAAGTAAAGGGGCCGAATAATTTTGCACGCACCACTTTCCAGTTTTTTATTTGCTAAAAAAGTTTACATTATCCAATAGATTTCGTTCAACTTCACAATTGTGTCCCACTTGTTGGTGATTCTTCACAAAAAATTAAAATTTTATATCTTTATGTTTGAAGCCTGAAATGTGGCAAAAGGTTGAAAAGTTCAAGGGGGCCGAATACTTTCGCAAGGCACTGTATGTGCAGCCTTAGGATATGCATAATGCACCCATAAGCTCAAGCACACATAAGTGTGTGTGTATGTGTGTATATATATATATATATATATATATATATATATATATATATTAACTGGATAGTGTCAGCAGAACAGAAGACAGGAAGACAGTGTCAGTAGAGCAATAGACACATCAATAGGGCAGAGGTTGGTGTTAGTCAGTAGAGCAGTGGATGGTGTCCGTAGGACAGAGGTTGGTGTCAGTAGGACAGTGGATGGTGTCAGTAGGACAGAGGTTGGTGTCAGTAGGACAGTAGAGGGTGTCAGTCAGTAGAGAAGTTGATGGTGTCAGTAGGACAGAGGTTGGTGTCAGTAGGACAGTGGAGGGTGTCAGTCAGTAGAGCAGTGGATGATGTCAGTAGGACAGAGGTTGGTGTCAGTAGGACAGTAGAGGGTGTCAGCCAGGAGACCAGTGGATGATGTCAGTAGGACAGTGGATGGTGTCAGTAGGACAGTGGAGGGTGTCAGCCAGTAGACCAGTGGATGGTGTCAGTAGGACAGTGGATGGTGTCAGTAGGACAGTAGAGGGTGTCAGCCAGTAGACCAGTGGATGGTGTCAGTAGGGCAGAGGTTGGTGTCAGTCAGTAGACCAGTGGATGGTGTCAGTAGGACAGAGGTTTGTGTCAGTCAGAAGACCAGTGGATGGTGTCAGTAGGACAGTGGAGGGTGTCAGTCAGTAGAGCAGTGGATGGTGTCAGTAGGACAGAGGTTGGTGTCAGTAGGACAGTGGATGGTGTCAGTCAGTAGAGCAGTGGATGGTGTCAGTAGGACAGAGGTTGATGTCAGTAGGACAGTAGAGGGTGTCAGCCAGGAGACCAGTGGATGGTGTCAGTAGGGCAGAGGTTGGTGTCAGTCAGTAGAGCAGTCGGTGGTGTCAGTAGGACAGAGGTTGGTGTCAGTAGGACAGTAGAGGGTGTCAGCCAGTAGACCAGTGGATGGTGTCAGTAGGACAGAGGTTGGTGTCAGTAGGACAGTGGATGGTGTCAGTAGGACAGTGGAGGGTGTCAGCCAGTAGACCAGTGGATGGTGTCAGTAGGACAGTGGATGGTGTCAGTAGGACAGTAGAGGGTGTCAGCTAGTAGACCAGTGGATGGTATCAGTAGGGCAGAGGTTGGTGTCAGTCAGTAGACCAGTGGATGGTGTCAGTAGGACAGAGGTTGGTGTCAGTCAGTAGACCAGTGGATGGTGTCAGTAGGACAGTGGAGGGTGTCAGTCAGTAGAGCAGTGGATGGTGTCAGTAGGGCAGAGGTTGGTGTCAGTAGGACAGTGGAGAGTGTCAGTCAGTAGAGCAGTGGATGGTGTCATTAGGACTAAGAGGTTGGTGTCAGTAAGACAGTAGAGGGAGTCAGCCAGTAGACCAGTGGATGGTGTCAGTAGGACAGTGGATGGTGTCAGTAGGACAGTGGAGGGTGTCAGCCAGTAGACCAGTGGATGGTGTCAGTAGGACAGTGGAGGGTGTCAGTAGGACAGTGGAAGGTATCAGTAGGACAGTGGATGGTGTCAATAGGACAGTGGAGGGTGTCAGTCAGTAGAGCAGTGGACGGTGTCAGTAGGACAGAGGTTGCAGCCAGTAGGAGAGTGGATGGCGTCAGTCAGTAGAGCAGTGGATGGTGTCAATCGTTTTTACTTTGAGACAGAGAAAGGCACAGAGAAAGGGACAGAAATTCCCCGCTCCCTTTCTCTGCAGCCTCAGCTGTACTGAACAGTGAATGAATGGGAAGTGCTCTGTGCTGAGCATCTTTATGTTCATTCACAAACTGACGCATAGTAGACACAGTTTACTATGCTTCGGTTCTGAATAAGTGATCATGACCAATCGCTCATTGTGTTCATTCAGAAAAGGAAGGGGCTGGTAAATGACATAATTACCTACATCCCCCACAGCAGCCGGTGGGAGAGGAGAGAAGGTAAGCCTGCAGCGGGGGGAGGGGGGCAGGAGTGGGATTCTGTGTTGCATCAGGTGATTAGGGTGTGCCCAGGCACACCTGGCACACCCTGTATGCACACCTTTGCCATCCACTTTTATATTTTGAACTCAATTGGGTGCCTGGATGGGATAGATTACCAGGTGGGATTAGATCCCCCCCCCTCCCAAAATTCTATCTCCATGTCTTTTCCTGTCCTCTCTTTTCCATCTGTTCTTTCAGATTTCTCTTCTTGCCCACCACAATGGCCTACTCCACATTCCAGGTGTCACCATAGGGAGACTCAAAGGTATTAAGTGCCCTCTAGTATACTGTTTGTTTTCTGAGTATTGTGCTTGTACCATTGTATCCCATTGTGTTAGGGCATAGCCTCTTTTATTCTGACCGTCTACTATTGGTAAACCTTCAATAAACACTCTTTAACAAAAAGGCTTAATAATAACTCAAAGTACGTCCTCAGTGAAAATAAAATGTGCTTCTCCTATAATCTCCATCATTGTATTTGCATTATTAATGCCATTATGATGGTGCATCTGGGGATAAACATTGTGCTTTAATAAGGTCGTCTCCGGGGGGCCTCCATTTCTCACCACTCCTACTATTAATTAATCCCTAAGGCCCACAAGTTAGAGACAAGTTCCAAACCCTGTTTAGACGCATGTCAAAAACTATATAAATTGGCCCTTGGTAGATGCAGTGTAATAGTTAATTGCATTTGGGTTCCACTTTACTGCAGGTAATCTATTTTATTATTATGGATATATAGGGTGGTTACAAACAAGGCCTCACCAACAGATCAATTAAGCCAGGACTGTACACCAATTGCAAGGCTGGGTCGAGGGAGAAGAAGGAGGAGAACCTTTGACACCATGCTGCAGGGGGCGCTGTTGGGGCAGGCTACACCCTTGTCTCTGTATCAGCTTGTTGTCTCCTGTATTGTGCAGGACTGAACTGTTAAAATTACCGTACATCTCAGTCCTGCAGATTACACCGGATTACATCGGGAGATCATGTCTCTTCCTGTACAACCACAAGACAAATCAACATCAGGTTGGTGCCATGCTAAGCTGTCACTGCATATACACTATATTGTCAAAAGTATTGGGACAAAAGTATTGGGCGGCACGGTGGTGTAGTGGTTAGCACTCTCACAAGAAGGGTCGCTGTTTCAAATCTCAACCACAACACAACCTGCCTGGAGTTTGCATGTTCTCCCTGTGCCTGCGTGGGTTTACCTCTGGGTACTCCAGTTTCCTCCCACACTCCAAAGACATGCAGGAAGGTTAATTGGCTTCTGTCCAAAATTGGCCCCACTATATGAGTGGGGACCTTGGATCGTGGGCTCCTTGAGGGTAGGGACTGATGTGAGTGTGCAATGTAAATGGATAGGGACAATTATAGACACTCACTTGGGTTGAACTGGATGGACTGGTGTCTTTATTCAACCTTACTAACTATGTGACACCTGCCTTTACACCCACATGAATTTTAATTGCATCCCAGCCCGTAGGGTTGAATATTGAGTTGGCCCACCCTTTGCAGCTGTAACAGCTTCAACTCTTCTGGGAAGGCCGTCCACAAGGTTTAGGAGTGTGTCTATGGGAATGTTTGACCATTCTTCCAGAAGCCCATTTGTGAGATCAGGCACGGATGTTGGACCAGAAGGCCTGGCTCGCAGTCTCCGCTCTAATTCACCCCAAAGGTGTTCTATCTGGTTGAGATCAGGACTCTGTGCAGTTCAGTCAAGTTCCTCCACCCCAAACTCACTCATCCATGTCTCCATGGACCTTGCTTTGTGCACTGGTCAGAAATCATTTGGTGGAGGGGGGATTATGGTGTGGGGGTTGTTATTCAGGGGTTGGGATTGGCCTCTTAGTTCCAGTGAAGGGAACTCTTAAGGCGTCTGCATACCAAGACATTTTGGACAATTTCATGCTCCCAACATTGTGGGAACAGTTTGGGGATGGCCCTTTCCTGTTCCAACATGACTGCACACCAGTACACAAAGCAAGGTCCATAAAGACATGGATGAGCCAGTTTGGAGTGGAGGAACTAGATGGGCCAACTCAATATTGAACCCTACGGACTAAGACTGGGATGCCATTAAAGTTCATGTAAATGCAGGCACCCCAATACTTTTGGTAATATAGTGTATCTGTTTTCTCAACCCTTACATTTTTAGTTAAGACCTATTATTTTTCTTAACTCCTTCATTCACTTCGTTTTTTTTATTTTTTTTTTATTTTTTTATTATTATTTTCTTTTAGTACTTTGGTCTCTGATATTTATCCAAAAAGGACTTTTGCTGCGAGAGAGGGAGAAAGGGAGAGCGCGCTGCAGTTTGAATGAGAACGCTCACTCTGATGCTGGGGGGCAAACATCCAATGTTTGGAGCATCATAGATACAAGAAAAGATGAAGCAAAACTATCTATAGGATTTTTTTCGGACAGGCTACACAGGGAAGAAGGAGCTACACGGGGGTAAGAAGGCTACACCACTGTTTCAGGTTTTACAAGAAGATCACAAACATGTAATGAGGTATGACTGAAAAATTCCACACCTAAAGACATTTTTTTTTAAATGGCACAGTAATATATTATAATATGAACCCTAATATTATGTTAGATATGCATTGCTTTTGTTCTGATTGGAGTTCTCTTCATGGTTGGTAACATGGGGGTCATTAGGCTGTAATGCATCTCCAAATAAAAGATGGGCCCTCATCCCCTAAGTCAGGGGTCTCCAAACTTTTTGAACAAAGGGCCAGTTTACTGTCCTTCAGACTCTGGAGGGGGCCGGACTGTGGTCAGTGGGAGTAGAAAATGCCCTCGCATCAATGGGAGTAAAGAATGCCCCACCATCGGTGTGATAGTGGGAGGACTATTGCCCAATTATTGATATCAGGGGAAGGAAAAATCCCCATCATTTGTATCAGGGGGAGGAATAGTGCCCCATTCCTTGTATCAGGCGAAAGGAATAGTGCCCCATAATTGGTGTCAGTGGAAAAAAACAGGTCCCTGTAGTTGGTGTCAGTAGGAAGAATAGTGCCCCATTGTTGGAGTCAGTGATAGGAATTATGCCCCGTTGTTGGTGTACAAGCAATAGTGCCTTGTATCAGTGGGAGGAATAGTGTCCCAAGGGCCTGATAAAGGTAAGTAAAGGACAATATCTGGCCCCCCGGGCCATAGTTTGGAGACCACTGCCCTAGGTGAACCTTTTCCTTCTATTTCTTTAGTGGTACCCATTGTGTCCTTATCTACCTCTTCCCAGTCAGTGTTTGGTGCCAGCCACTGCCAGATTAAACTCTGTAGCGACCCCCTATTCAGTCAAAAACATATTCCCCCAGGTTTCTGGAGGTTTCTCTAGTGGGATAACATTGAGCTAAGTAGCGTGCATGTCGGTCCCTGGATGGAGATGAGACAAATTGTAATGTGAACTTCAAGTCTATGTTTTATGTACGTTAAGTTGGTATTAGGTTCATTACATTAATGCAGTATTTTCTCTATAGAGTCTTTCAATGGAAAGTTTTAATTTCTTTGAGGCAATGGAAGGCAGAATTGTGGAAGGTATACAGTATACTGTATGTGTCACCTAAGTTTCTCAAACACACATGGCGGGGGGCTCTAGGAGTTATGATGGATATGGAGAAAATATATATTTATTTTTTTCTCAGTGTTTGAAACTGTTTTTAAAAATTTCTATCCTGGGTCCTGGAGCTCAGAAGCTTTGTAGGTTTGAGTGGGATAAGGCCTCCATTCCTAGGTACACAACTTACCCAGTAACAAGATCTCATTATTAATCTGGCCATACACTCTTATGCCCCATACACAAGATCGGATTTTGATGGATGTGAGCTTGTTGGCGGTAAGTCTGACCATGTGTACACTCCATCACACATTTGTTGTTGGACTTTCCGCAAACAAATGTTGGGCTAGCATGCTCTCAAATTTTCCGCCAACAAATGTGTGTTGTCTGACTTTCCGAGAGTGTGTACACAAGTCCGTCGGACAAAAGTCTAAAGTACAAACAAGCATGCTCGGAAGCAGAAGCAGTCAGTCTTGTAAACCTACGTTCGTAAGGGAGAATTAACATTCGTGATGCTGCAAATTATGAAATCTCCAAATGCAGTGCACAATTCTCTTCTTCTTTAATGGGATAATAATGAAGCAGCTTTGCTGGTGATACTGATGGAGTTATGGCAAACAAATTTTCAAAGGCTTTTTTTTTCTAGTGATATCAAGAATAATATTATTATGCTTTTTTTTTTTTTTTTTTTTTAAATATTAGTTACCACAACACCATTATCCCGTAGTTTTTAAGAACAAAAATACAACTATGTTGGTGTCCCTTGTTAATTTTACATTATATTTTTTAAAATCTAACTGCCTACTCCCAAACTCTCATTTGAAGTAAAACACTTAGCCAAGTATTATTCTACACAATTTTTTTTATTGGGCATTAAAAAAAGAAAACAAATAAAATTAGACATGCTGTTTGCCAATAGAACTTAACCAAAAAGTGCATTCTATGCATCCGAAAATATAGAAAATATACCAAATCAAATAATTATTCAACCAAAAATATAATGTCAAAGCAATAACTCCAAGGCCGATAACAATCAACACTCACCAAACTTCTACTAACATGAAAATTAGCAGAAGGAGCCCAAATTGTGGTGCTAAAGAGCTGAAAAACGACGTAGTATGCTTAGTACGTCACTACATTTGTAATTGTTGGCCAACATTTATGTGACCGTGTGTATGCAAGACAAATTTGAGCCAACACCCTTCGAACAAAATTCCACGGTTTTGTTGTCGGAAAGTCAGATCGTGTGTACGAGGCGTTAGACTTTTCTGTCTGGCTCCTTCAATTTTTTATTTGGAGGATATCAGGCGAAAGATTGGCATCGGCGCCACCCACATAGTGAATTTTAGTCAGTTCCTCAGGAACCAACAGAAATTTGCATCATGTATGCCCAGCGTTAGTGTATTTGTAATCAGACTGATGTTCAGGGTTCTCTCTCTCTCGCTCTTTCTGCTGTGGGAACTGGAAACCTGCTTCTGGATGAAAAGCAGTGGCGGCCTCTCCATTAGGGGCGCAGGGACACCACCCCAATCCATGCGACCGGCCACTAATCTACATTAGGGTGTCGGACGCATTGATTTCAATTTTTTTTTAAGCACATGATTGGAGCCTGAGGCTCTAATTGCCTTAAAAAAGGGTGGGCTTGGGGTACAGAGCACTGCACCCTGAGCCCACCCAGTTGTGTGACAATAGCAAATGAATATTTGCTATTGTCTTCCTGCTTCTCCTCCTGGGCCAATCAGGAAGTGGGTCCTGAGACCCGATTGGCCAGGGAGTCTTAGGACGTTCAGCCATGAGGAGAAGCAACAGCAAGCTCGCCCCTCGGCAAGCTGGAGCGAGGAACATTTGAATGTGAAAAACAGTGCAGCGCTTGCTATTACATAAATTAAATCTGTAACTAAATACAATGAAGTGATCTTTCATGAAAAAACCTTAGTGTTAATGATTCCAGAAACTGAACATCAGTGAAGGAAAATATTGTACATTAGTGAAGAAAGGTATTGTGCAAAAAGTTAATTTGCAAAAAAATTGTTTGGTTGTGAACCAAAAAAGTGTTTTTCTAAAAAAAATATATGTATATATAAATGCCAAAAAAGTGTGTTTACCAAAATTGCTTCTAAAAAAACAAAAGAAACGAAAACAGATAAAATTATAGAACAAAACAGAGAAAATCAAATCAAAAGAGAAAGTCCTCTCCCTTGAGTATACGAAAGTGACTTTTCAAAGTCCCATACAAGTGAAGATAATTATTGGTTGAGTGAAATATCAGTGAACACAAAAGAAGTTGATCCCATGTAACTCCGGTGAGAGTGCTTGACCACGTGAAATCATTTACTACAGCAACTTAAGTAAGTAATGCAGGCTTACCAGAACATCTATTAATGTGCGCAGATACAAATTCCCAAACAATTTGGATCGGTCAAGGTCTCTCCTCAGACACTCCACATTAACTCGGACGACTCGAATCCTCTTTCCGGACGGGAAGGTAAAACACAACCCACACCTTCGGGTGTTCCGAGATCGTAGTCCGTTCCGGTCAGTTCGAAAGCCTCAAGGTGTCGTATCACCGAATGGATAAAAAAAATAAAGCACGCCCAATCGTGTGATATAGTTTCAAACACGTGGAATTTATTTCTCAACCAAGTACAAGTTGGAAACTACGAATGACTCGGTCGAGTCACATAAAAATAATCATAACATAAAAAAGAACAGTTTTGCTAGCAAAAGTATATAAACGAGCGAATAGATAAAAATAGCACGAGGTGTAAGCGTATCTACCCGACGATCGTTTCGTCACAGATTGACATCATCAGGGGTACGCCCACACCCTCGTGCTGAAGCCTTTTATATCCTATGGGTAAGGTAGGGAGCCCTGCCATAGGTGCAGACAAAAAACGTCCGTTCATGATCAAATTAACCACCGAAAGACCAGTTTATTCGAACAAGTTCCCATCAATTGGGAAAGATGACAAAGGTACTGAAAGTGATAGGGTGTCCCCCAACCAACCAATAAATTCCATCACGGTCTATGACCAATTTATTCGAATAAGTTCGGAGTTCCCTCATGAAGTTTAGTAATAAAACTTATATCAAACATTAAAAATAACTCCTAGACAGTGCAAACATTCGATGCAAGTCCAAATCCCCCCCTTAATTCCAATGGCCACATACACTAATGATGACCTGTACCACACAATTTGACCACATATGTGTCCAAAAGATAGGTGGCAGGTTCAAAAAATTAACAAAGCTAGTGAGTGCGTGTGGTTTAGAAACAACCCTCCACAAAATCATAAAGATAGGCAGATATGATGTTGTAATGGGGGCCTAAACAGCATTGACTACCCACCATTACCCACAGTCAATTCAAGAAACTTCATAGGTAAAATATGTGTACTAAGTTTAAAAAAACATACAATTTTTTCTTATTTTATAAAAGAAATGTTTAAATGATATAACAGAAATTATACAAAAATACACAGACGATAATATCATAGTTAGTCCTCAGGGCATAAACAGCTTATATTAACTACAAACTAGACACACTGAAAAGGGGGGGGGGGGGGGGGCATCAACCATTGTTGATGAAGCAGTTGATGTCCCATTTGAATGATGTCATCTCTGTAATGAGAGCCGCCCGGGAGGGAAGAGACGGAGCAGATGGATGCAGAGATTTCCCTGATTGTAGAGGAGAGGATGTGCAGGAGCCAGTGCGGAGAACAGGGAACAGTTTTAGTACCGAGGCCAGCCTGTGCAGGAAGGGGGGGGAAGTGGGGTGACAGTGTTATGTGCGAGTGAGGGGGGCAGGTTTACCTGTTCTGTTTTGGTGAACACATTAGGAGACATCTTGTCATACAGGGGTCACAGGAGTTGCCATTGTGACCTGGCCCCATTCTCCAGGGAGCCAATGCAGCCCCCCTGCACAGCTGGATAGGAGGGTAGCAGAGGTGGCAGTATGTAGAGGAGCTGAGCCCTCCATGTAGCCACTGAATGCCTGCATCATGTGGAAATAAGGGGCAATTTAGGAAACAGCGATCACAGGTCAATTAGCTTCAGTATAAATTACACAAATAGGAAACATAAGGAGGGGAATAAGACAATGAATTTCAAAAGAGGCAACTTCCCTAAACTATGAACCTAGAAGATATCAATTGGGATAGAATCTTAGGAACAAAGAACATGGATGAGAGATGGGTTTGCTTTAAGAGCATATTAAATAAGGGCATTAGGCAATGCATCCCTTTGGGAAATAAATTTAAATGAGGGGACAAAAATCCTGGATGGCTTAATGCCAATGTGAAAATGCATATAAAAGCAAAGTAGAAGGCCTTCAAAAAATACAAGGCTGAGGGATCATCACCAGCATTCAGACTTTATAAAGAATGCAACAAGAAATGTAAGGGTGCAATTAGGGTGGTTAAGATAGAACACGAAAGACACGAAAGGAGAGTAAAAAAAATCCCAAGAAATTCTTTAAGTACATAAACAGTAAAAAAAAGGACAGCCCATATTGGCCCCATAAAGAGTGAGGAAGGAAATCTGGTTACAAAGGATGGGGAGATGGCACAGGTATTGAATTTATTCTTCTCCTCAATCTTCACGAAGGAATCGTGGGGCTTCAGTAAACAAAACTGTAGTGTTTATCTTCATGACAAATCACAGGAAGCACCTTCATGGCTAACAGAGGACAGAATTAGAGATAGACTTGGAAAACTTAAGATTATTAAGTCACCGGGATCAGATGGCTTGCATCGGAGGGTGCTTAGAGAACTTAGTTAAGTAATTGCCATACCATTGTTCCTAATTTTTCCTAACAGTCTACTAACGGTAAGGGTACCAGCTGATTGGAAAAAAGCCATTGTAGCATCAATATTTTAAAAAGGGCCAAAATACATCCCTGAGAATTACAGACCAGTTAGCCTAACATCAATAAAGAGAACGGTATCATTAGCATTAATCAGCATGGATTCATGAAGAATCGTTCTTGCCAAACCAATCTAAAACCTTCTATGAAGAGGTGAGTTGCCATCTAGATAAAGGAAGGCCCGTAGACGTGGTGTATCTGGATTTTGCAAAAGCATTTGACACAGTTCCCCATAAACATTTACTGTACAAAATAAGGTCCGTTGGCATGGACCATAGGGTGAGTACATGGATTGAAAACTGGCTACAAGGGCGAGTTCAGAGGGTAGAGATAAATGGGGAGTACTCGGAATGGTCAGGGGTGAGTAGTGGGATCCCCCAGGATTCTGTTCTGGAACCAATCCTATTTAATTTGTTCATAAACAACCTGGAGGATGGGGTTTAACAGTATTTGTGGACGATACTAAGTTATTCAGGGCAATAACTTCTCCGCAGGATATGGAACCCTTGCAAGAAGATCTGAACAAATGAATGGGGTGGGCAACCACATGGCAAATTAGGTTTAATGTGGAAAAATGTAAAATAATGCATTTGGGTAGCAAAATTATCATTACAATCTACTCACTGGGGAGAGAACCTCTGAAGGAATCTAGGATGGAAAAGGACCTGGGGGTCCTAGTAGATGATAGGCTCAGCAATGGCATGCAATGACAAACTGCTGCTAACAAAGCAAACAGAATATTGGCATGCATTAAAAAGGGGATTAACTCCAGAGATAAAGCGGTAATTCTCCCGCTCTACAAGACTCTGGTCTGGCTGCACCTGGAGTATGCTGTCCAGTTCTGGGCCCCAGTCCTCAGGAAGGATGTACTGGAAATGGAGCGAGTACAAAGAAGAGCAACAAAGCTAATAAAGGGTCTGGAGGATATTAGTTATGAGGAAAGATTGTGAGCACTGAACGTATTCTCTCTGGAGAAGAGACGCTCGAGAGGAGATATAATTTCAAGTACTGTACCATATTGGTAACCCCAAAATAGAGATAAAAGCTTTCTGTGGAAGACAGTTTAATAAGACACTTGGCCACTCAGTAAAATTGGAAGAAATTAGATTTAACCTTAAACTGCGTAGAGGGTTCGTTACTGTGACCGGTCCCCCAACCCCCCCCCCCCCCCCCCTCACCCCCGTTTTACTCACCTGAGACCTTTTTGTTCCCTCGGCAGAGACACGCTCTTCCTCTCTGCCCAGAGTTTTTGGCTATTGATTGGATAGATTGATAGCAGCTCAGCCATTGGCTCCCGCTGCTGTCAATCAAATCCAAAGAAGCTGGCGCCGGGGGCGGGGCAGAGTCCGGAATTCTCTTTGTCTGTGGATGCAAATGCTGGACATGGGAGTGCGCCCACAAGGTAAACCACAGGGAGAGCATTTCTTCCAGGGGGTTTACCGATGCAAGGAGGAGCTGCGATCACCGCAGGGGGACCCCAGAAGACGATGGTCGGGGCCACTCTGTGCAAAACTAACTGCACAGTGGAGGTATGATATGTTTGTTATTTAAAAAAACAAAAAACAAACATAGGTTTACAATCACTTTAACCTTAAACTACGTAGAGGGTTCTTTACTGTAAGAGTGGCAAGGATGTGGAATTCCCTTCCACAAGCGGTGGTTTCAGAGGGGGGCATTTATAGTTTCAAAAGACTATTAGATAAGCACCTGAATGACCACAACATACAGGGATATACAATGTAATACTGACATATAATCACACACATAGGTTGGACTTGATGGACTTATGTCTTTTTTCAACCTCACCTACTATGTAACATGCTGATCCTGCCACCTTGCTATCACTATCCTGTTCCTCTAGGCCCCTGTGTGCTTCTCTGGCCCCCCGCAGCACTGCCAGGTTTCCCCCTCCCACCTTCTACCACTGTGTGAAACACATCTACCTGTACCTGTCTGCCTGTCCTGTGGTGTTATTCATGTAACTATTTTACAATAAAGAGATTCATCACTACCTTGGTGTGCAGCCAACTATTCCTTTTATCCAAATTGTATGGCTGGCGAGCCGAGGCTAGCATCCTTGGGAGGAGTCCATTCCCCGGACTACCTGGTTCCATCACTTACCTGAAGCGGCATTTTCTTTTCCTATTGTGGGGGATCTGTCAGAATGGAGAGCCCCATTTACCGGCCCCTTCCTTATCTTAATGAATATACAGTAGTCCCAAAAAATATGTAAAAAATAAAACTGTAAAAAATTTTTTTTAATAATAAACAAAATAAAATGGTAAAAATATAAATAAAACAACAACAAAAAAAATGACCAAATTAAGTAGTGGAACTACCAGGGTCGCAAAGGTCACACTTGCAACAGGGCTCTGGCATTCCGCCACCATGGGGGACCCCAACATGGCAGGAAGGTGGCACTCTGGGGGACCATAATAAAGGGTTCCACGATGGGAGTAAAGGGCCCTGTGATCAGTAGGAAGGGCTAGGGGGGCCTTCCATGGTTTCTTGCTTTAGTCTTGCTGTAAGAAGCCTTCCCTGCATTAAACTTTGTTCCTTTGTTGTCTTGATTTAAAAGTGCAGGACAAATTTTCTTAAAATGTTTCTGGGTTTCTCTTTCTCATGCATTGTTTACTGCTGTTTCTACCAGCTAAGCCTATTTCCCTTACGACCCATAAAAAGAGTTCTGACTTTCAACTTGTAAGCAGGTGTTTCAAAAATACACTGGGTGTTAAAAGATTTTTTCTTCTATTGGGCTATAGCAGGGGTGCCCAACCTTTTAAGGGAGCGAAGGCCACTTTAGCTTACAGCTGGCGGGTACTGCTGGCTGGTACTGCTGGTTGGTTCTGCTGGCGGGTAATGTTGGTATGGCGGGGTTGGTGGGTGGGGAACCCGCAATCTGGGCTTGCCGAGCGCCATCCCAGAGCAGGAGGTGGCGGGCCATATCAGAAGGCACCATGGGTTGGGCACCCCTTGGCTATGTGCTCTGAGTTTGCTAATTTAAACTGTATTTGTGTGAAAAAGCTATGTGTTACAATATAAGCTTATTATACCATGTCCTTAGTTGACTTATGAGCTGGTGGTTCCTGAGAAGGAAGGGTAAACACTGCTGGCCAGGTTTTCATGCACTTTTCAGGAAGGCTACCGCCCCTGAGGGAGGTTAGGGGAAAGTCTGCCAAAATGTAGCCATTACCCACTTAAGGACCGCCACATGTCAATGCACGTCGGCACAATGGCACCGACAGGCACAAGCATGTACATGTACGTGCTTGCCTTCCAGCGGGTGGGGGATCCGATCGGACCCCCTCCCGCTGGCTGCGGTGGTCCGTTTGGCTTCAGGAGCCATCCGGGATGAGGGGATGGTCGTTGGTTTCTGGCCATCCCCTCTCGATCGCTCCTGGCGAATGAGAAGCGTCCCCCGCCTGTGTAGTGTAAACTCTGTTGAATTGCACCATCCCTTGGGGATCAGCCCAGTTGAGGTTCCCATGGGTAGGTGCCTGGGCAATTACATGGACTTGTGCTACCTGTTGTCTGGGGATTATTGCTACCTTGGGTGAATTTACTGCCAGTTACGGACTTTTGCACCGAAAGGGACTCTTGTATGAACTTACTACTGAAACAAGGTATGACTACCTCATGGGGCACTATTTATACCTTGAGAACTTTGTTAGGAACATGTGGAAGATACTACTCAAATGTCGTTTGAGTACAGCGTCACTTGACCGCGCAATTGTCAGTTAAAGCGATGCAGTGCCGAATTGCAAAAAATGGCCTGGTCATTGAGCATCCAAATTGTCTGGGGCTGAAGCAGTTGAAGGGGTGCATGTAAGGCGCATCAAAAGGACAGGGCTTACAACAGAGGGCTGAAGAGAAGTTAGAACAGATACAGTACATGGGTCTAACGAGCAGAGAAGCTGTCCTAGGTAGGCTAGATTGCCGTTGCTAATGACTAATGTATTTATGTCACTTGGTAAAGCAACCAGCCAGCCAGGAAACGAGTGACATGGCATGGGTGACAGATATTCTGGTAGTGAAGGGGTAGTGTGCTCGGTCCCTTTGCTAGCGTCCGGCTCCCCACATACTGGGACCGGTCTTGCAGCACAGAGTACCTAGGGACTGGAGCCACGGAGAGAGAGAGGTATGTGATGGGGGGACTCGGGAGGAGAACAAGCATGGATTTCTTAAGAAGTGTTACTTTACGTAGAAGTGTGTTTCTTGTATCTAATAGTAACATATGGACATTGTCACTGGGAGTTAGGTGACAGGACTGCTGAGTTGGTGGACAATGGTATAAGCTCAATGGTACCATCTCAGAAATGCTGCGTACCTGGGGTGGGGTGATCTCTAAGAAGAAGTTGTGTCCATAGTGAAGCAGTGTCAACAGTGTAAGAAGTATAGCCATGGTTTACAAAGTGTTAACTGTGCAAGTTGCTTCTAAAACGAAAGTGCCACTCTAATGCTGAATTCACATGACCTGCGTCACAGGCATTAGTAAGCTCAGTTCCACAGTGTCCCCACTAGGGCGTCTTAAGCCCACAAACTGACTTCACTTGCGTGCTTGTTCCAAGTCAAGGGCTTGAAAGTATTGAGACCAGAGACAACCAGGCAGCTAACATCCCAGGAAAAGGTGTTGTGTGAAACTGGGGTCCTCTGGGGTAGACATGTGCAGAATGGAAAAAAACATTTTTTGAATTTCGGATAAATTCGTTAAATTACTATTTTTGTTTTTTTTGATTCATTTCGGAATTTGTTTAGTTTACGTTTGTTTCATTTATTCCTTTTCTAACAAATTTTCAAAACAATTTGAATTCGAATCAAACAATGAGCGACTGATTCAAATTTTGTGTGAAGAATAGCTGTTTGTTAAGGAGCATGCCAGGAAGCTGGCCGTCACATCCTTGACAACTGATGACTCACCAGCTGTCAACGGGTTTCCCCACTGACAGCTGAAATGTAAACAAAAGAATGCCGGCAATGAAGAGTTCAGGGAAATAAACAACGTTGGGCCCCCCTCCATACCAGGCCCTTCAGGGCTCTTACATCATAGGTAACCTATGTTTACCTGTCATTAGGCTGTGTCCCTGGATGGGAACAGTCGCGTTTGGCAAGCGGTGCTTTCTTTTCTTTTTTCCTTCGGGCGGTGTTTTTATGTTTTTTTTTTAAATAGAGGACTTGTCAAAAAACGTTGTGTTTTTATTAACTTTTTGAGCACTTTTTGGTGAATGAGTAAGAGTGTTATGTACACCTACTCATTCACATATGGGGACAGCCAGGATCTGGGGGCCGCTTCCAGATTCTGATAAGCCCCCCACCCACAAACCCCCACAGCCACAGGGCAAGGGTTGTGGGGAAGAGGCCCATGTCCCCTTCAACATGATGGAATGTGGTAAGGTTCAGGAGGGCGGGCACTCGCTGGCTTGTCGTCCCCCCCCCCCCCCGTTACCTGGCCTACATAATCAGATAAGGGTCTAGTATGGATCTTGGGGAGGGCCCCGTGCCACTTTTTTTTACATTTGGTGTGGGGGTTTCCCTTAAAATCGATACCAGAATCTAATTGCTTGGATTAAGAAGGGACCCCCATGCCATTTTTTTCTGAACTGTTCATTGCCAAAAAAATGTTGTTTACGTATCAGCTGTCAGTGGGGAAGCCATCGGCTGTTGACGTGGCGGCAGCCGGCTTCCCAGGCTGCTTCTTAACAACCAAATTCTTAGCACAGAATTCAAATCGGTCGATCATTTTTCGACTGATCTGAATTCAAATTGTTCTGAAGATTTGGAATTCCTTTGAAAACGAATAACGCAAACAAAACTTAATGACCTTCAACAAAATTCGTTACTATTGTCATTCTGTCAGAAACCATGAAGTCAGCCCAAGACAGAAGTACAGTTAGATCACACTTGTTTAATAATAAAAGTAAAAAGAACAATTGTGGTCAAAACATAGCCAAAGTTCAGTAATAGTCAGCCAAGCCAGAAGTCAGGGATCAATGTAGTTGAATAGCAAGCAGGATCTGGAGCCAGAAGGGATGTCAGCAAAGCAAGTCTTATGACATCATACACGGTTTTCTCTCTCACTCTTGTGAGAGTTTGCCAGGAAGGGAGGGGGGGGGGGGGGTGAGTCGTAAGAGGGCCAATGAGAGCTGCAGAGCTGAATGTGTGCCTTTTTTGTGTCTGTGTAAATTCAGGAAGTGAACAGGCAGCAGCTTCAGCTGCCCACATTTAAAATGGCTGCAGCCAGACTTCAGTGGAGGGAGATTTCTGCAGCATATTTGGCAAGTACAGAATCACAGTATATACAGTATAAAATAATATGCAAAGTGGTTGGAGGGAAGCTTCAGAATAGCAAAGATGTTTTTATTACAAATGATGTGAGCAGACTGCAGTTGCTCTTTAAGGTTTATTACAAAATGATTATGCTTCTCTAAAGCCAGGAACACAATAAAGCTAGTTATAGACCGTTTTAAATCTAATCAGCTGTATCGACTCTCATTATCTGTACACGTTGGGCTATCTACCCCGAGGTAATGTCAATTCATGAGCAATCTTAATAGCTATTGACCACAAGACATGAGTGATGACATGACTAAATGTCATGTGGTGCACAAAGAAATGTTCTCCCTTTATTGCAGCAACACGCAATATTTTTCTTCCTTCATTGTGCAATGTATTAACCACTTGCTTACTGGGCACTTAACCCCCCCCCCCTCCCCTGCCCAGGCCAAGTTTCAGCTTTCAGCGCTGTCGCTCTTTGAATAACAATTGCGTGGTCATGCTGCAGTTTACCCAAATTAAATTTTTATCATTTTTTTTTCCACACGGATAGAGTTTTCTTTTGGTGGTATTTAATTGCTGCTAGGTTTTCTATTTTTTTCTAAATAAAACAAAAAAAGAAAATTTGATTTTGAAAAATCGTTTTTGAAAAAAAGCACTCATAGGCTGCGCTGATGGGCACTAATAGGAACTGATACGGCGGCACTAATTGGCACTGATGGGTGGCACTGATAAGCACTGATGAGGTGGCATTGAGATGTGGTACTGATGGTTGGCACTGAAGGGAATTGATAGGTGGCACTGAAGGGCACTGATAGGTTGCACTGATGGGCACTGATGATCACTGATGTGCGGCACTGACAGTCACTGGTAGGTGTCACTGATAGGCAGCAATGATTATGACACACTGATGGGCATTGATTGGTAGCACTGGTGGGCATTGATGGGTGGCACTGTGGGCACTGGTAGGTGGCACTATGGGCACTGGTAGGTGGCACTGGTGGGTACTGATAGATGGCACTGATAGGTGGCACGGTGGGCACTGGCAGCTAACACTGGTGGGCACAGAAAATACAGCTGCGGCTTTCTGTGTGAGGGACCGATGTCCCTCTGACAGAAACCGGTGATCGGGAAAGAAAAATTACGATTGCCGAGCTTCTGTTTACATGACGTGATCAGCCGTCATTTGCTGACAGGTGATCACGTGGTAAGGGGCCAGGATAAACCCCTTACTCTGATCTGTGATCAGCCAAGTCTCATAGACTCATGTAATCACAGAGCGCGCTGCTCGCGACCCGTGGGGATGCACAGACATCGCTTGCTGGGGAGGACGTCCATGGACACCCTCCCGGCAATTAAGGCCCGCGCTGTAGCCGTCTTTCGGGCTATAGCATGGGCGGCAAGTAGTTAAAAGATGACTGTATGCATCAATACTCTGGTATTTCACATTAAAATCCAACACATAATATATAAAATACATAAAATACAACATATAACAAATTTGAGGTGTGCCTAAAAAGTTTGATGAATGGTATCAGAAAACAAACAAAACAGAAGATACAAACACATTACATTTATTGGCCTTCAAAATAATCACCATCCTTCACAACACACTTCTGGCAACGTTCAAAAATCTTCTGGAAACCGTCAGCAAAGGCCTCTTTAGCAATCAAGAGCAGAACGGCTGTCACACATTCGTGGATTGCCGCCACATCCGCAAGACATTGTCTTGACCTTGGACTTTTGCAGGTGACTCTTTTTTGGTCACAGGGAAGATGGCGAATGGCATTCCATTCATTGGCGCTTGCATTCCAGGTGGAACTGGAAGCACCAGGTCTCATCCCCTGTAACGATGGTTGGCAGAAAGGATGGATCCTGATCACACATGGTAATGAAATCTCCAGAGGTTTCCATCCATTTTGCTTTTTGTTCGTCTGTCAGCTTGTGTGGCACAAACTGGGAACAGATCTTCCGCTTACCCAAATCTTTCCGGATGAGGGTGCGCACTGTGTACTTTCTAATGGCCAATTACTCCGTCATCAATCGTAGAGTCAGTAGCTGCTCTCGTGAAAGTGTTTGTCGCACTTGCTTGATCATATCTGAGGTTCTGCTTGTTGACGGTTGACCCAAACGTGGCTCATCCTCAGTTGTTTCCTTCTAGTCACAAAGGCATTTGAACCAGTCGTAAACACATTTTGTGCTCACGGCTTCCGTCCCATACACCTGACCAAACATTTCATGCTTCTCGGTTGCTGTTTTCCCTAATTTGTAGCAGAACTGGATGTTCACTCGTTGCTTCATTACACTGTGACCCTACCTCTCACATTGACTACGTTTGACTGCCCACGGCTCAGCGGGTTTATACCGATGGTCAAGTGTAATCCACGCTAGGTGGCACTTTTCTGCGTGTCTCTGGACAGCCATGTGCACGTGCACGCACCTGGTCCATGTTGCCTTTGAGATATCAGACCATATACCAAACTTTTTTAGACATACCTCGTATTACAAAGGAAAGACCCCTGTCAAATTAGGCAGGACCTTGTTGTTTTGTTGACTTGATAATGCCAATGATCTCCAATGCGTTTCAATTGACCATCACAATCTTCATCAGGGTTATTTAAATACACCCAGAGTATTTAAAGAAATCACCACAGGTTTAAACAGTCTTTTCCAACCGGTCAAGCCTGAGGGGACTTGTTTATATGAGGCTCCTTACATACGTGTAAAATCTCCTGTATTGAGCCCCATACCAGCCTCCTTTTTGGCTTGATGTTGAAGATGCCATCCTACTAACCTCTCTTGTGAGTGTTTGCGTATTAGGACCTCCCCTCCAGTTGGCAGTTGGAAACCATGTGGTGTTTTAGAGGAACGGTGTTTTCTTTAAATACTATGGGTGATTTTAAACACCCCTGATACCCCCTGATGAAGATTGTGATGGTCAGTTGAAACACGTTGGAGATCATTGGAAGTATCAAGTCTACAAAATAACAATTTCCTACCTCTTCCTTTTTTAATATTTTATATATTTTAATATGCGATACCAGAGTATTAATACATACAGTCATCTTTTAATACATTGTACCATAAAGATTATTGTTTTTTATGAAAAACATTGTATGTTGCTGCAGTCCCAAGAGAGAAAATTTCTTTGTATACAGACTAACAGGGAGGTAGCACCCCATTTTCTCCAGAGAGGCCCACCTATCCCCTTTTACCACATCAGATGGTGCAGCTTCACTTTGGTCCAACATCAACATGCTGAGCATCAAGCTTTTGTTTGTCACACATGGAACAGCAGTGACATTTCGGAACTGCTAAAGGATTCCTCTACTCCTATTGTCTAATGAAGAAGTCCTTTGGAGGTTCTCAAGTGTTTCTGCGGTTCACCATTGCAGTGGGGAAATCCACTTAAAAAACTACAGAGGTCCAAATGTTACTCCACCTATGCAAAACAACAACAAATAAGTTAAATGTTCATTAAACCAGGGGTCTCCAAAATGTTCTTAACAAAGGGCCAGATTACTGTCCTTGAGGCTTTAGGGGGGCTGGACTGTGAGTGGTGGGGATACAAATTGTCCCAGTGTCATTGGAATTAAACCATGATTCAGGCGAATGAAAAATTGCATAGTGCCCGTGGTCAGGAGGAAGAATAGTGTTCCATCTTTTGTATCAGTACCAGTGGGAGGAATAGTGCCCCATCATTGGTGTCAGTGAGAGGAATAGTGTCCCATCATTGGTGTCAATGTGAGGAATAGTGTCCCATCATTGGTGTCAGTGAGAGGAATAGTGTCCCATCATTGGTGTCAGTGAGAGGAATAGTGTCCCATCATTGGTGTCAGTGGGAGGAATAGTGCCACATCACTGGTGTCAGTGGGAGGAATAGTTTCCCATCAGTGGTGATAGTGGGAGAAATAGCGCCCCATGATAGGTATCCATGGGAGGAAAATTGCCCCATCATTGGTGTTAGTGGAAAGGAATAGTGCTCCATCATTGGTGTCAGGTGGAGAAATAATGCCCCATCTTTGGTGTCAGTGGGAAGAATATTGTCCCATCATTGGTATCAGTGGGAGGAATAGTGCAACATCGTTGGTGTCAGTGGGAAAGAATGGTGACACATCTTTGGTTTCAATGGAAGGAATAGTGCCCCAACATTGGTATCTGTTGGAGGAAAAGTGCCTCATCATTGGTATCCGTGGGAGGAAAAGTGCCCCATGTGTCAGTGGAAAAAATGTCTCGTCATTGCTGTCAATGGAAGAAATAGTGCCCCATCATTGGCGTCAGTGGGAGAAACAGTGCCCCATCATTGGTGTCAGTGGGAAGAATAGTGTCCCATCATTGGTATCAGTGGGAGGAATAGTACCCAATCTTTGTTGTCAGTGGGAGGAATAGTGCCCCATCATTGGTATCCATGGGAGGAAAAGTGCCTCATCATTGATATCCATGGGAGGAAAAGTGCCCCATGTGTCAGTAGAAGAAATGGTGACCCATCATTGGTGTCAGTGAGAGGAATAGTGTCCCATCATTTATGTCAGTAGATGGACTAGTACCCCATCATTGCTGTTAGTAAAAGGAATAGTTTCCCATCAGTGGTGACAGTGGGAGAAATAGCGCCCCATGATAGGTATCCATGGGAGGAAAAGTGCCCCATCATTGGTGTCAGTGGGAAGAATATTGTCCCATCATTGGTATCAGTGGGAGGAATAGTGCAACAGCGTTGGTGTCAGTGGGAAAGAATGGTGACACATCTTTGGTTTCAATGGAAGGAATAGTGCCCCAACATTGGTATCTGTGGGAGGAAAAGTGCCTCATCATTGGTATCCGTGGGAGGAAAAGTGCCCCATTTGTCAGTGGAAGAAATGTCTCGTCATTGCTGTCAATGGAAGAAATAGTGCCCCATCATTGGCGTCAGTGGGAGAAACATTGCCCCATCATTGGTGTCAGTGGGAAGAATAGTGCAACATCGTTGGTGTCAGTGGGAAAGAATGGTGACACATCTTTGGTTTCAATGGAAGGAATAGTGCCCCAACATTGGTACCAGTGGGAGGAATAGTGCCCCAACATTGGTATCAGTGGGAGGAATAGTACCCAATCTTTGTTGTCAGTGGGAGGAATAGTGCCCCATCATTGGTATGCATGGGAGGAAAAGTGCCTCATCATTGATATCCATGGGAGGAAAAGTGCCCCATGTGTCAATGGAAGAAATGGTGCCTCATCGTTGGTGTCAGTGGGAGGGACTGATGCCTCTTATCATTAGGAGGAATAGTGTACCAAGGGCCAGATAAAGGCAAGCAAAGGGCCGTAGTTTGGAGACCACTGAAAAACAAATTTTAAACAAATTGATAGCTCTCTGGCAATTTTTTTAAAATATAAAGATATTATTCTATCACATTGAATGTTTCTGATAACTCATCTTTGATAGATTGTCCCCCACAGAATCCATGGAAATGTCCCTGAACCAAACTCCTCCAACCACCTTCTATCTCATCGGTTTCTCCAATTTACAATATGGCGGAATTCCACTCTTCCTATGTTTCCTGATCATCTACTTGTTGACACTGGTAGGCAATCTCTTGATCATCCTTGTCTCCTGGTTGGATGTCCATCTTCATAAGCCCATGTATTATTTCCTCACGAACCTCTCCATTATCGAGATCCTCTACACCACAACGGTAACTCCCAAGCTGTTACAAATCCTCCTGGCCAACTCTCACCGTATTTCTCTGGCTGCCTGCTTCACACAAATGTATTTCTTTTGTGCTTGCGGTGGAACAGAAGGTGTTCTCCTGGCAATTATGGCATACGATCGCTATCTAGCTATTTGCAGACCCCTTAACTACTCAAACCTGATGCACTCAAGAGTATGTCGAAGCTTAGCCATCACCACTTGGTGCATTGGCTTTTCATCCTCTTTATTACCGACTGTTTCCATTTCCAGTCTTCCGTTTTGTTCTGCTCTAGCCATTGATCATTTTTTTTGTGACCTTTTCCCAGTTTTGAGGCTCTCCTGCATGGACACGTGGCTGATTGAGATTTCCATCTTCGTCTTGACTTGCATAATGGCCTTTGGGCCTTTTTCCTGGACCCTCATCTCCTACCTGTTCATCATTGTGGCGATAATGAGAATGTCCTCTGCTACTAGTCGTGAGAAGGCCTTCTCCACTTGTGCCTCCCACTTGTCTGTTGTATCCATCTATTACGTCACTGCAATTGTCATGTACATGGGGAATGGCTCACAAAGTCTCAGTAAAGTCCTTAGCATCTTCTACAGTATGGTCACTCCACTTTGTAACCCATTTATATATAGCCTACGGAATAAAGATGTAAGGAAGGCATTGACTAACATTATGCATGGACCAAAAAGTTGAGAAGAATCTTTTTATATTTAGAATATTTATGGAAGCAGGAGATAAAGAGGAGATGAACACTGTTCATAGGGTGTGCATTATAAAGAGGGCAGAGGATAGAGGCTGCCATTGCCGTACTGGCCTCATCTTTCTGGCTGTCATGGTGTTGATTAGCGGTTTTGATTCCACTTCGATTTCTCCTTCTTTTTGGCCTTTTTTGTTAAGAAGACACAGATTTTTGCTCAGAGGCCCGAAAATGCCAGGACAGTACACCGCCCCCCCCCCCCCATGACCCATTTTTGTAAAACAGACAATCCAAAGTATTTAGTAGAGAGGCATGGCAAGCCTATTGAAGAAATTGTAATTTTTTTGTGACATTTTTTTGGAAAATTAAGTAATTAAGAAAATATGTTTTTTTTTTTTTCACTAATTTAAAATACATACTATCACTAGTGCAGTACAGCGTCATCATATGACTGATGTGGTGGTGATCAGGGACACTGGCTGGTGACAGTATGTAAAAAATAAAAATAAAAAAAAATGTATATAATATACTCATATATTTATTAATATATATATATTAATATATATATATATATATATATATATATATATATATATATATATATTAATATATATATATATATATATATATATATATATATATATATATATATATATACTCATATATTTATTTATATATATATATATATATATATATATATATATATATATATATATTCATATTCATATTCATATATATTAATTATATTTTTTTTTTTACATACTGGGACCAGAGCAATACAGTGTTACCATAATGACACTGCACTATTCTGGGGAAGTGATTAGTTTGTTTTTTTCCCCTAAATGTTTATTTATGACCATATAAAAGACATACTGATACATTCCAAAAAATAAAACAAAATACAACAGGCTCCAATACAATTCAAATGAGCAAAATGAGAAGCTAATCCCAATGAGGTGACATTTAGGCAAGAGCAAAATGTATTACGTGGTACATAGTACAACAACATTTATTGCCCTGTGTTGCCTGTATTGCAGAGGGCTTATACAAAAAGAAAAAAGAATCAACGATAATAAAGACCCAAATAAAGGTCTTGTCAGAAACCATGAAATCAGATCGAGACAGAAGTACAGGTAAATCGCATTTGTTTAATAATAAAAGTAAAAAAAAAAAAAAAACATAGTCAAAACATAGCCAAATTTCAGTAACCGGAACGGAAAGTCAGCCAAGCCAGAAAGTCAGGGATCAATGTAGTGGAACAGCAAGCAGGATCTGGAGCCAGAAGGGATGACAGGGAAAGCAAGTCTTTAAACAGGAATGTAGGAGATAGTCTCCTGTGATGTTGACCAAGTCGAAGGCAGAGATTCACTGGGCTGGACGGCTTAAGTAGGCAGGACTGAGGAGCAGGATATCATCAACAGCTGAGTAACTGTGGAGAGAGATAGGAGCTCGCAATTAGCCGACAGCTCTGAGAAGGAAGGGCTGAGCCCAGCCCCGACAGGTCTAAACATACAGACCAAGAAGTATGGAGTCTGAGCAGGAAGAAAAACAAGAGAAAAAGAGGAGAAAAGGGACAAGAAAAATACACAAAAAGAACGTAAAACATAGCAAATTCTCCACCTCCAATTTTTATTTTTTTTTACACTCTATGATTGCTTATCACAGTGATAATCACTGTGATAAGCAGCCATTTTTAATGAAGGACATTCATTCATCCAGTGTGTACTATTTTGAAACTGTGATTGGCCACAGCTATCTGAAAAAATTGGAGACATTTTCATATTTAAAGGTTTGTGAAGAAACTGTATATGTTCTATGAATATTTTAATAAACATGAAGTTTTTGGGGTTTTAAGGAAACCAGAATAAAGATGTTGCCTTTGTTACACTGTCTTTTAAAATGCTGGTTTCCTGGCTGTCACTGGCTTCTCAGATGCTGAGGTGGAACAGGCCTGTAGAAAAGCTAAGTGGTGTTGGTACTGCTGATCTATTTTTTTTTTTCTAGCCAGTGACTTCCAAATTACTGCAGCCATTGGATCATGACAACCAGGGAAGGAACACCAACAGTGATACCTTGCTTTGTGCAATGGTCTAAATCATTTGGTGGAAGGGGGATTATAGTGTGGGGGTTGCTTTTCATGGGTTGGGCTTGGCCTGTTAGTTCCAGTGAAGGGAACTCTTAAAGCGTCAGCATACCAAGACATTTTGGACAATTTCATGATGTCAACTTTGTGGAAACAGTTCGGGGATGTCCCCTTCCTGTTCCAACATGACTGCACACCAGTGCACAAACAAGGTCCATAAAGACATGGATGGGCAAGTTTGGGGTGGAGGAACTTGACTGGCAGGCACAGAGTCCTGACCTCAACCCAATAGAACACCTTTGGGATGAATTAGAGTGGAGACTACAAGTCAGGCCTTCTCAACCACATCAGTGCCTGACCTCACAAATGCGCTTCTGGAAGAATGGTCAAACATTCCCATAGACACACTCCTAAACCTTGTGGACGGCCTTCCCACAAGAGTTGAAGCTGTTACAGCTGCAAAGGGAGGGCCAACTCAATATTCAACCCTACGGACTAAGACTGGGATGCGATTACATTAACCACTTAAGGAGAGGAAGGATTTACTCCCTTTATGACTAGGCCATTTTTTTGCGATACGGCACTGCATTACTTTAACTGCCGTCGTGTGATGTACCAAACAAAATTGATGTCCTTTTTTTTCCCCACAAATAGAGATTTCTTTTGGTGGTCTTTGATCACCTCTGCGTTTTTTTATTTTTTGCGCTATAAACAAAAAAAGAGCATCAATTTCAAAAACAAAATAAAATAAAATGTTTTACTTTTTGCTATAATAAATATCCCCCCAAAAAAGTAAATGAACAAATGTATTCATCAGTTTTGGCCGATATGTATTCTTCTACATATAGGCATATATTGATTGGTTTGCGCAAAAGTAATAGCGTCTGCAAAATAGAGGATAGATTTATAGCATTTTTAGTATTTTGTTTTTTTTACTAGTAATGATGGTGATCAGATTGTTAGCGGGACTGCAACATTGCGGCAGACAGATCGGACACTTTTGACACTTTTTTGGGACCAGTGACATTATTACAGCGATCAGAGCTAAAAATATCTACTGATTACGGTTTAAATGACACTGGCATGGAAGGGGTTAGCACTAGGGGGCAATCAAGGGGTTAAATGTTCCCTAGGGAGGAGTTTCTAACTGTGGGGGGAGGGGACTGTCTGGGAGTAGAGATAGATCGCTGTTCCTGATCACTAGGAACAGACGATCACACTCTACTCCCCTGACAGAACGGGGATCTGCTTTGGTTACACTAGCAGATCCCCGTTCTGCCTCTCTGAGGAGCGATCGCAGGTGGCCGGCGGACATCGTGGCCGCCGGACCCACGCATCGGTGTGTGCCCATAGTGACTCATGCATGGAACAATGTATGGGTACATCGTTTCGCGCAATAGGTGGGCCCTGCCGCAGTATATATGGGGTGGGTGGTCCTTAGGTGGTTAAAGTTCATGTGTGTGTAAAGGAAGGTGTACCAATACTTGATGATATAGTATATAAATATAAGTATAGTGCATATATAGATATATCTATATATACACTATACTTATATATACATATATAGATATATATATCTATATCTATATATATCTATATATACATCTATATCTATCGATCTATCTATCTATCTATCGATCTATCTATCTATCGATCTATCTATCTATCGATAGACCGATCGATAGATCTATCGATAGATCGATAGATAGATCGATAGATCGATAGATAGATAGATAGATAGATATATCTCTATATAGATCTATATATATATATATATATATATATATATATATATATATATATATATATATACGGTTCAGGGACGTTCAGAAATACTCAGAATCACTCGTAAATACTCAAAATCACTCGGAAATACTCAGTTCCTGAGTGTTTCTGAGACTTTCCGAGTTCAGCTGAGCTGCCCCGAGTATTTATGATGCTCTCTGGCGCCCCCCCCCCCACCTTTGGTCACATGAAGTATAGAATTATAGAATAGAAGTCAATGCGGAACGAATTATCTTTATTTACATTGACTTCAATGGGGAAACTTACTTTGATATGCGGTGCCACAAGTAAAGTCCTTAGCATCTTCTACAGTATGGTCACTCCACTTTGTAACCCATTTATATATAGCCTACGGAATAAAGATGTAAGGAAGGCATTGACTAACATTATGCATGGACCAAAAAGTTGAGAAGAATCTTTTTATATTTAGAATATTTATGGAAGCAGGAGATAAAGAGGAGATGAACACTGTTCATAGGGTGTGCATTATAAAGAGGGCAGAGGATAGAGGCTGCCATTGCCGTACTGGCCTCATCTTTCTGGCTGTCATGGTGTTGATTAGCGGTTTTGATTCCACTTCGATTTCTCCTTCTTTTTGGCCTTTTTTGTTAAGAAGACACAGATTTTTGCTCAGAGGCCCGAAAATGCCAGGACAGTACACCGCCCCCCCCCCCCATGACCCATTTTTGTAAAACAGACAATCCAAAGTATTTAGTAGAGAGGCATGGCAAGCCTATTGAAGAAATTGTAATTTTTTTGTGACATTTTTTTGGAAAATTAAGTAATTAAGAAAATATGTTTTTTTTTTTTCACTAATTTAAAATACATACTATCACTAGTGCAGTACAGCGTCATCATATGACTGATGTGGTGGTGATCAGGGACACTGGCTGGTGACAGTATGTAAAAAATAAAAATAAAAAAAATGTATATAATATACTCATATATTTATTAATATATATATATATTAATATATATATATATTAATATATATATATATATATATATTAATATATATATATATATATATATATATATATATATATATATATATATATATATATATATATATATATATATATATACTCATATATTTATTTTTATATATATATATATATATATATATATTCATATTCATATTCATATATATTAATTATATATTTTTTTTTACATACTGGGACCAGAGCAATACAGTGTTACCATAATGACACTGCACTATTCTGGGGAAGTGATTAGTTTGTTTTTTTCCCCTAAATGTTTATTTATGACCATATAAAAGACATACTGATACATTCCAAAAAATAAAACAAAATACAACAGGCTCCAATACAATTCAAATGAGCAAAATGAGAAGCTAATCCCAATGAGGTGACATTTAGGCAAGAGCAAAATGTATTACGTGGTACATAGTACAACAACATTTATTGCCCTGTGTTGCCTGTATTGCAGAGGGCTTATACAAAAAGAAAAAAGAATCAACGATAATAAAGACCCAAATAAAGGTCTTGTCAGAAACCATGAAATCAGATCGAGACAGAAGTACAGGTAAATCGCATTTGTTTAATAATAAAAGTAAAAAAAAAAAAAAACATAGTCAAAACATAGCCAAATTTCAGTAACCGGAACGGAAAGTCAGCCAAGCCAGAAAGTCAGGGATCAATGTAGTGGAACAGCAAGCAGGATCTGGAGCCAGAAGGGATGACAGGGAAAGCAAGTCTTTAAACAGGAATGTAGGAGATAGTCTCCTGTGATGTTGACCAAGTCGAAGGCAGAGATTCACTGGGCTGGACGGCTTAAGTAGGCAGGACTGAGGAGCAGGATATCATCAACAGCTGAGTAACTGTGGAGAGAGATAGGAGCTCGCAATTAGCCGACAGCTCTGAGAAGGAAGGGCTGAGCCCAGCCCCGACAGGTCTAAACATACAGACCAAGAAGTATGGAGTCTGAGCAGGAAGAAAAACAAGAGAAAAAGAGGAGAAAAGGGACAAGAAAAATACACAAAAAGAACGTAAAACATAGCAAATTCTCCACCTCCAATTTTTTTTTTTTTTTACACTCTATGATTGCTTATCACAGTGATAATCACTGTGATAAGCAGCCATTTTTAATGAAGGACATTCATTCATCCAGTGTGTACTATTTTGAAACTGTGATTGGCCACAGCTATCTGAAAAAATTGGAGACATTTTCATATTTAAAGGTTTGTGAAGAAACTGTATATGTTCTATGAATATTTTAATAAACATGACGTTTTTGGGGTTTTAAGGAAACCAGAATAAAGATGTTGCCTTTGTTACACTGTCTTTTAAAATGCTGGTTTCCTGGCTGTCACTGGCTTCTCAGATGCTGAGGTGGAACAGGCCTGTAGAAAAGCTAAGTGGTGTTGGTACTGCTGATCTATTTTTTTTTTTCTAGCCAGTGACTTCCAAATTACTGCAGCCATTGGATCATGACAACCAGGGAAGGAACACCAACAGTGATACCTTGCTTTGTGCAATGGTTTAAATCATTTGGTGGAAGGGGGATTATAGTGTGGGGGTTGCTTTTCATGGGTTGGGCTTGGCCTGTTAGTTCCAGTGAAGGGAACTCTTAAAGCGTCAGCATACCAATACATTTTGGACAATTTCATGATGTCAACTTTGTGGAAACAGTTCGGGGATGTCCCCTTCCTGTTCCAACATGACTGCACACCAGTGCACAAACAAGGTCCATAAAGACATGGATGGGCAAATTTGGGGTGGAGGAACTTGACTGGCAGGCACAGAGTCCTGACCTCAACCCAATAGAACACCTTTGGGATGAATTAGAGTGGAGACTACAAGTCAGGCCTTCTCAACCACATCAGTGCCTGACCTCACAAATGCGCTTCTGGAAGAATGGTCAAACATTCCCATAGACACACTCCTAAACCTTGTGGACGGCCTTCCCACAAGAGTTGAAGCTGTTACAGCTGCAAAGGGAGGGCCAACTCAATATTCAACCCTACGGACTAAGACTGGGATGCGATTACATTAACCACTTAAGGAGAGGAAGGATTTACTCCCTTCATGACTAGGCCATTTTTTTGCGATACGGCACTGCATTACTTTAACTGCCGTCGTGTGATGTACCAAACAAAATTGATGTCCTTTTTTTTCCCCACAAATAGAGATTTCTTTTGGTGGTCTTTGATCACCTCTGCGTTTTTTTATTTTTTGCGCTATAAACAAAAAAAGAGCATCAATTTCAAAAACAAAATAAAATAAAATGTTTTACTTTTTGCTATAATAAATATCCCCCCCAAAAAAGTAAATGAACAAATGTATTCATCAGTTTTGGCCGATATGTATTCTTCTACATATAGGCATATATTGATTGGTTTGCGCAAAAGTAATAGCGTCTGCAAAATAGAGGATAGATTTATAGCATTTTTAGTATTTTGTTTTTTTTACTAGTAATGATGGTGATCAGATTGTTAGCGGGACTGCAACATTGCGGCAGACAGATCGGACACTTTTGACACTTTTTTGGGACCAGTGACATTATTACAGCGATCAGAGCTAAAAATATCTACTGATTACGGTTTAAATGACACTGGCATGGAAGGGGTTAGCACTAGGGGGCAATCAAGGGGTTAAATGTTCCCTAGGGAGGAGTTTCTAACTGTGGGGGGAGGGGACTGTCTAGGAGTAGAGATAGATCGCTGTTCCTGATCACTAGGAACAGACGATCACACTCTACTCCCCTGACAGAACGGGGATCTGCTTTGGTTACACTAGCAGATCCCCGTTCTGCCTCTCTGAGGAGCGATCGCAGGTGGCCGGCGGACATCGTGGCTGCCGGACCCACGCATCGGTGCGTGCCCATAGTGACTCATGCATGGAACAATGTATGGGTACATCGTTTCGCGCAATAGGTGGGCCCTGCCGCAGTATATATGGGGTGGGTGGTCCTTAGGTGGTTAAAGTTCATGTGTGTGTAAAGGAAGGTGTACCAATACTTGATGATATAGTATATAAATATAAGTATAGTGCATATATAGATATATCTATATATACACTATACTTATATATACATATATAGATATATATATCTATATATATCTATATATACATCTATATATATCTATCTATCTATCGATCGATCGAGATAGATAGATAGATATAGATAGATAGATAGATAGATATATCTCTATATAGATCTATATATATATATATATATATATATATATATATATATATATATGTATATATATATACGGTTCAGGGACGTTCAGAAATACTCAGAATCACTCGTAAATACTCAAAATCACTCGGAAATACTCAGTTCCTGAGTGTTTCTGAGACTTTCCGAGTTCAGCTGAGCTGCCCCGAGTATTTATGATGCTCTCTGGCGCCCCTCCCCCCCCACCTTTGGTCACATGAAGTATAGAATTATAGAATAGAAGTCAATGCGGAACGAATTATCTTTATTTACATTGACTTCAATGGGGAAACGTACTTTGATATGCGGTGCCACAATTGCCATCTTTCAGGGAGGAGGGGGCACAGGAGACTTGTCTTTTGAAAGAGCAACTTTTTTTTTTTATTCTGACTCAGTTTGTGAGTGTTGTCTCACAAAACGAGCAGAATTCAAGCTAATGGGGTTTACAGTACCACATTTGGCTAGAGGTGCGGGTGCGCTGGGGACACTCTGAACGGTTCAGAGCCATTCGGAAATACTCAGAATCACTTGGAAACACTCCATTCTTAAGTGTTTGAGACTTTCCAAGTTTGGCCGAGCTGTCCCTGAGTACTGTATTTCTGAGGCTCTCCGGTGCCCCCCCCCACCTCTGGCCACATGTGGTATTGCATGCAATAGAAGTCAATGCAGAACAAATTATCTTTGTTTCCATTGACTTCTATGGGGAAACTCGCTTTGATATGCGAGTGCTTTGGATTACAAGCATTCTCCTGGAACGGATTATGCTCGTTAATCCAAGGTTCCATTGTATATGAATTCCTTTGTGTGGAAGTTATAGCGTCTACAAGCTATAGTATATATTCCTGGAATGTATGCAGCTATAGATGCTATACTGTAATGTCGGTGAACAGCAACTTATAGTGGAGTTGATTTAAAGCGGAGTTCCACCCAAAAGTGGAACTTTTGCTCATCTGATCCCCCCCCCCCCCCCCCCCCCCGCGCGGAGCCACAATTGGCACCTTTCGAGGGGGAGGGAGGACAGGATTCCTGTCTTTGACAGGTAACTTTTCTCACTTCCGGGAGCCTCAGCCTCCGGCTGGGGCTCCCTCCTCCTTCCTCTGTTGCCAGGCCAGTAGGAGAGAGGAGCAGGGCCTCGCGCATGTGCAGTAGAGTTCCTGACGTGAAGCCGGAAAAAGCTACACTGCCGGGTTCCCTTACTCGCAATGGACGCGACAGCATCCACCAGATGACGGAAACATCAGCTGCGGTTCCGACATTTTTGGACTCCAGGACAGGTAAGTGTCTTATCATTAAAATCCAGCAGCTGCAATATGTGTAGCTGCTGGTTTGTTTTTTTTGTATTTTTTTGGGGCCGGACCTCCGCTTTAATAAACCTGGAGAGTGCAAAATCTGGTGCAGCTGTGCCTGTGTGCAGCCAATCAGCTTCTAACTTCACCCTCTTCAATTAAACTTTGACAATAAAACCCGAAAGCTGATTGGTTTCTATGCAGAGCTGCACCAGGTTTTGCACTGTCCAGTTTTAGTAAATCAACCCCATTGTGACTGCGATAGTGTGGCGAGCAATCTGGTGCTAACACGCACTGGCTAGGAGGGACACTGACATCAATAGTGACACTAATACAGTGATCAGATATAATACAGTCTCTGGCTGGGAAGGGGTTAATATCTAGGAGCAATCAAGGGGTTAATTGTGTGCCTGACATGTGTAATGTGTGCTGCTTTTATGAAAAGATTTGCCTTTTTTTTCTCCCTGTTCTGCAGAGAGAAGAAACAGCCAGATCGCCGATTGGTGTACAGAGCCCGGTGTGTTTGTAAACACAGGACTCTGTGCTGTGATTGGTTGCAGCCAATCAGCAGGTTTCAGCCATACCCCCCCCCCGGTTCAGTTTGCACCAGAACTTTCGAACGGACCGAAAATTCGTACGAACTTTAGAACCCCATTGAAGTCTATGGGACTCAAACGTTCCAAATAAAAAGTGCTAATTTTAATGGCTAATATGCAAGATACTGTCCTAAAAAGGGTTTGGAGACCTGACTCCTGCCCCAGGGGACATGGATCAATGCCATTTTATTTTTTTTAAATGGCCATTTTGGCGGGATCACTGATTTTAATGACGACTAAAGTGAAAAAAAAAGTGAAATATTCCTTTAACCACTTGCTTACTGGGCACTTAAACCCCCCTCCTGCCCAGACCAATTTTCAGCTTTCAGCGCTGATGCACTTTGAATGACAATTGCGCGGTCATACAACACTGTACCCAAATGAAATTTTTATCATTTTTTTTCCCCACAAATAGAGCTTTCTTTTGGTGGTATTTAATTACAGTTGGGAGTTTTATTTTTTGCTAAACAAACAAAAAAAGATGCAAAAGAAAAAAAAAATCATGTTTAAAAGTTTGTTATAAAATTTTGCAAACAGGTCATTTTTCTCCTTCATTGAAGTGCGCTGATGAGGCAGCACTGATAGGCTGCACTGGTGGGCACTGATAGGCTGCACTGGTGGGCACTGATAGGCATAGTTAAGGCGGGACAAATAGGCACAGATAAGGTGGCACCGATAGACAAAGATAAGGCAGTACTGATGGGCACAGATAAGGCGGCACTGATGGGCAAAGATGGGCACAGATAAGATGGCACGGATGGGTGGCACGGATGGGTGGCACTAAGGGGCACTGATAGGTACCACTGATAGATGGGACTGTTGGGCACTGATAGGTGGCACTGATAGGTGGCTCTGATAGGTGGCACTGCTGGGCACTGATGGGCGCCACTGATGGGCACTGGTAGATGACACTGATGGGCACGGATATGTGGCACTGGGGTGCAGCACAGTTGTTGAGGCAGATTGTGGGTGGCACTGTGGGCACTGATGGGTGGCACTGTGGGCACTGCTGGGTGGCACTGTGGGCACTGCTGGGTTGCACTGTGGGCACTGCTGGGTGGCACTTAAGGGGGGCACTTATTTATTCCTGAGGGGGGCAGGTGGGCACTGGAAAGCTGGCCGTGATCGGGACTGATGTCCCGATCACAGCCGCCGGTGATCGGCTCTTTTTTTTCTCCTCGCGCTGTCAGCTTGAGGAGGAATAATAGCCGATTACCGGCTCCGTTGTATCACATGATCAGCTGTCATTGGCTGACAGCTGATCACGTGGTAAGGGGTCGGGATCGACCCCTTGCTCGGATCCGTGATCAGACGAGTCTCATAGACTCGCCGATCACAGAGCGCGCCACGCGCGCCCCTCAGGGGGCGCGCAGGCCGCTCGTGCACGGGACAACGTCAATAGACATAGTCCCGGCAAAGGAGGTCCGCGCTGTAGCCGTCATTTGGCTATAGCGTGGGTCTCAAGTGGTTAAATATTATGCCTGGAGGGGGGTCTATAGTATGCCTGTGAAGTGCCACGTGTTTCCCGTGTTTAGAACAGTCATTGCACAAAATTACATTTAACTGAAAAAAAGTAATTTAAAACTGCCTGTGGTTTTAATTTAATGTCTGGTTCCCTATTACCAGCCCCTTTGGGTCTTGTACGGATATTAAGCAGAACCCCGTACCCAAATAAAAAAAAGGAAAGGCGTGGGGCCCCCAGGCCCTATATACTCAGAACAGCAGTATACAGGCGGTGCAAACAAGACAGGGACTGTGTAGTTTTGTTGTGTTAAGTAGAATCTGTTTGTAATTTTGAACTGGTACATTTTTAAAGTGTAGCTCCAGTCAAAAAGTCTATTTTTAAGCTTTTTGGAAAACATAAGGAAGAGTTATTACCCCTGTATAATTTTTTGGGCCGTCAGTCTTTTTTCATCTCACTTCCTGTTGTCTCCTTCCGTTTGCAAGTAGGAGACGTTTGTAAGTTGCATGTTTGAAAGTAGGGGCCTGCCCTATATGCTCTGCATAAATGTGGGCCGAAAGTTGTTGGTGTTAACACTGTAGGCCTCAAAATGACTCTTGGTGGGCGCTGGAGCGCCCTGCTTTGAACGATTATGTCAAGAATTGTAATTACATGCCATTGTTGGACAGTGGTAGAAAAATTGGGCCTTTGGTGGTTGTGGTGGTGGTGGTGGTGGTGGTGCTGGTGCCACAACACTAAAAGGTCTTAAAAATTGCTCTGGGTGGGCACAGAAACGGGCCCTGCTGTGAAATATTATATCAAGAATTGTAATTACATGCCCCTGTTAAACACTGCAACCTCTACCAGATACTCTAGTTGGAGTGCAGAAATGAGCCCTGCTGCAAAGCATTGCATCAAAAATTGTAATTACATGCCCCTGTTAAACAGGGGCTGAAAAATTGGGCCTTAGGCACTGGTGCTGGTGCCACGACACTGCAACCTCTCTCAGATACTCTAGTTGGAGTGTAGGAATGAGCCCTGCTGCAAAGCATTGCATCAAAAATTGTAATTACATGCCCCTGTTAAACAGGGGCTGAAAAATCGGGTCTTAGCCACTGGTGGCATCACCCAGAACCAAAAATGTTCTTCCAAGCTATCAGCAGGATCATTGAGGAAGAAGAGGATAGTCAGTCAACATAACAGGACAGTCACTCAGCATCAGCATAGGCAGTCTTGAAGGAATGTGACATTTAAAAGAAAAATAATCGCAACCTTACCCTTGTACCGTGGATCAAGGAGAGTAGCCAGCCAGTAATGGTCCCTCTCCTTGATCTGAAGAATACGAGGATCCTTCCACAGGCTTTGCAGGATCAGGGAGGCCATGCAGCATAGGTTAGCTGAGGGATTCGGTCCGGAGTCCTCTACGTCACTAAGGACAACATGATCCGCAGCCACCTCCTCCCAGCCACGTACAAGTCCATGGGTTTCTTGGGACTGTAAATCATCCCTAAAAGACTGCTGCTGCTGATGCTGAGTGCCAGGCTCCACCTCCATGCTGACAGAAGCCTCCTCCCCCTCCTCCTCTTCCTGTGTGATGGGGGGACAGCAGGAACACTGTCTGGATAAAGGGGGCCTTGAGAGGCAATGAAGTCCTCCTCTTCCTGCCTCTGTTCTGCCTCAAGTGCCCTGTCCATTATTCCACGCAGCGTATGCTCCAAGAGGTGGACAAGAGGTACAGTGTCACTGATGCATGCACTGTCACTGCTCCCCATCCTCGTGGCCTCCTCAAATGGTGACAGGACAGTGCATGCATCCCTGATCATGCCCCCAAAAAAACCAAGCTCCCTTGACCCTGTACTGGTGCCGTAGTCGAACAGGTACTCATTGATGGCCCTCTGCTGCGTGTGCAGCTGCTGCAGCATGGCCAAGGTTGAGTTCCACCTGGTGGGCATGTCACATATAAGGCGGTTCTTGGGCAGGTTCAACTCCTTTTGGAGCACAGCGAGCCGAGCGCTGGCATTAAATGATCAGCGGAAATGCACGCAGACTTTCTTGACCTGCCTCAGGACATCCTGTAAGCCCGGGTACCTGCCCAAGAACCGCTGCACCACCAATTATGTGAGCCACACAGGGCACATGGGTCAGTTGTCCCTGTCGGAGGGGGGAGAGGAGGTTGGTGCCATTGTCGCAAACCACCATTCCTGGCTTAAGCTGGCGTGGTGTCAACCACCTCTCGGCCTGCCCCTGCAGAGCTGACAAAATATTTACCCCAGTGTGGCTCCTGTCCCCCAAACAAACCAGCGCAATGGCATGGCATCTTTTTGCCTGCGTACTTGCGTAGCCCCTTTAACGCCTACGGAGCACCGCTGGCTCTGAGGACAAAGCACTGGAAGAGGCCATAGAGGAAGTAGAAGAGGAGGGGGTGGAGGAGAGAGGTGTGTCACAACCAATAGTAGCATTTTGGAGGCGTGGTGGCGGAACAACCTCCAACACTACTGCACCTTGTCCTGCATCCTTCCCAGCTGCCAGAAGAGTGACCCAATGGGCTGTGAAAGACAGGTAACGTCCCTGTCCATGCCTGCTGGACCATGAGTCAGCGGTAATATGCACCTTACCGCTGACCGCCCTGTCCAGCGAGGCAAGGACATTGCCTTCCACATGCCGGTAGAGAGCCGGAATCGCCTTCCATGAGAAAAAGTGGCGTTTGGGGACCTGCCACTGAGGAACCGCACATTGTACAAACTCACGGAAGGGGGCCGAGTCTACCAACTGAAAAGGCAGCAGTTGAAGTGCTAGCAATTTAGCCAAGCTAGCATTCAACCGCTGGGCATGTGGATGGCTGGGAGTGAACTTCCTTCTTTTGACGGTCCAGCAGCTGGGGCAGGGAAATTTGCCTGGTACAATCGGACATCGGTGTACTGCTAGCAGAGTGCCCGCAAGTATTTGGCTGTGACACACCTAATTCTACACCTTCATTCCTCTCAGTGCAGGTTTCAGAGAGGACCGAAGGTCTAGTGGGGTTGGAGATCCCAGATAATGAGGAGCAAGGAGAGGTCCGCTTTGATCTTTGGTGTGGGTCTTTAACCACTTGCCGACCGCCGCACGACGATATACGTCGGCAGAATGGCACGGGCAGGCATATGGGCGTATATATAAGTCCCTGCCTGCCCGCGGGTGGGGGGCCCGATCGGGCCCCCCCCCGGTGCCTGCGGCGGTCGGCATTTCTTCGAGAGCGATCCGGGATGAGGGGGCGGCCATTCATTCATGGCCACCCCCTCGCGATCGCTCTCGACGAATGGAAATCCCCCGTGACATCACTTCCTCTCCTGTAATGTAAACACAGGAGAGGAAGTGATGTATTCTCTCCTCCGTGTCGGTATTTTCCGTTCCGACACGGAGGAGAGCGGATCGGTGAGTTGCACCAACACTCTACACACACAGTAGAACATGCCAGGCACACTCACACCCCCCCTTTACCCCCCGATCACCCCCCCAATTACCCCTGCCCCCCAGTCACAGTGACACCAATGTCATTTTTTTTTTTTTTTTTTGCATTGGTGTCATTTGTGACTGTAATAACTGTTAGGGCAGTTAGAGTTAGCCCCCTTTAGTTCTAATGTACCCCCCTAACCCCCCCAATAAAGGTTTAACCCCGTGATCACCCCCCGTCGCCAGTGTCACTAAGGCTGGGTTCACATTGCAGCGGTTTATGAGAACGAATGTGATTCGCACCGCACTGCAGTGCAAATCACATCCGATCTCTGTGCGATTCGAGTTCAGCCATTCGCCGCACCCGCCGCACCCGCCACACCCGCCGCACCCGCCGCAAATTCGCACGGGACCCTTTTTTTGGCCCGCAGCAGAATCGGATCGCATGGGTGTTCACACCATGCGATCCGAGTTTGCAGATCGCACTGCGATATGCGAACTGATCTGGGGGTGTCAGTAACATTTCACTGACACTCCCAGCAGTTCGCATAGGGCAGTGTGAACTGCCGCCGGGAGGCATGCGATGCGGGAACCCGCCGCGGATTCGCGGCGTTTCCGCATCGCTCCAGTGTGAACCCAGCCTAATAAGCGATCATTTTTCTGATCGCCGTATTAGTGTCACAGGTGACGCTAGTTAGGCAGGTAGGTATTTGGGTTCGCCGCAGCTTTTTATAGCGCCAGGGACCCCCATATACTACCGCATAAAGCCCCCTGATTGCCCCCTAGTTAACCCTTTCACCAGTGATCACCATATAACTGTTACAGGTGACGCTGGTTGGTTAGTTATTTTTTTATAGTTTCAGGGCACCCGCCATTTATTACCTAATAAAGGTTTAACCCCCTGATCACCCGGCGGGTGTCATTTGTGACTAATAACTGTTAGGGCAGTTAGGGTTAGCCCCCTTTAGTTCTAAGGTACCCCCCTAACCCCCCCAATAAAGGTTTAACCCCGTGATCACCCCCCGTCGCCAGTGTCACTAAGGCTGGGTTCAGATTGCAGCGGTTTGAGAACGGATGTGATTCGCACCGGACTGCAGTGCAAATCACATCCGATCTCTGTGCGATTTGAGTTCAGCCATTCGCCGCACCCGCCGCACCCGCCACACCCGCCGCAAATTCGCACGGGACCCTTTTTTTGGCCCGCAGCAGAATCGGATCGCATGGGTGTTCACACCATGCGATCCGAGTTTGCAGATCGCACTGCGATATGCGAACTGATCTGGGGGTGTCAGTAACATTTCACTGACACTCCCAGCAGTTCACATAGGGCAGTGTGAACTGCCGCCGGGAGGCATGCGATGCGGGAACCCGCCGCGCATTCGTGGCGTTCCCGCATCGCTCCAGTGTGAACCCAGCCTAATAAGCGATCGTTTTTCTGATCGCTGTATTAGTGTCACAGGTGACGCTAGTTAGGCAGGTAGGTATTTAGGTTCGCCGCAGCTTTTTATAGCGCCAGGGACCCCCATATACTACCGCATAAAGCCCCCTGATTGCCCCCTAGTTAACCCTTTCACCAGTGATCACCATATAACTGTTACAGGTGACGCTGGTTGGTTAGTTATTTTTTTTATAGTTTCAGGGCACCCGCCATTTATTACCTAGTCTCACTAGTGTACCCCTAAATTTAGGGGTGTCTACTTTCCAAAATGGGGTCATTTGGGGGGGGGTTTGTGCCATCTTGGCATTTTATGGCCTTCAAAACTGTAACGCCCTTAGAAAGCCTGAAGGCGGTGCTTGGTTTTCGGGGCCCCCGTACGCGGCTAGGCTCCCAAAAAGTCCCACATATGTGGTATCCCCGTACTCAGGAGAAGCAGCAGAATTTATTTTGGGGTGTCATTTCACATATGCCCATGGCATGCGTGAGCAATATATCATTTAGTGACAACTTTGTGAAAAAAAAAAAAAAAAAAAAAAAGTTTGTAATTTTCCCGCAACTTGTGGCAAAATATAAAATATTCCATGGACTCAACATGCCTCTCAGCAAATAGCTTGGGGTGTCTACTTTCTAAAATGGGGTCATTTGTGGGGGTTTTGTGCCATCTTGGCATTTTATGGCCTTCAAAACTGTAATAGGTAGTGAGGAGTGAAGTCAAATATTTACGCCCTTAGAAAGCCTGAAGGCGGTGCTTGGTTTTCGGGGCCCCGTACGCGGCTAGGCTCCCAAAAAGTCCCACATATGTGGTATCCCCGTACTCAGGAGAAGCAGCAGAATTTATTTTGGGGTGTCATTTCACATATGCCCATGGCATGTGTGAGCAATATATCATTTAGTGACAACTTTGTGAAAAAAAAAAAAAAAAAAAAAAGTTTGTAATTTTCCCGCAACTTGTGGCAAAATATAAAATATTCCATGAACTCAACATGCCTCTCAGCAAATAGCTTGGGGTGTCTACTTTCTAAAATGGGGTCATTTGTGGGGGTTTTGTGCCATCTTGGCATTTTATGGCCTTCAAAACTGTAATAGGTAGTGAGAAGTGAACTCAAAAATTTACGCCCTTAGAAAGCCTGAAGGCGGTGCTTGGTTTTCGGGGCCCCGTACGCGGCTAGGCTCCCAAAAAGTCCCACATATGTGGTATCCCCGTACTCAGGAGAAGCAGCAGAATTTATTTTGGGGTGTCATTTCACATACGCCCATAGCATGTGTGAGCAATATATCATTTAGTGACAACTTTGTGTAAAAAAAAAAAAAAAAAATTTTTTTTGTCATTATTCAATCGCTTGAGGCAAAAAAATAAAATATTCAATGGGCTCAACATGCCTCTTATCAATTTCCTTAGGGGGTCTACTTTCCAAAATGGGGTCATTTGGGGGGGTTTTGTACTGCCCTGCCATTTTAGCACCTCAAGAAATGAGATAGGCAGTCGTAAACTAAAAGCTGCGTAAATTCCAGAAAACGTACCTTAGTTTGTAGATGTGACAACTTTTGCGCAAACCAATAAATATACAATTATTGACTTTTTTTTTACCAAAGACATGTGGCTGAATACATTTTGGCCTAAATGTATGACTAAAATTGAGTTTATTGGATTTTTCTAATAACAAAAAGTAGAAAATATCATTTTTTTTCAAAATTTGCGGTCTTTTTACGTTTATATCGCAAAAAATAAAAATCGCAGAGGCAATCAAATACCATCAAAAGAAAGCTCTATTTGTGGGAAGAAAAGGACGCAAATTTTGTTTGGGTACAACATTGCATGACCGCGCAATTACCAGTTAAAGCAGCGCAGTGCCAAAGTGTAAAAAGACCTCTGGTCATTTACCAGCAAAATGGTCCGGTCTGAAAGTGGTTAAGGTACGCTTGCCAACGAGCTGCATGGCAGGTCAACATATGTCTGGTCAAGCATGTGGTGCCCAAGCGTCTGATGCTTTGGTCACTCGAGATACGATTTAGACATATGTTGCAAATAGCAGCAGTGCGATCTGATGCACTCGTCTCAAAAAAGGCCCACACCAAGAACTTGGAATAACGCGCAGAGGCAGTGCCCTGCACAGGTGGAGCTCTGCGGTGTGATTCAGTCATATGCTGCCCCTAAGCTGGCCCCCGGAGGGCATCCTGCCTCGTTGGAGATGTGCCGCCTCCTCCTCCTCTCTCCTATCAGGCACCCATGTGGAGTCAGTGGCCTCATCATCCCCTCCCTCCTCATCACTGGAGCAAACCTGGCAGTATGCTGCAGCTGATGGAACATGACTGCCAGATTGCTGTCCTTCTTGAGCATCCCCTCTCTCTGTGCTCGCGCTACTGCCTTCTTCTAGCTGGGTATCATCATCAGAGCCTTCAAAACGCTGGGCATCCTCCTGGAGCATGTACCCAACACTGTGGTCAAACAGTTCGAGGGACTCCTCAGGAGGACATGGTGGGTCTAGGGAAGGAGTGACTGATGACATTGAGAGGAGGGAAGAGGATGCGTTGGCAGCTGCTTTGCTAGTACCCTGAGCCTCGGTGAGAGAGGATGAGGAGGATGAGGAGGGCTTGGTCATCCACTCTACCAAGTCTTCGGCATGATGCGGCTCAACACGTCCAGCTGCCGAAAATAAGGACAAGCGTGTCCCATGGCCACATGCGGATGACGATGCACCGCATCCACGACCAGCACTGTTGGCTCTAGACACAGAGCCTGCTTGCCTTCTTTTATTGGCTCGTGTCTGTCTGCCTCTCCTTGTTGGCCTTCCAGACATAGTAATGCCCTGCAGGGAGATAGGAAAACCAGCAATTGGGTAGCTTTAGTGTACACTGAGCAGATGACACAGTAGACCGACTGTAATTACTGCAGCTGCCTGCCTGTGTTACAGAAACAGAACAACACCAGCAATAAGGGGTAGATTCAGGTGTATACTGTGCAGGAGGCACACAACACCCACCCACTGTAAATGCTGCAGATGCCTGTATTACAGAAAACCAGCAATAAAGGTTAGCTTCAGGTGTATACTGTGCTGCAGGCACACAACACCCACTTTAACTGCTGCAGATGCTTGTATTACAGAACACCAGCAATAAAGGGTAGCTTCAGGTGTATACTGTGCTGGAGGCACAAGACACCCACTTTAACAGCGCTAGGTTTGCAAGCTACAAAGACACTGTCCCTGCCTATCCTGCTCTTTCCCTGACCGCCGCAACACACTACACAAGGCCGCCACGCTGGCAGCCTTATATAGTGTGGGGCGTGTACTTAACCCCCCTGAGCTATAATTGGCCACAGGCACCCTGCCTGTGGCCAATTATGGCTCTCCTCGCTGCCGGCGCTGTGATTGGCCAAGCATGCGGGGTCACAGTGCATGTTTGGCCAATCATGAGCCAGCAATGCACTGCGATGGCGCAGTGCATTGTGAGCCATGAGTGCCACACGAATATGGCGCGAACGGCCCACAGAGTTCTGGCTTTGCCGAATGGGCGAACAGCCGGTGTTCGAGTCGAACATGCGTTCGACTCGAACACCGAGTTCATCCCTACTGCTGACCAAATCCTGCTGTGACAGAGTGGGTTAGAAGTGGCTGGATGACACACATGCACATGATCCAGCCTGCCTGTGCCTCCCGCCCCCACCCGCAGTAAATGTACTGTGAGAGGGAACTAGTTAGTCAGTGATTGGATGTTACTGAACACCTTTGGGATGAACTGAAACGCCAATTGTGAGCCAGGACTTCTCCTTCAGCATCAGTGCCTGACCTCATCAAGGGCACAAATTCCCACAGATGCTCGCAATCTTGTGAAAAGCCTTCCCAGGGCGGTGGGGGAAAAAAGGGAGACCGACTCCATATTAACCAATTGCCGCCCACGTTATAGCCAAAAAACGGCTACAGTGTGATCTTAAATTGCCAGGAGGGCGTCTATAGACGTCCTCCCCTGGGGCAGCCCGCTCTGTGATCGTCGTAAAGGGCCAATCACAGCAGGCCTTTTACCATGTAATCAGCTGTCAGCCAATGGCAGCTGATCACAGAAATAAACAGATGGCATTTATTGTTTTTTTTCCCTTCACACTGTCAGCATGAAGGAAAAAAAAGTCACAGCTTCTGTTATAGGGATTAGAGGGGCATCAGTCCCCTTAGCGCCTGCATGTGCTACTAAACGGTGGCACATATCAGTGCCCATCAGTGCTGAATATCAGTGACTCATCAGTGCTGCCTATCAGTGCCACCTATCAGTGCCCATCAGTGCTGCATATCAGTGCCACATATCTGTGCCCACCAGTGCTACCTATCAGTGCCCATCAGTGTTGCTACTCAGTGCCTCATCGGTGCTGCTTATCAGTGCAGCCAACTAGTGCCTATCAGTGCCACCTATCAGTGTCCATCAGTGCCGCCTATCAGTGCCACCTCTCCATGCTGCCTATCAGTGCCCATCAGTGTCACCTATCAGTGTGCACTAGTGATGCCTCTTCAGTGCCCATCAGTGCCACCTATCAGTGCCCACCAATGCTACCTATCAGTGCCCATTAGTGCTGCCAATCAGTGCCTCTTCGGTGCTGCCTATCAGTGCCGCCTATCAGTGCCTATCATTGCCACCTATCAGTGTCCATCAGTGCCACCTATCAGTGTCCACTAGTGATGCCTCTTCAGTGCCCACCAGTGCCACCTATCAGTGCCCACCAGTGCCACCTATCAGTGCCCATCAGTGCTGCCTCATTAGTGCCCATCAGGGCCACATATCAGTGCCCACCGGTGATGCCTCTTCAGTGCCTAGCATTGCCACCTACCAATGCCCACCAGTGATGCCTCTTCTTGTCCATCAGTGCCACCTATCAGTGCCCATCAGTGCCATCTATCATTTCCACCAGTGATGTCTCATTAGTGCTCATCAGTGCCACCTATCAGTGCTCACCAGTGCTACCTATCAGTGCCCATCAGTGCTGCCAATCAGTGTCTCATCGGTGCTGCCTATCAGTGCCGCCTACCAGTGCCTATCAGTGCCACCTATCAGTGTCCATCAGTGCCGCTTATCAGTGCCATCTCTCCGTGCCACCTATCAGTGTCCACTAGTGATGCCTCTTCAGTGCCCATCAGTGCCACCTATCAGTGCCCACCGGTGCCACCTATCAGTGCCTATCAGTGCTGCCTCATTAGTGCCCATCAGTGTCACCTATATGTGCCCACAGGTGATGCCTCTTCATTGCCTATCATTGCCACCTATGATTGCCACCTAACCACCAGGGATGCCTCTTCATTGCCCATCAGTGCCACCTATCAGTGCCCATCAGTGCCATCTATCATTCCCACCGGTGATGCCTCATTAGTGCTCATCAGTGCCACCTATCAATGCCCACCAGTGATGCCTCTTCAGTGCCACCTATCAGTTCCCACCAGTGATGCCTCATCAGTGCCCATCGGTGCCACTGTTCTCAATCACCTTGGCCTCTGTGTGTGTTCACTGCTCACTGACCCACCGTGCTCCATACCACTCACATGTTATCTACTTAGCTATCGTTTATAAAATAGTATTTTACTAATATTCATGTTCATGTTTTTGTAGCAATTGCAATATAGCCCTCTTCACCTCCTGGTTCCTCAGACTATAGATAAGAGGATTCAGCATTGGGGTCACCATTGCATAGAAGACAGAAGCCACCTTTTTCTGTTTCTCACGGTGGCTAGAAGAGGGCTGTAAGTAAGTGATGAAAACAGTCACATAAAATATTGTAACGCATATTAGATGAGATGAGCATGTACTAAATGCTTTCTGTTGACCCTTGGTGGATTTCATCTGTAGAATGGCCAATATAATGAGAGTATAGGAGACCAGGATGATTGTCAATGTGCTTACTGTGCAAAAACATACAAAGAACACAGTTAAAATGTCACAAGAACGAGTATCTGAACAAGACAATTTGAGGATTGGTGGGATGTCACAATAGAAATGGTCTAACAGGTATGGACCACAATACTGCAGAGTGAACATACAGCTGGTTGATGATGTTGACTGTACAATGCTAATTAGGAAAGCAGTGAGAATCATCCCCTGACATTTCTTCTTGGTCATTATTGCAACATAATGGAGTGGATAACAGACAGCCACATATCGGTCATATGCCATGCTCGACAGGATGAAGACCTCTGTACTTGCCAGACCAGCAAAGAAGCAGAATTGAAGGGCACAACCGATGAAGGAGATCAGCTTCCTCTTAGAAAGAAGGTCAGACAACATTTTGGGAGTAACAACTGAAGAGTAGAAGAGGTCTACCATAGACAAATAGCTCAAGAAGTAGTACATCGGAGCATGAAGACTGGGAGAGATATGAACAATTACCATCATCCCAACATTTCCAAGTATGGTCACCATGTAGACTAGCAAAAAGAACACAAAGAGAAATGGAACAAGGTCTTCATCATCAGTTAAACCAAAAAACTCAAACATGACTATTCGAGTCTTGTTTTTTACCATATCCATAGAGGTTTTGGGCTGTGATGGCTGAAATGAGTAGCTTATTTTTCAGCGCTACAATATTGCCCAAAATACACAAACGGTTTATCTTTAATCTGGAAAATAGGTACAGTGCAGAAGATTTTATGAATTAATTTAATGGTGAAGTCTGGCTAGTCAACCGTCCAAGTCCCCCCTTCCCCACAAACAAAAACCCCTAATTCTCTAGTTCAGGGATATGCCATTAGCGGATCTCCAGCTGTTGCGATCCTTTCCGCCCCTAATCCAATCACTATAAAAAAACTTGTAGACTTCCCCTTTGTAACACCTCACAAATATGCCCCTTTTTAATCACTTTCAGACCGGACCATTTTTCTGGTCAAAGACCAGACCACTTTTTGCGATTTGGCACTGCGTCGCTTTAACTGACAATTGCGCGGTCGTGCGACGTGGCTCCCAAACAAAATTGACGTCCTTTTTTCCCCACAAATAGAGCTTTCTTTTGGTGGTATTTGATCACCCCTGCAGTTTTTATTTTTTGCGCTATAAACAAAAATAGAGCGACAATTTTGAAAAAAACGCATCATTTTTTACTTTTTGTTATAATAAATATCCCCCAAAAATATATATAAAAACATTTTTTTCCCTCAGTTTAGGCCGACATGTATTCTTCTACATATTTTTGGTAAAAAAAATCGCAATAAGCGATTATTGATTGGTTTGCGCAAAAGTTATAGCGTTTACAAAATAGGGATAGTTTTATAGCATTTTTGTTAATAATTTTTTTTTTTTTTTTTACTAGTAATGGCAGCGATCAGTGATTTTTATTGTGACTGCGACATTGTGGGGGACCCATCGGACATTTTTGACACATTTTTGGGACCATTGTCATTTACACAGCAATCACTGCTATATAAATGCAGTGATTCCTGTGTAAATGACACTGGCAGTGAAGGGGTTAACCAGTGGGTGGCAGTGTAGGGGTTAAGTGTTCCTAGGGGTGTGTTACTAACTGTGGGGGGGTTGGGCTTTCATTTAGTGAACACTGATCTCTGCTCCAATCACAAGGAGCAGAGATCAGCATCACTAGTTGCTAGGCAGAATGGAGAAATGCTATTTACAATGGCATTTCTTCATTTGGCCGCTCCGTGAGACGATCGCGGGTATGCCCGCGGCGATCGAGTCCGCAGATCCCGCGACCAGACTCACGGGGGTCCCGACCAGCGTAGGAGCGCACCGCCGGCGGTGTGCTCCCGATGGCAGGGCGGCAAATTTAAAGGGACGTACATTTACGCCCATTTGCCTCCCCGTGCCATTCTGTCGACGTACATCGTCGTGCGCTGGTCGGCAAGTGGTTAACTAATGAAACCACAAAGCTACTCATTCATTCCCTTGTTATCTCTTGCCTTGACTGTTGCCTAACTCCGTTTTCATAGGCCTGCCTCTCCATAAGCTATCTCCATCTCCTCTTCTTCCTCTTGTAGACTTCACCTTCGTAACATCTCTCAAATCTGCCCCTTTTTAACTAATGAAACCACAAAGCTACTCATTCACTCCCTTGTTATCTCAGGCCCTTCTCATAAGCCTACTTCTCCATAGGCTATCTCCATCTCCTCTTCAGTCTATCATGAATGCTGCTGCCAGAATCATCTACCTTACCAACCGCTCAGTGTCTGTCACCCCTTTTTGCCAATCCCTCCATTTGCTTCCAATCGTCAATCAAATAAAATTCAAAATACTAACAATAGCATACAAAGCCATTCACGACTCTGCACCCAGCTTCCTCACCAATCTTGTCCCCAAATGTCACCCAAACTGCCCTCTCTGCTCATCTCAAGACCTCCTGCTCTCAAGCTCCCTTGTCTCCTCGTCCTATGCTGATCTCCAGGACTTCTCCAGAGCCTCTTCCTTCCTCTACCTCAATCTGTCTGGCTATATCCTACTCTGGCTGCCTTCAGGCGATCTCTGAAAATGAATTTCCTTTAGGGAAGCCTATCACGCCTCCAATAACGGAACTTTTATCACTTCCATCAGCTCACCCCCCACAGTTATAACCTTTTGTACCACTTGGCCAACCCTATTAGATTGTAAGCTCTTATGAGCAGGGCCCTCTTAATCCTCTTGTATTTTATTGTATTGTAACTGTACAATAAAGTAAAGTGCTGCTCAAACTGTTGGAGCTATATAAATCTTGTATATTAATATCCATTGGCAGGGTCCTCACAGGCCCTGAAGACTTGATGGCATAATGATGCCACAATGAGGAGAGGCAACAAAACCAGTTGGTGGCAGGCCCCCGTTACAGCAGTGGACAGCAGTGCATGGACATGCACGATCCTGGGATGATGTTAGGCCCGGGTGGGAAGGTGTTAAGCTGGTCATACCCCAGTAGAATTTTGTTTTTGTGACATTTGTTTCATTTTCTAATCAGTGGGATCAACATTATGTTAATTGTAACCCTATTGATGAGAAAACCGCTTGCCGACCAGCCGCCGTCATTATACTGCAGGAGGTCGACTCATTCCTGTGAATCGCCGTAGGTGTATGATGGCCCTTGAAGAGCCATAGCAGGCGCATGCACCACCGGTGGTGCACACGCCTGCTGCACCACAGGGGACCTGATGCAAGTGCCTGCTATGGCTCCTAAAGGAGTCGTCATACAGCTACGGCGATTCACGGGAAAGAGAGCCAGAATGGAGATCTGTCAATGTAAACAGACAGATCTCCGTTCTGACAGGGAAGTGGAAAGAGAGATCTGCTGTTCCTAGTGATTAGGAACAGCAATCTCTCTCCTCCTCCAGTCAGCCCCATCCCCCCACAGTCAGAAACACCTCCCAGGGAACACATTTAACCCCTTGACCTCCCCCTAGTTTTAACCCTTTCCACGCCAGTCACATTAAAGCCCCATACACACTATCAGATTTTCTGCTGAGTTTTTCCTTCAGATTTACCAAAACCATGTAGTGGAAGGGCCTGCCTGATTGCATACACATTGAAACTCCTAAGGTTTGACCTCATATTATATGGTTTTGGTAAATCTGAAGGAAAAACTCAGCAGACAATCTGATAGTGTGTACGGGGCTTTACACAGTAAACAGTGCATTTCTATAACACTGATCGCTGTGTGAATGCCAATGGTCCCCAAAAAAGTGTCAAAGTGTCTGATCTGTCTGCCACAATGTCGCAGTCCCGCTACAAATTACAGATCACCACCATTACTAGTAAAAGAAAAATGATAAAAATGCCATAAATCTATCCCATATTTTGTAGACACTATAACTTTTGAGCAAACCAATCATTATACGCTTATTGCGATTTTTATTTTATTTTTCACCAAAAATATGTAGAAGAATACATATCAGCCTAAACTTATCAAGAAATTAGTTTAAAAAAAAAAAAATTGGGGGATATTTATTATAGTGAAAAGTCAAAAATATATATATATATATATATATTTTTTAAATTGTCGTACTTTTTTTGTTTATAGCGAAAAAATAAAAACCGCAGAGGTGATCAAATACCACAAAAAAAAAAGTCTATTTGTGGTAAAAAATAACGTCAGTTTTGTTTGGGTGCAACTTCGCACGACCGCGCAATTGTCAGTTAAAGCGACGTAGTGCCGAATCGCAAAAAATGGCCTGGTCATTAAAGAGGAAGTAAACCCTGATGGGTTTACTTCCTCTTTTTTTTCCCTGCAAAGGCAAAGCATAATGGACTTCTATGCATCGCATAGTAGCTCATTATGTGTCACTTACCTGACACAGGAGCCAGCGAAGTCGCCGCTGATCCCTGTAGTCTGCCGCGTCCATCTTGCTGGTGGCGTCTCGCAGCTCCGACCAATGACAGCGGCGAAGCCGCGATGACGTCACTCCCGCGCATGCGCACGGGAGTCGCGTCTCGCAGCTCCGCCTCTGCCATTCTGCGAAGCCGCGATGACGTCACTCCCGCGCATGCGCACGGGAGTCGACAAATTAGGCAAATCCTTTCTTGGATTTGCCGCATTTAGTGCGCCTGCGCGCCGCTGTCTACGGCGCATGCGCCGTAGACAGCGGTGCCCATTTTCGGGCAAATATCTCCTAAACCATATAGGTTTAGGAGATATTGCTTGGACCTACAGGTAAGCCTTAATCTAGGCTTACCTGTAGGTCAAAGTGGTTTGAAGGGGTTTACTTCCTCTTTAAGGGGGAATATCTTCCAGTCTGTAAGTGGTTAAAGGAACTGGATAGAAATTTTTTCTGTAACCAATGAATTTCCAACTATGAATGTAGTTTTCTAGAAAAATCATATTTTCTAGATATGAATATGAATGTTCTGACCAACGATTTTTCTACAGACATTTGATAAAAAAAATTGGACTATGTATTGGGCAGCTTTAGATGGAAGCCCAACTCCAGATAACACTTTTTAGAGTGATAATAAACCCCCCAAACCAAAAATGCAATTGTAGCACTGACCCCCGAAGGAGCGGCTGGTTTTCTTGGGCTTACTGTTTACCTTCTCCACCTTGTAGCTCGTCATTCTTGTCTAGGGGTTCCTGAGGTTGATGGCCCAGTAACTGTAGAGACCGACACCTGAATTCCTTTTGGAATTTTTATTTGCTTAAAACGTTGAACAGTAACACAGTCTCTCAGTTGGGAATAGAGGGTATAGGTATGGAAGCTCAGGCACTTCGAAACTGCTGACACTTAATAAATGTCTCTCTCTCTCTAGGTAATCCAGGGAGTAGCCACTCGCAGCTGGATATTTCCACAGTCGGATAAGTCCTGGTTTTAGGGACTTAGCAGCCGACACATGAATCAAACCTAGCAAAGTGTTGGCCACAGACTTGGTTGTAAACTTTTAGATGAACACAAAAAGTCTCTCACAGGAACTTAGTTGTAACAGGATAGAAATAGGAACTTTCTTGCAGTACCAGTATCTTGCAGCCGGTCCAGCGATACCGTAAGAAATGTGGATTCCATTAGTGTCCATAAAGCTCAACATCCAGGCTCTTACCGAGCAGCCAGCCTCGTGCATGGCACTCTTCTGAAGAGTCCTCCCCTGGTTGTATGACAAGTTGCTGGGCCTCTCCAAACCCGAGACGGCACCGGACCACTTTAGAATCCTCCTTCCAGGTACTGTGCCTCGGACTAGACAGTTCCGAGGCTCGGAAACGGATGGAGCCACACCCCAGGCCATGAGGGCCTCTCAGGGCTGGTCAGGAGGACTAGGACCATTGAGTCAGAACATAACTTCTGGGCCGGAACCCAGAACCATGTGACTTCAGCACCTTAAGTACCCTCTCCCGGAATACACAGCGAGACAACGCACCCACTGATTGGCTCAGAGAGAGAGATTGGTACCTAATGCGTCCAACCAGACTGTGTTCTAATGCCTGTCAAAGGTGTTAACTGTACCCATGACCAGGCAGAACATAGTACAGCCCAGCCAAATTGATGCCAAACCCACAATTTAGAGCAATTAGTCCCAAGACTCAACTATAATCTTGGGAAAAAAAAATAACTTTACAGTCATAACAGGTACTCTTCAGGAGTACCGGTGCTACACAATTTATTGCATCTTACCAATCATTATATGTGGTGGCTGCATTCCTTTTTCTTCTGGCTTTTTTGCCCTCTGTTTTCACCCGGTGATCTGGCCACTAACACCCCTCCTGTATTAGAGCGCCCCCACCCTGGATGAAGGAGGCACCTTTGGACAGCAGCATTTGTAAGTCTGGGGAAGGGGTGTGTTAGATGTTCTAGCAGATTTAGATACACTAACAAAGGAAAGCCAAACTCCAGCTAATACTAAACTATAGATAATATAGATAATACTATAATCAGTTACAGCATTTTTTTTTCCTTTTGGGATAGAGGTTTTACATAAATAATTCAAAGCTAATCATACTAAACTAAGCAGGGCAATAACTTCTCCACAGGATGTGTAAACTTTGAAAAAATATCTGAACAAATTAATGGGGTGGGCAACTACATGGCAAATGAGGTTCAATGTAGAAAAATTTAAAATAATGCATTTGGGTGGCAAAAATATGAATGCAATCTATACACTGGGGGGAGAACCTCTGGGAGAATCTAGGATGGAAAAGGATCTGGGGGTCCTAGTAGATGAAAGGCTCAGCAATGGCATGCAATGCCAAGCTGTTGCTAACAAAGCAAACAGAATATTGGCATGCATTAAAAAGGGGATCAACTCCAGAGATAAAACGATAATTGTGTCACTCTACAGGACTCTGGTCCAGCCTCACCTGGAGTATGCTGTCCAGTTCTGGGCACCAGTCCTCAGGAAGGATGTACTGGAAATGGAGCGAGTACAAAGAAGGGCAACAAAGCTGATAAAGGGTCTGGAGGATATTAGGTATGAGGAAAGGTTGCGAGCGCTGAACTTATTCTATGTGCAGAAGAGACTCTTGAGAGGGGATATGATTTCAATATACAAATACCGTACTGGTGACCCCACAATAGGGATAAAACTTTTTCGTGGAAGGGAGTTTAATAAGACTTGTGGCCACTCATTAAACTTAGAAGAAAAGAGGTTTAACCTTAAACTACATAGAGGGTTCTTTACTGTAAGAGTGGCAAGGATGTGAAATTCCCTTCCACAGGCGGTGGTCTCAGCGAGGGGCAGCGATAGTTTCAAGAAACTATTAGATAAGCACCTGAACGACCGCAACATACAGGGATATACAATGTAATACTGATATATAATCACACACATAGGTTGGACTTGATGGACTTGTGTCTTTTTTCAACCTCACCTACTATGTAACCTATTATGTAACTATGTAATAGATGATAAAATCTGAGCTACTACGAGGGCGTGACCGGAAGTGCTCGGCGATGGACGCTTTCTGAGGGAGCTCCGCACAATCCGAGCTCCATCCATCGCAATCCTCCTGTATACAGCACCGACTGATACCTAAATTCACAGCACACTACTCCCGGGAGTACACTGCAGCGACTGGGGGCTATATCGGGTGCACATACCCCTCTATTTGGTCGCGGGACAGCTGACAACGAGAGCTCACGGCGGCCATCTTGCCGCTCCGGAGGCCTGACGAGTTTTCGAGTTTTCCACATCATCGAACGGTAGGGGACTGCTATCCACCCTCCATCTCTTCTGATCTTCCCTCCCTGAGCGCTCCGGTGACTCGTTCGGACCTCGGGGGTGAACGAGGAGGCCGTGGCTGGATCCGGCCTAGTGCGGCCTAGTAAGGCCTGCGGATCCCCGGACTTTCCTAAGGCGGACGCCCGCGGAAGAGTATCATATCCGGACCGCTACTCAACTACCCACTTCCTCTGCCTGCAGGGTCCCCCCCTAGACAGCACCTACCTCCTGAACTCCCACACTGCATCTTTACTCAGGCCTAGCCCTGAACCAGGCCTGTGCTGACTGAGATCGGCCATCTTGCTACACCCATCTTGCTACACCCTATGGCCTATTATTCATTTATTCATCTTTTCATACTCTGCTGGTGTGGTGGGGGGAAGGAGTCTCCGGCCATCTTCTAGCCCTGTCTCCAGAGGGCGCATGCACGGCAGCTCCGAGGATGGCAGCATAGCCCTGGAGCTCCGTCCCGCCCTGGCGGTTCAGGACTGATAACGGTGCCCAGAGAACCAACGCTTACTTCACAACTTGTCCGCTGAATAGTAACTACATCAGGGATCTCCCCAATGTATGCCGGGGCTGTCAGGAGAAACCTCGAGCCGACTTATGAGATGACCCGTTCTTCCCAGACAGAGGCGAAAATGGCGGCCGGGCCTCACCACTCGGACGCGGCTTACACGAACGGGGCACAGCTAGCAGTCTCTTCCTCTTCTGCCCTGCAACGACAGTCAAGCCTTGATTGTCCTGAAATGGCTTCCCCAGCCTCCACAGTTTCCCTTCTGGAGCAATCATTCCCAGACATGGATTTTCCACCCTTGGGAGCTACCCTCCCTCAGCCCCAACTTCTAACTCAGCCTGGAGACTTGGGTCTACTGCAGCCGATCAATATGACTGAACTCTTTGCTAAATTCGCAGACCTTCTGGACAGGGGTCTACAAAATACGGCCACCAAAATCACAAATGACATCAAAGCAGACCTCCAGAACATCGGATCTCGCATTGAAACTATTGAATCCAACCTGGAAGCGACGATTTCCAGAACAAATCAAAACTCTGCTTGCCTACAAGTTTTACAAGAACAACTGGATACCGCCAATGCCAAAATAGATGACCTTGAAAATAGAAATAGGAGGTGCAACTTTAGAGTCCGGGGACTCCCCGAATCCTACAAGGATGTTCCTGAGACAATACAGGCCTTCATTAAAGATCTGCTCCCTGACACCCCACAACACCATCTAGAGCTTGATAGGGCTCACAGGGCCCTTAGGCCCCCCAGGGATGATGGCCTGCCTCGAGATATTGTAGTAAAGCCTCATCACTATACAGTGAAAGAAGCAGTCATGAAGAAATCCAGATCCATGTCCAAAATCGTCTTTCAGGGTCACCAAATACAAGTCTTTGCTGATATATCTCCCTCCACCATTCAAAAGAGACGCACCTTGAAACCGCTACTTCAAATCCTTATGAATAAGGACATCAAATATTGGTGGCTCTTTCCATTTCAATTGAAGATGTTATTCAATGGCAAACCCTACACCTTTAGTTCTCTTCCAGAAGGGGAACAGCTTTTCTTACGACTCGGCCTCATCTCTCACGACCCAATCGCTATGCAACAGGAGCCCTCTCCTCACTCGGCTAAAAGGCAACTTCCCTCCAGTCCATCCAGTCCACTGAACTCGATGTGGAAACCCGCAAGACACAAGAAATCGAAGGACAACGTCCATTCTTGACTCACTATGATCTATCTACAGTACAAGTTTTGGGACTTTGGGGGGATACTAGTCCCCTCTCGGGGACCTTGAGCAGGGACTTTGCCTAGATTATACCTCACCATGTGGGTGGGAACAACACTCAAGGTCTCCATCTGTGTTGGGGGGAACTAGCCAACCCCTTTTTTTTTTTTTTTATTTATTTTTTTTACCAATTTTATGTTGCCACACTCAAATATTTTGCTTTTCCTGATTTGTATTTCTTTATTCTCTCCTGGTCCTTGGGGAGATTTAAACGATTTCTAATGTTAACGTTGGTTCTGGGGCCCTTTTTTGACAGTTATGTATTGTTTAAATGTTTAGATGGTCCTTCTTGCTAGGGCGGTGCTCATGCACCCCTTCCTGCCTAGTGAACTCGGTATTGACCCTTCACTGGTCAGGATTACTCCCTATCTTCATCCCCTTTGGGATTGAGATTGGGGAGGTGTCTGAATTTTTATTTGCAGGCGGTATTTTTTTTCCGCCCGCATCGGGGGTCATGTTTGTACCCCTTCTTACCTTCTCTGCTCCTCTCTATTCCCTTTTCTTGCTCATTCTCTGCTCTTTCTTTCCCCTAGAGGTCATCTGGAGAGGGAAGACACGGTCTTCATCCATGCTCGTTGAGTCACTCACCGGTCTGCTTTTATCCTGGTCTATAAATCTTCTACGGGTAAGTGCCTTTGTGTATCGGGGTATTCCCACTCCTCTGCTCGATGGCGGTAACTGACCCAGACAAAATTCCCCTTAAGCTTATTACTCACAATGCCCAAGGCCTAAATTCCCCGGCCAAACGTCGGAAAATGTTTCAACATTTTCACTCCCAAAAAGTTGATGTAGCACTCCTACAAGAAACCCATTTCCCTAAACGCTTTCATCCTACTTTTATCCATTCCAAATTCTCTAATTTTTCACTGGCCAATGCAGAAGATAAAACAAAGGGGGTGGGTATTTTTATTTCTAACAGATGGACGTTCTCTCTCAAGTCAGAACTTAAAGATCCAGAAGGCAGATTTATCCTAGTGATTGGAGAGCTGGATGGTCATCTCTACTCATTCATCTCATACTACGCCCCCAATAGAGGCCAATATGCCTTCTTTAAGAATCTTCTAGACACCGTATCACCTTTATTGGAGGGGACTGTAGTTTTTGGGGGTGACTCGAATACGGCCTTTGATGCGGGCATGGACAAGGCACGTCCTCCAGGTAAACGCCTTGTTCGACCCACTAAACAAAGTCTGCGTATAGCCAAACTAATCTCCCAACATGGGTTGATTGATATCTGGAGGGAAATGAATCCATCACTGAGGGATTATACCCATTTCTCCAGTCCCCACCAATCTTTCTCGGGAATAGATCACATATGGGTTACCTCCCATACCATACCCTTAACAAACAGAGCTTTCATTAAAGACGTAGTCTGGTTGGACCACTCTATGGTGGTGATAGTCTTCCGCCGCCCTGGAGTGGCTCGACCCGGTAGGAGATGGCGCCTCAATGAATCTATTTTGAGCGATCCGGGCAGGAAGGCGGAGATTGAAACCAAAATTAAAGCTTATTTTCAAGTCAACGACACCCCGGAGGTTGGACCCTCGTGTCTTTGGGCGGCTCATAAGGTGGTTCTCAGGGGACACCTTATCCAAATTGCTTCTCAATTTAACAAAGCACAAAAATCTGATATTGTCAGATTGGAGCAGGACTTTGCGGCCCTATCTAAAAGGCACAAGGCTCGCCCCTCCGAGGTTCCCATCTCGGACCTGGATGCAGCTCGTACTTCTTTGAACCTACTAGAGCTGAAAAATGGATCCGCTGGAATCAATCCCGTTTTTACTGCCAGGGAGATCGGATAGGTACACTTTTAGCTCGTCGACTTTCTCCAAAAATCAAACACACTGCTCTCCCTAAAATCAAAATAAATGGTAGTTCCCTCTCCCAAAATCCGCAACGCATAATGGAACAATTCCATTCTTTCTACCAATCCCTCTATAGTAATAAAGACTGCCCAACGCAAGCGCAGGTCGATAGGTTCCTCGACACGGTACAAAACCCAATTTTGAAATCTTCCCATCGCCAAATCTTAGATGCCCCTATCTCACAGGAGGAAGTCTGTGCTGTGATCAAAAAATTAAAACCCCACTCTGCTCCTGGCCCAGATGGTTTCTCTATACCTTACTACAAATCCTTCTCCACCACTCTAGCCCCATACCTTGCTCGTTTTTTCAATGAGCTCCAGAGAGGGGGTACCTTAGAAGCTTCTTCTAATATGGCATATGTAACGGTTATTCCTAAACCTGACAAGGACCCTAGTGCTGTCTCCAACTACAGACCAATTTCCCTCATCAACAATGATCTAAAGATTCTGACTAAGATCCTTGCAGACCGCCTGGCCTCTTTCATTAGTCTGTATATCCATAAGGACCAGGTAGGCTTTATCCCAGGCTGAGAGGGCTCTGACCAGACGCGCAGAGCCATTGACCTGATTTCTATCCTAAACTCCAACTGGGACAAAGGAGCTCCTCGACAAGGCTGTTTGCTTTCCTTGGATCTACAAAAAGCATTTGATTCTATTAACTGGTCGTTCATCTTCTCCACTTTACAACGTTGGGGCTTTGGTGAGCATTTTCTCAATGTTCTAAGGGCCCTCTACTCAACCCCTTCGGCCCAGGTACGTCTGCGGGGATTTTACTCTGAGGCCGCGTACACACGGGCGGACTGTTCGCCCAACCTTGTCCGCTGAACAGTGTTTGGGCGGACAGTCCGCTCGTGTGTGGGCTTTCAGCGGACAGTTTCAGCGGACAGTTGGACGGACAAGGTCTTTCGGAAATTCCGAAAAACTGTCCGCTGAAACTGTGTTTGAGCGAACAGTCCGCCCGTGTGTGGGCCTGTCCGCTGTACTTTCGAAATGAGCGGACTGTTCCCGCTCGGAAAGTCCGCCCATTTCGAGCGCGTGTACAGGTAGGCGGGGCCCGCGAGGGAGACGTCGCGGGCTCCGCCGCCTGGAATGGGCTTAAAGGGGAACACCAACGCCGAAAAAAATCGGCGTGGGGGTTCCCCCAAAGTCCACACCAGACCCTTGTCCGAGCACGCTACCCGGCCGGCCAGGAAAGGGGGCGAGCGAGCGCGCCCCCCCTCCCGAGCCGTACCAGGCCGCGTGCCCTCAACATGGGGGGTGCCTTGGGGAAGGGGGGGCCGCGCGGCCCCCCCACCCCAAAGCACCTTGTCCCCATGTTGATGAGGACAAGGGCCTCTTCCCGACAACCCTGGCCGTTGGTTGTCGGGGTCTGCGGGCGGGGGGCTTATCGGAATCCGGGAGCCCCCTTTAAGAAGGGGGCCCCCGGATACCGGCCCCCCACCCTATGTGAATGAGTATGGGGTACAATGTACCCCTACCCATTCACCTGTGAAATAAAGTACAAATAAAAACACAACACAGGGGAAAAAAATATTTTATTGCACAGCCGGGGGTCTTCCGTCTTCGGGGGTCTTCTCGCCGGACTCCTCCGCTATGTGTGTGTAGCTCTTTTGCCAGCGGAGGAGTCCGGCTTTCTTCCTCCCCGCCGCCGGCCTCTTCTCCCGACTTCGGGGGTCTTGTCCCCCTCTTCGGTTCTTCTGCCGGGCCACCGCGCCTGGTCCGGTGGCCCGGTCTTCTGTCGCCGTCTTCCGTTCTTCTGTCGCCGCCTTCGGTTCTTCTGCCGGGCCACCGCGCCTTCTTGTAGCTCTTTTACAGGCGGTGGCCCGGTCTTCTGTCGCCGCTGTCGCCGCTGTCGCCTTCCGTTCTTCTTCTTGTTCTTCTTGTTCTTCTCCAGGAGATGTTGACACGTCGCTCCCTCCGGCCGGAATGCCAGAGCCGCCCTGCGCTGTGACTTATATAGTGACAATGGGGCGGTGTCACATGGTATATGTCACATGGGTTGGTCACATGGTGACCCCGCCCCCTTACGATGTCATAGTCCCCATGTGACATCAACCCATGTGACCAACCCATGTGACATATACCATGTGACACCGCCCCATTGTCACTATATAAGTCACAGCGCAGGGCGGCTCTGGCATTCCGGCCGGAGGGAGCGACGTGTCAACATCTCCTGGAGAAGAACAAGAAGAACAAGAAGAAGAACGGAAGGCGACAGCGGCGACAGCGGCGACAGAAGACCGGGCCACCGCCTGTAAAAGAGCTACAAGAAGGCGCGGTGGCCCGGCAGAAGAACCGAAGGCGGCGACAGAAGAACGGAAGACGGCGACAGAAGACCGGGCCACCGGACCAGGCGCGGTGGCCCGGCAGAAGAACCGAAGAGGGGGACAAGACCCCCGAAGTCGGGAGAAGAGGCCGGCGGCGGGGAGGAAGAAAGCCGGACTCCTCCGCTGGCAAAAGAGCTACACACACATAGCGGAGGAGTCCGGCGAGAAGACCCCCGAAGACGGAAGACCCCCGGCTGTGCAATAAAATATTTTTTTCCCCTGTGTTGTGTTTTTATTTGTACTTTATTTCACAGGTGAATGGGTAGGGGTACATTGTACCCCATACTCATTCACATAGGGTGGGGGGCCGGTATCCGGGGGCCCCCTTCTTAAAGGGGGCTCCCGGATTCCGATAAGCCCCCCGCCCGCAGACCCCGACAACCAACGGCCAGGGTTGTCGGGAAGAGGCCCTTGTCCTCATCAACATGGGGACAAGGTGCTTTGGGGTGGGGGGGCCGCGCGGCCCCCCCTTCCCCAAGGCACCCCCCATGTTGAGGGCACGCGGCCTGGTACGGCTAAGGAGGGGGGGCGCGCTCGCTCGCCCCCCTTTCCTGGCCGGCCGGGTAGCGTGCTCGGACAAGGGTCTGGTGTGGACTTGGGGGGAACCCCCACGCCGATTTTTTTCGGCGTTGGGGTTCCCCTTTAAGCCCATTCCAGGCGGCGGAGCCCGCGACGTCTCCTTCGCGGGCCCCGCCTACCTGTACACACGCTTGAAATGGGCGGATTTGCCTCCTTACGTGGGCGAGTCCGTTCATTTCAAAAGTTGAGCGAACTGTTTGCCCAACCTTGTTCGTCAAACAGTCCGCTCGTGTGTGGGCAAGTCCGCTCATGCAAATTTTGAGCGGACTGTTTGATGAAACTGTTTGCCGAACAAGGTTGGGCAAACAGTCCGTGCGTGTGTACGCGGCCTGAGTCTTTCCCTATCTTAAGGGGGACGAGACAAGGCTGTCCTCTATCCCCTCTTATCTTCGCTATAGTGATTGAATCTCTGGCGATTTCTATTAGAAACAACCCCAATATCAAAGGTATATCTTGCGGCTCCCAAACTCACAAATGCGCACTGTTTGCTGATGACATCCTACTTTTTGTATCCTCTCCCCTCACAACGCTCCCTAACTTATGCCGCCTATTAGATGACTTTGGCTTGGTATCTGGCCTCGAGGTTAACTACAGCAAATCTCAAGCACTTAACATTAATCTTGCAGACTCACTCATCTCTAGGCTTCGAGATAGCTTTAAACTCTCATGGACCAACTCATTTATTACATATTTGGGAATAAAACTAACACCAAGGATAGACCTCCTCTACCAAGCTAATTACCCGCCGCTGTACAAAACATTCGAGAAAGATCTCCTAAAGTGGTCGGGTCTTCCCATGACTTGGCTAGGAAGGATCAATGCCATCAAAATGACCTTACTCCCGCGTATCCTTTACTATTTTAGAACCCTTCCGATACCAATAAATAAAAACCACCTTGGGCTCTTCCAAGCCAAAGTCATCAAATTTATTTGGGGGAAGGGTGGACGCAGACTGGCTAAGTCGGTCCTATATCGATCAAGGACAGAGGGGGGATTGGGCCTGCCAAACTTGCTTTGGTATTTCCAAGCAGCTCAACTTTCACAGCTCTTCAGAATCTACTCCCGATGGGAACACCCTGACTGGATACACATTGAGAGATTGGCAGTCCCGCTTCATACCCTCGATTTCCTTCTATGGAACCCCAAAAAATCTAGACCCCCGATCATGTCGCCGACGCTATCCCATTCATTCACTGTGTGGGACTCCATCAAAGGCAATGCACACCTAATTTCTCCTTTAGAACCCCTGAAACACTTATTTCACAACCCAGACTTCCACCCGGGCCTAGACATCAAAGCGTTCCAGTGGTGGCTAGACAAAGGGCTCTACAGAATAGGTCACTTTCTCAGACCTTTAGGCCCCCTAACGAAGGCCTATTGTGTCAGTAAACTGAACATGCCCAGATCTGAATTCTTCAGATTTACACAGATATCCGCATTTCTTCACAAAAAATATAGATCCTTCCCAGACGTTCCACAAATTACCCCTTATGAACAATGGTGTGGGCAAGGCATCGAGCAGAGGGGTGGGATCTCACTGGTTTACAGGGCACTCTCGGGTAAACAGTCCAAAACCTCTTACATGTTGGCCTGGGAAGATGACTTAGCCCAATCTTGGGACCTGGAAACTTGGCAAAGGAATTTTTCCTACTCATACAAGGGCATCATGAATACCGGTCTCATAGAAGCGAGCATTAAAGTACTTACCAGGTGGTACTTAGTACCCACGAAACTTGCTCACATCTTCCCCTCCACATCTCCTCTATGTTTCAGGGGCTGTAACCTTAGAGGTGATATGCTTCATGTTTGGTGGTCCTGCCCCAGAGTGCGACATTTCTGGCGTAAAATTTTTTCCTGGATAAGCACTATTATCTCACAGACTATCGTACCATCCTCCCTCATTGCACTTCTCAACTTCCCAGTCTCGGGAACGCCCAGGATTACACAACGCCTCATCCACTTTATTTTACTGGGTGCCTGTCACGATCACTCTGACGTTTCGGCCAAACACAGGAGTCTTACCCGTCGGAACCTGTCGTGGAGAGTCCGTCGTTTCCCCTTGACGCGCGCTAAAGCTAACGAACGCTTTCGCGTCGACGCGAACGCGCGCACACACGCACGCAGGTCACGAACGGGTGCACGTGTACGTGCGAGGGCGCGCTGACCCGTCGTACGTCCGTTTGGCGCCCTAAGGCCTTCTTTAGTCACTGGCTCCCTTCTATCCGTGCTGTCCAGTCTACAGCGTGTCCGTGATCTTGCTATCAGTATCTGTACCCGTTACCTTGGTTCCTGATATCCGGCTTGTTCCTTGACCCTGATCCGTTGCTGCCTGCCTACGACCCCTGCTTGTCTGACCACGTCTCTGCCTCATCCTCTGTACCTTTGCTGATCGATTCCTGCTGACCCGGCCTGTACCCGACTCCGCTGTTCCTGTTGACCGTCTGAGTTCCTGTGTTATCGGACGTCTGCTCTCCAGCCAGTTCCCGCACTTGTGCCCGCCTGCTACAGTCAAGCGCCACCTACTCTACCAACTTGCTGTCGGTGCCCAGCTGACTATCCGGACCAGTACTACCTGCCAGGCACTTGTGCCCCCTGAGCTATTGAATACCTGTCTCCACCTCCAGGGGTTCATTAACCAGGGGATACGAGGGGCCGCTCCCTGCATTCCAGGCTCAACAACTAGGTACGTGACAGTGCCAAACTCACCCTGGCAAAAGCCTGGAAAAAGCCTAATGTTTCACCCAGAGCAGCAAAGAAAAAAATTTCCTGGATCATGAACCAAGAAAAAATGGCGGGTGTAATCCTGGATCGTTCTGAGAAATTCTATCACACTTGGGAACCTTGGGCATCTTTTGTTGGGATCACCCTTCCACATTGAAATAGCTGTACTACTGGCTGTGGCTCACTTCTCCAGATGACCTTCTACACCCCCCTCTACCTCCTTTTATACTCTTCTACGCTACTTGTCCTTTTCCTTTACCCTTCCTCTACCTTTCCTGCTCTTATTTTCTATGTCTATTCTTTTTTCCTCCTATACTCCCTTCTCCCCTTCCTGTAGGGGATGCTCCCTTTGATTGCAAATATTCTTTGTGATTAGTTAACAATTCACTTATTGGATTTCCTAGTCTATACACTGCAAGGAAATTTTCTTTTGTTTTACTATGTTCTTTTGCTCTCCCTCCCAGACATTGAGTATATATCGCATGTGCCTTATTCAGTTGCATAATTCAAAGTTCTCACTTGTGCTATTTCGTTTACAGAACCAATGTAGTTTGTTGGCCAGTCCCTTTTGCTGGGGGGTGGGGGGGGGCCCTGGGGAGGTGCCCAGTCGCAGTGTGATCCCATTTGGGGCGGCAGGGCGATCTTCCCTGGGCCCGCCTCGGCCTCTGGTGGAAGGTGCTATGGAGGGATCTCCGGGTCCCCGTGACTTAAGGTGGGGCCTCGTTGACCCTTTGTTATCAAACGTATCTTTGCTATCACGCGCTCTCATTCTCGGGCTGGTCCAGGTTTATTCTCTTATCTCCTATATTGCAACCTTGGTCTGGGGGGGGGGGGATATGTTTTTCTTACTTGTTTTCTCCTTATATGCTTTACCAGTATGATTCATATGTCTTTTAGGGGGCGTCTTGCCCTACTATCACTTATTATTGACATGTTTTGTAATCTGTTACTTTACTTAATAACAATAAAAATCTATTGAAACGAAAAATCTGAGCTACTACCAGACCGCATCATATGTCATTTTAGATTTTGCCAGGGCTTCTGCATTAAATGTTATTAAAATATTGTCATTGTTATCTCAAATGATAGGCTCAATACCTTCATTTCATAGTACACTAAGGCCACGTACACACGGGCGGACTGTTCGCCCAACCTTGTCCGCTGAACAGTGTTTGGGCGGACAGTCCGCTCGTGTGTGGGGCTTCAGCGGACAGTTTCAGCGGACAGTTGGACGAACAAGGTCTTACGGAAATTCCGAAAAACTGTCCGCTGAAACAAGGTTTCAGCGGACTGTTCGCTCGTGTGTAGGCTTGTTCGGCCAACTAAGTCTCGCGCATGCTCAGAAAGGATTTCCACGTCGGAAGGTTGCATTGCAGTGTATAGGACGTCGTATTTTTCGTCCCGTCGTACGTGCCGTTCACGTCATCGCGCACGGTTTCAGCAAACTGTTCGTCCGTCGTGTGTGGCCATGTCCGTCCATGCTAAGTTTGAGCGGACTGTTTGCCGAAACTGTTGGACGGACAAAGTTGGGCGAACAGTCCGCGCGTGTGTACGCGGCCTTACACATTCAGCTGCTTACATTTTTTATAAAAACTGAAAAGGTTATTCTAAAATGTTGTCTGTCTACTATGTATGTAGCTGTTTGCATGGAGTTCAGATTAACGACTGTGTTATCTGCGTATCTCTCGGTGTTTATCCTGTATTACTGGATTGCTGCATTAAAGACAACATTTTTTTTTCTCATTACCTTGAACACCCTCCAAGCTGTTGTCAGAAATGCAATTACTTTTGTGATCCACATACACAAAGAGCGTGCGTCTTCTAACCTCCACAAATGTATGATTGTTATATAAGGTTCTGTTTCCCCGAGAGCCCAAATCTCTACAGCTCCAAGCAAAGCATAAGCATTGTAAATTTGGAGCAATGCAATTATTTATTTGTATCTATTTTTTTTTAATTGTTTGCAAATTGCACACAATGAGTTATAGAAATTCACCCTTTGTGTCATTATAAAACACAACTTTTTTGGGGGGGGATATAGATATTTGATGAAAATTGTATTTGACCTATTACTGTGTTTATTATTATTATTATTATTATTATTATTATTTATTATTATTTTATTTTTTTGATGAAGACGTAATTTTTCTTAACATTTTATGGATTTTGTTTATTAGTTTATTTTTTATTATTATATTATTTTTTATTTATTATTGTATTTATATACAGTATCTTACAAAAGTGAGTAAACCCCTCCCATTTTTGTAAATATTTTATTCTATCTTTTCATGTGACAACACTGAAGAAATGACACTTTGCTACAATGTAAAGTAGTGAGTGTACAGCTTGTATAACAGTGTAAATTTGCTGTCCCGTCAAAATAACTCAACACACAGCGATTAATGTCTAAATCGTTGGCAACAAAAGTGAGTACACCCCCCTAAGGGAAAATGTCCAAATTGGTGTGTGGCGGCAACTAGGTGAGGAGTACAAAGACAAGTGTGTCTTGCGTACAGTCAAGCATGGTGGTGGGAGTGTCATGGTCAGGGTTCTGTTCTGGGACCAATCCTATTGAATTTATTCATAAACGACCTGGAGGATCAGATAAACAGCTCAATCTCTGTATTTGCGGACGATACTAAGCTAAGCAGGGCAATAACTTCTCCGCAGGATGTGGAAACTTTGCAAGAAGATCTAAACAAATTAATGGGGTAGGCAACTACATGGCTAATTAGGTTTAATGTGGAAAAATTTAAAATAATGCATTTGGGTGGCAAAAATATGAATGCAATCTATAGACTGGGGGGAGAATCTCTGGGGGAATCTAGGATGGAAAAGGACCTGGGAGTCCTAGTAGACGATGGGCTCAGTAATGGCATACAATGCCAAGCTGCTGCAAGCAAACAGAATATTGGCATACATTAAAAAGGGATCAACTCCAGAGATAAAACAATAATTCTCCCGCTCTACAAGACTCTGGTCCGGCCGCACCTGGAGTATGCTGTCCAGTTCTGGGCACCAGTCCTCAGGAAGGATGTACTGGAAATGGAGCGAGTACAAAGAAGGGCAACAAAGCTAATAAAGGGTCTGGAGGATATCAGTTATGAGGAAAAGTTGCGAGCACTGAACTTATTCTCTCTGGAGAAGAGACGCTTGAGAGGGGATATGATTTCAATATACAAATAACATACTGGTGACTAGGGATGAGCTCAGTGTCTAATGCATGTTCAACTCGAACACCAGGTGCTCACCCATTCTGGGAAGCCAGAACTTTGTGGGGCATTCGCGCCATATTCGTGTGGCGCTCACGGCCCACAATGCACTGCGCCATCGCAGTGCATTGCTGGCTGATGTTTGTCCAAGCATGCACTTTGACCCGCATGCTTGGCCAACAGTGCCAGCAGCGAGGAGAGCCATAATTGGCAACAGGCAGGATGTTTATAGCTCAGAGGGTTTAGTACATGCCCCACACTATATAAGGTCGCCTGCGCGGCAGCCTTGTGTAGTGTGTTGCGGCATTCATAGAGAGAAGGATAGGCAGGGACAGTGTCTGCATTTCTTGTGATTGAACCCAGCGCAGTTACAGTCGGTGTATTGTGCCCCCTGCACAGTGTACACCTGAAGCTACCCCAATTGCTGGTGTTGTTCTGGTCCTATACCACAGGCATCTGCAGCAGTTACAGTCAGTGTATTGTGCCCCCTGCACAGTATACACCTGAAGCTAAACCCAATTGCTGGTGTTGTTCTGTTACTATTCCACAGGCAGCTGCAGCGGTTACAGTCGGTGTATTGTGTCACCTGCACAGTATACACCTGAAGCTACCCCCAATTACTGGTGTTGTTCTGTTCCTATACCACAGGCAGGCAGCTGCAGCAGTTACAGTTGGTGTATTGTGCCACCTGCACAGTGTACACCTGAAGCTACCCCAATTGCTCGTGTTCTTCAGATCCTATACCACAGGCAGGCAGCTGCAGTAATTACAGTCGGTGTACTGTGTCATCTGCTCAGTGTGCACCTAAAGCTACCCCAATTTCTAGTGTTCTCATCTCCCTGCAGGCCATTAGTATTTCTGGAAGGCCAATAAGGAGAGGCAGATAGTCACGAGCCAAGAAAAAAGGGTAAGCAGGCTCTGTGTCTAGAGGCAACCGTGCTGGTCATTGATGCAGTGCATCTTCATCAGCACGTGGCCATGGGACACGCTTGTCCTTATTTTCGGCAGCTGGATGTGTTGAGGTGTAACATGTCGAAGACTTGGTAGAGTGGATGATCAAGCCCTCCTCATCCTCCTCATCCTCTCTCGCCCAGGCTCAGGGTACTGGCAAAGCAGCTGCCAACTCGTCCTCTTCCCTTGTCTCAATGGTATCAGTCACTCCTTCCCTAGAGCCACCATGTCCTCCTCAGGAGTCCCCCGAACTGTTTGAGCACAGTGTTGGGTACATGCTCCAGGAGGATGCCCAGCGTTTTGAAGGCTCTGATGATAATACCCAGCTAGAGAAAGGCAGTTGCATGAGCCCAGAGAGAGGGTATGCTCAAGGACAGCAATCTGGCAGTCATGTTCCACCAGCTGCAGCATACTGCCAGGTTTGCTCCAGTGATGAAGAGGTAGGGGATGATGAAGTCACTGACTACATGTAGGTGCCTGATAGGAGAGAGGAGGAGGAGGCACATCTCCAACGAGGCAGGATGCCCTCCGGGGGGCCAACTTAAGGGCAGCACACTGACTGAATCACACCGCAGAGCTCCGCCTGTGCAGGGCGCTGCCTCTGCACTTTATTTAAAAATTTCTTTGGTGTGGGCCTTTTTTGAGACGAGTACATCAGATCGCACCTCTGCTATTTGCAACATATGTCTCAAGCGTATCTCTCGTGGCCAAAACATCAGCCGCTTGGGCACCACATGCTTGACTAAACATATGTTGACCTGCCATGCAGTTTATTGGCAAGCGTACCTTAAAGACCCACACCAAAGAACAAAGAGGACCTCTCCTTGCTCCTCATCAGCTGGGATCTCCAACCCCACCAAACCTTCATTCCTCTCTGAAACCTGCACTGAGAGGAATGAAGGTGTAGAATTAGGTGCGTCACAGCCAAGTACTTGCGGGCACTCTGCTAGCAGTACACCGACGTCCAATTGGACCAGGCAAATTTCCCTGCCCCAGCTGCTGGACCGTCGAAAGAAGTTCACTCCCAGCCATGAAGCTGATGTAACCGAATAATTTTTTTGGAAATGTCACATACCTTCAAGACTGCCATACCTTCAAGACACTGCTGTGTGACTGTCCTGTTATGTTGACTGACTTTCCTCTTCCTCCTCAATGATCCTGCTGATAGCTTGGAAGAACATTTTTGGTTCTGGGCACCGCCACCAGTGGCTAAGGCCCAATTTTTCAGCCTCTGTTTAACAGGGGCATGTAATTACAATTTTTGATGCAATACTTTGCAGCAGGGCTCATTCCTGCACTCCAACTAGAGTATCTGTGAGTTGTTGCAGTGTCGTGGCACCAGTTGCTAAGGCCCAATTTTTCAGCCCCTGTTTAACAGGTTCATGTAATTACAATTCTTGATATAATATTTCACAGCAGGGCCCGTTCCAGTGCCCACTGAGAGTAACTGTGAGGACGTATAGTGTTGTGGCACCAGCACCACCACCACAACCACTAAAGGCCCAATTTTTTCTATCACTGTTCAACAATGCCATGTAATTACAATTCTTGATATAATCGTTCACAGCAGGGCGTTCCAGCGCCCACCAAGTGTCACTTTGAGGCCTTACAGTGTTGTGGCAACACCAACACCTTAGGCCCAAATTTCTGCAGAGCATATAGGGCAGGCTCCTACTTTCAAAAATCCAACTTACAAACGTCTCCTACTTTCAAACGGAAGGAGACAACAGGAAGTGAGATGAAAAAAAACAGACGGCAAAAACAATTATACAGGGGTGATAACCCTTCCCTATGTTTTCAAAAAAGCTTAACAATAGGTTTTTCGACTGGAGCTACACTTTAAAAATGTACCAGTTCAAAATTACACACAGATTCTACTTAACAGAACAAACCTACAGTCCCTGTCTTGTTTGCACCGCCTGTATACTGCTGTTCTGAGTATATAGGGCCTGGGGGCCCCACACCTTTCCTTTTTTAATTTGGGTACGGGGTTCCCCTTAATATCCGTACAAGACCCAAAGGGGCTGGTAATGGGCAGGGTGGGCTACCCATGCCATTTTTCTCAATGATTTTCATCCATATTGCCGAAACCAGACATTACATTAAAACCGCAAGCAGTTTTAAATTACTTTTCTTCAGTTAGAAATGCCATTTTGTGCAGGGACTTTTCTAAACACGGGAAACACGTGCCACTCCATGGGCATATTATAGACACCCCCCCAGGCATGATATTTAAAGGAATATTTCACTTTTTTTTTCATTTTAAGCGTCATTAAAATCAGTGCTCCCGAAAAAACCCTCCTGCCCAAACCCTTTTTAGGACAATAATTTGCATATTAGCCTTTAAAATTAGCACTTTTGATTTTTAACGTTCAAGTCCCATAGACTTTAAAGTTTGTATGAATTTTCAGTCATTTCGTAGGTTTTGGTGCAAACCGTACCGGGGGGTGTTCAGCTCATCCCTACTGGTGACCCCACAATGGGATAAAACTTTTCCGCATAAGGGAATTTTATAAGACACTAAAACTAATTATCCACACAAAAAGTGAAATAAAATAAAATAGAGATAATTTTGCAGCTGTTGTATAAAAGTGCTAAGACTTCAAAAATTGCTATACCAGTGAAAACAGCGCTAGCAATGGTGACTACATAAATATACTCAAAAATAAATATCCATCATGATTGTGCCTAAAATATCATCATATGTGCAAATGATAGAAAATATATATAGTGTCCATCAAAATTAGTTAAATTAATAGAGTGTCCAACGTACAAAATGTGCAAAACAATTTTTAATTTTTTTTGCAAAAAATGGGTGATAACCCGTTTGTTATCTCTTTTTCGGAAATCTTTAGTTGCCAAGAGGGCAAATTTTTTGGACCTAACAACATTTAAGGAAGGAAATAAATTGTTCACATGGACCTTTTTCTAAGCCCTTGCACACACGGTCGGAGATTCCGACAACCAAATCCGTCGGAGTTATTCCGACGGATTAATTTCAGACGAGGTCCGGAAGTGATGTTGTATACACACGGTCGGACTAAGTTGTCAGAATTTCCGGTTGCCAAGAACGCGGTGACGTAAGCCGCGTACGGCGGGCCTAGAAAAGGGAAGTTCAGCACCACGTCCGGCACCCTTTGGGCTCCTTCTGCTGATCTCGTGTGTATCTCGTGTTAGTAGAAGTTTGGTGAGAGACGATTCGCGCTTTTCAGATTAGTGATTCAGTTCGGTACCGCTCTTCAGTTTCTGCTTGTCTTTGCGTATCTGATAATCAGTGCGTGTAGTCAGTAAGTATTTGTTTCTCATTGTGGACTATATCTTGGTATAGTACGCTTTGATTTGTATTGCTTATTGTCTGCTTGCTTCTGCTATTCAGGTCGTTCTTTCAGGCATTGCTGTTTATCAGTGCTTTCTGTTGTCCGTTGTCCGTTGTGACCAGCTGACCATTTTCAAACCATGTTTCCTCTACGTACTCGTCGTAGAGTTTGTGCTGTGCAGGGGCTTCGTGTTGGGGTTCTTACTTTGACACAAGCCCTGTCCATGAACAGGGAGGGGAGGCGTTTGTGGACCAAGAATTGGTTGCGCCAGCGTGACCAGTTCTCGCACATGCCTTTGCTCCGTGAGATCCGGGAGAATAATCCTGATGATTTCAGGAATTATCTCCGGATGAGGGACCCCGTTTTTCACCGTCTGCTGGCTTTACTGTCCCCTTATATCACCAGGCAGGATACCTGCATGCGGCAAGCCATCACTCCGGAGCAGAGGCTCATCGCCACGTTGCACTACTTGGCGACAGGGAGAAGCCTTCAGGACCTCAAGTTCTCTACAGGCATCTCCCCCCAGGCTCTGGGGATCATTATTCCAGAGACCTGTTCTGCCATCATTCAGGTCCTGCAGAAAGACTATATGAAGGTAAGTTTTATCCTTTAACATCACATTCTATGTATTTAATGATTGCTAATGTCTTGCATTTCTTTCCTCATTCCCTAATTACCATCATTGCAATATGCTCTAATTCATATACTCTGCCCCTTTGTCCTCATGCATATTTGCCTCACTAACTTCCCCACCATGCTCTTCTTGGCCCATAAAACTATAGCCTAGTCACTTACCAATGTCTTTTGTCAGCTCCATAGTATTGCTTTCCCCTAAACACCCCCTAAAATGTCTACAAATGTTATGTGTGTGCTTCAATTCATGCAGAGTGACTTTTTTTTTTGGTTGTGCCAAACTCATTAGGAACCCCCCTCCCCCCAACTGCTAGGTCAGCTGCTAGCAATCCTCTATCTGCTGACTTTACCAAACCCAATACACACTCTACCTGACTCTATCTGACTTTTTCTGTCGGAAATTCCGCTTGTGTGTACTAGGCATCAAACAAGAATGATTCTTTGCTTTACAATTTCACAGTTTCAGGCCACAATTATAGTGTACATTTTACGAACCAGGGAGTGATTCCCCACTTCTAGTTCACTAGAAGCTTTATGCCAAGGAAGTAAAGTATGCCTTTGGGTCAGTATGCCATACAGTTTCAAACTCTGCTGGCTGAAGTGGTCTGTAACAATGAGGCCCTAACAGCTCCTTTTCACAGGAATTGTGTGATCAGGTCCCACCTTTATGGATGACTTGTTTGCCCTTGCTAACCACTTTTACATCAGGTTCCAGAAACACACCAAGGAAAATAACCACTAGCACCACTTCTACCCTACTTTTAGACCATCTGTCCCTAAGGACTCTGACATTCCCCAACAAGTATGCTCTTCATCCAATCCAAAACCAGACCCAAGGATTTTGCATGTATTGTTGAGAAAAGAGGCATTTCCTTAATCAATGCCCCCAAGCCCAGGAAACTCTTGGGTCTAGTCTGTCTTAGAGGGGGCCTACTGACCAAACCTTTTCTACCTCTGCCATCTCTTACTTTGACTGTCCATTTCCATGACAAGAATCAGTGTATTCCTGTTTTTTGTTTTGTTTTTTCCCTTTATTTTTACCTGGTGATCCTGGAAGAAACACACTTCCTGTCCTACAGTGACAACGCTCACTCCATTATATTTATAGAAAAAGTCATGTTTAATACACTAGGTTGCTCTACTGATTTGGATTATAAACAGTCTTCCTTTCTTGTTCTCCATTAAATGGGATGGAGGGATTAATAGGTTACAGAAGGAAGATAACATTGTTTGCACTCACAGGAAATTACAAGGACATGAAATTTCCGGAAGGATCAACCTGTATTATTCTACTCTTGCTAAAAATGCTCTTGACCTGAAAATAGAAAACGAATGCCGCGTACACACGGTCGAACTGTTTGACGTACTTAGTCCGTTGAAACACATTTCAGCGGACAATCCGCTCGTGTGTGGGCTTCAGCTGACTTTTTCAGCGTGCAGTCCGGAGTACTAAGATTTTCGGATTTTCCAAAAATCTGTCCGTCGTACTTTGGTTTCAGCGGACAATACGGTCGTCAGTATGCTAGTTCGACGGACTAAGAATGGCGCATGCCCAGAAAGGATTTACACGGGCGGAAGGGTGCTTTGCTGTGTCTTGGACTTCCTATTTCTAGTCCCGTCGTACGTGCTGTACACGTCATCGCGCAAGCTTTCGACGGACTGTTTGTGCATCCGTGTGTGGTCAAGTTCGTTCAGTGGAAAGTACGACGGATTGTCCGTCGGATTGTATGACGGACTAAGTACGTCAAACAGTTGGACCGTGTGTACGCAGCATAACACAGCCACTTCATCAAGAGACTGGTAAGATACGATCTGCTCGATTTTTGTTCTTGGGTCTAGACATACTTTCATAAATCATAATAAACAAAAAGTCAGGCGCTACTAAACAACTTCAGCTTCTCAAAACAAATAAAATATAACAAACAATATAATAAACATAAGTCCATAAAGTCCATTTGTACTCGCTCCATTTCCAATACATCCTTCCTGAGGACTGGTGCCCAGAACTGGACAGCATACTCCAGGTGCGCCCTGACCAGAGTCTTGTAGAGCGGGAGAATCATTAATGGACCCCCAGTGCTGAAAGCTGAAAATTGGCCTGGGCAAGAAGGGGGTGAAAGTGCCCACCCATTATTGAAGTGGAGCGTACTTATTGGGATACTCCAGCCCTGGACTGGCCTCCCTAGCACTTCCCCTCTACCCTTCCTGACTGTCAGCCATTTACTCTTTTCTAGTGCCTGCACCTCTTTGCCTCCACCCGCCTCTTGAATGTTGTATAATAGATGTGATATCACTTAAAATACCATAAACCCCAACCCTTTACCCTTTCTTATTAACGTGAGACCACACCAAGGTTGGAGTAACAAAAAGCCAACTTCATTTTAAGAAATAAATTAACATAAAACTATAAACATATCAAATATATAACCTCTGATCATGTGCTCCTCCACAGCCGAAGCGCTCTCTGTATTCCATCCTGTAGACCCAAAACCCACAGATCGATGACCACATCGTTCAAATGTACTCCATCAGGTCTCAGATACCTCCATGTCTCAAACTCCAGCTCCACATGGTGGACTGCCAAACCTCCATTCCGCACCATGAAGTTACTCACTTCTCTGTTAATCTTCCTCCTCGCTCTGTTAATCCCTTCGACCGACCTGGCAAAATGCCAAGTCGTGCGAGCTACCATATTTGACCAGACTATCGCCATTTTGGGAAAGTCTGACATCAAACATAGCACATCACATTTTATGTCCCTTGTAAGATCAATCATAGATCAAACTCTCAGGTCGTTGCCCTGACATACAAAACTAGCATGTCCGGAGGGCTGTCCCGTTGGGCATACCGATGCACTTCGGGGACTAACCTGCCCCATAACATCCCAGGAAAGCCCAGCCACTTTCGATGCAGGCCTCCCTTCTAGAAAAACCCAACTGTCTGCCCTTGGGTCTGGCATCCCCCCCCCCCCCCCCCGCTCTGGGGAACTCCATGCCTAAGAGGGTTAAGGCAGTGCTGGAAAATAATGGTGGCCACATAAAATATTGACACTTTGGGCCCAATTTGGACATTTTCACTTAGGGGTGTACTCACTTTTGTTGCCAGTGGTTTAGACATTAATGTCTGTGTGTTTAGTTATTTTGAGGGGACAGCACATGAAAAGATAGAATAAAAATATTTACAAAAATGTGAGGGGTGTACTCACTTTTATGAAATACTGTAAGTCTCTGACAAAGAATTGATATGAAATGTTGCCTGTTTCTATTGCTGAGCGATTGGGTATTAATGCTGCCTAAAGACCAGGGCCGGACTGGCCTACTGGGATACCGGGAGATTTCCTGGTAGGCCGCTTGCCCTGGGGCCGCTTTGAGTTGCAACTGCAGTGCTCCCCTCTCTCCTGCTCCTATGTGTCACGGAGCTGGCTAGGTCTGTGTTCGGCGGCGTCGCTGTAACACGGCCCCACCCTCCTAGACCAGCTTGTGTGATAGTAGATAGAATTAGTGCTCTGCCTACCACACAAGCTGGTCTAGGAGGGCGGGAACGTGTTACATCGCTGCCGCCGCACATAGACCCAACCAGGTCCGTGATCCACAGGAGGAGATGGCCTCCCATACAGCCCGCCCTTGTGCCTGGATAGGAGGATCGACAGGGGGGGCGCATATAGAGGAATTGAGCTTTCTATATTCCTCCATGCAGCCGCTGAATGCTTGCAGGAGGGAGAGGAGGAGAATCAAGCATTCAGCGGCTGCATGGAGGAATATAGAAAGCTCAATTCTTCTGTATGTGGCCCCACTGTCGATCCTCCTATTCAACTATTTTTACTGCCCCCCAGTTTTTCTTGTGCTCCCTGGCTCCCCCCCAGTGCTCTCCCCGCCACACTCTCCAGCCCCCCGCCACAGTTCTCTCCACCCCTGTTCTTTCTGCCCCCCTGCTCTCCAGCTCTCCCCATTCTTCTCTAGCCACCATCCCAGTGCTCTCCACTCCCCCCAGTGCTCTCCACCCCTGATCGTTCTCCCCCAGTGCTCTCCAGCACTCCCCCTCACTCTCCAGCCCCCACCCCAATGCTCTCTGCCCCCCACAGTGCCCTCCAGCACCATTCTCCCCACCCCTGTTCTTTCTGCTCCACCCATCGCTCTCCAGTCCCCCCCAGTGCTCTCTGCCCCCTGTGCTCTCCACCCTGTTCTTTTTGGCTCCCCCTCCAGTGCTCTCAAGCTCCCCCCAGCACTCTCTGCTCCCCACCCCTGTAATCTCCACTCCCCCCTGCATTTTGTCCCCCCATAGTGTTCTCCAGTCCCCTGTGCTTTCCACTCCTGTTCTTTCTGGCCCCCACTGGTGCTCTCAAACTCCCCCCATTGGCTGTACCCAATCACAGCTTGTCACATGTAAATGTGAAAATGCCATTATTCGGCTCTCCTTGCCTCACACTGACAGAGTGTGCGTGGCGAGGAGAGCCAATCAGCGGCATATCCTCGTAGGGAGACCAGGGCAGGCAATCCGGGCACTGATTACAGCAAAGCCCCAGCAGTGCCCATCAGTGACACCAATCAGTGCCTATTAGGGATGCCAGTCAGTTCTGCCTTTCAGTGCCCATCCGTGCCTGCTCATCAGTGCTGCCCATCAATGCCCTTCAGTGCTGTCCATCATTGTTGCTCTTCAGTGCTGTCAATCAGTGCCCATCATTGCCTCCCATCAGTGGCGCCTATTCATGCCTCCTATCAGTGCCCACCAGTGCTGCCAATCAGTGCCCATCATTTCCGCCCATCCGTGGCGCCTATCCGTGCCGCCTATCAGTGCCCACCAGTGCCCAGCAGTGCCACCTATCAATGCCCATCAGTGCCGCCTATCAGTGCCATATATCAGTGCCTACCAGTGCCACCTATTAATATAATATATTTTACTGACAAAACTAAGAAAAACATTTTTTTTTCAAGATTGTAATTTTTTTTTTTGTAAAAATTTAATAACCCAGCAGTGATTAAATATCACCAAAAGAAAGCTCTGTTTGTGTGAACAAAATGCTGGGCAGGAAGGGGGGCGAAAGTGCCTGCTAGGCAAGTAGTTAATAGAGTAATGTCAGCCATTAGGGTAGGCTGGAATTCATAGCATGTGTATTTTGCCCATAGAGGGGCGAATTAGTAATTTAGGGTACATTAAGCAAACACTGAATGGTCTTGTACACATAATCTAAAAATAAAAGGACCAGCTTCCCAATGAGGAACCATCCAGACCCAATGTGAGTGAGTCACCATAAAGACAGCATGGTAGTCAAAGTAGTACATATATTCCAAAAGGGAGCTCTTTATGAGTGTCTTAGAAACAGGCTGGAGTCATGTGAACTGAGTTTGTTTCTAAGATACTTATCAAGAGCCCCCCTCGCCCTGGAATATATGCGCCTTGACTACTTTGACTATCATGCTGTCTTTAGGGTGACTTACTTAAAACCACTTTAAGGTAATAAAAAAAACTTTACAATAGCAGTGCCCCCCAAATCAAACCCTGTGAGGAGGAATCGGGTGGGGGAGTCTACGCTGTGTGTGTTTATGGTCGGACACAGCCTGACTTGAGTCCACATTAAAGCCCCCCCCCCCCCCCGTAGCAAGTAGCTTTCTTTAAGGGCACTCAGAAGGGAGCAGGAGCCCCAGTGGCGGACCCCAGAAGAGGAGGTTCAGGGCTGCTTTGTGCAAAACCAGATCAGGTGAGTATAGCATGTTTATTATTATTTTTCTTAAAGTGAGCCATTACAATCACTTTAATACACATACTCAAGCAAAAAGATTTCCAAAGGGAAGAACATTTCTAGTCAGGGTTAAGTTGCTCTTTAAGGTTAAAGACTACATGAACTAAAAAAGTGAATATTTGCCATGTTATGAGGAAAATATTAAAATCTAAATTGCACAAAAGCAGAAGGAGCACAACTACGGTCCCCACAGCAAAATGTTGATGGCGCCCCCCTCTCTGTTCAGGACAGTAGTGTAACTGATCCTAACATAAGTATTCCCAAATCAAGAACAGGTAGCAAGAGAGCTCCCAACATAGTCAGAACACAACTAAGGACCAGTGCTGAGGATAGTATTTGCCAGGAAAGAGCAACAGTGCAGGGAATTAACTTTTAACCTCGAAATTTAGCTACCCACTTCTTCCTCTAACCATACTCCACACCAGCCTGTGTGGTCACTGCCAAGTTACATTCTTCACACAGACTGCCAGGATGTACCTTTGGGTTATCATACAAATGTCTTTTGCGCCATACACGCGGTCGGACATTCTGACCACAAAACCCATCAGATTTTTTATGACGGATTTTGTCCGAAACTTGTGTTGCATACACGGTCGCACAAAGTTGTCAGAAAATCTGATCGTTCTGAACGAGGTGAAGTCAAACGCATACGTCGGGACTATAAACGGACCAGTAGCCAATAGCTTTCGTCTCTTAGTTTATTCTGAGCATGCGTGGCACTTTGTCCGTCGGAATTGTCTACACATGATCATAATTTATGCAAACAGGTTTTGTTGTTGGAAAATTTTAGATCCTGCTCTCAAACTTTGTGCGTCGGAAAATCCGACAGAAAAAGTCCAATAGAGCCCACACACGATCGTATTTTCCGACAACATAATCCGATCTGACTTTTTCCATCTGAATTTCCGACCGTGTGTACAGGGCAGTAGACAGGAACATATTAGTATTTTGACACCATAATAGTTACCAGCTGATCCACTGGCTTCGAAGATCTGATGTGGGCTTGCTCAACGTTATCATATATTGAATAGAGTGTGATTCACTAGTCTTTGTTCATTTACTCTTAGTTGAGTGAGGTGCTTGCTCTGTTTCTATTGTTGAGAGCATTGGAAGAACGTAGCCTGCTCTGATGAATCACGTTTCCTTCTATATCGTGTGGATGGCAGGGCGCTTACCTGTGGAAGAGATGTAACCAGGATCCAGTATGAAAAGAAGGCAAGCTGGAAGGGGCAGTATGATGCTTTGAGACAATGTTCTGCTGGGAAACCTTGGGTCCTGCCATTCATGTCAATGCTACTTGACACATACCACCTACCTAAACATTGTTCCTGACCAAGTACATCCCTTAATGGAAACAGTATTCCCTGATGGCAGTGGCTTCTTTCAGTGGGATGATGTGCCGCACTGCAAAAAAGGTTTAAGAATGGTTTAAGGAAGTGTTAACTTGGCCTTCAAATTCTCAATCTAATCCAGCATAGAATAAGTTGAAAAAATCAATGTAGGCCCCACCTTGAAACTTACAGGACTTAAAGGATCTTCTACTGACAGCTTGGTGTCAGATACTACAGCATACTTTCATAGGTCTAGCAGCATCAATTCTTTATTAGGCCAGGGCTGTTATGGTGGCAAAAGGGGGACCTACTCAATATTAGATGGGTGGTCATAAAGTTATGGCTGATTGCTGTACGGTGTGAAGATCTTGGCTTAAATTCTAAACCCATTCTCTGCATCATTAAAGTCCGCCAAGCCAGAAAAAGAGACCAAGTTGAAGGGGATGCTGTTGCACCACATGACCAGTATGAGGACGTTTGCAAAAGGTAAGTAAAAAAAAATATTAATAATAACATGGGGTCCAGAGCTTAATTTTAAATATTTTTTTTCAGGAACTAGGAAGGTGTTAAATGTTTGTCTAAATCCTGCCACATGGTTCAGTTCCCCTGGGCTTAGGCCTTAGAGGTAGTTATGTGGGCTTTCTCTCTCCCCTGGGCCTTAGGGACTGGATGGTGTAGGAGTAGGTGATTACCTAAAGATGTTGGCTTGCTGGAAGGAAAGTGACCAGTCTTGAAGAAGGTGTCTAGTTGAGGGAAAATTTTACAGAAGAACCTTCTCAGCTCCCTTTTATTAGAAGTTTATGAACAAGATATCACTAGAATTTTGACCTCTAATTAGCCAGAGTCCTGACTGTTGTCCACTGTCCAGCCAGAAAATCGTGTGAGAACAGTGTTATTTGGAACAATGTATAGACGATCTGAGTTTGTGTTTGGCGGTGTGTTTCAGGTATCCTGTGTCACCTCACACTCCTGTTCATCTCCATATAGTCTGCACCAAATAATGTTTAAGCTGTAAACTGACTGGTGCCTGTAATTATATTCCTTGCTGGAAAAGAATCAACTCTGGGATGAATGTCCCTGGGGCCTTATTTTAATGTAAATGTGCTTGGGAAATTTCCAATGTGACCTGCATTGTCAGGTAATGGTCATTAGCAGTGGTTACCACTGGCAAAATGAAAACATCAATTGGCCTTTACATATTCAATTTTTACTTATACTTAAATCCCCATGTGGTCTGCTCAGCCTTGCATTTCAATAGCAATATCTATATTAGCAGCATGTTTGCATTGCTTTTATAATGACTTTCTTGACCTCTTGGTTCCTCAAGCTGTAGATAATGGGATTCAGCATTGGGGTGACTACTGAATAGATCACAGATGCCACCTTGTCTTTCTTCTCAAGAACTCGAGTGTCTGGGCGTAGGTATATGAAGAATACGGTAGTGAAGAAGATGGAGACACACATGAGGTGGGACGAGCATGTGCTGAAGGCTTTCTGCCGTCCTTCTGCAGATTTCATTCCTAATATTGAGAAAACAATTAGCGTGTAGGAAACTAGGACTGTTATGAAGGAATACAGACCTAAAGTACTTACAAAGAACAGTGTTAAAGCCTCACAAAAGAGAGTGTCGGAGCAAGACAATTTCAGTAACGGGGGGATCTCACAATAGAAGTGGTCTATGAGATTAGACCTACAGTATTGGAGACTAAACACACAGCTGGTCTGTGCTAATGATTGCAATAAACCAACACAGGAAGGGAAGAGGACCAGAGAAAAACATTTGTCTTTTGTCATCACTGAGGCATAGTGAAGAGGGTGGCAGATTGCTACATATCGGTCATATGACATGTTTGAGAGAAGCAGAACTTCGATACTTGCCAGAGCAGCATAAAAGTAAATCTGGAGGACACAACCCATAAATGAGATTGACTTTTGGAGTGAAATTAGATCAACCAACATTTTAGGTGTTATAGTTGAGGAGTAGATGAGGTCCACCAAGGAGAGGTTGCTTAGGAAGTAGTACATCGGAGTTTGAAGACTGGAGAAGGCACGGACAAGACCCATCATTCCAACATTTCCTATTAGTGTGACCATGTATATAATCAGGAACAGTACAAATAGGAACGGGATAAGTCTCTTATTATCTGTTAGTCCAGTCAACTCAAACATGGTTACTTGTGTTCTGTTGTTGCCCATTTAATTATTTTTCTTTTACATTCAGTCCCTGGGTCACACTCTGTAGGTTTGTTCTTAAGTTGATTTTGTATGTAAGTTTGAACAAGTACATTTTTTAAGTGTAACTGCAGCCTAAAAATGTTTTACTTTTTTGGATAGCATAAGGAAGGGTTAACAACCCCGTAACATTTGTTTTGCTGTCTGTGCTCCTGTTCAGAAGGTTTGACCTCACTTTCTGTCCTTGCGACAATTGGATTTTGAAAATTGGAGACAAAAATTGGTGATAAAACTTCCATGGAAGTACCTTTATCCCATGATAACTTTTACAGGAGTGAATTTCACATCCTAGAGGTAGATTTCCTCTTACTTCCAGTTGTCTCCCTCCGTTTGAGTCTTATGTAAGTCGGATGTACGTAACTCGGGGACTGCCTGTGTAGTAAAATAATATATTAGGGCTACAAATGTCAAAAGTTAAAAGAGACTCTACATTATATATTATATAATATAATAATACTTAAAAAATTCTAAAAAGGTACCGCCAAAAGAATTTGTACAGTGCCACACCACTTTAAAACAATTACCAACTACCAATGCTCAATACTGGCTAATTGTGTAGTTTTAGGTGCTTATTTGAGTTATACAGTCCAGAGTAGGGATGAGCTTCGTGTTCGAGTCGAACATACGTCCGAGTCGAACATCGGCTGTTCGCCCGTTCGGCGAATTCCGAACGTTATGGGCCGTTCGTGCCAAATTCGTGTGCCGCTCACGGCCCACAATGCACTGCGTCATCGCAGTGCATTGCTGGCTCATGATTGGCCAAGCATGCACTGTGACCCCGCATGCTTGGCCAATCACAGCGCCAGCAGCGAGGAGAGCCATGATTGGCCACAGGCAGGATGCCTGTGGCCAATCATAGCTCAGGCTGTGTAGTACACGCCCCACACTATATAAGGCCGCCAGCGCGGCAGCCTAGTGTAGTGTGTTGGCATCTGAAGCAGTTAGTGGGTGTTCTGTGTACCTTCAACAGAGTACACACCAATCGTTTTTGGCCGATTTTCGATCTTGCTGTTGTGTAGTGGTTGTTGTCTGTGTGCCCTGACCGCAGTATACACCGCTATATTCACCTCCCCTATATAGCTAGTGATCTATCTTTTATAATAGAGCTTGCAGTCAGTAGTGTTAGGAGCTTGTGCGTGCTGTCTGCGTGCTCTGTACCCAGTACACACCGCTATATCCACCTACATAGCTCTTCTCTATTTGAGCCCACTTGCCATCTGCAGGAGTTATTGGAAGTTGTGTGTGCCTCCAGCACAGCACAGTATACATCTGTATATACCCCTTTATCTCTGGTGTTCTATAAAAAAGGCATCTGCAGGAGTTAGTGGGTTTTTTGTGCCTCCAGCACAATATACACCTGTATCTACCGTTTATTGCTGTTCTCTAATAGAGCCATCTGCAGGGCTTAGTGGGTGTTGTGTGACTCCATTACACTGCTGTTTTACCCAACTCCCTTCAGGCCATTACCATGTCTGGAAGGCCAGCAAGGAGAGGCAGACAGGCGCGAGCCGATAAAAGAGGGCAAGCAGGCTCTGTGTCTAGAGACAACAGTGCTGGTCGTGGACGCGGTGCATTGTCATCAGCACGTGGCCATGGGACACGCTTGTCCTTCTTTTCGGCAGCTGGACATGTTGAACCGCAACATGCCAACGACTTGATAGAGTGGATGACCAAGCCCTCTTCATCCTCCTCATCCCCTCTCACCCAGGCTCAGGGTACTAGCAAAGCAGCTGCCAACGCATCGTCTTCCCTCCTTTCAATGTCATCATCAGTGACTCCTTCCCTAGACCCACCACGTCCTCCTGAGGAGTCTCCTGAACTCTTTGAGCACAGTGTTGGGTACATGCTCCAGGAGGATGCCCAGTGTTTTGTGGGCTCTGATGATGACACTCAGCTAGAGGAAGGCAGTAGCGTGAGCGCAGAGAGAGGGGATGCTCAAGAAGGACAGCAATCTGGCAGTCATGTTCCACAAGCTGCAGCATACAGCCAGGTTTGCTACAGCGATAAAGAGGGAGGGGATGATGAGGGCGCTGACTCCACGTGGGTGCCTGGAAGGAGAGAGGAGGAGGCACATGTCCAACGAGGCAGGATGCCCTCCGGGGGCCAGCTTAGGGGCAGCACACCGACTGAATCACACCGCAGAGCTCCGCCTGTGCAGGGCGCTGCCTCTGCGCGTTATTCTAAAAGTTCTTTTGTGTGGGCCTTTTTTGATACGAGTGCATCTGATTGCACCTCTGCTATTTGCAACATATATCTCAAGCGTATCTCGCGTGGCCAAAACATCAGCCGCTTGGGCACCACATGCTTGACCAGACATATGTTGACCTGCCATGCAGCTCGTTGGCAAGCGTACCTCAAAGACCCACACCAAAGAACAAAGCGGACCTCTCCTTGCTCCTCATCAGCTGGCATCTCCAACCCCACTAGACCTTCAGTCCTCTCTGAAACCTGCTCTGAGAGGAATGAAGGTGTAGAATTAGGTGTGTCACAGCCAAGTGCTTCCGGGAACTCTGCTAGCGGTACACCCACGTCCGATTATAGCAGGCAAATGTCCCTGCCCCAGCTGCTGGACCGGCGAAAGAAGTTTACTCCCAGCCATCCACATGCCCAGCGGTTGAATTCTAGCTTGGCTAAATTGCTAGCACTTCAACTGCTGCCTTTTCAGTTGGTAGACTCGGCCCTTTTCCGTGAGTTTGTACAATGTGCGGTTCCTCAGTGGCAGGTCCCCAAACGCCACTTTTTCTCACGGAAGGCGATTCCGGCTCTCTATCGGCATTTGGAAGGCAATGTCCTTGCCTCGCTGGACAGGGCGGTCAGCGGTAAGGTGCATATTACCGCTGACTCATGGTCCAGCAGGCATGGACAGGGACGTTACCTGTCTTTCACGGCCCATCGGGTCACTCTTCTGGCAGCTGGGAAGGATGCAGGACAAGGTGCAGTAGTGTTGGAGGTTGTTCCGCCACCACGCCTCCAAAATGCTACTATTGGTTGTGACACACCTCTCTCCTCCACCCCCTCCTCTTCTTCTTCCTCCATGGCCTCTTCCAGTGCTCTGTCCTCAGAACCAGCGTGGCTTCGTGGGCGTTCCAGGGGCTACGCAAGTACGCAGGCAAAACGATGCCATGCCGTGCTTGCGCTGGTTTGTTTGGGGGACAGGAGCCACACTGGGGCGGATGTTTTGTCAGCTCTGCAGGGGCAGGCCGAGAGGTGGTTGACGCCACACCAGCTTAAGCCAGGAATGGTGGTTTGTGACAATGGCACCAACCTCCTCTCCGCCCTCCGACAGGGACAACTGACCCATGTGCCCTGTGTAGCTCACGTCCTTAACCTGGTGGTGCAGCGGTTCTTGGGCAGGTACCCCGGCTTACAGGATGTCCTCAAGCAGGCCAGGAAAGTCTGTGTGCATTTCCCCCAATCATTTAATGCCTGTGCTCGGCTGGCTGAGCTCCAAAAGGAGTTGAACCTGCCCAAGAACCGCCTTATATGTGACATACCCACCAGGTGGAACTCAACGTTGGCCATGCTGCAGCGGCTGCACACGCAGCAGAGGGCCATCAATGAGTACCTGTGCGACTACGGCACCAGGACAGGGTCAGGGGAGCTCGGTTTTTTCTCACCACGCCAGTGGGGCATGATCAGGGATGCATGCACTGTCCTGTCACCGTTTGAGGAAGCCAAAAGGATGGTGAGCAGTGACAGTGCATGCATCAGTGACACTGTACCTCTTGTCCACCTCTTGGAGCATACACTGCGTGGAATAATGGACAGGGCACTTGAGGCAGAACAGAGGCAGGAAGAGGAGGACTTCCTTGCCTCTCAAGGCCCCCTTTATCCAGACAGTGTTCCTGCTGTGCCACCCATCACACAGGAAGAGGATGAGGAGGAGGAAGAGGAGGAGGAGGATGATTGTGTCATCATGGAGGTGGAGGCTGACACTCAGCATCAGCAGCAGCAGCAGCAGCAGCAGCAGTCTTGTAGGGATGATTTACAGTCCCAAGAAACACGTGGACTTGTACGTGGCTGGGAGGAGGTAACTGCGGATCATGTTGTCCTTAGTGACCCAGAGGACTCCGGACCGAATGCCTCAGCTAACCTACGCTGCATGGCCTCCCTGATCCTGCAAAGCCTGCGGAAGGATCCTCGTATTCTTCGGATCAAGGAGAGGGACCATTACTGGCTGGCCACTCTCCTTGATCCACGGTACAAGGGTAAGGTTGCCTACCTTATCTTGCCATTGCAGAGGGAGCAGAGGATGAGACATCTCCGGGAGGCCTCGCAGAAAGGTCTGTGCAACCCGTTCCCAGAGACTGGGAGGTTACAAACTCCTGGTCCTGGACAACGTGTTGCTGAGGCATCGGTCAGAAGGAGCGGTGGAGAAGGTGGCCGTCTGACTGATGCTTTCAGACAATTTTTTAGTCCGCAGCCCCAAGGTATGATCGGTTCCAGCACCCATGGCCAGCGTCTGATTTACATGGTACAGGAATACCTAGGGGCAAGGTCAGACTTGGACACCTTTCCCACCGAAAATCCTCTGGCTTACTGGGTCTTGGAGGGATCACTGGCCAGAGCTTGCACAGTATGCAATTGAGCTACTGGCCTGTCCTGCATCCAGCGTTCTTTCGGAACGCACCTTCAGTGCTGCTGGTGGCTTTGTTACCGATCACAGGGTGCGCCTGTCCACCGAATCAGTTGATCGACTGACCTTCATCAAGATGAATCAGTCTTGGATCACCCACAGCTACCAAGCACCTGAAGCTGATGTAACAGAATAATTTTTTTGGAAATATCACATCCCTTCAAGACTGCCTATATTGATGCTGAGTGATTGTCCTGTTATGTTGATTGTCTATCCTCTTCCTCCTCCGCTGATATGTTGGAAGAACATTTCTGGTTCTGGGTGGTGCCTAAGGCCCAATTTTTATGCCCCTGTTTAACAGGGGCGTTTAAGTATAATTTTTGATGCAATGCTTTGCAGCAGGGCTAATTCCTGCAATCAAACAAGAGTATATGGGAGAGGTTGCAGTGTGGTGGCACCAGCACCAGTGCCTAAGGCCCAATTTTTCTGCCCCTGTTTAACAGGGGCGTTTAATTACAATTTTTGATGCAATGCTTTGCAGCAGGGCTAATTCCTGCAATAAAACTAGAGTATATGGAAGAGGTTGCAGTATGGTGGCACCAGCACCAGTGCCTAAGGCCCAATTTTTCTGCCCCTGTTTAACAGGGGCGTTTAATTACAATTTTTGATGCAATGCTTTGCAGCAGGGCTAATTCCTGCAATAAAACTAGAGTATATGGGAGAGGTTGCAGTGTGGTGGCACCAGCACCAGTGCCTAAGGCCAAATTTTTCTGCCCCTGTTTAACAGGGACATGTAATTACAATTCTTGATATAATATTTCACAGGAGGGCCCCTTCCTGTGCCCACCCAGAGTAACGGTGAGGACTTATAGTGTTGTGGCACCAGCACCACAACCACCAAAGGTCAATTTTTCTACCACTGTTCAACAATGGCATGTAATTACAATTCTTGATATAATCGTTCACAGCAGGGCGCTCCAGCGCCCACCAAGAGTCACTTTCAGGGCTTACAATGTTGTGGCAAAACCAACACCTTGTTCCGCCATTTCTGCAGAGCATATAGGGCAGGCCCCTACTTTCAAACATCCAACTTACAAACATCTCCTACTTGCAAACGGAAGGAGACAACAGCAAGTGAGATGAAAAAAGATGGACGACAAAACAAATTATACAGGGGTGATAACCCTTCCCTATGTTTTCCAAAAAGCTTAAAAATTGTTTTTCTGACTGGAGCTACACTTTAAAAATGTACCAGTTGAAAATGACAAACAGATTCAACTTAACACAACAAACCTACACAGTCCCTGTCTTGTTTGCACCGCCTGTATACTGCTGTTCTGAGTATATAGGGCCTGGGGGCCACACGCATTTCCTTTTTTTTATAAGGGTACAGGGTTCCCCTTAATATGCGTACAAGACCCAAATAGGCTGGTAATGGGCAGGGAGGGCTACCCATGCAATTTTTCTCAATGATTTTCAACCATATTGCAGGAACCAGATATAACATTAAAACCGCAAGCAATTTTAAATGGTGTTATTTCCGTTTAATGTCATTTTGTGCAGGGACTGTTCTAAACACGGGAAACACGTGGCACTTCACAGGCATACTACAGACACCCCCCAGGCACCATATTTAAAGGAATATTTCACTTTTTTTTTTCACTTTAATCGTCATTAAAATCAGTGCTCCCGCCAAAACTGCCATTTTTAAAAACATTTTAGGCATTGACCCATGTCCCCTGGGGCAGGAGCCAGGTCCCCAAACCCTTTTTAGGACAGTATCTTGCATATTAGCCATTAAAATTAGCACTTTTAATTTTGAACGTTCGAGTCCCATAGACTTCAATGGGGTTCTAACGTTCGTACGAATTTGGGGTCCGTTCTGGTGCGAACCGAACCGGGGGGTGTTCGGCTCATCCCTAGTCCAGAGTACTAAAGTCCAAGAATTCACAAATCTGTTTATATCCGCCTGTCCATAGGGATGCATGGAGATTACCATAAGGTCCACCTGAAAAATGGACTGGAGGATTTGATCGGAAAGCCTGTGTAAAAGGACCCTTACAGAGCTTGATGAGAAGACTTCTTTGTATTTCAAATTTAAAAAAGTATCCATGATGTGGTGGATAGACAACTTAAGCCCCGTACACACGATCGGAATTTCCGACAACAAAACTGTGGAATTTTGTTCAAAGGTTGTTGGCTTCAACTTGTCTTGCATACACACGGTCACACAAATGTTGGCCAACAATTACAAATGTGGCAACGTAGTGACGTACAAGATGTACGATGAGCCGATAAAAAGTAAGTTCAATAGTCATGTGAAACCTCCATTATGAACGTTAGTTTTACAAGACCGAATGCTTCCGGCTCGTACTTGATTCCGAGCATGCGTGAACTTTTGTGCGATTTACTTGTGTACACACGATTGGAAAGTCCGACAACAAAGTTTTGTTGGCGTAAAATTTCTGAACCTGCTAGCAAACATTTGTTGGCGGAAAGTCCGACAACAAATGTTCTATGGAGCATACACACGTTCAGACTTTCCGCCAACAAGCTCACATCCAACATTTCCCGTCGGAAAGTCTGACCGTGTGTACGTGGCATTAGAGCGCATCGTTGAGTTTAATTACTTTTTTTGTAATGCAGTGTAGGGAAGTGTTCTTTTGTACACTGTCTGTGAGGTTGTTTACATTCATGCCTGCTAGCTACCATAAAGTTCTTGTCAGAAACAGATTGTTCATGTTAAGAGGTTGTTTCCTCCCCCTGCTTAAGGGTCAGGAAACCCCTCAAGGCTATATATCTGGAGGGCATTATTGGGAGATGGAAATCTGACCCACTTAAAAGGAGGATATCTTTTGACGGGATCCATCTATTATTCACAAACGCTCAAATTGCTTATCTTTCTGGTAAGCACATTCATTGTATGGTGACGGGCACTTTTAAGAGTTTTTGGATCGTGTTTAAATCACCGCGGTGTCACCGACTCTTATTTGGATTCACACATGAACTCTCTTTGAATGGACTTTGATTTATATTATTTTTTATATTGTTTTTTCACTTTACATATTGCTTTGTTTTTTATGCACTTAAGGTGTTTTTTTCATTGTGATAATTATTTAAAGTTAATATCTATTTATTTTGATATTACTTTTAGACATTTTTTACTATATATATGGATGTCTTACAGGAACTGAAGGGAGAGAGTGGCCAGCCACATGCTCTGCAATCCAGGAGGTGCTGCAGGCTGATTGTGTGCTGTATCCATCCATTCATCCACCAGTGTATCTCCTCCTGCCTTCACCTAGAAGGAGCAATACCCACTGACTTGTGGAACTATTACTTCTCCAACAATCATTATTGCAAAGGCATTTCCTTAATCTATTCAATGTTACATGAAAATAAAACGTTTACCAAATCTTTGCCCTTTGGGCGATGGGAGGAAGAACTACAACATTCATTCACTAACCAACAATGGAAATCAGCCCTGCACTCTATTTACAAATCTATTTACAAATCAAAATACTGCGCATCACTCTGGGAATTGACACAGAAACTAACTCTACAGCGGTACTTAACACCACAGAAACTAGCAAAATTTCTCCCCAACTCCACCTCCACTTGTTGGAAATTATGTGGCCAAAAGGGAACCCTCTGTCACATATTCTGGTTTTTCCCACATCTGAATAAGCTCTGGACAGACATTTCTAACATATTATCTGAAAATGCACAAACACAACGTATAATCACCCCATAACTGGCCGTTTTGAACATTACCATTGATTCCATTCTACCACACTTTACAACGACAACTGGGCACCAGTCCTCAGGAAGGATGTACTGGAAATGGAGCGAGTACAAAGAAGGGCAACAAAGCTAATAAAGGCTCAGGAGGATATTATTTATGAGGAAAGGTTGCGAGCACTGAACTTATTCTCTCTGGAGAAGAGACACTTGAGAGGGGATATGATTTCAATGTACAAATACCATACTGGTGACCCCACAATAGGGATAAAACTTTTTCACGAAAGGGAGTTTAATAAGACACATGGCCACTCATTAAAATTAGAAGAAAAGAGGTTTAACCTTAAACTACGTAGAGGGTTCTTGACTGTAAGAGCGGCAAGGATGTGGAATTCCCTTCCACAGGTGGTGGTCTCACCGGGGGGCATCGATAGTTTCAAGAAACTATTAGATAAGCACCTGAACGACCACAACATACAGGGATATACAATGTAATACTGACATATAATCACACACATAGGTTGGACTTGATGTACTTGTGTCTTTTTTCGACCTCACCTACTATGTAACTATGTAACTACCCACATACTATTAGCAACAAGACTTTTGATCACTAGACATTGGAAGACTTATGGAGACCCAACCTTACTGGATGTGATTACTATGGTAGAGACACATTACACCTATGGACGTCTAATGGAGAAAGAGGAGCATACTTAAAAAATGGCTTCCGTGGATCAACTGGTATGAAAGACTCATCAACCTCTGAATTAACTACTATATTCCACTTTGTGTTCCCACCGCTCCTGCCTACCTTTCCCTCTAAAGCACATGGGTGAGAGATGTTATCTCCCTCCCCCAGACACAGTAAGTACCCAGTTGGGGTGTCTGGGGATGATAGACGTCACTCTTATCCCTACACGTAGCGTCCTTACCGTCTATCACTGTTAAAACTGTTTATAAATGTTCATATCATATTATGTAATATGTATGCATAAAGCGAACTTCTCACTACCGAATCTCGATGTATGACAATGTTTATTACTTATTGATGTTATCTGTAGCATGTTATCTGTATTTGTATCTGTTATTGATGTTATCTGTAAAACTTCAATAAAAACAAAAAAAAAATAATAATTTGCTTCCTAAATTAGAGACACAACAGGAAGGAAAGTCAATAACTCCAAAATTATTATACAGCATTTATTGATTCACTAGAATAGGTGTCTTCATGGGAACGTATTTCCTCATTGGAAGATTCCCCCTCCAATTCTGAGCCAGTGACAGCTGAAAATGTTGTATTTTCCATCACTTTCAGTGATAATGGATCCCCAGGACCAAAAGAGAGGGGGAATTATTATGATAAGGAAATCTACAATGTAAAAAAGTACGGACTGTCAAAAAGTCAGATCCTGCCAAAGGAAACCGGACTTTATAGGCTCAGTATAGGAGACCACACCAAATTATAAAACATATTACATTTATTGTTGAACATTTTAAATATGGTTTTAAAAAAGATAGGCAAAAAGCCTCAAATGTTTCCACCACGTGTTAGTATCACACATACTCTACAGAGGTACCGGAAGTCTATCCATTTATGTAAAGCCTAATAATATACAAATAGTGGAGACCGTATTCTTCCGGTAGCAAGGTCTGCCAGGTCAACGTGTCTCCAATTCATGGCTTCTTCAAGACCCAATGTGGCAGGGTAGAGCAGCCCTATGATTACTATGGTGAATCATGGAACATCTATTAGCAGGACCTGGGGGTGGGCATAGGGGGCTTCAGAGCCCACCGCCAAGGGGCAGCAGGAGATATTAGGGTCTTAAAAGCAGGGAAACCCCTATGTGTCCACCTGATGACAACTATACATATTTGAGTAAATGGAATTGATTTTATGAACTGGAGCACAGAAGTATTGGCAAGCCACGGGATAGGTGATATATCATGAGTATCAAGATTTCCAAAAACTATGAATAGTATGCAGAATAGATAAACATTAAAATAGGGGAGCGGCCATATATTAGTCTCCAAAATCATGCCAAATATCTATAGATCAGTATCACAAATATGCCATGCCGCCCACCAGGCCACATGGAAATCTACAACCTTTGCTCATGGTGAAAGGTTTCGAAAAAGTTTGGAAAAGAACACTTCAACATGGCCAGTATACCAAGGATCTGATCTCTTGATCAAAATGGGAGGCTTTAAGCGTCAATCCTGGGCAGCTACCATGCAGGACCATCTCAAAAATCGTAGGCCCCCAAGTGGTTTAAGTCATAATGTACTAATGCACCGCATTCTAGCGCATTATGACAGACTTACTTACACTATTTGACAGTGCTTCCATCTTCATCCAGTCTTCCTTCCAGGTTCGCAGGCTCTGGCCATTTGAATAGCCGGGCTGCAATGATGTCACACCCACGCATGCACACGAGAGTCAAGGCCTCGGCACAACACTGTGAATTGAAGGCATATTCAGTGTGCTGTCAATTCAGTGTGAATGTAGCGGTGACATTTCTGGTTTCATCCAGTGTGAATATCTCCTGAAAGACATTGCAAGTCTAGGAGATATTCACTGTACCTACAGGTAAGTGAGTGTACAACCATTTTAACTGTCTCTATGTTCCACAAGCAGGGGTGGACTGACAACTCATGGGGCCCCCGGGCAATAGGAGATTATGGGGCCCCAGGCAATCAGAGATTATGGGGCCACACAGTATACACATTCACAGTATACAATCACACAGTATACACATACATGTACACACAGTATACACAGACATGTTTCTATTGGCTGAGAAGGTACTGGAAAGGTGGGACAGCTATAATCTCTGTATTTTTAGATCAAAAGGATGTCGGTAAGGGACATTTCAGAGACAGATGTTAAAAAAACACAGATTTTACATACTGTCCCTGGTTTTACTGAGGCTGGCAACCCTGATGGGGCCCCCTAGTGGCTCGGGCCCCTTGGGCAGTGCCCGAGTGGCCCAATGGTCAGTCCGCCCCTGTCCACAAGAAGCCCTTGTACACACGGTCGGACATTCCGACAACCAAATCCGTCAGATTTTGTCTGGCGGATTTTGTCGGAAACTGGTGTTGCATACACACGGTCGGACAAAGTTGTCGGAAAATACGATTGTTCATAACGCAATGACGTTATTTCATTACGACGGGACTACGCTCAGGCTAGTAGCCAATAGCTTTGGTCTAGGAATTTGATCTAAGCATGCGTGGCACTTTGTCCGATCGGAATTCTCTACAAACGATTGGACAAAGTGAGATCGGATCATGTTGTCGGAAAATTTTGTAGCCCAGCTCTAAAACTATGTCGGTCCGATATTCCGACGGAAACAATCCGATGGAGCCCACACACAGTCGGATTATCCGACAACACGGTCCGATCGGACATTTTCCGTCAGAATGTCCGACCGTGTGTACAAGGGCGAACACATTCCAAGAAAACAAGAGCAGCAATTTGTGTATGTGTATAATAAGTGATGTTGCGCTGTTGTTGAACTGAAGCATAACCAATGTGTCACAAAATAATAAAGGTACCTCAAATGAAAAGGCAAACATAAAGGTGTGCACAAAGTGGCAGTGTAAACCAAATAACCTCTTTAAATAACAGATTCCTTGCAATTAAGCAAATAACAAATGATTTGCACAACAAACCAGAAGACATATATAACAAACATGGGTGGTTAGTCAGATATACACCACCGCTCAAAGGCAGGTCCTGGGAACTCAGAGATAATTGCTCCAGGTGAAGGGATCCGGGTGCGAGCCACAGCATGCGGATAATGTGGATAATGACAGAACTCTGGACGGCTGCACTCCAATGTTAAACGATGCTTTATTCAAGTAATATTTAGGACACAGCAAATGACATCACAGCGAAAGATGCTAACACCTGACGCATTTCGCACTAAGGCTGGTGCTTACTCATAGCTGGTGGGTGGTTAGTCAATCGATGCTCATCAAGCTGAACAGCGAAGTGAAAATATGACAAGTAACAAATCTCGGAGGCAGTATTTTTAAAATTAAGGTGAAAAACAGTGAAGTGTAGTGCTACAGTCTTAACCGTGCAAACTGATAAATATAAACGGGTGTCTCTTCATTCCATGCAATGACACCTCTGTGTAAAGTGGCCTCTCACCTTACTGCTGTAAGGTAACAGCATAGCAAAACCAGTGGATACAATATCTTCCGGGGGGTATTTTTAGAAATGGCTGGTGGTTTGAGAAAATCTTGATTTCCTTTCAGGGTCTTCCTTCTCGTTTTGCCAAGAATCATTGCTGGGTAGTGGACAATGATTCCTCTATAATGTAATCTCACTCTCACCCTAAGGGGGAGGGGATATAGAGGGAAGAAGGGGAATGCCCTTATAGTGAAGCATGTAATAAAATATTTATTCGATAAAAACAAACTCACATTAAGCAAGATGGAACACAAGACATCATCCACGTGCGCCAAGCTTGTTTCTACATCACTTCCTGTGTGCCTTTCAGCCAATCCCAACACGTATCGTCACAGTCATGTGACTTCATCAGGGTATCAAGTCACGTGACTGTCACGGATCCACCTATCGGTGTTTGCAGCAGTTGTGCTATACATTGTTTTTTCCACTTCTGGTGATAGAATTCTTCTACTAGAAGAGGAACAATTTGTTCCAATAACATCTTTCTTTAAAATCATTCTAATAAGCAAGCCTGCTAATATATAAAGAACCTAACATTTGCATATAAGCACTTAATAATGTCAATTATTAATAAACCATATTATAAATAATAATAATTAACTTTAGTTTGCAACGTGGATGGGGACACAGATCTATATAAGAAAAACATCTGACATGGGTTTTGACTTTTCTACACTCCATCCAAAATAAAATAAAATAAATGGTTTTGGCTTTAGCTATACTTTAAAACTGATAAAATATGATTCACATCCAACAAGTGCATATCAGAAAAGATCTAGAAAATCACTAGGTGGGGACATAAAATGTGTGTGAATGTGGGGGACATTAGAGTGCAAGCTCTCGGGCGAAGGCTCACCTTCCAGCAGGACAACGACCCTAAACATACAGCCAGATCTACAATGGAATGGTTTTGATCAAAGCGTATTCATGTGTTAGAATGGCCCAGTCAAAGTCCAGACCTAAATCCAATTGAGAATCTGTGGAAAAACTTGAAAATTGCTGTTCATAGAGGCTCTCCATCCAATCTGACAGAGCTTGAGATATTTTGCAAAGAAGAATGGGCAAAAATGTCCCTCTCTAGATGTGCAAAGCTGGTAGAGACATCCCCAAAAGGACTTGCAGCTGTAATTGCAGAGAAAGGCGGTTCTACAAAGTATTGACTCAGGGGGGCGCTATACAAATGTGCCCCACATTTTTCACATATGTATTTGTAAAACAAAATTGAAATCCATTTATCATTCATAATTTTCGTTCCACTTCAATAATTATATGCCACTATGGGGGGTTATTTACTAAAGGCAACTCCACTTTGCACTACAAGTGTCAGAGCTATATAAATTTATAATAATAGTGTGTGACTGTGGGGGGACATTAGAGTGTAAGCTCCTCTGGTACAGAGACTGATGTGACCGGCTCAGTGTTGTCTGTACAGCACTGCGGTATATGTCAGAGCTATATACATGTATAATAATAGTGTCTGACTGTGGGGGGACATTAGAGTGTAAGCTCCTCTGGTACAGAGACTGATGTGACCGGCTCAGTGTTCTCTGTACAGCACTGCGGTATATGTCAGAGCTATATTAATGTATAATAATAATAGTGTGTGACTGTGGGGAGGATATTAGAGTGTAAGCTCCTCTGGTACAGAGACTGATGTGACTGGCTCCGTGTTCTCTGTACAGCTCTGCGGTATATGTCAGAGCCATATAAATGTATATTAATAAAAGTGTGTGACTGTGGGGGGACATTAGAGTGTAAGCTCCTCTGGTACAGAGACTGATGTGACCGGCTCACGGTTCTCTGTACAGCACTGCGGTATATGTCAGAGCTATATAAATGTATAATAATAAAAGTGTGTGACTGTGGGGGGACATTAGAGTGTAATGCCGCGTAACCACGATCGGAATTTTGGTCGGAAAAAGCTCTGATGGTTTCTCCGACGGCATTCCGATGGGATTTCGCTCAAGCTGTCTTGCATACACACGGTCACACCAAATTCGGACCGTCAAGAACGCGGTGACGTACAACACGTACGACGGGACTAGAAAAAGGAAGTTCAATACCCAGTAGCCAATAGCTTCCATCTCCTAGTTGAATCCGAGCATGCATTAGTTTTTGCGCGTCGGAATTATACACTTATACAATTATACGTCGGAAAATACACACGATCGTAAATTTCCGATAGAAAGTTTTTCCGTCGGAAAAATTGAGAACATGCTCCCAGATTTTTGGCTGGCGGGAATTCGGCCAGCTAAATTCCGATGGAGCATACACATGGTTGCATTTTTCGATGAAAGCTCTCATCGGTCTTTTTCTGGCCGAAATTCTGACCGTGTGTATGCGGCATGAGTTCACCAGGGGCAGAAGAGCTTACGCTCTAATGTGAAGCCTAGACTGTAACGTGATGTGAATCTGTACAACACTGCAGAATATGTCAGAGCTATATAGAGGCTCCACAATATGTGCAAAAGGAAGGTAACGGTATGTGCTGAACAATGAGACTGAACCACTCACCTCTTGGTCGGAAATTGCAACTTACCTGCCAAAAGAGCATTGGATATTACATTGAAGAAGCGAAATATGGAACAACTCAGATTAAAGAAGGATAAATATTATTGGACGGTGGACACATTTGTCTTGTTCTCTAAACACTTAATTAGCAAAAACATCTTTACCAATAAAAAAGACACGCTTAGTAAAAATACATATATATATATTGATATTGAATCTCCACTACATGAGACGTCGGTCTTCTACCATTCAAACATACGGCTGTATCATATCTGAAAACAAGATCTGGATTTTATATAAAAGCCCAATTAGGAAGGAGAAGCCTTTCCTTATCCCCCAAAGATCCTCCGATGAATTATTATACTTTTATTAACAAGATACTAAGGGAGCCGTCATTTGTGGGGAATAAATTTAGATTTTGTGAGTAATCACAGGTTCAAAGGTTTAAGGTTTATTTTTATTTTTAATTTTATTATCATTACAATACAAAATTATACAACTAAATGTAGATGTAGCCCCCTCCTATGCTACACATGAAAATGTAGGTAGTAAACTAAGTTAAGAATAAAAGGAATATTATAGAAATATATATAACAGAAGCACACTACGCTATAGTGCCAAAAGTATTGAGATGCCTGTCTTGGCACGTACATGAACTTTAATGGCATCCCAGTCTTAGTCCGTAGGGTTCAGTATTGAGTTGGCCCACCCTTTGCAGCTTTAACAGCTTCAACTCTCCTGGGAAGGCTGTCCACAAGGTTTAGGAGTGTGTCTATGGGAATGTTTGACCATTCTTCCAGAAGAACATTTGTAAGGTCAGTCACAAATGTTGGATGAGAAGACCTGGCTCGCAGTCTGCGCTCTAATTCATCCTAAAGGTGTTCTATCAGGTTGAGGTCAGGACTCTGTGTAGGCCAGTCAAGTTCCTCCACCCCAAACTTGCTCATCCATGTCTTTATGGACCTTGCTTTGTGCACTGGTCCAAATCATTTGGTGGGGGGGAGGGGGGATTATGGTGTAGTGTTGTCTTTCAGGGGTTGGGCTTGGCCTCTTAGTTTCAGTGAAGGGAACTCTTAAGGTGTCAGCATACCAAGACATTTTGGACAATTTCATGCTTCCAACTTTGTGGGAACCGTTTGGGGACGGCCCCTTCCTGTTCCAACATGACTGCACACCAGTGCACAAAGCAAGGTCCATAAAGACATGGATGAGCGAGTTTGGAGTGGAGGAACCTGACTAGCCTGCACAGAGTCCTGACCTAAACCCAATAGAACACCTTTGAGATGGATTAGAGCGGAGACTGGAAGCCAGACCTTCTCATCCAATATCAGTGCCTGACCTCACAATCACAAATGCTCTTCTGGAAGAATGGTTAAACATTCCCATAGACACACTCCTAAACCTTGTGGACGGCTTTCCCAGAAGAGTTTAAGCTGTTATAGCTGAAAAGGGTGGGCCAATTCAGTATTGAATCCTACGGACTAAAACTGGGATGCCATTAAATTTCAGTTGTGTGTAAAGGCAGACGTCCCGATACTTTTGGCAATGCAGTGTATATGCCACGAACCCACCAGGTTACCACTGAAAGCTAAGAATATTGTATACAAATTAAATATAGAAGAACAATAATGGGCACAAAATCTGATACAGTGTATGCTATGGGGTCTATTTATTAGAAAACAAAATGTTGTGCCAATATATCAGCATTTGCACACCCATACAAATAATCCCCATAAAGTGTCTAATACACATGTCAAACACAAGGCCCATGGGCCGAATCCAGCTCTCCAGGCCATTTCATGTGGCCCCCCGCACCCAGCGGGAGGGGTGGAAGTGAGATGGGGACAGCCTGTGAAAGAGAGCTGAACCCCGCACACTGTGCATAGCACACCCCTAAACCCTGCACTCTGCGTGTAGCACCAGAGCTTTTTTTCAGCGGGAACACGGGGGAACTCAGTTCCAGCAGCTCCTGCACTGAATGGAGTGCTGAAGTTTGTTGAAGGATCTACTGATGTTGGCTGCTAATGGATCTATTGCCGCTGGGGGGATCCATTGTTGTGGAGGATCTAGTGTTGTTGGGGGAGTCTGTTGTTGCTGGTGGGGGATCTATTGTTGCCGTAGGGGTCTCATGTGGCTAGGAGGTTAATTGTTGCTGGTAGGGATCTACTGTCGAGGAAGGGGTCTGTTGTTGCTGGCTACTGGAGAGTCTATTGATGGTGGCTGCAGGGAGATCTACTGTATTTTTCCTGGTGGGGCTTTGTTGTTGTTGGGGGTATTTTGTTGCAGGGGTTCTACTGTTGCTGGGGGAGTCTATTGCTGCCAAGAGGATTAATTGTTACTGAGGGGGTATTTTGTATATGGAGGGGATCTATTTTTATTGCTTTTCTTGTTATCATTAACAAAATACATACAAATTACTTAGGACCACAAAGTGATACTTGGTTTTGTACTCTCTAAAAGAGGCTGAAATGGGAGGTGGATAGGGGGTGGAACCAGGTGACAATGCTTGGAGGTGGTTGGGGGGCAGAGACAAGGGCTGACTCGGAAGAGAGGAGTATCTGCACCTATTCTTTGATAAAAAAGCCCTGTGTAGCGCACCCCTCAACACTGCACTCTGTACACAGTGCACCCTTGAAGTCTGCATTTTCTAGTCTGTACGTAGTGCCCCCCCCCCCCTGAACTCTGCACTCTGTACATAGCTCAACTCTGAACTCTGCACTCTCTACTCTAGACATAGTGTACCCCTGAACCCTGAACCCTGCACTCAGTATGCAGCACACACCTCAGCACTGCACTCTGTACTCAGTGCACACCCTGAATCCTGCACTCCTTATGTAGTGCACTCCTCAACACTACACTCTGTACACAGTGCACCCCTGAACCCTGCATTAGGTATGTAGTGCAATTCTCAACACTGCACTCTGTACACAGTGCACCCCTGAACCCTGCACTCAGTATGTATTGCACTCCTCAACACAACACTCTGTACACAGTGCACCCCTGGACCCTGCACTCAGTATGTAGTGCACTCCTCAACACGGCACTCTGTACACAGTGCACCCCTGAATTCTGCAATCGGTATGTAGTGCACTCCTCAACACTATACTCTGTACACAGTGCAACCCTGAACTCTGCAATTGGTATGTAGTGCACTCCTCAACACTGCACTCTGTACACAGTGCACCCCTGAACCCTGCACTCGGTATGTAGTGCACTCCTCAATACTGCACTCTGTACATAGTGCACCCCTGAACCCTGCACCCAGTATGTAGTGCACCTCTGAACTCTGTACATGGCACATTCTTGTACTTTGCACACAACGCACTCCTGGTGATTCCCCAAGGTTATGTACATGGGGAAGCAGAGAGGAAGAGGCAAAGGCAATGTCAGAAATCATGGCAACTGGGGACCAATTATATGCTACAATTGTAATGGGGAAGGACACATAGCCAAATTCTGCCATCTTCCGGACCGTAGACTGGAAACGAGCTTAGAGGCACCTCATGCTGATCCCAGTTCTATGCCAAAAGCAGTGGATCAGGCATAGGAAAATGGCATGCCAGTATCAATCATGCTAAATAGGGGAGACAATGGTCCCGAGTAAAAGTATTATTACAAGAACTCCCCTATCCTGGAGGAGAAACAGAATTAACCTGTTTAATAGATGCTGGTGCAAGCCGAAGTGTTTTTAATATAGAGGACTTACCTCCAAGATTATTATCTACAAATGTTACAAAAGTCCAAGCCACTTAAACTCAGGCTAGGACAGCAAACCGAAATTGTCATTAAAGTGTTAGTCTCAGACACAGTTCCTACCAATCTTTTGGGAGCTGACATTTTGAACCAAATATTAGCAAACATAGACTACACTCCTACAATTTTTCAGTGGCTTTCCAGGTAATCATACTCCTTTATTACTACTTTAATTGCTCACGGAGAGGCCATACCTGGTCAATCATTTGATTTTATGCTGACCTGTTTGAGCTTACTCAGTATATATATATATATATATATATATATATATATATATATATATATATATACACATTACTTACTTTTATTTCAATCTCATTTCAATCTTATTGAAATCGCGGAGTATCGGCGTATAACACGCACCCCCGATTTTCCCCTGATTTTAAGGGGAAAAGGGTGCGTGTTATACGCCGATAAATACGGTACTTGCATTACTATGACTACTATTACTATTTTAACCCTATGGGCTTATGTGAGATATTTATACTCCATTAAAATTTGCCCTTGCTAGCTTTGCGAATTCCATCTTGATAGTGTGTCTTTATATAGAGAGAGCCTATTACTATATTATATACTGAATTTGCAGCGATTGAATTGTGTATATATATATATATATATATATATATATATATTACAAAAATTATTACAAAAATTATTACTTTTTTTGTTTTTTGATTGTGGCCTGTAGAGGTGGTTTGGGTGGAGCTTTAGGGTCGTTCGGCCACACATGCATAGAGATACACACAAATATATAATGTTGTCACTTAGCAAGAAACCATTGCCCGTTTAAGCTCTGAGGAAAGGGGTTCTCCCCTAAAATGTGTCAGCCATTCCGTTGGGATATCGGTCGATTTACTTGACATCAGGTCCGGGCTTGTTGATGTTTGGAGAAGTGGACACTGCTGTATTGATTATGCTTTTTATCAATACTCGTTTGTGAGTATCCATTTTGCTTTGTATTCGATTTGAATAAAGCTCTATTAGCCCTTGTACACACGGTCAGAGAATCTGTCGGAATGAGTCTTATCGGACCGCGTCGTCAGATAATCTGACTGTGTGTGGTATGCATCGGACTGATTCCGTCCGAATCTCCGTCCGACCCAATTTTCCAACATGTTGGAAATATTTCCCAACCAACTGGGCCGGACGAACCTAATCCGATCATGTGTAGAGCATTTTCATCGGACCAAGTGCCACGCATGCTCAGATCAAATTCCTACATCAAAGCTATTGGCTACTAGCCTGAATGTAGTCCCATCGTAACAAAATTACGTCATCACGTTCTGAAAGATTGGATTTTTCGCCAACTTGGCCCGACCGTGTGTATGCAACAGTTTCGGACACAATCCGTCGGACTAAATCCGACGGGCACAATCTGACGGATTTGGTTGGCAAAATCTCCGACCGTGTGTACATGGGCTTAGTGGTAATGCACTAGGTCGGTGCGCCCTCCTTTTTTGTTTTGTTTCCCAATTGCAAAGAAGCCAGACAAGAAAGGTGGACAAGTAACATACCGCATGGTGCATAGAGCCATTAACAATATAATTGAGGCAGATAACCCGATCGTGCCCAACCCCCGCACTTTACTAAGTGGAATACCTGCCTCCAGCACCTGCTTTACAGTGATTGATCTTGCAAATGCTTTCTTTTCGGTACCTCTGCACCCAGATTGCTGCCACCTTTTTTAATTTACCTATGATGCCCAAAAGTTAGCATGGACAAGATTGCCCCAAGGCTGTGTGAGTAGCCCCCTCTGAATATAATACTGTGTTAAAGCAAGTATTGGACCAATGGTCCCCCTCACACCCAAACACAGTTTTGCTTCAGTACATAGACAATTTGCTTATTTGTTCTGATACAAATGACATTTGTAGCAGAGAAACAGTAAGCCTTCTCATGTTTCTCTATAACAGTAACACCAAAGTTAGCAAAGATAAGCTGCAATACTGCCAAGAGAAGGTGATCTTCCTGGGTCACTACATTTCACATGGAATCTGTCTCCTAACCCCAGATAGAGTTAAAACTCTACAAAAATTTGAAAAGCCAAGAAATGTACGGCAACTACGTGCCTTCCTGGTGTTAGTGGAATATTGTAGGGACTGGATTCCAAATACATCAGAATTTATGGCTCCTCTATATGAGGCTACCACTAGAAACCCTTTCAAACTCACGTGGGACAATGAATTGCAGATGAAGGAGCTTATTAAAATTTTGTCTGAAGCTCCCACCATTGGTCTTCCCGACTATACTAAGACTTTCTCATTGTTTTATCATGAAGTCAACGAATTTGCTGCAGGTGTACTCACCCAGGCTACATGGAGACAAACAGAGGCCTGTGATGTATGTATCAGCCTCATTAGACCCTGTCATCAAAGGCTTCCCCAGTTGTATCCGAGCCATAGCAACCTGCATTTTGCTGCTAGACAAAGTAACTGAGCTTGTACTAGATTCTGCTCAGTACAGGAAATCATGAATCCTGTAAATACCAGACATGTGTCTGCCAGTAGATTTGACAAGTACCAGTCTGCTCTTTATGCTCCGTCTAATTTAACGTTGTGTTACTTTAAATCCGGCTCCTCTTCTTCCTATAACTGATTATTTTGGGCCTATTTGGAAAGCATGGAACTTTCTGACTAGTGCAGGGAAGCCAGTGAAACATGCAAAACTCATAGAGAAGCTTGTTGAGGCCTTTCAGAGACCAGCAGAAGTTGCCATCTTGAAGGTAAAAGGACATGCAAGAGGAAATGACGTGACAGCAAATGCTTTTGCAGATCAACCGGTAAAGGATGCTGCCCTTATGACATTTGGAGTCACACCCATTGTAGGGGTCGCCCAGGTGGCGGGGACAGATTCCCCCCATCAACAGCAGTGGGATGTAGAAACTTTAAGCCCTTGTACACACGGTCGGACCATGTTGTTGAATAATCCGACCGTGTGTGGGCTCCATCAGACTTTTTTCGTTGGAATGTCCGACCAACAAAGTTTAAGAGCTGGATATAAAATTTTCCGACAACATGATCCAATCGGACTTTGTCCGATCGTTTGTAGAGAATTCCGATCGGACAAAGTCCCACGCATGCTCAGATCAAATTACGAGACCAAAGCTATTGGCTACTAGCCGCAAAGTAGTCCCGTCGCAACGTACAAACGTCATCACGTTCCGAACAATCGGATTTTCCGACAACTTTGTCCGACCGTGTGTATGCAACACCAGTTTCGGACAAAATCTGTCGGGAAAAAATCCGATGGATTTTGTTGTCGGAATGTCCAACTGTGTGTACAAGGGCTAATTCAGTTGCAGAACCAGCCCCTGATGAAGAGAAGGATAAGTGGATCAACTGGCACATGGCATCAGTCATCTTGCTAAGGGCGCAATGGTGGCACTTACTGCTATTGGATAGCACCTAGATTTAGTGTATTTGCAGCCAGGTTTTGTGCTTCATGTCTTGTGCTCTGTACAATGCAGGGAGGCCTGTCCATGTTCCCCAAAAGCATTCTCCTAAGCCAAATTTCCCTTTCCAAATAATTCAAATAGACTCAGATACATTCAGATGCCTAGAATAGGCACCCATGAGTACGCTCTAGTGTGTGTTGACATTTTTTCAGGTTGGCCTGAGTGCTGGCCGGTAGCTAAAGCAAATGCAAAGAAAATTTTCAATGAAATAGTTTGTAGATATGGAGTTCCTGAAACTATGGAGAGTGACAGAGGAACCCATTTTACTGGGGAAGTAATGAAAGAGGTAATGTGAGGCCTTCCAATACAGCAAGCTTCCCATACACCTTATCATCCACAAAGTAGTAGTAAAGTTGAGAGACTTCATGGAATTTTGAAAAACAGATGTGCGAAAATTAAAGCAGATACAGGAAAAGGATGGGTGGAAGCTTTGCCATTAGCCCTATATTCTGTACGAACTACCCCTAAACAACCACATGGGCTGTCCCTCTATGAGATTTTATTTGGAGGGCCACCCAAAACAGGGCTATATTTTCCCCAACAGTTGCAGGCTTCTCACTCAAGTCTGTTAGAATATGTTCAGATTTTGCAAAGAACATTGATTAAAATACATGAAGGTGTTTATAAATCTATCCCGACCCAGATTCTGTTTCAGGTATTCACAGAATCCAACCAGGTGACTGGGTGGTGGTCAAGTGACACGTCAGCTATAGTCGGAGCTAGAGTGGAGTGTAGCTGGACAAACAGGTCTCTTTATTATAGGGCAATAGGCCCATCTACAAGCCTGGATGACCCCCCCCTCTTCCTGCGGGAAATAGTTTTGCATTCATAAATTATGGATGCAGGCATCGGCGTGCGCACAGGGTGTGCTGCGTGTGCCCAGGCACACCCTAATCACCCCATGCGCATTAGTATTATTGCACTGTGTAGCAGCAGGAACATGTGAAAGATCTACCCCTTACTGGCTCTGCCATAAGAGACGTGTCTATGCTCTTCTCTTTCACTGTGACAGCAGAGAGATCAATTTGCCGGGGCCATACATATGTAGACACACACACATGCATGTGTGTTTGAGCTTTAGGGTGCACACCCTAATGCAACAGGCTGGACACACCTATGGATGGAGGTTTTTTACATCCCCAAACACAAACAATACCCATGATAGCAATACCTCTCAACTTCATTGATCTAATCAGGACCAGAATAAATGGCTCATACATAGTCTCCACAGTTAATGAGCACAGATCAGTGACTTTGATGATTTTAAAACAGGTAGACACTCCACAGATTTGTGTAAACATGACATGCCCGTTTAACACTAAATGTACACGGTTGGGCAATTCAGATTGCACCGGAGCAAAGATTATAGTTTATGGAGGTAACATGGACATTCACTGTACTGTTCATTTAAGCACAAGAGACTCCATTTTGTCCTCCTCTGCTTTTGTGTTCTGTAACCTTCACCTAACACACAGAAACATCTCCTACTAAACACTCTCTACTCCCCCCTCCCTTCTCGATGTTTTACTTTTGCAATTGTTCTATTCGCTAGCTTTTAATAATATATTTATATTTGTTAGCTCTTAATAACATATTTCTATTTGTTAGTTTTTAATAACATCTCACACCACCCCTTTCTTATCTATGTATAAAATAACATGTAATAATACATTTTGACACTGAACGGACATTTTAAACACAGTGATTGAGTCCTGTGAATCTGTTCCTGCAGCTGCAGTATTAACTTTGTTTTAGAGTCCCAATCAGAAATCGGTCATAACAATTTTGACGAGTCAGATATCAGGAGTTTGGCAGAGTTTCCAGAAGGAACCGCGCTTTGATCTGGATCATCGGGAACGCAGACATCTAAATGCCGGCTAGGTAAGCTGTCCTTAAGCTTGTTATATTTCTGCCTTTCCTATGTATCCTATCTGTCGGTTCTCAAGGAAACCAGACCACTCTCAGACCTTTCTGGTTGGGTAACGTGTGTGTGTGAATGTGTTTGTGTCCCCCTTCATGGGCTGGACTGTGTGTGGATAGGGAGAATCCTCTGCAGTTCCCTGCGTTGACTCCTTGTGGGCGACCTGGGTCAGAGGTGCATGGTAGGGTCAGATAAAACTCACAGAGAAGAGAAGAGACAAGGAGGGTCTCTTAATGAGTGTTTTGTCTATTGTCATAAACCCCTTCTATCCACGTAGATAAGTGGAGACTTTTCTTGTAAATCTGCAGATTTGCTGTACTATTTGTTTTAGAGGCAAGAGTGTATAGGCACAGATAGAGAAGACTGGCCAGTCATTATGGGCATTAATTTAAGTAAGAGAATGAAGGGAGAGAAGCCTTCAGAAAATGCCCAGCGCAAGATGAGCGCTAGAGAATATATGAACCGAAGGTACGGTTCCGCCTATACTGAGCCCCTAGATAAATGGGTAGAATGGACAAAGGGAACAGCTAAACCTTTAAAATCTGAAGGGACTTTTGATTTACAAGTATGGCAAACTTTTCTGCACGATTATGGCCCACTACTGTGCAGTGAAGGAACGTGGAAAATAGCTTGCACATGGGAGACAGAAGCTAAAGTAGCAAATCAAACTGGCTTGATGGAGATGTTTAATAAAAGTACTGCACAAGTTTACTACGTTTGGCCAGAAGACTCTATGGAGGAAGAACCCCCACCTTATGTGGCTGCCAGTTTGGCTTTAAGGGGTCCACCCACAAAAGCAAAATAATTAGATTACATGGAACACACAAAAGATGAGCTGGGCAATATAGTAGAGAGCAGAGGTTTAACAGCCCCATATCAACCTACAAAGAGGGATTTGGCTCGTATCCTAGAAACAGATGATTGGCATAAATCCAAAGGCACATATGCAAAACTAGATCACTCTGAGCTTACGGCTTTGGCCAGAGAAAGAGAGATAGAGTCGGAACTTCTGGAGCAAACCATAATTTCCAAATTGTGGCAGCAAGATGAAGAGAGAAAGAAGGGAGGTGCCACCCCTTCTGCCCCGGTCATAGATCAATCTGTTGCAGTTTATCCTGTCAGAACCAAATTAGTTTTTGAAGGTAATGCTGTTGACAGTAAGTCTCAAATTAAATGGCATGTATCTTTTAGTCCCCAAGATATGAGAGCCATATTAGAGGGATTGGGAGACCCTAGAAAGAATTCAATTGGGTTTGCAAACAAACTTAGCGCTGCACAGGAAGCATATGAGGCTTCTGCTACTGACATTCATCAGCTTCTTATTAAAGCAGTGGGAAGCAACATGTCTGGTTATATACTTAAAGAATGTGGTGTAGACATCAAAAATCTAGGTAAGATGGTTAGTGGACGGGAGGTTTGTAAGAAATTGAAGGAAAAATTGCCCCAAATATATGGACAAACCAGACATGCTGAATTTATGAATGCTAAGCAAGGGAAAGAGGAGGCATCAGGGGCTTATTGGAGGAGGTTAAGTGATATGGCTGAGGAAGCAGGCATTAAAATAGAGGAAGAGAAGGCGGGAGAAACTGCAAGTCCATCTACACAACTGGTGAAACAAAGGTTTCTTGATGGTTTAATACTCCAGTTGAAAGAAAAGTTGTTCACAGCAAGGCCTGAGGCAGGCAATATGTCTATTCGAGACGTCCTGCCTATCCTGTTATCTATAGAAAACAGGATTAACCAAAAATACAGCAAACCCAAGGTTATGTATGTGGGGAAGCAGAGAGGTAGAGGAAGAGGTAAAGGCAATGTCAGAAATCGTGGCAATCGGGGACCAATCATTTGCTACAATTGTGATGTGGAAGGACACATAACCAAATTCTGCCATCTTCCTGACCGTAGACTGGAAAAGAGCTTAGAGGCACCTCATGCTGATCCCAGTTCTCTGCCAAAAGCAGTGGATCAGGCATAGGAAAATGGCATGCCAGTATCAATCATGTTAAATAGGGGAGACAATGGTCCCGAGGCCAGAGTAAAAGTATTTTTATGAGAACTCCCCTATCCTGGAGGAGAAACAGAATTAACCTGTTTAATAGATACTGGTGCAAGCCGAAGTGTTTTTAATATAGAGGACTTACCTCCAGGATTACTATCTACAGTACAAATGTTATCTCTGGTGTTGGCCTAACCGGGACATCTACTGATTTGGTTGAGTCCAAGCCACTTAAACTCAGGCTGGGACAGCAAACAGAAATTGTCACTAAAGTGTTAGTTTCAGACACAGTTCCTACCAATCTTTTGGGAGCTGATATTTTAAATCAAATTTTAGCAAACATAGACTACACTCCTACAGGAGTCCAAGTGGTCAGTAGTCTGTCAGGAGAAGTTTTAAATACTGCCTGTGGAGTATTTTTAATTCAATACTCCACTCTGCCATTTCCACCAGAATTGAAAGTGATTCCTGCTGAATTATGGGCCACCAGCAAATATGATGTAGGTCTGCTGGATTGCACCCCGGTCATGATAAAAATTAAACCAGGAGCTCATCTCCCACAGATTAAACAGTACCCACTGAGTATTGCTCAGATTGAGGGGATAAAGGATCAAATCACTCAACTGAAAGCAGCAAGGGTTGTTGTACCAATTAAGTCCCAAGTCAATACACCCCTGTTCCCAATTGCAAAGAAGCCAGACAAGAAGGGTGGGCAGGTGACATACCGCATGGTGCATGATTTGAGAGCCATTAACAAAATAATTGAGGCAGATACCCCCATCGTGCCCAATCCCCACACTAAGTGGAATACCTGCCTCCAGCACCTGCTTTACAGTGATTGATCTTGCAAATGCTTTCTTTTCGGTGCCCCTGCACCCAGATTGCTGGCATATTTTTTCTTTTACCAATGATGCCCAAAAATTAGCATGGACAAGACTGCCCCAAGGCTGTGTGAGTAGCCCCTCTGAATATAATACTGCGTTAAAGCAGGTATTGGACCAATTGCCCCCCTCACACCCAAACACAGTTTTGCTTCAGTACATTTGCTTATTTTTTTTTGAATAACATTTTATTGAAAGAGTTAGAACAGTACATAATATCATCATCAGCAGGTATAAGTATATATTTTTGTGTAAAGTACAGTATACAAGGCAAAATAAGATAACCAGACGAGTCTCGCATCATCTTAAAAAAGGCATAAAAAAGAAAGAAAAGGATAAAAAGGAACTTAATCGAGAGCGGACACTAATCCCCTCCCAAGTATGACTAGAAAAATATGAGGAGGCTATAGCTGGATGGATCTAATGACCATAAGGCTCTAAACTAACCTCATATGGCTAACAAAAAAATGCAGTACATAACAAAAGGGAGGATGGGAGAGAGGTAGGAGAGGAGAGGGGGAGGGGGGGGGGCAAAATCCAATACTCCATTTGAAGGGAAACATCCAGTAGTAGAAAGGGTCATGTTCGACAAGGATCCTTGTAGACAAAGGAGAGTTTGTCAAGGTGAGTTCGGTCGTGTGGAGAGAGCTGCGCCCTAATAAAGAGGTCCCATCTTTCGTGGAAGCATTTGGAAGCTTTCCGTTCGTCCAGGTTGGTATTGATCTTGTCCCGAAAAAGGAGCTGTAGGAGGTCTCTTTCGACCTGGGAGATGGAAGGCTTGGCTGTAGAGGTCCAGTTGGCCAGTATGGCCCTTCTTGCTAACAGGAGGCAGATCAAGGACCAATCTTTCCCCGGAGGGCTGGGAGCGGTGGACCAGGGGAGTAGTGTGGGGTCCCAGTGTCCAAAGATGAGGAGGAGCGGGTTCTTGGGGAGCTTCAACAACGTAATCCGGAATATATAAGCCAGAACCTGGTCCCAGAAAGTAGCAATATAGGTGCAAGTCCAGTATCGGTGTACGAGAGAAGGCTTGGGTTGCTGGCACATTGGGCATATTGAGGGCAAAGTTGAGGCTGAGGAAAGTTTAGAAGTAGGAAGAAAAGGAATATGGGCGCGGTGTGTGATTTTCAGCTGTGTTTCCCTCCACGATTCGTTAGGAACCAGATTGTATACTGAATTGAGGCCTTGCAGGATTTTGTCCACTATGTCTTCTTCTGGAAAGTCTTTTGCCCAATTTAACACAGAGGACGAGGCTAAAGAGGGAGTAGTTTTCAAAAGTAAAGGTTTGTATAGGTCAGAAATTTTGCAGGTGTCATTTTGTACGAGTGTTTCAAGGAACGATGGCGCGAACCTTGTGGATTCGTTCCTGCAGGTTTTCTGAAGGAAGCTAACACATTGACCATAATGGAAGGCCGAGGCATCGGGGAGAGAGAATCTTGCGGCTAAAGACCTGAATGATGCTACCCGGCCAGATTCCGGATCACACAGGGAGAAGAAAGTAACGAGTCCCTTTTGGCGCCATTCATCATAGTGCTGTCGTTCCAAACCCAGAGTGAAATTTGGGTTCCCTTGTATCGGGAGTAATTTGGAGATGAAAGGAGACAGACGGAGGCTTTTCCTCACCTCCCTCCAGGCTACGGCAGTGTCTCTCAGCAAGAGGTTATGTTGGTGCGGAGTTGGTATAGATTTCCACTTGCAGTGAAGAAGGGCAGTAAGGGAGTAGGGATGGACCATTGCTGTCTCCAGACAAAAGTTAGAACATTGGGACTTTTGGGCAATCCAATCTAGGCTTACCCGCAGAAGACAAGCTAAATTATACAGTCTAAGGTTAGGAAGACTAATACCACCCTCGGTCCTGGGAAGATGTCGTTTCGAAAAAGCGATGCGTGGTCTTTTGTTTCGCCAAAGAAATTTTGATATTGCAGAGTTCAAAATTTGGATGTCTTTGTGTCTGATAAGTAAAGGTATCGTTTGGAGAGGGTATAGTAGGCGTGCGAAACTGACCATTTTTACCAAGTGGCATCTTCCCAGGAGCGAGAGAGGCAGATCCATCCAGTTTTCCAGTTCCAAAATGATCTTGGCAAAGAGGGGGGGGGGGGGGGTAGTTCAGATGATAGAGGGAGGAAGGGAGTTTCCCTATCTTGATACCCAGGTAAGTGATATGTGACTTTGCTATCGAGAAGATGGAATTTTGAGTCCAGGCCCGGAGGTGGGGGGGGACCGAGGGGCAATATCTCGCTCTTGGAATAGTTAATGCGTAAACCGGAACATTTTCTGAATAGATCGAATGTGTTCTTTATCGTGGGCATATCTGCGGAAGGATTTGCGGAAAATATGAGGACGTCATCTGCAAAGAGTGACATCTTCAGATGTTGCTCCCCTATCTTAATGCCATGAATTGGGGCTACTGTTAACAAGTACCTAGAAAGCGGTTCCAGGGCCAAATTAAAGAGGAGAGGGGATAAAGGGCAGCCTTGCCTCGTGCCCTTATGTAGGCGAAATTCATTTGAGAGCAAGCCAGCTGCAACCAATCTGGCTGCCGGAGAGGTATACATAGATTTTATGAGCTGTAGAAAAGGACCGGTGAAACCCATTTTGTTCAGAACCAGAGACAGCCATTCGATACTAACATTGTCAAAGGCCTTTTCGGCATCAAGAGTAATAATGGCAAAATCCCCGTTTGGGTTACATCTAGCGTGCTCTAGTGCCATCATCAACTTTCTGATGTTGATCGTGGCCGTTCTGCCCTTCACAAAGCCTGACTGGGCAGGGTGAATCAGACAAGGGATGACGTCAGCTAGCCTTGTGGCTATTATTTTGGATAAAATCTTGACATCAAGATTTAGAAGCGAGATGGGCCTATAGGAGCCGGGTTCTAAAGGGTCCTTCCCCTTTTTTTCCAGAAGTTTTACTATTGCCTGATTGCCCGTAGGTAGATAGGGGCCACCCATCCATATGTGTTGGTAAACCTTTTCAAGTGTGGGTGCTAGGAGCGAGTTCAGGGATTTGTAAAATTCACCCGTTAGTCCATCTGGGCCAGGGGCTTTCGAGGATGCTAGAGTCCGGATCGTGTTGGTTATTTCCGCAAGAGATATGGGGGCATTAAGAGAGTCTAGTTGCGAGGGGGATATTTGGGTCAGAGTCACTTTGTCTATAAATTCGTGTGCCGTGCACTCGTCGATGGGTTCGGCCGCATACAACGACGTATAATAGCGCAGCATGGCCGAATTTATGCCCTTTTGCGACGTCGTTATGGAGCCATCCGGCTCCCGGATAGCTGGGATAATAGTTGGGCGGTAGGGACCCCTGCATAGTCGGGCTAGCAGTTTGCCGGCCTTGTTCCCGAATTTATGGAGAGTGGCATCAAAGTGAGCTCTCTTAATCGATTCCAGGGTGTCGGCCCAAGTGTCAAATGACTGCTTGGCTATTCGCCAAGCTATCCGGTTCTCAGGTGTGTCATGGGTATAGAGTGTTCGTTGAGCCTGGTGAAGTCTGGAACTGGCTGTGTTGTAATTAAGGTGAGCGTTCTTTTTGAAGGAGGATGCGTAGGAGATAATGCGTCCCCGAAGGAAAGCTTTCTCTGCGTCCCATAGCAGATTAAGGTTATCCGTATGATCTGCGTTCGTTTGTGTGTACAGTCGCCATTCTTTTGTGATATAGGTGTGGAAATCCGCGTTGTGGTGGAGGAAAGCGGGGAATCGCCAGAGTTTGGGATTTGGATGGATATCAGGAGTCTCTAGAGACACAGAAATAGGGGCATGATCGGAGATAGCAATATCATGTATCTCTGCGTCCGGGATTAATGGGAGTAGATCATGTGAGCTAAATATGTAGTCAATCCTGGTGAATACATTGTGTGGATGTGAGTAAAAAGAGAACTCCCTATCAGTCGGGTGGTGTAAGCGCCATACGTCATGGAGACGAAGGGATTCCATTGTGTCCGCTAGCAATGTGACATTGGTAGGGGTCAGTGAAGAGTCAAGTCATCGTTTCGGTGATTTGTCATCAAGTGGGTGGAATACGGTGTTAAAGTCTCCCCCAACGATTTGGGGTAGTGATGGGTAGCGCAGGAGCCAAGTGGTCAGTGTGTTGAAGAACTGTTTCGTGGGACTATTAGGGGCGTAAATGTTGGATATCACTATTTCTTTTGTCCCTATGCGGACACGAATAGAGAGCAATCTGCCCTGAGTATCCGTGTCCGTTGACAATATGGTACATGGGAGATTCTTGTGTACAAGGATAAGGACTCCTGCTTTACGGTGTAAAGCTTCTGAGCCAGCCACCGCTCCCACCCAGAGTTTCTTCATCCGGACAAAGTCGGGTGAAGAAAGGTGTGTCTCCTGAAGCAAAGCTATATCTGCTTTGAGTCGTTTGAGATGTCGAAGAACCTTCATCCTCTTAGAAGGAGAACGAAGGCCCTTCACATTCCACGAAATTATTCGCAGCATAATGGGATTAGGACTGGGGTATGGTGAGCAAATAGGAAAATCATTGGGATACAGGAAGTTGAGCACAGAGAGTAGTGGTCATCTACACTGGAGCATATGTGTAAGGCCCTAGGAGGGGGGAAGTGAGTACTATTAGTAAATTTAGGGAGTAGAGGGGGAGGAGTAGAGGGGGAGGGGTAGAACTGGAGCATTAACCAAAGATAGGGTAAGCAGAAGTGAACATTATAGCTAACCAACTTCACTTTTTTCCGCATGGGGATCACCGTGAAGACCAGTTCCCATAACCAGCCCAGTATCATGTCAGGGGCTCCCGCCCCTCGGAGATGGGGTATAGGATAACTGCTGGGCATGCGGGATAACAGTGTGTGGAAGCAGGTCTGCACAAAGAAACCCAGGGGGAAGAGGGCATAGCTGTATACACAAAAAGATACCATCAAACACAAGTCATTGAACATAGCATACTATGTTAAGCAATATACCTGTATAGCTATGAACCATTGAAGAATGGTAAAGAGTATAAATAAAATAGAACATAACGAAATAGTGCAACAGACAAAAAAAGAAAGAAAAAAGTCAAATCGGTATGTAGGCAAACAGAACCGTAAATCCGAGCAAGTAGTAACGGATATTACCTGAGAGGTGTGGACTGTCCAGGAGGGAAAGTCCAAAGTCAGAGCACCTAACCCAGGTATGGAGGAAGGCCGAACAGTGCCTTAAAGAAGGAAACACTTGTATGTGGAAACATCGGGGCCAGGCTTCGCCCCTCAGCGCGCGGTCAGGCCATGTTGGGGTGGACCCGAAGCCCTGAAACGTTTGGGAGAGTCTTTTCGGAGAGGCTTCTCTGGTCCAGGGCTCGGTTGATTGGTGGGGCCTTGGGCGTGGGGCTGTGGTGGGAGCCTGAGCGTGACGATTTCAAGTAAGAAGATGCCTCATCCGGGTCTTGAAAGGACAGTTGTTCACCGGAGGGCGTTTTGATCCAGAGGGTAGCCGGGAATGCCAGTGTGAACTTGATTTGCCGCTGGTGAAGTTCTGCACAAATATGTTGAAAGGCTTTGCGTCTTTTGGAGACGTCCACTGAATAGTCGGTAAAAATCAGAATGCGGACTCAATCTATCTGCAGAGATCTGGATTGCCGGTACTGTTGCAGTATGGCTGCTTTGTCCGAGTAATTAAGATACTTGGCTATGATCGGGCGTGGTGATTTGCGTTCCGAGTTGAAGGCACCCACGCGGTGTGCGCGTTCCACGGTGTATGGGCCTCCCAGACCCAGAGCTTCAGGAATGCGACGGGCGCAAAGTTCCATTAAGGCAGATTGATGAAGCGATTCAGGCAAGCCTACAAAACGCAGGTTGCTCCTCCTGGACCTGTTCTCGAGGTCGTCAAGTTTTTCCAGAATGAATTTGTTCGTTCTGTCCTGAGCATGTTCCAGAGATTGCGTCTGGTAAAGTTCCTCTTCAATGGTGGATATGCGATGCTCTGCTTCATTCAGCCTGGATGCATGTTCCCCCAGCTGGGCTTGGATTTTCTGCATGCCTCAGCTGACAGCCTTCTCCACTGATGCAGCTATAATTGGGGAGAGGAGAGCAGCCACAGCTTGTGCCAGGAGTTCCGTGTGGTGGTCCTGTGTCAGTGAAGGCATGAGAGGTTGCTGTATGAAGGTAGAAGTGTCAGGGCTGGATGGAGGAGGGGGGGCCTGGAGCTGTGGCAGTAGTGTGTCTCTTATAGTGGGCTGATGATTGAGCCTTTCTCCTACCTCCATCGCTGGTGCCATCTCCTCAGGCTGGGCCGCACATGCCGGTTCCACGTAGGCCGAAGCGGCGGGGCCGGCCGCGCGGCGGCGGCGCGTACGATCGCGGCCCGGTTTTTTTCAACAAACCGGTCCATCTCGTGGCCGGGGTCGTGGGGGTGGCTGCTGTAGCGATCGGGGCGGAAAAACGCAGATTTTTTAGGTTGATGTAGCGGGCGGTTTGCGGGAGCTGTGAGGAGGACAGCTACTCCATGCGGCGCCAGAACCGGAAGTTACGATTTGCTTATTTTTTCTGATACAAAAGACATTTGTAGCAGAGAAACAGTAAGCCTTCTCATGTTTCTCTATAACAGTAACAACAAAGTTAGCAAAGATAAGCTACAATACTGCCAAGAGAAAGTGATCTTCCTGGGTCACTGCATTTCACATGGAATCCGTCACCTAACCCCAGATAGAGTTACAACTCTACAAAAATTTGAAAAGCCAAGAAATGTACGGCAACTACGTGCCTTCCTGGGGTTAGTGGGTTATTGTAGGGACTGGATTCCAAATGCATCAGAACTTATGGCTCCTCTATATGAGGCTACCACTAGAAACTAGGCATGTGCATTCGTTTTCGTCCGAATGCATTTTCGTCCGAATTTCAGCTTTTTTCGTTTTCGTTTTGACAAACGATAACGAAAGCACAAAATCCGAAAAAACGAAAGATCCGACATAAATAAATGCTTTATTTTCGTTCGTTTTCATTGTTACAACAGTTCGATATAGAATAGGAGATTGGGTCCTGCCCCAGGGGACATGTATCAATGCAAAAAAAAGTTTTAAAAACGGCCGTTTTTTCGGGAGCAGTGATTTTAATAATGATTAAAGTGAAACAATAAAAGTGATATATTACTTTAAATTTCGTGGGGGGGGGGGGGTTGTCTATAGTATGCCTGTGAAGGGGCGCATGTTTCCCGTGCTTAGAATTGTCCCTGCACAAAGTGTCATTTATGCAGGAAAAAAAGTCCTTTAAAATCACTCGCAGCTATAATGAATTGTTGGCTCCGTAATACAGAGAACACTCATTGAAAGTCATTGATAAAAAAAATAAATAAATAGATAAATAAAAAAGCGTGGGGGTCCCCCAAATTCAATTACCAGGCCCTTCAGGTCTGGTATGGATATTAAGGGGAACCCTGCCTCAAATTTAAGAAAAAATTTGACGTGGGGTTCCCCCTAAATATCCATAACCAGACCCTTCAGGTCTGGTATGGATATTAAGGGGAACCCCGCATCAAATTTAAAAAAAAATTGACGTGGGGTTCCCCCTAAAAATCCATACCAGACCCTTTATCCGAGCACGCAACCTGGCAGGCCGCAGGAAAAGAGGGGGGGACGAGAGAGCGGCCCCCCTCCCTCCTGAACCGTACCAGGCCACATGCCCTCAACATTGGGAGGATGCTTTGGGGGTCTGTGACCCCTCAAAGCACCTTGTCCCCATGTTGATGAGGACAAGGGCCTCATCCCCACAACCCTGGCCGGTGGTTGTGGAGGTCTGCGGGCGGGGGGCTTATCAGAATCTGGAAGCCCCCTTTAACAAGGGGACCCCCAGATCCCGCCCCCCCCTGTTTGAAATGGTAAGGGGGTACAAAAGTACCCCTACCATTTCACAAAGAAAGTGTAAAAAATGGTTAAATAAAACAAACACACTTTTGAAAAATTCCTTTATTAAAAATAAAAAAATAAAAAAAAGATTCCAGCGGCGGTAATCCACTCTTGCTATCCAGCGACGGACGGTCATCTCTCCAGCGATGTCTCATCTCATCCAGCGCATTCCGGCGGCTGACGTTTCTTATATACGGAGGGCGGGCCACCCGTCACCTGACCCCGCCCCCCTCTGACGCAAGGGGAAACCCGGGGTTCCCTGTGACGTAGGGGTGACCCGCACCCCTCTGATGTAACACAGGCAGGTTTCCGTTACATCAGAGGGGGGGCGGGGTCACCCATACCCCGATTTTTTCTTAAATTTGAGGCAGGGTTCCCCTTAATATCCATACCAGACCTGAAGGGCCTGGTAATTGAATTTGGGGGACCCCCACGCTTTTTTTTTAATTTATTTATTTATTTTTTTATCAATGACTTTCAATGAGTGTTCTCTGTATTACGGAGCCGACAATTCATTATAGCTGCGAGTGATTTTAAAGGACTTTTTTTCCTGCATAAATGACACTTTGTGCAGGGACAATTCTAAGCATGGGAAACATGCGCCCCTTCACAGGCACACTATAGACAACCCCCCCCTACGAAATTTAAAGGAATATTACACTTTTATTGTTTCACTTTAATCATTATTAAAATCACTGCTCCCGAAAAAACGGACGTTTTTAAAACTTTTTTTTGCATTGATACATGTCCCCTGGGGCAGGACCCGGGTCCCCAAACACTTTTTAGGACAGTAACTTGCAAATTAGCCTTTAAAATTAGCACTTTAGATTTTGAACGTTGGAGTCCCATAGACTTTAATAGGGTTCTAATGTATGCTATATAGTTAGCTCCGTCAAATCTTCTTTATACATTGACAGACACCATAAGCCTTCCAAGACAGATTCGACCGTAATTCATGTGGATTTTCGGACGAATGCAATTTTTGAACGAAAAACGAAATAAATAAAATTGACTTTCGGGAGTAACTAAATAAATTAAGTTTTCGGACGAAAACGAAATTCCTAAACGAAATATTTTACTCTGCACATGTCTACTAGAAACCCTTTCGACCTCACATGGGAAAATGAATTGCAGATGAAGGAGCTTATTAAAATTTTGTCTGAAGCTCCCACCATTGGACTTCCTGACTATGATAAGACTTTCTCACTGTTCTGTTATGAAGTCAATGGATTTGCTGCAGGTGTACTCACCCAGCTACATGGAGACAAACAGAGGCCTGTAATGTATGTATCAGCCTCATTAGACCCTGTCATTAAAGGCTCCCCCAGTTGTATGCGAGCCATAGCAGCCTGCATTTTGCTGCTAGACAAAGTAACTGAGCTTGTACTAGATTCTGCTCTGATCCTGTATGTGCCACATGCAGTACAGGAAATCATGAATCAAGTAAATACCAGACATGTGTCTGCCAGTAGATTTGACAAGTACCAGTCTGCTCTTTTTGCTCCATCGAATTTAGCAATCAAACGGTGTGTTACTTTAAATCCGGCTACTCTTCTTCCTATAATTGATGAGGAAGATGCAACAAATGGTACTGATGTAGAATCAGAGAGTTTTTCTCATGATTGTATGGCTTTGATGGAGGTAGAAAGGGCCTCTGTCACACCAGCAAAAGATGAGCCTTTATCAGATTGTGACACACACTTATTTGTAGATGGTTCCAGATTTTACACTGATGATGGTCAGCCACACACAGGTTTTGCTGTAACCACTACAGACACTATTTTACACCAGGAGGCATTGGCACCCCAGATGTCAGCACAGGAAGCGGAGTTGTGTGCTGTAGTCAAAGCATGTCATCTCCTAGAGCAGTGATGGTGAACCTTTGCACCCCAGATGTTTTGGAACTACATTTCCCATGATGCTCCACTACACTGCAGAGTGGATGAGCATCATGGGAAATGTAGTTCCAAAACATCTGGGGTGCCAAGGTTCGCCATCACTGTCCTAGAGAATCAAAGGGGAAACATTTACGCTGACAGCAGATATGCGTTTGGAATCGCTCACGATTTTGGGCCTATTTGGAAAGCACGGAATTTCCTGACTAGTGCAGGGAAGCCAGTGAGACATGCAAAACTCATAGAGCGGCTATTTGAGGCCTTTCAGAAACCAGCAGAAGTTGCCATCTTGAAGGTAAAAGGGCATGCAAGGGGAAATGACATGACAGCCAGAGGAAACGCTTTAGCGGACCAAGCGGCAAAGGATGCTGCCCTTATGGCATTTGGAGTCACACCCACTGTAGGGGTTGCCCAGGTAGCGGGGACAGATTCCCCTCATCAAGAGCAGTGGGATGTAGAAACTCTAATTCAGTTGCAGAACCAGGTCCCTGATGAAGAGAAGGATAAGTGGAACAAATGTAATGCTACCCAAAATCAGCAGAGCCTGTGGAGCGCTGACAACAGGTGGTGTCTACCCAGGAGTTTGTACCCAGTTTTAGCACAACTGGCACATGGCATCAGTCATCTTGCTAAGGGCGCGATGGTGGCACTTACTGACTGCTATTGGATAGCACCTGGATTTAGTGCATTTGCAGCCAGGTTTTGTGCTTCATGTCTCACTTGTGCTCTGTACAATGCAGGGAGGCCTGTCCATGTTCCCCAAAAGCATTCTCCTAAGCCAGATTTCCCTTTCCAAAGAATTCAAATAGACTACATTCAGATGCCCAGAAAAGGGACCTATGAGTTCGCTTTAGTTTGTATTGACATGTTTTCAAGCTGGCCAGAGTGCTGGCCGGTAGCCAAAGCAAATGCAAAAACAACAGCAAAGAAAATTTTGAATGAAATAGTTTGTAGATATGGAGTTCCTGAAACTATTGAGAGTGACAGAGGAACCCATATTACTGGGGAAGTAATGAAAGAGGTAATGGGAGCCCTTCACATACAGCAAGCTTTCCATACACCTTATCATCCACAAAGTAGTGGTAAAGTTGAGAGACTTAATGGAATTTTGAAAAACAGATGTGCAAAAATTAAAGCAGATACAGGAAAAGGATGGGTGGAAGCTTTGCCATTAGCCCTATATTCTGTACGAACTACCCCTAAACAACCACATGGGCTGTCCCCCTATGAGATTTTGTTTGGAGGGCCACCCAAAACAGGGCTATATTTTCCCCAACAGTTGTAGGCTTCTCACTCTAGTCTCTTAGAATATTTTCAGATTTTGCAAAGAACTTTGAATAAAATACATGAAGGTGTTTATAAATCTATCCCCGACCCAGATTCTTTTTCAGGTATTCACAGAATCCAACCAGGTGACTGGGTGGTGGTCAAGCGACACGTCAGAAAGCCGCTAGAACCAAAATTTGACGGACCGCATTTGGTGCTTTTGACAACCGGTTTGGTCTTCACGGTGATCCCCATGCGGAAAAAAGCGAAGTTGGTTAGCTATAATGTTCACTTCTGCTTACCCTATCTTTGGTTAATGCTCCAGTTCTACCCCTCCCCCTCTACTCCTCCCCCTCTACTCCCTAAATTTACTAATATTACTCACTTCCCCCCTCCTAGGGCCTTACACATATGCTCCAGTGTAGACGACCACTACTCTCTGCGCTCAACTTCCTGTAACCCAATGATTTTCCTATTTGCTCACCATACCCCAGTCCTAATCCCATTATGCTGCAAATAATTTTGTGGAATGTGAAGGGCCTTCGTTCTCCTTCTAAGGGGATGAAGGTTCTTCGACATCTCAAACGACTCAAAGCAGATATAGCTTTGCTTCAGGAGACACACCTTTCTTCACCCGACTTTGTCGGGATGAAGAAACTCTGGGTGGGAGCGGTGGCTGGCTCAGAAGCTTTACGCCGTAAAGCGGGAGTCCTTATCCTTGTACACAAGCATCTCCCATGTACCATATTGTCAACGGACACGGATACTCAGGGCAGATTGCTCTCTATTCGTGTCCGCATAGGGACAAAAGAAATAGTGATATCCAACATTTACGCCCCTAATAGTCCCACGAAACAGTTCTTCAACACACTGACCACTTGGCTCCTGCGCTACCCATCACTACCCCAAATCGTTGGGGGAGACTTTAACACCGTATTCCACCCACTTGATGACAAATCACCGAAACGATGACTTGACTCTTCACTGACCCCTACCAATGTCACATTGCTAGCGGACACAATGGAATCCCTTCGTCTCCATGACGTATGGCGCTTACACCACCCGACTGATAGGGAGTTCTCTTTTTACTCACATCCACACAATGTATTCACCAGGTTTACTACATATTTAGCTCACATGATCTACTCCCATTAATCCCGGACGCAGAGATACATGATATTGCTATCTCCGATCATGCCCCTATTTCTGTGTCTCTAGAGACTCCTGATATCCATCCAAATCCCAAACTCTGGCGATTCCCCGCTTTCCTCCACCACAACGTGGATTTCCACACCTATATCACAAAAGAATGGCGACTGTACACACAAACGAACGCGGATCATACGGATAACCTTAATCTGCTATGGGACGCAGAGAAAGCTTTCCTTCGGGGACGCATTATCTCCTACGCATCCTCCTTCAAAAAGAACGCTCACCTTAATTACAACACAGCCAGTTCCAGACTTCACCAGGCTCAACGAACACTCTATACCCATGACACACCTGAGAACCGGATAGCTTGGCGAATAGCCAAGCAGTCATTTGACACTTGGGCCGACACCCTGGAATCGATTAAGAGAGCTCACTTTGATGCCACTCTCCATAAATTCGGGAACAAGGCCGGCAAACTGCTAGCCCGACTATGCAGGGGTCCCTACCGCCCAACTATTATCCCAGCTATCCGGGAGCCGGATGGCTCCATAACGACGTCGCAAAAGGGCATAAATTCGGCCATGCTGCGCTATTATACGTCGTTGTATGCGGCCGAACCCATCGACGAGTGCACGGCACACGAATTTATAGACAAAGTACTGTAATAATCAGGATATTATATGTATAAAATGAGGTTAGGATGCTGTACAATACTTTTTATTAGCTACATTTTATGTTATGTTGAGATTATGTTAATAAAAAAGAATTTTATTAATTTTACACTTATTTTTAGTGTCCGTTGTTTCTGACTTTACTCTATTGTCATTGGCACTATAAGGGGGCCGTAGAAGTATTGAAAACTGGCCAGTTCAGCAAGGAACAGATTCATTTTGATCGATGGTTGCTTCCACTCCAGACAAGTCAATCTAGCGATCGGCTTCTCTCAAACAAGTGTGTTGGAAAATTTTCATTTGATCAGCGGCATGTAGCCAATTGGCTACTATTCAGTGCATTCTGACTGCAGTTAGGCCCCCACGGTCAGATTACAATAGAAAAGTGGGGAGGATTCCTCCATCCACTTTGCCTGTTTTTTTATTTTTTATTAGTAATCTGGCTGATTGAAAAAAAAAAAAAAAAGATCCATCTATGGTCAGATTTAAGTCAGATGTTGTATTAGGAAATTTACACAAAATATTGGTAGCACAGTCGAGTGAGATGAACCGCCCAGATTGGAATTCATAATGGATCAGGCAGATTGACTGGGAAAGGGAATTATGTGAATCCTTTGAGACCTATCTACTCAGGTAATCTGGTAAAGAGGGAAATAAAGTCATATTGACTGTTGTGTTTTGCCCCCGCATATGGACTACCCACCCCTTCACTCTCCAGTCATTAGGTGAATTGCCCAATTTGTGAGATTGATTTTTTTTAAAGATTGTCTAAGTGCTCATAGTCCAACTTTTAACTTTGGCCAAAAAAAAAGACTCAGCATAAGATCAAATATGAGCAATTAAGTTAAAGTGTAAGTAAACCCTCCTATCGCTTTCAGCCAAGGAAGCTGCCATCTTTTCCTCTGTTTAAACTACAACTGCCATTAGGGATGAGCTTTGAGTTCGAGTCGAACTCATGTTCGACTCGAACATTGCCTGTTCGCCTGTTCAGCGAACAGTGAACAATTTGGGCTGTTCGCGGCAAATTCGAGTGTTCTCAAACTCATTGAGTGTTCTCTGTATTACGGGGAGCCGACAATTGAAAGTGATTTTAAAATACTTTTTTTCCTTGCGAAATGACACTTTGTGCAGGGACAGTTCTAAGCACGGGAAACATGAGCCCCTTCACAGGCATACTATAGACACCCCCAGGTACCACATTTAAAGGAATATTACACTTTTATTGTTTCACTTTAATCATTATTAAAATCACTGCTCCTGAAAAAACGGCCATTTTTAAAACTTTTTTTGCATTGATCCATGTCCCCTGGGGCAGGACCCAGGTCCCCAAACACTTTTTAGGACAGTAACTTGCATATTAGCCTTTAAAATTAGCACTTTAGATTGTGAACGTTTGAGTCCCATAGACTTTAATAGGGTTCTAAAGTTCACACGAAGTTTAGATCTGTTCGCAGATTCTGGTGTGAATAGAACAGGGGGGTGTTTGGCTCATCCTTAACTGCCATTATGCTGCACATGTAATCAGTTATGACAGCAGCCATTGGATGGTTTGACAGTTTGGTTGAGAGCACAACCAACGGGAGTGTTACATTTCCGGCACGTACTGGAAATGAAACAGTTTTATGGATGGGTTTAGTTCTGCTTTAACCATTTAAGTTCCTACCTTTTATACCTCTAATGAACCAGAGCAATTTTTACATTTACACTATGGGCCTGTTTATTTGGTGATTCATTTGTCATAGCCTATTACAGTGATTCTCACCCAGGGTTCCGTGGCATGCTCCAACAGCCAAGTAAACAACTCCCCTAGACCAGCGCGCACAGCTCTCTGTCAGTTGATCTCTGGAGATTGCAGTGAGCAGACTTGTATTTGTTTGCTCCCTGAGTATTCATTGTAGAACAATGAGAACATTATATAGCCAGTAGTTTCAATACTAAAGAGAAAAAGAGAAACTTTCACACAAACAAATATACACTTATTGAGATTTCTTTTTTAACCAAAGACATGTAGCAGAATAAGTTTTGCACCAAAATTTATAAGGAAATTTGATTTATTTTTTATTTTTTTATTGATGGATGTGTACAGTGAACAGCTCTATTCTGAACACTAAAGGATATTCTTGACTTTGATCTGGTCGCACTGTATCTTTGCGAACAGCCAAAGCAGGTGCTAACTTCCCAATATAACATGTACCTGAGACATTAATAGGAAGCCAGGCGTAAACTTTATCTCCACATATATAATATAACCCTCTACGTATGGATGGTATGCCTGCTCCTAAAAAAACTGGAAGCAATAACATGGAATCTCAGGTAACTGATATTTTCACATATTGGGAACTGTGAGCATTTTTTTTTTTTTTCCAAAGAGTGAGCAATTTTTACTATAAAGGGTTCTATTTAGTTCTGGATCTGGGATATAATTGTAGCACTGACCCCCGAAGGAGCTGCTGGTTTGATTGGGCCCACCCTCACCCTCTCCTCCATGATCTGTGTCCAGGGGTTCCCGTGGTAGATGGCCCAGTAAACTCAGAGACTGACGACAGATCCGCATAAAGGGATTTTTATTTGCAAAACGTAGACAACGCACAGTCTCTCAAAATAGGATCAGAGGGTTAGGAAGGAAGTTCAGGTACTCTTAGAGTCAAAGTCAAATAATGAAGGACTTGCTTACTTTGACTAAATCCAAAGAATAGCCATTTACAACTGGATGTTCACTCAAGTTGGATAGTCCCTCTCTCACAAGGCCTAGCAGCCAACAAGGTGCTTTACTCACGAACAAGTCCCTGGCACCGACGTTGTTGCAGAACATACAGGAATACGTCTCTGCCACAGACGGTGTTGTAGACTTCAGGAAACAAACACTTATGGAACACTCATGTGATACCTGGATCTTTCAGCCAGCTTGGCGATACCCACAAGACTGGATTCACTTAGGTACTTCAGCCCTTCCAGGCTCTTGCTAAGAAACCAACCCATACGTGGTCTTCTTCTGAAGAGTCCTCCCCTGGATAGCTATGAAGTTACTGGGCCTCTCCAACTACCGGAGATGGCACCGGACCACCTCGGAATCTTGCTTTAGTTTCCTTGCCTCGAGCTAGCCAGCCCCGAGACAATAAGTCGGGTGGATCTGCACCCCATGCCATGGAGTCAGAACATCCTTCTGGATTGGAACCTCGAACCACTTGATATCCGCATCTTAAGTACCCTCTTCCAGAAAGCACAGCAAGAGTGACACTCCCACTGGGCAGGCTCCGAAAGAGAATAAACTTAAACCACCCAACTAGACTGTGGTTCCATGCCTGTCAGAAGAGACAGCACCCCCTGTGGCCAGGCTGAACATCCTATAGTCCAGTCAGACTGATGCTGAAGTCCAAATTTAGAACAATTGTACCTGAACCAAACTGCAGTTCAGGTGTAACCGTAACTTTCAAAAAGCATAGCGCAAGTTCTTCAGGAGTCGGCGCTACATAATAATATTGAGCATAGTTTCCTCTGTTATGACTGATTTCTGATTGGGACTCTAAAACAAAGTTAATACTGCAGCTGCAGGAACAGATTCACAGGACTCAATCACTGTGTTTAAAATGTCCGTTCAGTGTCAAAATGTATTATTACATGTTATTTTATACATAGATAAGAAAGGGGTGGTGTGAGATGTTATTAAAAACTAACAAATAGAAATATGTTATTAAGAGCTAACAAATAGAAATATATTATTAAAAGCTAGCGAATAGAACAATTGCAAAAGTAAAACATCGAGAAGGGAGGGGGGAGTAGAGAGTGTTTAGTAGGAGAGGTTTCTGTGTGTTAGGTGAAGGTTACAGAACACATTTCAGCAGTGAGGACAAAATGGAGTCTCTTGTGCTTAACCACTTGCCGACCGCCTCACGCCGATGTACGTCGGCAGAATGGCACGGGCAGGCATAAGCACGTACATGTACGTGATTTGCCTCCCGCGGGTCGGGGGCCCGATCGGGCCCCCGCCCGGTGCCTGCGGCGGTCGGTTTTCGTTCGGGAGCGATCCCGGACGAGGGGACGGCCATTCATTCATGGCCACCCCCTCGCGATCGCTCCCGACGAATGGAAATCCCCGGTGACATCACTTCCTCTCCTGTAATGTAAACACAGGAGAGGAAGTGATGTATTCTCTCCTCCGTGTCGGTATTTTTCGTTCCGACACGGAGGAGAGCGGATCAGTGAGTTGCACCAACACATCCCACACACAGTAGAACATGCCAGGCACACTCACACCCCCCCTTTACCCCCCGATCACCCCCCCAATTACCCCTGCCCCCCCAGTCACAGTGACACCAATGTCATTTTTTTTTTTTTTTTTTTTTTTTGCATTGGTGTCATTTGTGACTGTAATAACTGTTAGGGCAGTTAGGGTTAGCCCCCTTTAGTTCTAATGTACCCCCCTAACCCCCCCAATAAAGGTTTAACCCCGTGATCACCCCCCGTCGCCAGTGTCACTAAGGCTGGGTTCACATTGCAGCGGTTTATGAGAACGAATGTGATTCGCACCGCACTGCAGTGCAAATCACATCCGATCTCTGTGCGATTCGAGTTCAGCCATTCGCCGCACCCGCCACACCCGCCGCACCCGCCGCAAATTCGCACGGGACCCTTTTTTTGGCCCGCAGCAGAATCGGATCGCATGGGTGTTCACACCATGCGATCCGAGTTTGCAGATCGCACTGCGATATGCGAACTGATCTGGGGGTGTCAGTAACATTTCACTGACACTCCCAGCAGTTCGCATAGGGCAGTGTGAACTGCCGCCGGGAGGCATGCGATGCGGGAACCCGCCGCGGATTCGCGGCGTTTCCGCATCGCTCCAGTGTGAACCCAGCCTAATAAGCGATCATTTTTCTGATCGCCGTATTAGTGTCACAGGTGACGCTAGTTAGGCAGGTAGGTATTTAGGTTCGCCGCAGCTTTTTATAGCGCTAGGGACCCCCATATACTACCGCATAAAGCCCCCTGATTGCCCCCTAGTTAACCCTTTCACCAGTGATCACCATATAACTGTTACAGGTGACGCTGGTTGGTTAGTTATTTTTTTATAGTTTCAGGGCACCCGCCATTTATTACCTAATAAAGGTTTAACCCCCTGATCACCCGGCAGGTGTCATTTGTGACTAATAACTGTTAGGGCAGTTAGGGTTAGCCCCCTTTAGTTCTAAGGTACCCCCCTAACCCCCCCAATAAAGGTTTAACCCCGTGATCACCCCCCGTCGCCAGTGTCACTAAGGCTGGGTTCACATTGCAGCGGTTTATGAGAACGGATGTGATTCGCACCGCACTGCAGTGCAAATCACATCCGATCTCTGTGCGATTCGAGTTCAGCTATACAGATAGTATGGCTGAATTCGTGTCGCACCCGCCGCACCCGCCGCAAACTCGCACGGGACCCTTTTTTTGGTCCGCAGCAGAATCGGATCGCATGGGTGTTCACACCATGCGATCCAAGTTTGCAGATCGCACTGCGATATGCGAACTGATCTGGGGGTGTCATTAACATTTCACTGACACTCCCAGCAGTTCGCATAGGGCAGTGTGAACTGCCGCCGGGAGGCATGCGATGCGGGAACCCGCCGCGCATTCGTGGCGTTCCCGCATCGCTCCAGTGTGAACCCAGCCTAATAAGCGATCGTTTTTCTGATCGCTGTATTAGTGTCACAGGTGACGCTAGTTAGGCAGGTAGGTATTTAGGTTCGCCGCAGCTTTTTATAGCGCCAGGGACCCCCATATACTACCGCATAAAGCCCCCTGATTGCCCCCTAGTTAACCCTTTCACCAGTGATCACCATATAACTGTTACAGGTGACGCTGGTTGGTTAGTTATTTTTTTATAGTTTCAGGGCACCCGCCATTTATTACCTAGTCTCACTAGTGTACCCCTAAATTTAGGGGTGTCTACTTTCTAAAATGGGGTCATTTGGGGGGGGGGGTTTGTGCCATCTTGGCATTTTATGGCCTTCAAAACTGTAACGCCCTTAGAAAGCCTGAAGGCGGTGCTTGGTTTTTGGGGCCCCGTACGCGGCTAGGCTCCCAAAAAGTCCCACATATGTGGTATCCCCGTACTCAGGAGAAGCAGCAGAATTTATTTTGGGGTGTCATTTCACATATGCCCATGGCATGCGTGAGCAATATATCATTTAGTGACAACTTTGTGAAAAAAAAAAAAAGTTTGTAATTTTCCCGCAACTTGTGGCAAAATATAAAATATTCCATGGACTCAACATGCCTCTCAGCAAATAGCTTGGGGTGTCTACTTTCTAAAATGGGGTCATTTGTGGGGGTTTTGTGCCATCTTGGCATTTTATGGCCTTCAAAACTGTAATAGGTAGTGAGAAGTGAACTCAAAAAATTACGCCCTTAGAAAGCCTGAAGGCGGTGCTTGGTTTTCGGGGCCCCGTACGCGGCTAGGCTCCCAAAAAGTCCCACATATGTGGTATCCCCGTACTCAGGAGAAGCAGCAGAATTTATTTTGGGGTGTCATTTCACATATGCCCATGGCATGCATGAGCAATATATCATTTAGTGACAACTTTGTGAAAAAAAAAAAAAAAAAAAAAAAGTTTGTAATTTTCCCGCAACTTGTGGCAAAATATAAAATATTCCATGGACTCAACATGCCTCTCAGCAAATAGCTTGGGGTGTCTACTTTCTAAAATGGGGTCATTTGTGGGGGTTTTGTGCCATCTTGGCATTTTATGGCCTTCAAAACTGTAATAGGTAGTGAGGCGTGAAATCAAAAATTTACGCCCTTAGAAAGCCTGAAGGCGGTGCTTGGTTTTCGGGGCCCTGTACGCGGCTAGGCTCCCAAAAAGTCCCACATATGTGGTATCCCCGTACTCAGGAGAAGCAGCAAAATTTATTTTGGGGTGTCATTTCACATACGCCCATAGCATGTGTGAGCAATATATCATTTAGTGACAACTTTGTGTAAAAAAAAAAAAAAAATTTTTTTTTTGTCATTATTCAATCGCTTGAGGCAAAAAAATAAAATATTCAATGGGCTCAACATGCCTCTTATCAATTTCCTTAGGGGGTCTACTTTCCAAAATGGGGTCATTTGGGGGGGTTTTGTACTGCCCTGTCATTTTAGCACCTCAAGAAATGAGATAGGCAGTCGTAAACTAAAAGCTGCGTAAATTCCAGAAAACGTACCTTAGTTTGTAGATGTGACAACTTTTGCGCAAACCAATAAATATACAATTATTGACTTTTTTTTTACCAAAGACATGTGGCTGAATACATTTTGGCCTAAATGTATGACTAAAATTGAGTTTATTGGATTTTTCTAATAACAAAAAGTAGAAAATATCATTTTTTTTCAAAATTTGCGGTCTTTTTACGTTTATATCTCAAAAAATAAAAATCGCAGAGGCAATCAAATACCATCAAAAGAAAGCTCTATTTGTGGGAAGAAAAGGACGCAAATTTTGTTTGGGTACAACATTGCATGACCGCGCAATTACCAGTTAAAGCAGCGCAGTGCCAAAGTGTAAAAAGACCTCTGGTCATTTACCAGCAAAATGGTCCGGTCTGAAAGTGGTTAAATGAACAGTACAGTGAATGTCCATGTCATTTCCCTCCTTTTGTTTATTTGACATCATTCTTCTCCGCGTTACATTCAGCCGATTGCTGGTAACTCCTGTTACATTGGCGCAGAGAGACGGCACAATAATGGGTTCATCGGGGCTGGTGGACCATTTGTCGGTACAGCGGGTAGTCACACAGAGGAATAGCCTGATGAGGAAGTAAATAACAAATATGAGAAATAAGAACATCACAATGTAAGCGCCTAGTTTCTGTAACCATGTTGCTATACCATATAAAAAGTCACCAAAACCTCCTAAAGCCTTAAAGGGGTTCCATCCATCTTTAGCAATATCTCTGGCCTTATTCTGTAGTTCTTTTATCTTAGCAAGATGTCCTTTAATAATGTCCTCATTATCAGAAATGTATATACAACAGTCGGTGCGAAATAACTTACACATCCCACCTTTAGCTGCAGTGGGAAAATTCAGCGTTAATCTGTGCTCTAATACTACTTTTTTAATCTGAGCCATTTCTTCACTTAATAAACCTATATCAGTGGTAGTAAGGTTAATAATCTCATCTAAAATTCTAGTGTAATTATTTATTCTTTTCATTGCTTCAATTCCCCATCCTGTCCAGGAAGGGAACCATGACCATGCCATGTCGCCTTCAGTGAACAGCTCTCTTCTGAACACTAAAGGGTATTCTGGACTTTGATCTGGTCGCACTGTATCTTTGCGAACAGCCAAAGCAGGTGCTAACTTCCCAATATAACATGTACCTGTAACATTAGTAGGAAGCCAAGCGTAAGCTTTATTTCCACATATATAATATAACCCTCTACGTATGGACGGTATGCCTGCGCCTAAGAAACTGGAAGCAATAACATGGAATCTCAGGTAACTGATATTTTCACATATTGGGAACTGTGAACAATTTGTACTATAAAGGGTTCTATTTAGTTCTGGATCTGGGATATAATAATATTGACCATGGTTTCCTCCATAAACTGTAATCTTTGCTCCGGTGCAATCTGAATTGCCCAACCGTGTACATTTAGTGTTAAACGGGCATGTAATGTTTAAACAAATCTGTGGAGTGTCTATCTGTTTTGAAACCATCAAAGTTACTGATCTGTGCTCATTAGCTGTGGAGACTATGTATGAGCCATTTATTCTGGTCCTGTTTAGATCAGTGAATTTGAGAGGCATTGCTATCATGGGTATTGTTCCTGTTTGGGGATGTAAGTGAGAACACACCCAGCAGTCACTAGCGTTGCTATGGGTTGCATACAATTTTAACATTTGTATGAAAGGGTTATGTTTCCATGTCTCAGTTCTCACAAACAACAAAAAGAAAAAGAACAACATCATAATTTTTTCAAAGGATATCATCACTTCAGGATTTTCTTGCAGTGACTGGCGTGAATCCAGGAGGGCTTTCCTTCCAACTGGACAGCGGAACCGGTTGTCAAAAGCACCAAATGCGGTCTGTCAAATTTTGGTTCTAGCGGCTTTCTGACGTGTCACCTGGTTGGATTCTGTGAATACCTGAAAAAGAATCTGGGTCGGGGATAGATTTATAAACACCTTCATGTATTTTATTCAAAGTTGTTTGCAAAATCTGAAAATATTCTAAGAGACTAGAGTGAGAAGCCTACAACTGTTGGGGAAAATATAGCCCTGTATTGGGTGGCCCTCCAAACAAAATCTCATAGGGGGACAGCCCATGTGGTTGTTTAGGGGTAGTTCGTACAGAATATAGGGCTAATGGCAAAGCTTCCACCCATCCTTTTCCTGTATCTGCTTCATAACAGAACAGTGAGAAAGTCTTATCATAGTCAGGAAGTCCAATGGTGGGAGCTTCAGACAAAATTTTAACCACTTGCCGACCGCCTAACGCCGATGTACGTCGGCAGAATGGCACGGGCAGGCATAAGCACGTACATGTACGTGATTTGCCTCCCGCGGGTCGGGGGCCCGATCGGGCCCCCGCCCGGTGCCTGCGGCGGTCGGTTTTCGTTCGGGAGCGATCCCGGACGAGGGGACGGCCATTCATTCATGGCCACCCCCTCGCGATCGCTCCCGACGAATAGAAATCCCCGGTGACATCACTTCCTCTCCTGTAATGTAAACACAGGAGAGGAAGTGATGTATTCTCTCCTCCGTGTCGGTATTTTTCGTTCCGACACGGAGGAGAGCGGATCAGTGAGTTGCACCAACACATCCCACACACAGTAGAACATGCCAGGCACACTCACACCCCCCCTTTACCCCCCGATCACCCCCCCAATTACCCCTGCCCCCCAGTCACAGTGACACCAATGTCATTTTTTTTTTTTTTTTTTTTTTTTTTTGCATTGGTGTCATTTGTGACTGTAATAACTGTTAGGGCAGTTAGAGTTAGCCCCCTTTAGTTCTAATGTACCCCCCTAACCCCCCCAATAAAGGTTTAACCCCGTGATCACCCCCCGTCGCCAGTGTCACTAAGGCTGGGTTCACATTGCAGCGGTTTATGAGAACGAATGTGATTCGCACCGCACTGCAGTGCAAATCACATCCGATCTCTGTGCGATTCGAGTTCAGCCATTCGCCGCACCCGCCGCACCCGCCACACCCGCCGCACCCGCCGCAAATTCGCACGGGACCCTTTTTTTGGCCCGCAGCAGAATCGGATCGCATGGGTGTTCACACCATGCGATCCGAGTTTGCAGATCGCACTGCGATATGCGAACTGATCTGGGGGTGTCAGTAACATTTCACTGACACTCCCAGCAGTTCGCATAGGGCAGTGTGAACTGCCGCCGGGAGGCATGCGATGCGGGAACCCGCCGCGGATTCGCGGCGTTTCCGCATCGCTCCAGTGTGAACCCAGCCTAATAAGCGATCATTTTTCTGATCGCCGTATTAGTGTCCCAGGTGACGCTAGTTAGGCAGGTAGGTATTTAGGTTCGCCGCAGCTTTTTATAGCGCCAGGGACCCCCATATACTACCGCATAAAGCCCCCTGATTGCCCCCTAGTTAACCCTTTCACCAGTGATCACCATATAACTGTTACAGGTGACGCTGGTTGGTTAGTTATTTTTTTATAGTTTCAGGGCACCCGCCATTTATTACCTAATAAAGGTTTAACCCCCTGATCACCCGGCGGGTGTCATTTGTGACTAATAACTGTTAGGGCAGTTAGGGTTAGCCCCCTTTAGTTCTAAGGTACCCCCCTAACCCCCCCAATAAAGGTTTAACCCCGTGATCACCCCCCGTCGCCAGTGTCACTAAGGCTGGGTTCAGATTGCAGCGGTTTGAGAACGGATGTGATTCGCACTGCAGTGCAAATCACATCCGATCTCTGTGCGATTCGAGTTCAGCCATTCGCCGCACCCGCCACACCCGCCGCACCCGCCGCAAATTCGCACGGGACCCTTTTTTTGGCCCGCAGCAGAATCGGATCGCATGGGTGTTCACACCATGCGATCCGAGTTTGCAGATCGCACTGCGATATGCGAACTGATCTGGGGGTGTCAGTAACATTTCACTGACACTCCCAGCAGTTCGCATAGGGCAGTGTGAACTGCCGCCGGGAGGCATGCGATGCGGGAACCCGCCGCGCATTCGTGGCGTTCCCGCATCGCTCCAGTGTGAACCCAGCCTAATAAGCGATCGTTTTTCTGATCGCTGTATTAGTGTCACAGGTGACGCTAGTTAGGCAAGTAGGTATTTAGGTTCGCCGCAGCTTTTTATAGCGCCAGGGACCCCCATATACTACCGCATAAAGCCCCCTGATTGCCCCCTAGTTAACCCTTTCACCAGTGATCACCATATAACTGTTACAGGTGACGCTGGTTGGTTAGTTATTTTTTTATAGTTTCAGGGCACCCGCCATTTATTACCTAGTCTCACTAGTGTACCCCTAAATTTAGGGGTGTCTACTTTCCAAAATGGGGTCATTTGGGGGGGGTTTGTGCCATCTTGGCATTTTATGGCCTTCAAAACTGTAACGCCCTTAGAAAGCCTGAAGGCGGTGCTTGGTTTTCGGGGCCCCGTACGCGGCTAGGCTCCCAAAAAGTCCCACATATGTGGTATCCCCGTACTCAGGAGAAGCAGCAGAATTTATTTTGGGGTGTCATTTCACATATGCCCATGGCATGCGTGAGCAATATATCATTTAGTGACAACTTTGTGAAAAAAAAAAAAAAAAAAAAAAAGTTTGTAATTTTCCCGCAACTTGTGGCAAAATATAAAATATTCCATGGACTCAACATGCCTCTCAGCAAATAGCTTGGGGTGTCTACTTTCTAAAATGGGGTCATTTGTGGGGGTTTTGTGCCATCTTGGCATTTTATGGCCTTCAAAACTGTAATAGGTAGTGAGGAGTGAAGTCAAATATTTACGCCCTTAGAAAGCCTGAAGGCGGTGCTTGGTTTTCGGGGCCCCGTACGCGGCTAGGCTCCCAAAAAGTCCCACATATGTGGTATCCCCGTACTCAGGAGAAGCAGCAGAATTTATTTTGGGGTGTCATTTCACATATGCCCATGGCATGTGTGAGCAATATATCATTTAGTGACAACTTTGTGAAAAAAAAAAAAAAAAAAAAAAAGTTTGTAATTTTCCCGCAACTTGTGGCAAAATATAAAATATTCCATGAACTCAACATGCCTCTCAGCAAATAGCTTGGGGTGTCTACTTTCTAAAATGGGGTCATTTGTGGGGGTTTTGTGCCATCTTGGCATTTTATGGCCTTCAAAACTGTAATAGGTAGTGAGAAGTGAACTCAAAAATTTACGCCCTTAGAAAGCCTGAAGGCGGTGCTTGGTTTTCGGGGCCCCGTACGCGGCTAGGCTCCCAAAAAGTCCCACATATGTGGTATCCCCGTACTCAGGAGAAGCAGCAGAATTTATTTTGGGGTGTCATTTCACATACGCCCATAGCATGTGTGAGCAATATATCATTTAGTGACAACTTTGTGTAAAAAAAAAAAAAAAATTTTTTTTTTGTCATTATTCAATCGCTTGAGGCAAAAAAATAAAATATTCAATGGGCTCAACATGCCTCTTATCAATTTCCTTAGGGGGTCTACTTTCCAAAATGGGGTCATTTGGGGGGGTTTTGTACTGCCCTGCCATTTTAGCACCTCAAGAAATGAGATAGGCAGTCGTAAACTAAAAGCTGCGTAAATTCCAGAAAACGTACCTTAGTTTGTAGATGTGACAACTTTTGCGCAAACCAATAAATATACAATTATTGACTTTTTTTTTACCAAAGACATGTGGCTGAATACATTTTGGCCTAAATGTATGACTAAAATTGAGTTTATTGGATTTTTCTAATAACAAAAAGTAGAAAATATCATTTTTTTTCAAAATTTGCGGTCTTTTTACGTTTATATCGCAAAAAATAAAAATCGCAGAGGCAATCAAATACCATCAAAAGAAAGCTCTATTTGTGGGAAGAAAAGGACGCAAATTTTGTTTGGGTACAACATTGCATGACCGCGCAATTACCAGTTAAAGCAGCGCAGTGCCAAAGTGTAAAAAGACCTCTGGTCATTTACCAGCAAAATGGTCCGGTCTGAAAGTGGTTAATAAGCTCCTTCATCTGCAATTCATTTTCCCATGTGAGGTCAAAAGGGTTTCTAGTAGACATGTGCAGAGTAAAATATTTCGTTTCGGAATTTCGTTTTCGTCCGAAAACTTAATTTATTTAGTTACTCCCGAAAGTCAATTTTATTTATTTCGTTTTTCGTTCAAAAATTGCATTCGTCCGAAAATCCACATGAATTACGGTCGAATCTGTCTTGGAAGGCTTATGGTGTCTGTCAATGTATAAAGAAGATTTGACGGAGCTAACTATATAGCATACATTAGAACCCTATTAAAGTCTATGGGACTCCAACGTTCAAAATCTAAAGTGCTAATTTTAAAGGCTAATTTGCAAGTTACTGTCCTAAAAAGTGTTTGGGGACCCGGGTCCTGCCCCAGGGGACATGTATCAATGCAAAAAAAAGTTTTAAAAACGGCCGTTTTTTCGGGAGCAGTGATTTTAATAATGATTAAAGTGAAACAATAAAAGTGTAATATTCCTTTAAATTTCGTAGGGGGGGTTGTCTATAGTTTGCCTGTGAAGGGGCGCATGTTTCCCGTGCTTAGAATTGTCCCTGCACAAAGTGTCATTTATGCAGGAAAAAAAGTCCTTTAAAATCACTCGCAGCTATAATGAATTGTCGGCTCCGTAATACAGAGAACACTCATTGAAAGTCATTGATAAAAAAATAAATAAATAAATTTTAAAAAAAGCGTGGGGGTCCCCCAAATTCAATTACCAGGCCCTTCAGGTCTGGTATGGATATTAAGGGGAACCCTGCCTCAAATTTAAGAAAAAATTTGACGTGGGGTTCCCCCTAAATATCCATAACCAGACCCTTCAGGTCTGGTATGGATATTAAGGGGAACCCCGCGTCGAATTTAAAAAAAAATTGACGTGGGGTTCCCCCTAAAAATCCATACCAGACCCTTTATCCGAGCACGCAACCTGGCAGGCCGCAGGAAAAGAGGGGGGGACGAGAGAGCGGCCCCCCCTCCCTCCTGAACCGTACCAGGCCACATGCCCTCAACATTGGGAGGATGCTTTGGGGGTCTGTGACCCCTCAAAGCACCTTGTCCCCATGTTGATGAGGACAAGGGCCTCATCCCCACAACCCTGGCCGGTGGTTGTGGAGGTCTGCGGGCGGGGGGCTTATCAGAATCTGGAAGCCCCCTTTAACAAGGGGACCCCCAGATCCCGCCCCCCCCTGTTTGAAATGGTAAGGGGGTACAAAAGTACCCCTACCATTTCACAAAGAAAATGTAAAAAATGGTTAAATAAAACAAACACACTTTTGAAAAATTCCTTTATTAAAAATAAAAAAATAAAAAAAAGATTCCAGCGGCGGTAATCCACTCTTGCTATCCAGCGACGGACGGTCATCTCTCCAGCGATGTCTCATCTCATCCAGCGCAGCGATCCATCCTTCTTCTGTCTCCTCCACGGAGACACTACAGGCATTCCGGCGGCTGACGTTTCTTATATACGAAGGGCGGGGCCACCCGTCACCTGACCCCGCCCCCCTCTGACGCAAGGGGAAACCGGGGTTCCCCGTGACGTATGGGTGACCCCGCCCCCCCTCTGATGTAACGGAAACCTGCCTGTGTTACATCAGAGGGGTGCGGGTCACCCCTATGTCACAGGGAACCCCGGGTTTCCCCTTGCGTCAGAGGGGGGCGGGGTCAGGTGACGGGTGGCCCCGCCCTCCGTATATAAGAAACGTCAGCCGTCGGAATGCCTGCAGTGTCTCCGTGGAGGAGACAGAAGAAGGATGTATTCGCTGCGCTGGATGAGATGAGACATCGCTGGAGAGATGACCGTCCGTCGCTAGATAGCAAGAGTGGATTACCGCCGCTGGAATCTTTTTTTTTTTTTTTTTTTTTTTTTTTAACGACAATTTTATTGAAGAGAAATAGTAGGCACAAAAGTATAAATGCGGAAACGTACAAAGAGAGATCCCCAACAATTGGAGAGTTAAGATGTCAACAAACGTACAGATAACATATCAAATAAAACAAGCAATGAGTTTGATAAGGCAATGCATATAGAAAGACCCTAATTGGGGGGGGGGGGGTGAGTAGGCATTAAGAAGGGCATAAGAGGGGTTTGGAATTGTCCGCAACTTGAAGCTATGAAGATAGCTGCCTTGGTCAGGTAAGGGAATCCATCTGGGGGATACAGGCTGGGCCCAAGGAGCGAGGAGGTGGATCCTTTCCAAAAAGAGTCTAGGGGTAACTGATAGGACAAGTCAGGTAATGAGTTTCTTAGGTAGTATCGTGCGGTAGCTAGATAGAGCGGCCTGGGTAGGGTCTGCATTGGTAGAGTGTTGGGGGTTCGTGTCCGTGAGATATAGCGGAAGGTGTGTGTGCCTAGGTCGAAGCATCTGGGATTAGGAGTCTTACAGGGGAGGGGGGGACAGGAGGGAGAGGGTGTAGAAGAGAAGAGAGAGAAAGTGGTAGAAAGGAGAGGGGAGGAGAAGGAGGGCAATGGGGAGTAGAGGCAGATGGGGGGGAGCAAAGGTACAGGGTGGATTGGAGCTGTCTGGAGTCCCCTTTCCCAAGGCCCCCCGAAGCATATAGAATAACATGTAGAACAACTTTTTGTTTGCTTTTGTATTTCGGCGACCTCAAGATTAGCAAGTACTAGGGTAAAGAAGTCTGAGTAGAAAGCCTGTGATGGAAAGTGCCAAATGCAAAGTGCGGAATGTAAAAAATGTAAAAAAAAATGTAAAATGTAAAATGTCCCCCTCATCACACATTCAAGTAATCGGCAGTGGTCTGGAAGTGTTTCCAACAGGCCCATTTTGTGCTAAATTTGGAAGGGGTGTCTCTGGATATATGAATCAATTCTTCCATTTCAGCTATTTTGTTGATTCTGGAGAACCACTCTTTCAGGGAGGGAGTTTCGGAGGTGCCCCAGTGAATAGGTATGCATTGTTTGGCTGCGTTGAGCATGTGCATAGCTAGAGAGCCATGGTAAGTTCGTCTCGGTAGAGGCGAAAGGTGGAGAAGGCATTGGGCTGGGGTTGGGTCAATGTTATAGGTGGTAATTTGGGAAACGAGACTGCACACTTCTCTCCAGAAATTATGTATTGAGGGACAGGACCACCAAATGTGAAGTGGTGTACCCCTGTCTTGGTTGCACCTCCAGCAGGTGTCAGTGGCATTGGGGGCAAATTTGTATAGTAGAGAGGGGGTACGGTACCAACGGGATTGTATTTTATAGCCGTTTTCTTGGGTGCTAACATTCAATGATCCTTTATGAATGGTTTGAAAAATGGCGTCCCACTGTTCATCACTTATTGATAAGGCAAGGTCTTCCTCCCAACGTTTGCATGCTAAGGTGGAGCCGGGACGCTCCCCATCAAAAAGCAAGTTATGGGTAAGCGCAATGAGATGCCTTTGGGGGGTGGATTGGGTGCACAGGATTTCGAACGGAGTAAGTGCCCTAGAGCATTGCGAATTTGTGTCTAGCGATCGTAGGTAATGAGCGATCAATAGGTAGGTCCAAGGAGGGATGGGTGGTCTATCCATGTTATTAGCGATGGTCGAGGCTGGGATGAGTGACCCTTTCTCAAAAAAGTGGCAAGCGTTCAACGTGTCTCTTGGCCAGTTGTCTGTCAGGAAATCTGGGGATATGCCAGGCGGAAAGTCTGGGTTGCATTTAATCGGGGTTAGGGGTCCCGGAATTGACGAGACTTTCGTGTGAGTACAGATGTGTTGGAAGCATTTCAGTGTCGGGCGTATAAGGGGGTGGAGGGTGGCCGTGATGGGTACATGAGACGGTTTCATCCAAGGCAAGGAGGCGAGTGGGCGAGAGGAGAAGGAGGCCTCTAGAGAGACCCATTCTTTGTGAGGGTCGCGAACATTCCAGTCAAGTATTCTAGTTAAATGGACTGCCCTATAATAGTTGAGTATGTTTGGGAAGCCCAGACCCCCAAGGAGTTTAGGGCGTGATAGGGTCCGGAGGGAAATTCTAGGCGTTCGGCCTCCCCACAAGAACTTCGAACAGATGGAGTTGTACGTTTTAAAGAACGTTTGGGGGACTTGTATAGGGACTGTTTGGAGAATATATAGTAGGCGAGGCAGGACATTCATCTTGAGGACCGCGATTCTGCCGAACCAAGAGAGAGATTGTTTGTTCCAACGTTTAAGATCGTCCTTAATAGTTTGGAGGATGGGGAGATAGTTTTTAGCATATAGGTCAGTTAACTTTCTAGAAATTTGTGTGCCCAGGTAGGTAATGGAATCACTCTTCCAGCAGAAGGGGAAGTTCGCTTCACATTGTGCTTGGATCTCCTCAGGTAGAGAGATGTTCAGGGCGTAAGACTTGGAAAAATTGATTTTAAGGTTAGAAATGGCTTGAAATTTCTTAAACTCTGATAGAACAATTGGGAGCGTAGTAATAGGGTTCGTGAGGAACATCAATATGTCATCTGCGAATGCCGCATATTTACATTCTTTAAGTGGGGTAAGAATGCCCTTAATATCATTGTTTAGTGAAAGGGTTTGGAGGAGGGGTTCTAGGGTTAGAATGAATAGGATCGGGGAAAGGGGACACCCTTGCCTCGTACCGTTTCCGATGGGGAAGGCGTCTGACAGAGTACCATCGACCCGGACCCTTGCAGAAGGGGTAGAGTATAAAGACATGATCATGGACATCATGTGAGGACCAAGGCCCAGATTATGGAGCACTGCTTCCATGTAGTCCCATGCCACTCTGTCAAACGCCTTCTCCGCATCAAGAGACAGGAAGAAGGCCTGCTGTTCAGTTTGTGTTATCATGTGGTGGATATTAATGGATTTCAGGGTGTTGTCCCTGGCTTCGCGTCCGGGAACAAAGCCTACCTGGTCTGGGGAGATGAGGGTTGGGATGAATGGAAGGAGTCTGTTGGCTAATATTTTGGCAAAAAGTTTGACGTCTACATTGAGTAGGGAAATTGGTCTATAACTGCTCGTGGTTGTTGGGTCCTTATCTGGTTTGGGTATAACGGTGATATGGGCTTCTAAGATTCCTCGGGGGAGGGATTTGGATGTTGGGACAGAATTGAAGGCCTTAAGAAAGGGGGACTGAAGTGTCTCGGCAAATAATTTGTAATACGCTGAAGTCAGGCCGTCGGGTCCAGGGCTCTTGCCCGGTTTCATTTGTTTGACTGCTTGAAGCCATTCCGCCGCCGAAATTGGTGCTTCCAACGACTGGAGGGCGTCAGAGGGAACTTTTTGAAGAGGAAGTCTAGAAAGGTACGTATGAAAGTCGTGTAGACGTTTTTGGGGGTCTGGAGGGCGCGGGCAGTCGGAGTTAAGGTTATATAGGGAGGTATAATAGCGTTCGAATTCCCGTGCTATTTTTGCGTTCGTTTCAAGGGTGGAGCCGGTAGGAGAGTGGATACGGTGTATCGTCTGTTTGGCCTTTTTTGATTTAAGCATGCACGCCAGTAAGCGGCCTGATTTGTTGCCATGTTCATAAAAGAACTTCTGTGAGAGGGCAAAGGATTTCCTCGTCTGGTAGCCTAATATGTCTTGGATCTGGGTGCGGGTATCTATTAGTTCGGAATGGGCGTCCTCTGCTAGGGTTCTTTTGTGTTTCGTTTCAAGGGATCTGAGTTTCGCAAATAGGGTTGTCAGTGTGGTCGCTCTCTCTTTCTTGCGGGCAGAGGCAAGGGAGATAAGTTTGCCCCTAACCACGCATTTATGTGCCTCCCATTGCGTGAGGGGGGAAACGTCTGGAGTGTCATTGTCTAAGAAATAGTGGGATAGACAGTCTCTAATTTCCTTAACTCTAAGTTCGTCTGTTAGGATATTCGCATCTAGTCTCCATATAGAGGTTCGTTCAAGCCTTTCAGGAAAAGTAAATAGAGCCGTGATCGGATGATGGTCAGAGATCGTCATGGGTTCTATAGAGGCTTTGGATAAATGGTGTAAATCCTGCTGGGAGACCATGAGGTAATCGATACGTGAGTACCTGTTGTGAGGGGCAGAGTAGAAGGTGAAATCTTTATCTCTAGGATGAAGCGTTCGCCACGCGTCATGTAGTAATAGTTGATGAAGGCTTTTCCTGATCTGTTTGAGTGCACGGAACGGTAAGCTGGAGGTCCCGGAGGACGTGTCCAACAGGGGGTCTAAGGGGGCGTTAAAGTCGCCTCCAAGAATCAGCATCCCTTCAGAGAAAGAGCTAAGTTGATGCAATATATTCCGGAAAAAGGTTACTTGGGAGGTGTTAGGGCTGTATATGTTCGCTAGCGTAATCTTCCTCTTTTTAAATGTACCCTTGAGAAATAGGAATCTGCCATTCGCATCTGCTAGAGTGTCTAGAATCTGGAAGTCGAAGTGTTTGGAGAGAAGTATAGAGACTCCTTTGCTTTTAGAAGTGGGACATGTTGCGTGAAATTCCACTGGGAAGGTGTGATTGGACAATTTAGGGGTAGATTTAGAGCAAAAATGGGTTTCCTGCAGGAAAACAACATCAGCTTTCAGTTTCTGCATCATCAATCGTGTCTGATGACGTTTCTCCGGAGTGTTTAATCCCTTTGCGTTTAGGGAGACAAGCTTCAAGGACAAGTTTGCTATGCGTTGCGAAGAAGGGGACATTTCGTCGGAGGTCGGAGGCAAAAGTTGTGTACAATGCTTGGAAAGAGGAGGCCCTGGGAAGGGGGAGAAGCAGCAAGAGAAGGAGAAAGAGGAAAGAGAAGAGGGGGGGAAGGAAGGCGGGTAGAGACTGGTATACGGAAGAGAGGGTCAGGTATGTGGAGAGGTAGGTAGAGGGGATAGGGAATGAGACCGGTGGGTGGGTTGAACCAGTCAACCCTCGGAGTACCGATAAGGGCACCGGTTGGGTCAACACTGACTACCAGCGTCTGTTGTTCGGGGGTGGCGGACGGAGTTACACGAGTTGTAGAGGGGTCCCGTCACTGCGAGACCGAAATGAGTGAGTGGAGGCAAGTAAGGGTGGTACATGGCCTGAGTTCTAAGGTGAGCCAACAGCAATAGCTTGAAGAAATCATAATGGAAATCTGGAAAGGGTGTGGTACGGGTCGGAGATCATTGGTGTAGTCCTAGAGTCCGGGGGTTAAAATGGGAATGGCGAGTGTCTAGTCAGGGTGGCACAAGGTACATTCCGGGTAATGACAATGGCTTAGGGGGTTCGTCGTCGGATATGTTGCAGGCCTAGGGAGGGTTACGGAGAGGGTAGCAGTCATGACCTTTAGGTGAAAGGATGGAAGTAGTCCGGGTAGGGTGTCTCGGGGATATCTAGGTCCCTAGGTCTGGCTAGAGAGAGAGGAGGGCTGGATACGTCAGGAGGGTAAGCATGTGGACAAAGCATGCGGAGTCAGGTATAGGCATAGGTCTGGTACAGGTCGAAAAGGTCAGGGGCAGCGAAACAGGGTAGAGTCCGTGGAGGGAGTGCTTCAGAACATAGTATATAGGCGAAAAGCAATCTTAATCTTAAACAGTTAGACAAGAAATGATCCAAAGCAGAAATACAAGATGGCACAATAGAATGCTTTAACATGTGAAACAGAGATGAGACTAGGCACAAAAGGTAACAGTAAATAACAGTAAATAACAGTAAATGCCATATCTGGAAGACATAATAAAATCATACAACAACATCAGTAGGTACTTGCCACAACCGGAGCCGGGAGTGGCAGGGTAGCCAATCGAAAACTAACTAAGCAGCAGGTGCAATTTGGAGGGAGGGTCCCATGTATGGGAGCAGTCCCTACTCAAGACGTTAGGGGAGTTAGGTTATCTAGTCAAGCTACAGCGTTGCCGCCGTAAGGGAATTCTTCCCAGATGAGAAGGTGTGACCCTTTCTCAGTCACCGCCCCCTCGCCACGGCCCCCCTCACGAATAACGTGAGGATGGGGCCGTGGAAGTGTGTTCCTCCTCCTCCCCCCACCCCCTAATACTTATGCATATCACCTGTCCCTGATCACAGTATTTGGGAGTGAAACTAGCGCTGTCCCTCTATCGCGTAAAGTGCGATACAGGCGTCTCATGCCCCAGTGTGTAACGCTGGGTACCAGGTGCAAAATAAGTAGTAATCAAATATGTGCAAATGCCCCGTGGGGCGAAAGGTTGTTCTTACCCGACACCACACTCCCGACTCCTTAGTAGACAATAATGCGGCATGAATCAGGTCGTGAGCGAGCTGCAGAGTCTATGTGCATATAAACAAAAAAGGGAAAAACCAGAGAGGTAACCAAGGGAGGGAGAGGAAGAGGAGGTGGGGGGGGGGGGTCGAGGGGAGAGGGGCGAGGGAGGGGGGGAGAAGGGCGAGGGAGGGGGGGGGAGTAGGGCGAGGGAGGGGGGGGGGAGTAGGGCGAGGGAGGGGGGGAGCTGGACGAGAAGGCTGCAACCTGGGTCAAGCATGGAATGTCTGAGGTAAATCAGGACGTGCTATGAGAGCCACACCAGGACTACAAAGGGCAAGAAAGTAAGGGGGAGAGGACCAACGTCCAAGGCGGCCCGGTGTACACCTCAGTTATACGGGACACTTTAGGAAGTTCCTGATAAGGGTAGATGTGAAGAGCCACGAGATAAAAAGTCATAAGTTAGCAATATCGGGTTCTTAGAGTACGTACAAGTAGGCTTTCCTAGTCTGTGAGGAGAGAAGCTTTCGCAGGGAGGAAATGGGTATGGCGATCTTCCCGGTGCTTAAACAAGGGCAGCAAAGGAGAGTCTCAAGGGGACTGCACGGTGTAGGGGCGGTTCCGGCTGGTGTTCGTGCTGGGTGGGTAGAATCGGCAAGTACCGTTGTCTCCAGGAAGGGGCAAGTTCTGTTTCAGCTAAGAGGCCGCAAAATGACGGCCCGCATTCGTAACAACAGGTGCCAAGCAGTGTACAGAGCTAGAGAAATGTACCTTAGTTATGGCGGGGCCTGCGATGAGCAGGTGAAGCCGTGGGACTGCCATTTCTCGGTGGGGTGGCGTTCCTCTGTGGAGGGCGGTGGAGAGGGGGTTGGTGCATGGGCCTGCGACGTCTGCCAAGGGCGTAGTTGCCTGCTTCATCTACACCCTCCATTGAAGTCGCCCTGTGAAGTGTAGGAAATCTGAAGTCACTGTACCAGTCTGGCAGGTCCACGTGGGGCAGGTCTAGGGCAGCACAGAAATGGTCGAGATCTTCCGGAACTCTCAAATTTTCTGTGTGACCTTGATGGGAAACAGAAAGGCAAAAGGGATACTTCCAGCGATAAGGGATGGCCCTGTTCCTCAAAATTTCCAGTAACGGTCGGAGTTCCCGTCTACGTTGGAGCGTGATGTTAGACAGGTCCTGGAATATTTTAATATTCACTCCTCTGTGTACGATTTGGTTCCTATCTCTGGCCTTGCGAAGGATTTCCTCTTTCAAGGGGAGGTCTGTCAGGCAACAGACAACATCTCTCGGGGGGTCAGTGTCGCGGCCCCTGGGGCGTAGGGCCCTGTGAATGCGCTCAAATACAATGGGATTGTCCGGGGGTCTTTCGAGTAGGTCATTAAATATATTAACTACCCGCTGGGTTAGAAGAGTAGGGTCCAGGGATTCAGGAATACCTCGCACTCGTAGGTTCCGACGTCTCCCCCGGTTGTCAAGGTCCTCCATGTGCCTGTTAATGTTTCTGAGGTGGATGGCATGAGACTCAGTGAGCTGTTGTAATTGGCAGAGGGAGGAATCATGGCGGGCCTGTGTCGCTTCAATATCCTCTACTCGCAGCGTCATAGACTGGATATCAGTCCGAAGGTCTGATATGGCTGCAGAAAGGGTATGTTTAATATCAGCTGCGACACTGCGCAGATCCTCTAGGCTGATCGGTGGCTGATCTCTGGCGTCCGGTTCGGGCCTAGCGCGGATCGGGCTCCTGCTGTGGGATCGCGGCCTACTCGAGGCCGCGGCTCGGGTACCGCCAGTAGGCCGGGATCGGAATATCTCCGGGATTTGTCTGGCGGGGGGAGCGTCGGGCTCCGGTGGCGACCGGGAGCGTGTCGCTGACATGTTATAGTGGCGAGGGGCTCAAAATGAGTGAGTATGACCACCGCAAACTTGCCTGGTTGTTTGTAGCTGGGTCTCTTGGACGGGAGCTCCGGATTCAAGCGGCCATCTCGGAACAGCGCCAAGCCACGCCCCGGAATCTTTTTTTTATTTTTTTATTTTTAATAAAGGAATTTTTCAAAAGTGTGTTTGTTTTATTTAACCATTTTTTACACTTTCTTTGTGAAATGGTAGGGGTACTTTTGTACCCCCTTACCATTTCAAACTGGGGGGGGGGCCGGGATCTGGGGGTCCCCTTGTTAAAGGGGGCTTCCAGATTCTGATAAGCCCCCCGCCCGCAGACCTCCACAACCACCGGCCAGGGTTGTGGGGATGAGGCCCTTGTCCTCATCAACATGGGGACAAGGTGCTTTGAGGGGTCACAGACCCCCAAAGCATCCTCCCAATGTTGAGGGCATGTGGCCTGGTACGGTTCAGGAGGGAGGGGGGGCCGCTCTCTCGTCCCCCCCTCTTTTCCTGTGGCCTGCCAGGTTGCGTGCTCGGATAAAGGGTCTGGTATGGATTTTTAGGGGGAACCCCACGTCAATTTTTTTTTTTATTTGATGCGGGGTTCCCCTTAATATCCATACCAGACCTGAAGGGTCTGGTTATGGATATTTAGGGGGAACCCCACGTCAAATTTTTTCTTAAATTTGAGGCAGGGTTCCCCTTAATATCCATACCAGACCTGAAGGGCCTGGTAATTGAATTTGGGGGACCCCCACGCTTTTTTTATTTATTTATTTATTTATTTTTTTATCAATGACTTTCAATGAGTGTTCTCTGTATTACGGAGCCGACAATTCATTATAGCTGCGAGTGATTTTAAAGGACTTTTTTTCCTGCATAAATGACACTTTGTGCAGGGACAATTCTAAGCACGGGAAACATGCGCCCCTTCACAGGCATACTATAGACAACCCCCCCCCTACGAAATTTAAAGGAATATTACACTTTTATTGTTTCACTTTAATCATTATTAAAATCACTGCTCCCGAAAAAACGGCCGTTTTTAAAACTTTTTTTTGCATTGATACATGTCCCCTGGGGCAGGACCCAATCTCCTATTCTATATCGAACTGTTGTAACAATGAAAACGAACGAAAATAAAGCATTTATTTATGTCGGATCTTTAGTTTTTTCGGATTTTGTGCTTTCGTTATCGTTTGTCAAAACGAAAACGAAAAAAGCTGAAATTCGGACGAAAATGCATTCGGACGAAAACGAATGCACATGCCTAGTTTCTAGTGGTAGCCTCATATAGAGGAGCCATAAGTTCTGATGCATTTGGAATACAGTCCCTACAATAACCCACTAACCCCAGGAAGGCACGTAGTTGCCGTACATTTCTTGGCTTTTCAAATTTTTGTAGAGTTGTAACTCTATCTGGGGTTAGGTGACGGATTCCATGTGAAATGCAGTGACCCAGGAAGATCACTTTCTCTTGGCAGTATTGTAGCTTATCTTTGCTAACTTTGTTGTTACTGTTATAGAGAAACATGAGAAGGCTTACTGTTTCTCTGCTACAAATGTCTTTTGTATCAGAACAAATAAGCAAATCGTAACTTCCGGTTCCGGCGCCGCATGGAGTAGCTGTCCTCCTCACAGCTCCCGCAAACCGCCCGCTACATCAACCTAAAAAATCGGCGTTTTTCCGCCCCGATCGCTACAGCAGCCACCCCCACGACCCCGGCCACGAGATGGACCGGTTTGTTGAAAAAACCGGGCCGCGATCGTACGCGGCCGCCGCCGCGCGGCCGGCCCCGCCGCGCGGCCGGCCCCGCCGCAAATCGAGGCCCCGGCTTCGGCCTACGTGGAACCGGCATGTGCGGCCCAGCCTGAGGAGATGGCACCAGCGATGGAGGTAGGAGAAAAGCTCAATCATCAGCCCACTATAAGAGACACACTACTGCCACAGCTCCAGGCCCCCCCTCCTCCATCCAGCCCTGACACTTCTACCTTCATACAGCAACCTCTCATGCCTTCACTGACACAGGACCACCACACGGAACTCCTGGCACAAGCTGTGGCTGCTCTCCTCTCCCCAATGATAGCTGCATCAGTGGAGAAGGCTGTCAGCTGAGGCATGCAGAAAATCCAAGCCCAGCTGGGGGAACATGCATCCAGGCTGAATGAAGCAGAGCATCGCATATCCACCATTGAAGAGGAACTTTACCAGACGCAATCTCTGGAACATGCTCAGGACAGAACGAACAAATTCATTCTGGAAAAACTCGACGACCTCGAGAACAGGTCCAGGAGGAGCAACCTGCGTTTTGTAGGCTTGCCTGAATCGCTTCATCAATCTGCCTTAATGGAACTTTGCGCCCGTCGCATTCCTGAAGCTCTGGGTCTGGGAGGCCCATATGGGTATCGGACATTATTAAAGGACATCTTGCTAAGATAAAAGAACTACAGAATAAGGCCAGAGATATTGCTAAAGATGGATGGAACCCCTTTAAGGCTTTAGGAGGTTTTGGTGACTTTTTATATGGTATAGCAACATGGTTACAGAAACTAGGCGCTTACATTGTGATGTTCTTATTTCTCATATTTGTTATTTACTTCCTCATCAGGCTATTCCTCTGTGTGACTACCCGCTGTACCGACAAATGGTCCACCAGCCCCGATGAACCCATTATTGTGAGAAAGTTAGGAGAGAGCTGAACAGGATGCCGTCTCTCTGCGCCAATGTAACAGGAGTTACCAGCAATCGGCTGAATGTAACGCGGAGAAGAATGATGTCAAATAAACAAAAGGAGGGAAATGACATGGACATTCACTGTACTGTTCATTTAAGCACAAGAGACTCCATTTTGTCCTCACTGCTGAAATGTGTTCTGTAACCTTCACCTAACACACAGAAACCTCTCCTACTAAACACTCTCTACTCCCCCCTCCCTTCTCGATGTTTTACTTTTGCAATTGTTCTATTCGCTAGCTTTTAATAATATATTTCTATTTGTTAGCTCTTAATAACATATTTCTATTTGTTAGTTTTTAATAACATCTCACACCACCCCTTTCTTATCTATGTATAAAATAACATGTAATAATACATTTTGACACTGAACGGACATTTTAAACACAGTGATTGAGTCCTGTGAATCTGTTCCTGCAGCTGCAGTATTAACTTTGTTTTAGAGTCCCAATCAGAAATCAGTCATAACAGAGGAAACTATGCTCAATATTATTATGTAGCGCCGACTCCTGAAGAACTTGCGCTATGCTTTTTGAAAGTTACGGTTACACCTGAACTGCAGTTTGGTTCAGGTACAATTGTTCTAAATTTGGACTTCAGCATCAGTCTGACTGGACTATAGGATGTTCAGCCTGGCCACAAGGGGTGCTGTCTCTTCTGACAGGCATGGAACCACAGTCTAGTTGGGTGGTTTAAGTTTATTCTCTTTCGGAGCCTGCCCAGTGGGAGTGTCACTCTTGCTGTGCTTTCTGGAAGAGGGTACTTAAGATGCGGATGTCAAGTGGTTCGAGGTTCCAATCCAGAAGGATGTTCTGACTCCATGGCCTGGGGTGCAGATCCACCCGACTTATTGTCTCGGGGCTGGCTAGCTCGAGGCAAGGAAACTAAAGCAAGATTCCGAGTTGGTCCGGTGCCATCTCCGGTAGTTGGAGAGGCCCAGTAACTTCATAGCTATCCAGGGGAGGACTCTTCAGAAGAAGACCACGTATGGGTTGGTTTCTTAGCAAGAGCCTGGAAGGGCTGAAGTACCTAAGTGAATCCAGTCTTGTGGGTATCGCCAAGCTGGCTGAAAGATCCAGGTATCACATGAGTGTTCCATAAGTGTTTGTTTCCTGAAGTCTACAACACCGTCTGTGGCAGAGACGTATTCCTGTATGTTCTGCAACAACGTCTGTGGCAGAGACGTATTCCTGTATGTTCTGCAACAACGTCGGTGGCAGGGACTTGTTCGTGAGTAAAGCACCTTGTTGGCTGCTAGGCCTTGTGAGAGAGAGACTATCCAACTTGAGTGAACATCCAGTTGTAAATGGCTATTCTTTGGATTTAGTCAAAGTAAGCAAGTCCTTCATTATTTGACTTTGACTCTAAGAGTACCTGAACTTCCTTCCTAACCCTCTGATCCTATTTTGAGAGACTGTGCGTTGTCTACGTTTTGCAAATAAAAATCCCTTTATGCGGATCTGTCGTCAGTCTCTGAGTTTACTGGGCCATCTACCACGGGAACCCCTGGACACAGATCATGGAGGAGAGGGTGAGGGTGGGCCCAATCAAACCAGCAGCTCCTTCGGGGGTCAGTGCTACAATTATATCCCAGATCCAGAACTAAATAGAACCCTTTATAGTAAAAATTGCTCACTCTTTGAAAAAAAAAAAAATGCTCACAGTTCCCAATATGTGAAAATATCAGTTACCTGAGATTCCATGTTATTGCTTCCAGTTTTTTTAGGAGCAGGCATACCATCCATACGTAGAGGGTTATATTATATATGTGGAGATAAAGTTTACGCCTGGCTTCCTATTAATGTCTCAGGTACATGTTATATTGGGAAGTTAGCACCTGCTTTGGCTGTTCGCAAAGATACAGTGCGACCAGATCAAAGTCAAGAATATCCTTTAGTGTTCAGAATAGAGCTGTTCACTGTACACATCCATCAATAAAAAAATAAAAAATAAATCAAATTTCCTTATAAATTTTGGTGCAAAACTTATTCTGCTACATGTCTTTGGTTAAAAAAGAAATCTCAATAAGTGTATATTTGTTTGTGTGAAAGTTTCTCTTTTTCTCTTTAGTATTGAAACTACTGGCTATATAATGTTCTCATTGTTCTACAATGAATACTCAGGGAGCAAACAAATACAAGTCTGCTCACTGCAATCTCCAGAGATCAACTAAAAGAGAGCTGTGCGCGCTGGTCTAGGGGAGTTGTTTACTTGGCTGTTGGAGCATGCCACGGAACCCTGGGTGAGAATCACTGTAATAGGCTATGACAAATGAATCACCAAATAAACAGGCCCATAGTGTAAATGTAAAAATTGCTCTGGTTCATTAGAGGTATAAAAGGTAGGAACTTAAATGGTTAAAGCAGAACTAAACCCATCCATAAAACTGTTTCATTTCCAGTACGTGCCGGAAATGTAACACTCCCGTTGGTTGTGCTCTCAACCAAACTGTCAAACCATCCAATGGCTGCTGTCATAACTGATTACATGTGCAGCATAATGGCAGTTAAGGATGAGCCAAACACCCCCCTGTTCTATTCACACCAGAATCTGCGAACAGATCTAAACTTCGTGTGAACTTTAGAACCCTATTAAAGTCTATGGGACTCAAACGTTCACAATCTAAAGTGCTAATTTTAAAGGCTAATATGCAAGTTACTGTCCTAAAAAGTGTTTGGGGACCCGGGTCCTGCCCCAGGGGACATGGATCAATGCAAAAAAATTTTTAAAAATTTTTCAGGAGCAGTGATTTTAATAATGATTAAAGTGAAACAATAAAAGTGTAATATTCCTTTAAATGTGGTACCTGGGGGTGTCTATAGTATGCCTGTGAAGGGGCTCATGTTTCCCGTGCTTAGAACTGTCCCTGCACAAAGTGTCATTTCGCAAGGAAAAAAAGTATTTTAAAATCACTTTCAATTGTCGGCTCCCCGTAATACAGAGAACACTCAATGAGTTTGAGAACACTCGAATTTGCCGCGAACAGCCCAAATTGTTCACTGTTCGCTGAACAGGCAATGTTCGAGTCGAACATGAGTTCGACTCGAACTCAAAGCTCATCCCTAATGGCAGTTGTAGTTTAAACAGAGGAAAAGATGGCAGCTTCCTTGGCTGAAAGCGATAGGAGGGTTTACTTACACTTTAACTTAATTGCTCATATTTGATCTTATGCTGAGTCTTTTTTTTTGGCCAAAGTTAAAAGTTGGACTATGAGCACTTAGACAATCTTTAAAAAAAATCAATCTCACAAATTGGGCAATTCACCTAATGACTGGAGAGTGAAGGGGTGGGTAGTCCATATGCGGGGGCAAAACACAACAGTCAATATGACTTTATTTCCCTCTTTACCAGATTACCTGAGTAGATAGGTCTCAAAGGATTCACATAATTCCCTTTCCCAGTCAATCTGCCTGATCCATTATGAATTCCAATCTGGGCGGTTCATCTCACTCGACTGTGCTACCAATATTTTGTGTAAATTTCCTAATACAACATCTGACTTAAATCTGACCATAGATGGATCTTTTTTTTTTTTCAATCAGCCAGATTACTAATAAAAAATAAAAAAACAGGCAAAGTGGATGGAGGAATCCTCCCCACTTTTCTATTGTAATCTGACCGTGGGGGCCTAACTGCAGTCAGAATGCACTGAATAGTAGCCAATTGGCTACATGCCGCTGATCAAATGAAAATTTTCCAACATACTTGTTTGAGAGAAGCCGATCGCTAGATTGACTTGTCTGGAGTGGAAGCAACCATCGATCAAAATGAATCTGTTCCTTGCTGAACTGGCCAGTTTTCAATACTTCTACGGCCCCCTTATAGTGCCAATGACAATAGAGTAAAGTCAGAAACAACGGACACTAAAAAATAAGTGTAAAATTAATAAAATTCTTTTTTATTAACATAATCTCAACATAACATAAAATGTAGCTAATAAAAAGTATTGTACAGCATCCTAACCTCATTTTATACATATAATATCCTGATTATTACAGTACTGTGCAAAAGTTTTAGGCAGTATAAAGAAATGCTGTAAAATAAGAATGCTTTCAAAAATACATATCTTAGATGTTTATTTTTTTTATCAATTTACAATATGCAAAGTGAGTGAACAGAATAAAAATCTAAATCAAACCAACATTTGGTGTGACCACCTTTTGGCTTCAAACCAGCATCAATTCTTCTAGGTACACTTGCACAAAGTTTTTGAAGGAACTCGGCAGGTATTTTGTTTCAAACACTTTGGAGAACTAACCACAGATCTTCTGTGGATTCCGGCTGCCTGAAAGCCTTCTGTCTCTTCATGTAATCCCAGGTAGACTCCATGATGTTGAGATCGGGGCTCTGTGTGGGCCAAACCATCACTCCCAGGACTCATACCTGTATGTTTGGGGTCATTGTCCTGCTGCAGAATAAATTTGAGGCCAATCACATGCCTCTATGATGGTATGAGTTGATAGTGCCTAGTATTGAAGTGGTTAAGGAGCACAGTTACGGACCACTTCATGCCCCAATGGACCTCTCATACAAACACAAGCTTAATGAAAAAACCAAAAGAACTCTGGATAGCTGCACTCCGGATCAGGTAAAATAGATTGTGCCTTTATTGTTTCCACTAAAAAACCTTCACATCATGCAAATCACAACAGCAAAGGGAATGTAGAGCAAGGAATGCTGACTTTTTTCACGCTGAATTCAGAGCTTACTCATAGCTGATGAGAAGATTTAGCCATCTATTCAGTAAAGTGTTTGTGATGCAGAGAACTGAAACACATCCTACACATATGCATGCATGATATGCATTCTGCTTTAAGATAAAGATGTGAATTTGATTAAATCCAGAACCCAAGATCTGCAAGGCAAGTTGGGCAACTTCTTGGAACTTTGCTGCACCGCAGGCCCTAGAAGGACATTATCCTTTGTGTTAGGTATGGTGACCTACTAAAGAAGCAAAGGGTTGAATGCAAGTCTGATGGCTTGGGGTCAAAAATTCCAGGAATGTCTATAAAAGGTTTAAAGTTAAGTTAAAGATGTAAGCAATGCATGTCAACGATTTTTTGCAGTTGTAAAATTACCCTTTTCGACTTTTGGTTCCTCAGGCCCTGGTTCTTAAGTAATAGAGTTCAGCTTAGGCATCACTATTGAACAGAAAATTTACATCACCTTGCGTTGTTTGTTAGAATATGGGTACACAAAACAGATGGTGAGAAATCACATGGAGGAACTCATAAGGTGTGAAGAGCATGTGTTAAATGCTTTCAGTCTGCCTTCCCTAGGATTTATCAATAGAATTGAAGGAATATTTAAGGTGTATGAGATTAACATTGCTACCGAAGAAAACAGCAGATGGAATGTCTACAATGTTTTATTTACATCAGCAACACTTTTTTACTGATTGTAAAACTAGCCTTTTTACCTCTTGGTTCCTCAGGCTGTAAATAATAGGGTTCAACATTGGTGTTATTACTGAATAAAAAATAGAAGCCACCTTATCCTGTTTACTGAGGACTCTGGTGTCAGAACGTAGATAAATAAAGAAGATAGTCAGGAAATACATAGAGGAACATATGAGATGTGAGGAGCATGTGTTAAAGGCTTTCAGCCTGACATGCACGGACTTCATCCGTAGGATTGCTGAAATGATGAGAGTGTATGAGACCAGCATTGCTAGGCAAGAACATATGCCTAAAGTACCTACAAAGAAAAATGTTACAATGTCACACTGATGTGTCTTGGAGCAGGACAACTTAAGTACTGGAGGTATCTCACAGTAGAAATGCTCTATGAAGTTAGAGCCACAATACTCGAGACTGAACAAACAACTGGTTTGCGCTGCTGACTGTAAAAAACCAACAGCAAAAGACAGGAGGACCAGTCCAGTGCATTTAGGTTTGGTCATTATTAAGGCATAGCGGAGAGGATGGCAGATAGCTGCATATCGGTCATATGACATACTTGACAGAAGTACGACTTCAACACCTGCCAGAGCTGCATAGAAGTAAACCTGAAAGGCACAACCAGTAAATGAAATTGACTTCTTTAATGAAACAAGGTCAGCCAAAATTTTAGGAGTTATGGTAGAGGAGTATAAGAGGTCCACCAAAGAGAGGTAATTCAGGAAAAAGTACATTGGGGTGTGAAGACTGGAAAACACTTGGATAATAGCCATCATGCCAACATTACCCAATATGGTGACCACATATACAACAAAAAAGAATAAAAAAAGAAATGGAACAAGGTTTTTGTCATTAGTTAGTCCAGCCAATTCGAACATGGTCAGTTGCGTCTTGTTCATGATGGTCGTAAGATCTTTAGATGTCCATTTCTACACTGAAAACGTAGATTTAAAAATGTAGCTCACATCAATGAATCATGGGTTGAGTGCATTAAAAAGACAGTAACAACTGTTTTTAAAATAACTGTAATCAACAGTATCTATCAGATCATTTGCTTGCATGGGCTATTATGAGCTGGTCTTTGTTTTATATTAGTTATATGAAGTTATATGGTTTTAGTTTTGAAGTTATATGAAGTTATATGTTTTTATATTAGTTATATGAAGAAATCTATGAAAATTCTATACAGTAATGGGAGATACCTATTAAAAATGATTTGCCTATTTAGGACGCAGTTACAGAATTTCTTGAAAGCTAATCCTTACCACCCTCTTATATTTACTTGCCTCTACCACCGATCCATTGCTATTTCAATGCCCTTGGGGAATACCTGGTGCTTTCAACTGCATAGAGGGAGCATGTCACCTCTCCTCTTCCCTCCCAGGATACAGTGCTGAATACTGAGTGGCAAATTACAAGGCCCAAACATGTCACATGAGGAAAGCATAGAGTCATGAAATGTCTCTAAGCTCTGATACCATTTAAAATTGGAGCTTACAGTTTGAACTGGTTACTATTTTAAGAGGCTCTGAGATCAATGGGCAAAGAGACAGAGCTTCTTAAAGCATAACCACAATCCCGAATGTTTTGAGAGAGAAAGCAATTTAAACAATCAGATGCACAGTGAGTTTTAAAAGGATTATCAAAAGGGGGTTCCTCAGAACATATGCAATATGCAAAGAGAAGTTCTTACTTCATAATGCAATGATAACTAGGGGTGAGTTAAACCTGAAGGACTGGGGGTGGGGCAGAGAGAGATTGGATGGGGACCAGTGTTTTTTAGTAGAAGTCTACCGAGGAGGGTGCTATGTTAGAAAAAGGATACATACAATATATACTGTATATTGTGGCATTGGGAAGATTAAACTCAAGCTGCCCATTTTTATTAAATAAACGGAAAGTGCATTAGTTGCCCACACAGGGGTTTCCTTCACACAAAATCCAAACAATGAAAAGGTAGTGCCACCTGGTTTGCTTGTTGGCAGCACTGCTGCTCCTCTTACCAATCCTTTTGACTGTGTTATCCAGCACTCCAATATCACTTTGGCTCTCTTGGCCTTCAGACGCTGCATCATGCTTCATGGATCATTTCTAGTCTATGGATTAGGGTTCTCCTGACACCCTGATAGGAGCTGACCTGACTCCTGGAACTCAGACCTCCTGGCTCCTGACTGCTAGCTGGGGAATCTCTGATCCCTCAGGGAGACCCTCTGTCTTTTGGCTTCTAGCTGGGGCTCTTCTGACCCCTCTGTGAGACCCTCTGTCTCTTGGCTTCTGGCTAGGGCACCTCTGAGCTCTCAGGGAGACCCTCTATCTCCTAGCTTGTGGCTGGGGCTCCTCTGACTTCTCAGTAAGACCCTCTGTCTCTTGGCTTCTAGCTGGGGCCCACTGACCCATGGGTAGGACCTTCAGTCTCCCACACTGGGAGTGGTCTCCAACTGGGGGCTTTCTGCTATGCACAAGTTTGAGTATATAATGACCCTGCATACCTGTATACTCAGACAGGTTGCAGGCTTCTGGTAAAACCCAGACACAGGATTGAAAGTTCTGATCCATAACTACAGAATCCAGAGAAAGCTACCGTAAATACAGTTTTCTCTGCTTAGAAACAATAGTCTGGAACTTCACATTAACCCTAATTGCAAATCTTGTGTCATATTTTCCTATATTCTCACTGTGACAGGGCCTCTTTCTGTCACTATACTATATGGCCATAGTTATAGATTAATCACGGTGTTCAATTTTTTTTCCAGTGAAATGTATTGTTAATGCTACAGCATTTTAGACAATTGTGCACTTCCAACCTTGAGGTAACAGTATGGTAAGGTATTTTTCTGTTCCAGCATTATTACACCCTTGTATACAAAGCCATTTCCATAAAGACAAGGTTTGACCAGTTTGGTGTAGGAGAACAGGAGCGTCCTGCACAAAGCCCTGACCTCAACCCTACTGAACACCTTTGGGATAAATCGGAATGGTAATTTCAAGCCAGATCTTGCCCTCTAACATCAGTCATTGGATAAGAAAAATCATCCCACATTTGTACCTTTAATGCCTTGAGGGGATGCATAACCTATGGTGATACTAGAAAACCAGCAGAAAAAAAAAAAAATCTTGATCTTTAAAATGCTCTTTTGACTGAATGTGCAAAAACTCCAACAGATATACTCCACAAACTTGTGGAAAGCCTTCTCAGAAGCGTGTAGGCTTTTAAAGCTACAGATGGGAGCCAGCTGTGCACTAAGTAGGCCCATGGTTTTCTAATAATATGTCAAACAAGCTGTTATAGGTGTGATATTCAGGTGTCCACAAACTTTTGGCTAGTGTTTATGTGTGTGTGTGCATATACTGTGTGTATGTATGTATGTACAGGTATGTGTGTGTGTGTGTGTGTGTGTGTGTGTGTGTGTGTGTGTGTGTATATATATATATATATATATATATATATATATATATATATATATATATCGGGTAAAATAAGTATTTAACACGTCACAATTTTGCCAGGTAAATGTATTTCTAAAGGTGCTATGAATTTGTCACCACATGTTGGTAACAACCCATGCAATCCATTAATACCAAGAAACCAAAACAAATAAGTTCAGAAATTAAGTTATATGTAATAAAATTGAATGACACAGGGAAGAGTATTGAACACATGATAAAAAGGGAGGTACAAAAAAATAAGTATGGAAAGCCAAGACGCCAGCTGAAATCTATCAGTAATTAGAAAGCAATCGTGCCCCTTGTCAGTGCAAACTAATAAAAGCAGGTTCAGTCTCAACTGATGGCCCACAGAAAGGTGTCTCATTACCAAGGTGTCACACAAGAAACATCTCATGATGGGGAAAAAGCAAAGAGCTCTTTCAAGACCTTCACAACTTATTGTTGCAAAACTTACTGATGGCATTAGCTACAGAAGAATTTCTAAACTTCTGAAGTTTCAGTTGGTACTGTTGAGGCCATAATCCGGAAAGGTGGAAAGAAAATCATTTTGCCATAAACCAGCCACAACCAGTTGCTCCTTGCGATATTTCTGACAAAGGAGTGAAAATAATTATCAGAAGAGTTGTCCAAAAACCAAGGACCATTTTTTGGAGACACTGGAGAGCTTCAGAAAGACCTGGAATTAGCTGATACAATTGTTTTAAAGAAAACAGCCATGTCCTGTATGCGTGTTCACCACGCAAGACTCCATTTCTGAAGAAAAAACATGTTGAAGCTCTTTTAAAGTTTGCTGCACAACATTTAGACAAGCCTGTGAAATACTGGGAGAATATAGTCTGGGCAGATGAGACCAAAATAATTTTTTCCCCTTTTATTGGTTGAACTAGATGGACTTGTGTCTTTTTTCAATCTGACTAAATATGTAACTATGTGTGTGTGTGTATATATATATATATATATATATATATATATATATATATATATATATATATATATATATATTGTAGTAGTAACTTATTATTGTCTGTCGGATTCACATATAAAATCTGTCCCAATTGTATAATTTTTTTCCTAAATACACTCATGTCTAAAAAAGGGATAAATTCCTCACTACAATGCATGTTAAACTGCAGTTCCGGTACCATACTATTTAGGCATGAACTAATTGTCATTAAAGACTCCATGTCTCCTCCCCATATAGTGACAATATTGGCAATAAATCTATACCAAATCTCCCCATGCTGCAAAAATATAGGTTGTTAAAAATATATACTTATACAGACAAATTAATTCAAAAGCTAACTTACCAATATGCTTTTAGATTAAGCACTTAGACAAACAAGGAACCTGCATTCCAACTATCAACTGAATGCATATAGTGTCCTGATGGATATGCAGTTTTGAGACCCTTGGTTGCATTTATATTAAGCACTTAGCCATTATACAGTAGAAATATAAGACAAACTCTTTTTCTGACCTTAGCTCTCTTAGCACACATGGGTGAACAGTTGATTGTGGCACTTCACCTTTTTGGTATATTCAGACTCCTAATGATATCAATTTTTATTTAATTAACTGATAAGTTAAACATAGCTGCAACCATTCATGTATACAGTATGTAGTACTGACATAAAATAAAGACACAGATCTTATGGTTTATCTCTTAATTGCACCACAAATACTGTTTTAAGAGTAACAATTTTGTAGAATTTGCCTGTGTTCATTAAAAAATATTTGATGCTACAGATCTGGAATACACTCTTTTCAATGCTGCATTTTGTTATATATATATAAAAGAATACACTGTAAATGTTGTTATGATATTCTTACCTGTTGGGCTTACAATAATGCATCATACAGAAGCGCTTGCTTTTTATAAAATCAATTTTTTCCTTTTGAGAATGGGTTACATTTTCTCCAGAGAGCTTCAGAGACAATGTTAATTAGAAAATTTGAAACAAACCAATTGTGTATTAATCCTAGAACACAATTAGGAACACCATTATAAACAATAGATAAACAATATGTGAATAAAATATATTGAAATTAAATCAAAATATAATATAATATACACTTTTATTTATTTATATATAAAAAAAGATTAATTATACACTCTCTTTATACATATTTATCAACTGATCTCTTCTTGGTAGGAATGAACAAAAACTTGCCGTTTTTTGCTTTTCCAAAATTTGGGAAATTGTTTAATTGCTGTCCCATTATAACGAAAGCAGTGGTCATGTAATCAACACCGTTTTTACATGAAAAATGGTTACATTTGGAAACAGTCACATGACCTTGTTTGATCTGCTGATCACATGTCTATTTTAAACAAATGGGGTGCTATTATTATTATTATTATTATTATTTTTTTTATGCAATACTTTTCTGTTTACAAAGAAAAAATCGTGTGATCAGCAGGTCAGAAAGGACAAGTAGCTATTCTTCAAAAATAAATATTTTCTATTCCTTGAAAAAAAGTTATTTATTTAGTGTTTCTTCTTTATCAATTTAAAAATAAAATGTTGAAGAGCAAAGTTCTTGCGGGATTTTGTGATGTATTTCTTTGTATATTCATTGTTTTTTTTTTAACATACAGCAATGAAATATAGAAAAAAAGTTTGCCAAAAAGGGAAAAAATAAACTGTTTTAAATATTTAAAGTTGTTATTTTGACTCAGTATTTTTCCTATTACTGTATCTAAAATAAACATAAAATAAACAAAAACAAAATTAAGAAAAAAAAAAGGAAAATACATATTTATTGTTATTAAACATAATATAAATATAAGCTTTAAAACTTTTTCACTTTAGTAATTTTACCTTACAGCAGTGCAAGATAAAATTAGGAGCAACTTAGGCAACATTCTGGCAAATGTGTAAATGGCACATTTTTCATTGCAAAATCCAGCTTGCAGAAATTCAGGAATCATCCCTAATCTGGTCCCTATTTATCAATGTTTGAGTGTAACATTAGAAGTTCCTTATCACCTGTCATAACCCTGCAGTCATCTTCTATAGTGATGGACGAACTTCCGACGGGACGTTTCGCGAACGCGGACCGCGAACGCGGCTGAAAGTTCGCGAACCGGAACGTTCGCGGCGGGCCCCATTGACTTCAATGGGAGGCGAACTACGCAAACCTACAGGTCAAATTTGCAGCCACAAAATAATTAATAGCTGTGCAAACATAGTCCCACCACATGGCCAATGACATAACACATGTATGAGGTGAATCTGGGATCGACAACTACAAGCATTCTTTTTTTATATGGGAAATTGTTGTGACAATTCAGGACTGTGGAGCGCATGAAGGCAATGGAGGAGAGGGAAGGTCAGGGACCAGGGTAGGCAAAGAAGAGGGTGCAGGAGATGATCACCAGCAGCGTGACATACAGCAATGACACCTGCACCGTGATAGAGTGATCTGACAGCAGCACCGTGATAGAGAGCACTGACATCAGCAGCGTGACATACAGCAATGACACCTGCACCGTGACAGAGTCATCTGACAGCAGCACCGTGATAGAGAGCACTGACATCAGCAGCGTGACATAAAGCACTCACACCAGCACCATGATATACAGCACTGACAGCAGCACCGTGATAGAGAGCACTGACATCAGCACCGTGATAGAGAGCACTGACATCAGCAGCGTGACATAAAGCACTCACACCAGCACCGTGATATACAGCACTGACAACTGCACCGTGATAGAGAGCACTGACATCAGCACCGTGACATAAAGCACTCACACCAGCACCGTGATATACAGCACTGACAACTGCACTGTGATAGAGAGCACTGACATCAGCACTGTGACATAAAGCACTCACACCAGCACCGTGATATACAGCACTGACAACTGCACCGTGATAGAGAGCACTGACATCAGCAGCGTGACCTAAAGCACTCACACCAGCACCGTGATATACAGCACTGACAGCAGCATCGTTATGGAGAGCACTGACATCAGCAGTGTGACATAAAGCACTCACACCAGCACCGTGATATACAGCACTGATAGCCGCACCGTGACAGAGAGCACTGACATCAGCACCGTGATATAGCACAGGGATGGTGGGAGCCCCTCATAATGAGCATAGCACAGGGATGGTGGGAGCACCTCAAAATATGCACAGCAGAGGTACAGCCCCAGGAGGAAGTCAGCACAGCACAGGGATGGTGGAAGCCCCTCATAATATGCACAGCAGAGGTACAGCCCCAGGAGGATGTCAGCACAGCACAGGGATGGTGGGAGCCCCTCATAATAAGCAGCCCCAGTAGAAATATAACACCGCTCAACCTCTTCAAAGAGGAGGGTACAGGCATATAGTACGGTGTGCTTTTTTTGGACAAGGAAGTGAGCCAAATGAAGAAAGAAGGTCTCTGTGCTCGATGAAAAAATTGTTTATAGACATATACATGGTCTACTGATCACATGTGTTGAATTCCTCCGAGATCCATGCCTCATTCATTTTTAGAAATGTGAGGTAGTTAACACTGTCGTGAGCTAGGCGAGTACGCTTATCGGTCACGATCCCCCCTGCTGCGCTGAACATCCTTTCGGACAGGACACTGGATGAGGGGCAAGCCAACAGTTCCATTGCAAATTGGGCAAGCTCTGGCCAGAGGTCAAGCCTGCCCACCCAGTAGTCCAGGGGTTCATCACTCCTCAGAGCATCCACATCGGCCGTTAACCCGATGTAGTCGGACATCTGACGGTCTAGGCGTTCCCTGATTCTGGATCCGGATGACACCAGTCGATGGGTCGGCTGAAAGAATGACCTCATATCCGAAGTCACCAACACATCTTCAAACCGGCCTCTTCTTGCAGGCGCTGTTGGATTGGTACCCGCAACTCCTTCTCTGGGAGTGGGAATTGCTCCTCTGCCAGCGCACGCAAAAGCAGAATGCAGCATTTCTCGAAGCAAGGCCTGGAAGTGCTGCATTCTGACAGCCCTCTGTGATGGCGGTAAAATTTCGGACATTTTGTGTTTGTACCGGGGGTCTAAGTACGTTGCCACCCAGTACTGGTCCTTGACCCTTATGCTTTTTATACGGGGGTCCCTATTAAAACACTGGAGCATGAAGGCCCCCATTTGCACTAAAGTGGAAGCGGTGTGGTGGTCTGGCTCCTGCTCATCATCCAGGATAATGTCGTCCTCTTCATTCTCCTCTCCCCATCCACGCACAACAGGGATCCCAGAAAGGTTTAAAGCATGCTCTTCTTGCTCTTCCTCATCCGCCCCGGCACCATCCTCCTCTGACTCCTCTTCAGACTCCTGTTGTTGACTTGTCTCAGATAGAGTAGCCCCCCTGGGAATTCATCCAGCATTGCAACTTCCTCATCTTCCCGATCCTGCTCCTCCACAGCTTGATCAATGACGCGACGCAATGCACGCTCCATAAAGAAGTCATAAGGTACCATGTCACTGATGGCGCCATGGCTGCGACTGACCAGTTTGGTGATCTCCTCAAATGGGCGCAAAAGTCTGCATGCGTCGCGCATGAGCAGCTACTGGCACGGTGAAAAAAACCCCAGCTCCCCAAAACCGGTTCTGCCACAGAGTTCATACAGATAGACGTTAACTGCACGTTTCTGCTGGAGCAGCCTATCAAGCATATAGAAGGTTGAGTTCCATCGCGTTCGGCAATCGCAAATAAGACGTCTGACCGGCAGATTGTGTCGCCGCTGAATGTCAGCAAGGCGAACCATGGCCGTGTAAGATCTTCTGAAATGGGCCGAGATTTTCCTTGCCTGCCGCAAGATGTCCTGGACCCCAGGGTATTTGACAACGAATCGCTGCACAACCAAATTTAAGACGTGTGCCATGCATGGCGTGTGCGTGATTTTGCCCTGTTTCAATGCGCTAAGCAGATTGGCACCGTTGTCACACACCACTTTACTAACTGTCAAATGTAGCGGTGTTAGCCACTGATCTGCCTGTGAATGCAAAGCTGAAAGGGGTGCCGGGCCAGTGTGGCTCTTGGCTTCCAGGCACAACAGCCGCAGCACGGCATGGCAACGTCTCACCTGGCATGTCGAATAGGTTCTGGGGAGCTTGGGCGGTGCAGCGTAAGAGACGCTAGCAGCGGAAAAGGAGGAGTCAGCTGAGGAGGAGAGGGAGGAGGATGGAGTAGGAGGAGGAGGAGAAGAAGAGTCAGGCCTGCATGCAATCCGTGGCGGTAAAACCAAATCTACACGAGTGCCACGGGTTACATGCTTGACGGCCGTCAGAAGGTTCACCCAGTGGGCAGTAAAAGTGATATACCTTCCCTGCCCGTGTTTGCTAGACCACATCTCTGTGGTCAGATGTATCTTGGCACCGACACTGTGTGCCAGAGATACATTCACTTGCCGCTGAACATGGCCATATAGCTCTGGGATGCCCTTCTCTGAGAAATGCTTCCTTCCTGGGACCTTCCATTGTTGTGTTCCAATGGCCACAAATTTGCAAAAGGCCTCTGAGTCCACCAGTTTATATGGCAGTAGTTGGCGGGCTATGAGTTCTGACAAGCCAGCCGTCAACCGTTGGGCAAGAGGGTTATCCGGCGTCATCATTTTTTTATGCTCAAACATTAGGCCCACGGAAGCCTGCCTTTTTGCAGAAAAACGTGAGCTTGGCGTGATGGAAGGTGGAGTGGAGGACAATTGTGAGGAGAGAGGAGAGGGAGAAGTAGAAGACGAGGCTGGATGGTGAGAGCCTGCAGTGTGGCTTTGTGTGTTTCGTTGCTCCCACTGGGCTCGGTGATGGCTGCTCATGTGCCTTCTTAAGGCGGTCGTCCCTAGGTGAGTGTTGGGCTTACCGCGACTAATGCGTTGACTGCAAAGATTGCAGATGGCAACGCTATTGTCAGCAGCGGACACGTTAAAAAAAGCCCACACTGCGGAGCCATATGCCGGTGTCCTGGGAGCTCCAGATGTGACCGTACATGGTCGATGACTCGCTCCTGATACATTTACAGTCTACTTTGTCCCTCCTGTGCAATGTAAGTTATTCCTACTTCTCCTTCCTATCTGCTGGTCCATATCTCCCTCTGAACTCCCCTCCTCTTCCTCTCTTGTGGGCACCCACGTGACATCACTAGACACGTCATCATCAACGTCACCTTCCCCACCGCTATAAGTAGAGATCTCGGAGTAGGCAGCAACACCGGGGACCAACCTCCTCCTTGGGCTGATTTGGGTACTGTCGTCAGACTGCTGAGTAGCGATTGTTGCTACCTCCTCTTCCTGATCCAATGCCAAGAGTGGCTGCGCATCAGAAATGTCCTCTTGATATGGATCAGAAAATAATTCCTGTGACTCAAGCGGAAGGTATGTGGTGGTGGTGGTGGTGGTGTTGTTGGTGGTAGTGTCTTTGGGGGTGCACATAGCAAAAGTGTGAAGAAGAGGGTGCAGATCGAGAGGATGAGGAGGGTGCAGAAGAGTAAGGCTGAGCGAGCCACTCAACCAAGTCTGGTGCGTCCTTTAAAGTAATTGAACGCACCTTCTGCAACTTCCCACTTTGTCTCAAGCCTGTTGCTCCTGCCCTACCCCTACCACCCCTGCGGAAGGGCCTGCCTCTTCCTCTGCCTGTCATTTTTTAAATGACCCTGTGACAAAACTTTCAGTCCCTATACCAATGAAGGACTGCTGCAGTATAGGGCAGCGGTCAGTTAGCAGTAGTGCACCTCAACCCTATGTATTGTGGACCTATACCAGTCCTTATAGAGTAGCAGACTGTACCTCACTCAACCCTATGTACTCTAGCACCCTATACCTTACCAGTCCTTATAAGAACTTTTGTGGACCAAGTAGGTTGTGTGTGAGTGATTAGCAGACTGTACGTCAGTCCCTATACCGATGAAGGACTGCTGCAGTATAGGGCAGGGGTCAGTTAGCAGTAGTGCACCTCAACCCTATGTATTGTGGACCTATACCAGTCCTTATAGAGTAGCAGACTGTACCTCACTCAACCCTATGTACTGTAGCACCCTATACCTTACCAGTCCTTATAAGAACTTTTGTGGACCAAGTAGGTTGTGTGTGAGTGATTAGCAGACTGTACGTCAGTCCCTATACCGATGAAGGACTGCTGCAGTATAGGGCAGGGGTCAGTTAGCAGTAGTGCACCTCAACCCTATGTATTGTGGACCTATACCAGTCCTTATAGAGTAGCAGACTGTACCTCACTCAACCCTATGTACTGTAGCACCCTATACCTTACCAGTCCTTATAAGAACTTTTGTGGACCAAGTAGGTTGTGTGTGAGTGATTAGCAGACTGTACGTCAGTCTCTATACCGATGAAGGACTGCTGCAGTATAGGGCAGCGGTCAGCAGTAGTGCACCTCAACCCTATGTATTGTGGACCTATACCAGTCCTTATAGAGTAGCAGACTGTACCTCACTCAACCCTATGTACTGTAGCACCCTAGACCAAGTTACCAGTCCTTATAAGAACTTTTGTGGACCAAGTAGGTTGTGTGTGAGTGATTAGCAGACTGTACGTCAGTCTCCTGCAATCTCTCCCTGCTCCGCACAGCAACCTCTCCCTATAGTCACAGAAGAAAGAATGTTAAATGGCCGCCGGATCGGGTGTATTTATAGGTTAGGGGGAATGTCCAAGTGTCCATGTGCTGTAATGTCTCAATTGGCTGTCCTGTACCCCATGATGGATGTGTCATCATAGGTCAAAGTTCTTTTACACAGTAAACACGGAAGTCCGCCAGGCAAACGGCGCCAATAGTCCGGCAAACTTGCGGACCGCGAACAGCTGAAATTTGCCGCGAAACGACCGCCAGGCGAACTGTTCGGCCATCGCTAATCTTCTAATATTCTATCCTTCAGCGATGTATGACCCCTGTCAGGCTTGACTTTTTTTGTAACTCACCTTCTGCCCACCATCCTAGTTTAAATATACCTCCAACCTTATAATAAATCTCTCTCCTAGTACAGCAGACCATTTTTATCTATCTGCAAACTATATTTAGCATATAAGTTATACCTCAACGAAAAGTCAGTCCAATGCTCTGGAAAATGAAATCTTCTCCTTTTAGACCAAGACACGTAATATAGGTTCTCACAGTTTTTCTTGTGTTGCCAATCAGACAGACACAATTCTAGAGAATAAAACTGTGGAGGACCTCTTATTCAACTTACAGACTAGCTCTTTAAATTCATTCTTAAGGGTTCTTTATTTTGTCATTGGTTTCAAAATCAACCAGGACAGTTGAGTCATGGCCTCTCCCAGCAATCTGTCTTCATAGACCACCACATGCTAAAAATATAAAAGAATTTGGTTGAGGTGATCCTAGCAACACAATTATTATCAGTCGCTTCTGATGATACAATCCCCTTACTACCATCCTCTGTTTAGGCCCTCCTTAATTACCCTAATCCTTATTAGACAAGCATCTCTCTAGGCTGTTAGGGATAGCAGTAACATCTCGGGCTCTTAATTCTGGGTTTTCCACCCTCACATCCTTACTAAACTTAGCAAATTTATTAAGGTGTTTAGACAAAGGACTGTCTTTCCTTTTCTGAGAGCCTCACCCAATCTCTCTAGCCACCTGGAAAAAGAAGACTTCTCTCAAGGTTGTCAATTTCCCTCACTATTTAATTTTGCTCAGTTAGGAAAAAGTGACAATTTGTGCAGGTAGACTAACCCCCAGTCATTTATCTTTACCTATCCACCCTCCCTCTCTTCCTAGGCAATGCAGTATGTAAGCCTGTTGGCTAGTGTCGGAGCTTAGACAGAGGGATAAGGTCACTGGCCCCCTCATGTGAAAGTTTTCAAGCCTGGTGTTTGGCCGTTCAGGCTCAAACACTGTTATATGGTATTTCCTTGTATTGGTCTTGCTCCACTAGTGAAGGATCTTGTTGTGTCGGAGGTAGCATGAGAACGTAGACTGGCTGGAGGGGGGGGGGTGCTATCTGCAGTCTCTTCAAAATTATTTTCAGAAAGACCACCTTTCTTAGCAAGTGATGTCAGATGGATGTGGAACCAATTTTTTTATAGTCTACACCAGGGGTCTCAAACTGGCAGCCCTCCAGCTGTTGCGAAACTACAAATCCCATCATGCCTCTGCCTGTGGGAGTCATGCTCGCAACTGTCAGCCTTGCAATGCCTCATGGGACTTGTAGTTTTGCAACAGCTGGAGGGCCACCAGTTTGAGACCCCTGGTCTACACAAACCAATTCTTATTCTTTTTGTTCCATATAAACTAGTTCTGAAGAGGAAATTATGTCAATATGTTGTCACTTTTTTGTGGAAAACAGATCCAATGAAAGTGTATCGTGTCATGGTAGTTTCATGGTGGTTTCATGTCCTTCTCCCCCTAGATTAAATACATTTAGGACAGCACACTTGTGAACTACCCATTCAGCATAATTCAGGCTCTATTGAGACACCTACACCCTGTGTAATTGAGACATTTACACCCAGCAATAAATCCTAAATTATTGGCAAACAGGTGACACCAAAAGTCTCAAAAAAGCCACCACACTTTTGAGCACCTGTTGCGTTAGACTACGTCTCAAAAAGATTTCAACCAATATAGATCTGCCTTTCAAAAATACAAATCATGCCTCCTCACTGCCAAGAAGACCTATTTTATCAAGCTCATTCAAGCTCATTAACCACTTCAATACAGGGCACTTAAACACCTTCCTGCCCAGACCAATTTTGAGCTTTCAGCACTGTCGCACTTTGAATGACAATTGCGCGGTCATGCTACACTGTACCCAAATGAAATTTTTATCATTTTTTTCTCACAAATAGAGCTTTCTTTTGGTGGTATTTGATCACCTCTACGGTTTTTATTTTTTGCGCTACAAATAAAAAAATACCGAAAATTTTGAAAAAAAAAATGTTTTTTTTTGTTTCAGTTTCAAAACTTTGTAAATAAGTACGTTTTCTCCTTCACTGATGGGCACTGATAAGGTGGCACTGATGGGCACCAATGTGGCACCAATGAAGTGGCACTGATAGGCGGCACTGATGGGCGACACGGATGGGCGACACGGATGGGCGACACGGACGGACACTGATAGGTGGCACAAATTGGCACTGATAGCTGGCACAGATGGGCGGCACGGATGGGCGGCACGGATGGGCATGGATAGGCGGCACAGGTGGGCATGGATAGGCGGCACAGGTGGGCATGGATAGGCGGCACAGGTGGGCATAGATAGGCGGCACAGGTGGACACTCAGGCGGCACAGGTGGGCACTCATAGGCGGCACAGGTGGGCACTCATAGGCGGCACAGGTGGGCACTCATAGGCGGCATCGGTGTTATAGTAATGGATGCCAATCAGTGCCAAACAATAATGCATGCCAATCAGTGATGCCCATTGTGGCCACTGATTGGCATCCATTATGGGCACTGATTGGCACCCATTGTGCTGACTGGCACCCTGGTGGTCTAGGGAGGATTATGGATTTTTATTACCTTTTCCCTGGTGGTCTAGTGGTGTCCCTGGTGGTCCAGTGTGGGCATCCTCGGGGGGGCTGTGCTGATAATCGATCAGCACAGACCCCCCCTGTCAGAGGAGCAGCCGATCGGCTCTCCTCTACTCGTGTCTGACAGACGCGAGTGAGGGAAAGCCGATCACCGGCTCTTCCCATTTACACTGTGATCAGCCGTGATTGGACACGGCTGATCCCATGGTAAAGAGTCTCCGTCGGAGACTCTTTACCGAGATCGTAGTTGCCGGGTGTCAGACTGACACCCCGCAACAACGATCGCCGCGATGCGCGCCCCCGGGGGCGCGCAGCGGCTCATAATCCTAATCACGTCATATGACGTCCGGTTAGGATAATGAAACCACTTTGCCGCCGTCAATTTGTAATAGGGCGGGCGGCAAGTGGTTAACACCTTCTCATCCAGTTCCAGCCAACTGTTCTCTACATTTGACTCTTTACTTCGTCCTCCACTGCCTCCACCTACTAGCTCACTAGCTGCCTAGGAGATTGCCAATCACTTCAAAATTAAGTGATACTATTTGTGAGGTGTAGAGATAAGCCAAACAACTCCCTGTTCAGTTTGCAGCAGAACTCCCAACCTGGGGCAAAAGTTCTAACCCAAACAATGAATATTTTGTCATGTTACAACCAAAACCAAAAAAATTAATGTATTTTATTGGGATTTTTTTGTGATAGACTTAAACAAAATGGCACATCATTGTGAAGTGGAAAGAAAATGATAAATGGTTTACAACATTTTTTACAAAAAAATATGTGAAAAGTGTGGTGTGTATTTGTATATCGCCCCCCTGAGTCAATACTTTGTAGAACCACATTTTGCTGCAATTACAGCTGTAAGTCTTTTTGGGGATGTCTCTACTAGCTTTGCACATCTAGAGAGGGACATTTTTGCCCATTCTTCTTTGCAAAATAGCTCAAGCTCTGTCAGATTGGATGGAGAGCCTCTGTGGACAGCAATTTTCAAGTCTTGTCACAGATTCTCAATTAGATTTAGGCCTTGACTTTGACCATTCTAACACATGAATATGCTTTGATCAAAATCATTCCATTGTAGCTCTGGCTGTATGTTTAGGGTCGTTGTCCTGCTGGAAGGTGAACCTCTGCCCCGTCTCAAATCTTTTACAGACTCTAACAGGTTTTCTTCTTATGCCGCGTACACACGAGCGGACTTTTCAACATCCAAAGTCCGACGGACTGATTCCGTCAGACTATTCGATCGTGTGTGGGCTGCAACGGACTTTTGATTTACCAAAGTCTGACGGACTTTAGAATATGGAACATGCTTCAAATTTTCCCGACGGAACTCCGCCGGACCCGGTCCCTTCGAAAAATTTGCTCGTGTGTATGCTATTCCGACGGACTAAAACCGACGCTAGGGCAGCTATTGGCTACTGGCTATGAACTTCCTTATTCGAGTCCAGTCGTACGTCATCACGTTCGAATCCGTCAGAGTTTAGTGTGATTGTGTGTGGCCAAGTCCGCTCAGTCGAAAAGTCCGTCAGAACTCTGTCGGAACTCCGGCAGAACTCCGGCAGAACTCCTTCGGAAGTCTGTCGGACATAAGTCCTCTCGTGTGTACGGGGCTTAAGACTGCCCTGTTTTTGGCCCCATCCATCTTCCCATCAACTCTGAACAGCTTCCCTGTCCCTGCTGAAGAAAAGCATCCCCATAACATGATGCTGCCACCACCATGTTTCACAGTGGGGATGGTGTGTTCAGGGCGATCTGCAGTGTTAGTTTTTCACCACACATAGTGTTGTGTTTTTAGGCCAAAAAGTAAAATGTTGGTCTCATCTGACCAAAGTACCTCCTTCCACATGTTTTTGTCCCCCACATGGCTTCTCGCAAACTGTAAACAGGACTTCTTATGACATTCTTTCACCAATTTCTTTTTTCTTGTCACTCTTCCCTAAAGGGCAGATTTGTGGAGAACACGACTAATAGTTGTCCTGTGGACAGATTCTCCCACCTGAGCTGTGGCTCTCTGCAGCTCCTCCAGAGTTACCATGGGCCTCTTGGCTGCTTCTCTTATTAATGCTCTCCTTGTCCAGCTTGTCAGTTTGAATGGACGGCCATGTCTTGGTAGGTTTGCAGATGTGCCATAATCCTTACATTTTTGGATGATGGATTGAATAGTGCTCTGTGAGATGTTCAAAGCTTGGGATATTTTTCTATAACCTAAACCTGTTTTAAACTTCTCCACAACTTTATCCCTGACCTGCCTGGTGTGTTTTATGGCCTTCATGGTGCTGTTTGTTCACTAAGGTTCTCTAAAACACCTCTGAGGGCTTCACAGAACAGATATATTTATACTGAGATTAAATTACACACAGGTGGAGTATATTTACTAATTAGGTTATTTCTAAAGGCAATTGGTTTTTGAAAACCACTTATCATTTTTCTTCCACGTCAAAATTATGTGTCACTTTGTGTTGGTCTATCACATAAAATCCCAATAAAACATTTACGTTTTTGGTTGTAATGTGACAAAATGTGGAAAATGTCAAGGTGTATGAATACTTTCAAGTCAATGTATGCAAGTAATTGGCCATAAAAGGGGTATGAGGGTCTGGGTACTGCCCTGGGAGACATGTTCAATGCAATTTTTTTTTAAATATTGCTTTTTTAGGAGCAGTGATTTTCATTATACTTAAAGTGCAACAATAAAAACAAATAATTCCTTTAAATATAGTGGATGTGGGGTCCCCTTAGTCTGTCTGTAAAGTGGTGCATCTGTAGCATCTATAGAACACGCTGCATCAAAAATTACAATTCTAAAGAAAAAAAAACAAGTCAAATCACACTTAATTTGACTCATGATTGCAATTGCCAGCATCCAGCTTTTTTTTTTTTATAAATGGCGTGGGCCCCCCCAAAATCCATACCAAACCCTTATCCAAGCATGCAGCCTAGCAGGTCACAAAATGCCACAAAAAGTGAGCCCCCCCCAACCATACCAGGCCACGTGCCCTCAACATGGGGGGGATGGGTACTTTTGGGTGGGGGGAGCTCTGCCCAAAGCACCCCAAAAAGTGCCCCAAATTTTTTTTAGAACAGCTGCTACTGAATCCATCCCCCCTTGAGCTTAATGTACTCATGGATACAGCAGGGATTTTGAACGGGGCTGCATCTTCTTCGATGTTCCATAGCGGGACCTGGATATGACATGTGGTGGATGGGTTTGATAGACCAATATGCATGCACTTCATTTTTTATGTAAGCCCTGTGTTGATTGTAAGGCCCAAAAATAATCTAAGCTCCTCCACTGTTAGGCGTCTCCATTCTAAAGGATGGGCATAGCTTCAGTTGGGGTTGTTCTATATATTGATGGGGCAAATAGATTCATTTGGTCTATGATGCTTTGAAGTAACTCATCAGGGAAAAATAAAGTAAAAAAAAATCTATTTAAAAAAAAATTTCAGTGTTGACCTGCACACCTGGCTGTGATGTGAAACGAGGCATTGTGGCTGACCCTGTGCTAGAAGCAGGGGCGGACTGACAACTCATGGGGCCCCCAGGCAATAGGAGATTATGGGGCCCCCGGGCAATAGGAGAAGTTTATGGGGCCCCTGGACAATAGGAGATTATGGGGCCCCCAGGCAATAGATTATGGGGCCAAACAGTATATACACACACACATACAGTATATACACACAGACACACAATATACACACAGTATATACACACAGAATACACATACACACACTGAAAAGGTACTGGAGAGGCGGGGCAGCTATAATCTTGGGATTTTTAAAAAACTGATTTTTACATACTGTCCCTGGTTTTATTGAGGCTGGCAACCCTGATGGGGCCCCTTACTGGCATGGGGCCATCGGGCAGTGCCCGAATGGTCAGTCCGCCCCTGGCTAGAAGCCAACTACAATGGGTTTTCTAAGGCATCCAGAAGATGGGTTTTGGCCCTAGTTCATTGAGTCTGGCTTGAAATTCTAGTGCTTGTACTGGGACATCCCTCCTGAGGTTTAGCACCATTGGCATTTGGAATTGCTCATAGCTGCCTGGTCTTCAGACTGTCTTCTTTTAGGATGGACTGCTTCTGCCTCCAATTCAGATGCCAATGTACTGCCTTCGACGGGTTCCTATTCCAAACCGGAATCAGAACTGGAATCAGAACTGTAGTGGGGCGGTGAGAGCTCCCCACTGCTCTCATCGGTCAGGCTTAGGATTTGATATGCCTCTTCTGGAGTGTAAACTTTTTTTGACATGGTGGCCGTATGACGGGGGACACTGATGGGCTGTATGATAGGTAGTGATGGGCTGCACATTAGGTGGTGATGGGCTGCACAACATGTACTAATGGGATTCACATCAGGTACTAATGGGCTACACGTCGGGTAGTAATTGGCTGAACGACCGGCACTGCTGGGCTCACAGACAAGCACTCATGGGACAAGTACTCCTGATAAGGTCACGGATAGGTATTCTTGATGGGATCACAGACAGGTGCTCCTGATGGGATCACAGAAAGGTACTCCTGATGTCATCACAGTTAGGTACTCCTGATGGGATCACAGACAGGTACTCCTGATGGGATCCCAGACAGGTACTCCTGATGGGATCAGAGACAGGTACTCTGATGGGATGACAGGCACTCTGACGAGTTGACAGATACTCAGATGGGCTGGCAGGTACTCTGACGGGATGACATGTACTCTGACGGGATGACAGGTACTCAGACGGGATGACAGGTACTCTGACGGGATGACAAGTACTCAGGTGGGAGGACAGGTACTCAGACAGGATGACAGGTACTTTGATGGGGTGACAGGTACTCCAACAGGATGACAGGTACTCATGACAGGACCGTAATAATTGGGATACACACATGTAGATAAAACAAGATACATTTTATTGTGTTTTACAACATATTAAAACCATACAATTTTAAAACTCTGTCAATTCAAAACATAAAGGGTACAACTGAGAGAAGTAGTGATACCAGTTCACCCTTCAGGAACTTTATTTGCATATATATGATGTTTATAGGACAGAGGTCATATAAAATACTACAAGGTAGAAAAAAGGAGAAACAACATATTAATCATCACGGTAACAAGAGAAATACATTTAAGGCCATTAGGGTGACCAAATAACCAGAAAATATATATTTTAGTATGTGTGGTGTCACCCCCCACATGAATGTAACCCTTACCCAGAGTAAAGTCATGCGCTGCAGTCCAAAAGGAGTAGGTCCCTAGTTAGTAGCTAACTGAGCCCTGCACCACCTATTTACACTCCAACAACACACTGCAAAAAGTCCAAGTGGGAAGGAACCTTTTATAGTGTGGGGTGGAACTATGAATACTGAGCCATGATTGGGCAAAGCCATCATGACTTTGTCCAATCAGGGTTCTGACAGTGCTCTGTGCTCTGATTGTGCAAAGCCTTGCACCTGACCAACACCCTTGGGCCCTAGAATGCACTAGCACAGTGCATTGTGGGGTGCTCGGTGGACAAACATCCTGTTGAGCGTCCTGCAAATTCAGGTATTTGCTGAACACCCGAATGGGTGATGTTCGAGTTGAACCTATGCTAGTCCAACACTAGTGAGGGGTAATGTGACCCACAGGACTACAGGCAGAAACTCCTTCAGTGAGGGACCTGGATGGGGGGACCCAGGTGAGTAGATCTGGCTTCACCAGGTAAGGAAAATGTAACACCTTGCAGGATGAGTTAGAGGGGGTAGAGGGAGGGATGGGATAATTGTTTTTACCTGGAGCTGCGTTTTAAGACCCCCTGAAATAAAGAAGCCCACTCATTTTTCATAGACTCCACCTCAATGATTGAATAAATGGAGCTGCACTTTTTTTCAGTACTCTACAATGTACAGATGGCTCATGTTTGTGCATTGTGCCTTATTGAAGCATACATGCTTTAAGATCCATTGGTGAGGTGCATTATGATGGAATTCAAAATGGACCACACCATGAATCATGCTTTATTACCATACATACTGTAGCTCTGAATGTGACCAGTGAATAAGGCTCAGGAAGCAGTATTTTCCATATGAAACTGAAATTAAGAATATGGATACATTACCCAAAACTCAAAAGTGACTTTAGAAAGTATAATTTTGGGCCTAGCACCGGAGGAAGATGGCAGCATAAACTGAGAGCTTCGCCACCTAGAGCTCCTGTATTGCCTTTAATCAACGAGACAACCCTTACACCTATGTGCGACGATGACTGTGAGGAGCTCGTCAGTCACTCGTTTCCAGCAGGACCCATCCACGCAGCTCAGCTGGAATATATATATATATATATATATATATATATATATATATATATATATATATATATATATATATATTGTGGCAGCACGCAGGTAAAGTCACCTGGTTGTATCCAGGATGGGAAATATGTGTGCCCTAGATTCAGGCTTTATGCAGACTTTTACAATTAGAGGGGAAGAGTTAATGAGCCCAGCTGAAGTAAGTGGGCTCATTAAGACCTCTACAAAAAACCCCAGCATGCTTAGGGAGATGCTCCATCCTGGAACCAGTTTTGTGTTGTATAGACTGGGGAGTGTGATATCTGTTCTGTGCGGTGAGTTAACGCCTGTGTGGCAAACCTCTACAACAGAGACAGGGACTGGTGCAGCACAAGGCGGCACTCAGTTTTTAGACAGGGAATCTAAGTGTGTAGTTAGAGGTCAAGCTGACCAGGATTTATTTTCATGTTTTATTTTTGTTTGGCTGTTATATGTATCACTGCATGTAGCATAAATAAACCGCATCTTTTGTTTTTTGCACCTACAATGCTGTCTGCTGTGCCTGATTTTGTGTTGTGAACCCATCCAGAGGGTCACACACACCCGCTGCCGAGCTAACCCCTCACAGTTGGTGGAGAATTTTGGCAGTTTTTTTTTCAATTTTTTTAAAGGCCAGCATGGAGGAGATACTGAGACAGCTGGCTCTAGCAAATGCAAATCAGCAGCAAACAAATGCGGCTTTACAACAGAGCCTTGCAGCCCAGCAGAAAGCTCACCTGCAGAGTCTGGAAGCTCAGCAACAAGCACAGCAGCAATCTGAAGCCCGCTTTATAGACCTGTTGCAGAAGCAAGAGCAGAGTTTTCAACAGAAAATAGAGACATTAATACAGCAACGTCCGCAGACCAATGAAGCAAGTGGTTACAATAATACCGCATCCTTTGGTGTGAGCCGTTTACTGACAAAAATGACTGGAGAGGATGATCCGGAGGTGTTTTTGACCACATTTGAAAGGACTGCTGAAAGGGAAAAGTGGCCTAAGGAGCAATGGGCTGGACTGGTGGCCCCTCTGTTAACTGGGGAATCGCAGAAAGCTTATTATGACCTAGAGCCTGATCAAGCAAAAGACTATGTGGTGCTAAAAACAGAAATATTGGCACGGCTGGGTGTCACCCTGGCCGTCCGGGCTCAGCGTGTGCATAATTGGACTTTTCAGGTTGGAAAACCCCCCAGGTCTCAAATGTATGATCTCATTCACCTGAGCAGGAAGTGGCTGCAGCCAGAGACTTTGACCGCACCAAACATTGTGGAACGTGTTGTTATGGATCGTTTCCTGAGAGCTCTTCCTACTGCCATCCAAAGATGGGTAAGCCATGGAGACCCAGAAAATGCAGATAAACTTGTGGATCTGGTTGAGAGGTACTTGGCTACAGAGAACCTGACCACCTCTTTCAGGGACTCACGGACTTTCCACCCTAAGACCAGATCATCCCCAGTGGCGGGTAAGATGACTCCAAGGGGTGAGGGTGGAGAGAGTGAGAGGGTGAGAGTTCTACCTAAGGTCTGGCGGGAGCAGCCCAGGAAGCCCATGCTGCAAGAGGCAGCGAAAAAGATTATTTGCTACCGCTGCCGGCAAGAGGGACATATTGCAGCCAATTGCCCCGTTGTGGATGAGCCTATGCAATATGACTTTATAAGGGAGAGACGTCAGTCGCTGTTTGCGACAGTTGCATGCACTGCCATTCGGGGACCTGAGAAACATTTATGTAAAATGTGTATTAATGGTAGAAATGTTGATGTGTTGCTGGATTCAGGTAGCCTGGTAACATTGATAAAAGCTGAATTAGTTACTACAGAGGTCTCTGGGAAGAACAGGGTGGCTGTTATTTGTGTGCATGGGGACACCCGAGAGTATCCTGTAACTTCAGTGTTTTTTGAGACCCCCAAAGGTAACCTCTCTCATCAGGTGGGGTTAGTGTCTCACTTACCACATGATGCTATTGTGGGAAGGGATTTTCCAAAATTCTGGGAACTCTGGGATTGTCCTGAGCCCCCCCACTGGTGCCCCTATAAACCAGGAAGATGACCATAATTCCTCTGGGAGTGGTGAGGACTCTCCTGAATTTCCCTTGTCGGTATTGGCAGGGGAAACTCGAGAAACTGGGGAGGAGCCAACATCCTCAGATGAAAACATGCCGTCTGTGGAGTTTTCGGATCTTGAGGTTCACAGGGAAAATTTTGCCACAGAACAGTTAAAAGACCCCACCCTAATAAAGGCACGGGAAAATGTGGTGAAAATAGATGGCGAGTTAGTGAACCCAGATAAGACTTGCCCTTATCCTTACTTCACTATGGAAAGGGACCTGCTGTATCGAGTGGCTCAAAGGGCAGAAGAAACCATTGAGCAACTTGTAGTGCCCAAACCTTACAGGAAGTTGGTGTTAGAATTGGCTCATGGGCACATTCTGGGAGGTCATCTGGGGACAGAGAAAACCAGAGAGAGGGTATTGCAGAGATTCTATTGGCCTGGGGTCATGAAGGAAATAGAAAATTATTGTTCCTCCTGCCCTGTGTGTCAGAAGTCGGCACCTATGCCACATTTCCGTAACCCGCTGGTACCTCTTCCTATCATTGAGGTCCCCTTTGAAAGGATCGCAATGGATTTGGTAGGTCCGATAATGAAGTCCGCCAGGGGGCATCAGTACATTTTGGTTATATTGGACTATGCCACCCGTTATCCGGAAGCAATTCCTCTCCGAAATACCTCAGCCAAAACCATAGCCAAAGAGCTATCTCTTGTTTTTAGCCGCGTGGGTATTTGTAAGGAACTGCTTACGGACCAAGGTACACCCTTTATGTCCCGGGTTATGAAAGAATTATGCAAGTTGTACATAGTGACGCAATTGCGTACATCTGTGTATCACCCCCAAACAGATGGGTTGGTTGAAAGATTCAACAAAACCCTTAAACAAATGTTAAAGAAGGTGGTGGATAGAGATGGAAAGAATTGGGACTGTCTAATACCCTATCTAATGTTTGCCATTAGGGAGGTACCCCAATCCTCTACGGGTTTCTCACCCTTCGAGTTGCTCTATGGGAGACACCCAAGAGGGCTGCTGGATATCGCCAAGGAAACTTGGGAAAATGAGAGTTCTCCTCACAGGAGTGTGATTGAGCATGTCGCCCTGATGCAAGATAGAATTGCACAAGTAATGCCAATTGTAAAGGAACATTTAACCCAAGCGCAGTTAGCACAGCAGAGAGTGTACAACCGTGGGGCCAAGACCCGTACTTTTTCCCCGGGGGATAGGGTCTTGGTGCTAGTCCCTACGGTTGAAAGCAAATTTCTGGCCAAATGGCAAGGTCCATATGAAGTAATTGAAAAAATTAGTGAGGTGAACTACAGGGTTAGACAGCCAGGAAGGCGAAAGCCGGAGCAGATCTATCACGTCAATCTGCTGAAAGCCTGGAGGGATAGGGAATCCCTAGTCGCAGAGACTTTGTCACAAGTACAGCCTGATTGCTTAGTTCCTGAGATTGGAATAGCAGACACCTTATCGAAACCCCAACAACAGGAGGTTAAAGAGTTTGTACTTCGTAACAAAGAGATTTTCTCTGAGCTTCCGGGACAAACATCTGGCGTAGAGCATGACATTATCACCCCGCCAGGAGAAAGGGTAAAACTAAAACCTTATAGAATACCAGAGGCCCGACGGGAGGCAATACGTGGGGAGATTCAAAGGATGTTGGAAGTGGGTGTGATAGAGGAGTCCCAGAGTGACTGGTCCAGTCCTATCGTACTAGTGCCCAAACCTGATGGGAGCTGGCGGTTTTGTAACGATTTTCGACAATTAAATAAAGTTACAAAATTTGACACCTACCCCATGCCGCGTATAGATGAGTTGATTGACCGGCTGGGAACAGCCCGATATATGACAACTCTTGATCTCACCAAAGGGTATTGGCAAATTCCCCTGGCCGAGTCGGCCAAGGAGAAAACTGCGTTTGTAACCCCAGATGGGACATTCCAATATAAGAGAATGCCGTTTGGGTTACAGAATGCACCGGCAACATTCCAGCGGAAAATGGATAAGATTCTGAGGCCCCATCAGAAATATGCTGCAGCTTACCTGGATGATGTGATTATCCATAGCACAGACTGGGTCTCACATTTGCCAAAAGTACAAGCAGTCCTAGACTCTATCCGGGAAGCTGGGTTTACGGCCAATCCAAAGAAGTGTACCATTGGACAGGAGGAGGCCAAATATCTTGGGTACACTATTGGGAGGGGGGTGATAAAACCCCAAGTCAATAAAGTCGAGGCCATACAGAGTTGGCCACGTCCCAACAGCAAGAAACAGGTACGAGCCTTTCTGGGAATCGCTGGCTATTATCGACGATTCATTCCCCATTTTGCTTCTCAGGCTGTGCCCCTCACCAACCTGACAAAAGGGAAAGAGTCTGTTATGGTTAAATGGTCCCCAGAGGCTGAAGAAGTATTTCAGTCCTTAAAAACAGCCTTATGTAGCCAGCCAGTGTTGTACTCACCAGACTTCTCTAAGGACTTTGTTGTACAAACTGATGCATCAGACGTTGGGTTAGGAGCAGTGTTATCCCAGGTCTGGAACGGGGAAGAGCACCCAGTCATTTACCTCAGCAGGAAGTTGAAGTCCCATGAGGTAAATTACGCCACGAATGAGAAGGAATGTTTAGCAGTGAAGTGGGCTCTAGATTCCCTTCGGTACTATCTGCTAGGTAGGCACTTTGACCTGGTGACTGATCACGCTCCTTTAAAGTGGATGGCTCAGAACAAGGAGACCAATAGAAGGGTAAATAGGTGGTTCCTGGCCCTACAAGAATTTAACTTTAGAGTTAAGCATCGCCCTGGTGTTAAAATGGGGAATGTGTATGCTTTGTCTCGGATACATGCGTGTCTGACTGCTTGTGTTACAACCCCAAGGTTGAAACAAGAGGGGGGGTATGTGGCAGCACGCAGGTAAAGTCACCTGGTTGTATCCAGGATGGGAAATATGTGTGCCCTAGATTCAGGCTTTATGCAGACTTTTACAATTAGAGGGGAAGAGTTAATGAGCCCAGCTGAAGTAAGTGGGCTCATTAAGACCTCTACAAAAAACCCCAGCATGCTTAGGGAGATGCTCCATCCTGGAACCAGTTTTGTGTTGTATAGACTGGGGAGTGTGATATCTGTTCTGTGCGGTGAGTTAACGCCTGTGTGGCAAACCTCTACAACAGAGACAGGGACTGGTGCAGCACAAGGCGGCACTCAGTTTTTAGACAGGGAATCTAAGTGTGTAGTTAGAGGTCAAGCTGACCAGGATTTATTTTCATGTTTTATTTTTGTTTGGCTGTTATATGTATCACTGCATGTAGCATAAATAAACCGCATCTTTTGTTTTTTGCACCTACAATGCTGTCTGCTGTGCCTGATTTTGTGTTGTGAACCCATCCAGGGGGTCACACACACCCGCTGCCGAGCTAACCCCTCACAATATCTATATATCTATATATATATATATATATATATATATATATATATATATATATGTTCTGGACCCTGCATGTTGATCCATAGGCCACATCTCAAGCCTCGAACTACAGTGCAAGGAGACACGCCACCACCACTGACTCCCTGGGTGCCTCTGCCTCTGCTGTGGGTACACTTGCTCCACACACCTCTCCCCTACTGTGCTTAGCTGATCAACAGGTCGCAATGGATATTAAAAGCACCTTGTCCTCGGCTATCTCTGAGCTCAAGATGGACATCAGAGCAGTGGCCTCTCGGCTGGAGCACGTGGAGACAACAACCAGGACACATGGGACGGCCATTCAGCAAGTCCAAAGAGTCACCGGTGTCCATGCCCAGCACCTGATGGATCTGCACCAACATATGGAAGACCTGGACAACAGACCTGGACAAGAGGCGCAACTTATGAGTAAGTGGCATACTGGAGTCAGTGGAAGGGCCCCAACTACAACCTGTTGTCTGGGCCATCTTTAATACTCTGCTGGGGAGGCCGCCTGATGCCCCTGTGGAAATGGAAAGGTGCCACAGAGCTCTCAGACCTAGAGGTAGAGACACTGATCCCCGCAGAGATGCGGTGTGCTGTCTGGTTAATTTTACCTAGAAGGAAGAAATACTGCACCTAGCCTGCAACCATGATCGCTTGGAACATGATGGTGCGCGCATACAATTATTCCAGGATCTTTTGGCAATCACCCTTCAACACAGGAGAGACCTACGTCCCCTGCTGCATGCTTTGCGTGACAGACACATCACTTATCGATGGAAATTCCCCTTGTTCTTACAAGCCACTACTGGCAATTGCACAGCACATTTGAGAACCCCATTCAACTTGCAGCCTTTTTGTGAGACCCCGGGCATCCCTTTGGTAGAGGTTCCAGATTGATACAGCGCATTCCTGCAACCAGATCCCTGGATCCCCACACACCCTGACGACACCCCAAGATCGCAAGACACAGACAAAGGTGTTATAGACAGGGAGACTTATTCCCTGCTTAGCAGGGATCCAGTGATTAAATACAAAAAGGAATTAACAGGGATTGTAGATGAGGGCTTCCGTAGAGGGATCCTTACGGACAAGGAAAAATGTTTCCTTATACCTATGGCCCCTAGAACCCCAGTTATCTATTATCTCCCGAAGCTACATAAGAGTACTACCTGCCCCCCTGGTCGCCCTATTGTTAGCGGTATAGACTCGGTGACGTCCAGGGTGGGCAGGTATATAGACTTTTTTCTTCAGCCACTTGTGAAGAAAATCCCATCATACGTGAGGGATACCAAGCAAATCTTTAATATGTTAAACTCCTACAAACCAACCCCAGGCTTATGGCTCGTGACAGCCGACGTCACATCACTTTACACCATTATTCCCCATGAATTGGGTTTTGAAGCCGCCAGGGTTTATTTGGAGCGAGACTCTGGTTTAACACAGATCCAGATTGATTTCATTTTGGCCCTTTTAGATTTTGCAGCCAAGCACAATTATTTCTGGTTCGACAACCAGTTTTATCGTCAAGACAAAGGGGTTGCCATGGGGGCCAAATATGCCCCCAGTTTGGCTAACTTATTTATTGCCAAATGGGAGGAGGATGTCATCGATTCTCCCAGATGACCGGACATAGTGCTGTGGGCACGATATATTGATGACGTCCTCCTCCTGTGGGATGGTGACGAACATGAACTCCATGCCTTTATGGAAGGGCTAAATAACAACTCGAGAGGCATCAAATTTAGCTATGAAGCCAGCCAGGAAGGTGTGAACTTTCTAGATTTAAACATCAAGGTTAATAGTGAGAGTTTTGTTACCTCCACCTTCTTCAAATCCACAGATAGGAATTCCTATATTCCTATGGGCAGCTGTCACTTGGACTCCTGGTTAAGGTCGGTCCCTTTGGGACAGTACCTACGCATAAGGAGAAACTGTTCTGACACCAACAAGTTTGATGAGCAAGCCAAGTTACTATCTCAGCGGTTTTCGGAGAAAGGCTACGCGGCAGACCTGTTGACCAAGGCTTATACAAAAGCACGGGAGAGAGACAGATCTACCTTGCTGGCAGATAGGGAGAGTGAGGCCGATGCCAATCAGTCTTTATTATCCTTCGTTACTACCTTCTCGATGCAACATCAGAAGGTTAAACAGCTGATCCGTAGACACTGGCATATTTTGACCAATGACCAAACTCTTGGAACTATCCTACCGTAAGTCCCTAGAGTAATTTTTAAAGGAGTCTCTTCACTAGGCAGTATGATTGCTCCTAGTGTACAGAACCCCCCTGTGAAGGACAGATGCTTCTTTCAGAACCTCAAAGGGTTCTATAGGTGTAGGAATTGTCAGGTGTGCTCCTACAATAAGAACAAAAATTCTAAAATCCTTGAATTCGTCTCCACCAGCACCCAGAGAAGGTATATAGTGGAGCCGTTCATCACATGCTCGTCAGAAGCAGTGGTTTATCTCATCCAATGTCCTTGTGGGCTTCAGTACGTGGGGAGAACTAAGAGAGCCCTCAAGGTCAGATTGAATGAGCATATCGCTAACATTAAACGGGGTTTTGACAAACATCCCCTTTCTAGACATTATGACGAGAAACATGGAAGGGATCCGTCTAACACCTTGTACATGGGGATTGATAAGTACAAACCCCACTGGAGGGGGGGAGCTCTGGTCAGAGAGATCTCACGGCTGGAGATGTCGTGGATCCATAGACTAAAAACTTACACCCCTTACGGTATGAACACAGATACAGACGTTAATGCGTTTATTAATAATGCTTAACGTGTTGTTCCTGCCAGTGTTCTAGGCACAGACGTAAAGCATTTATGACTTTTTCCATCAGACATTGTGGGATCTGGATATTTGTGGATTTTTCTACCTCAATGTAGCGTTTGATGGTTTTTCTTGTAAGCTCCCATTCTTTCCATTTTGAGAGAGAAATATCTTTTTTCTCATCTTTTTTCTCATCTTTTTTCTCATAATGTATTGAGTTCTACATAATACAGTTGTGTATGCCCCTTTCACTTTTTGCTGTGGGTGAACTTTGTAGCTTAGTTAATACCGCTATCTTAATATTATGAAGTGCCTTGTATGTTTTATCCATTTTTGATTATTAAGTGTTAGTTAATAATTTTTAATTTTGTGGTTGGACTAGTCCCCTCCTCCCTTTTTAATTTAATTTTATTTGAGGTATATATATATATAATTCTTTATTCTTCCTCCTTCGTGATATGGAGGAAGATTTATTTGCTATGGAGGTCTGGAGCCACGACTACACTGTATTGAAAGCGAGACATGGCACCAGATGAAACACACACACTTCCCTGCAGGGGGTGATGTGCGCCGCCCATCCGCCCGCTACGTACGGTGTGTTGTCATCCGCTCGTTACGTACATTGTATTGAAAGCGAGACTTGGCATCAGATGGAGCGCACATACTTCCTTGTAGTGGGTGATGTGCGCCGTCCATCCGCTCGCTACGTACGACGTGTTGTCATCCGCTCGTGACGTACGATGTGGCGTCATCCGCTCGTTACGTACGGTGTGTTGTCACGCCGTTGTAAGGAGCGTCGTTTTACAGTCGTAAACAGGGAGGGGCGGGTGATTGCATGGATCATTTCCGCCGCCTTGGCTCTCTGACCTTGCACTCTATTGGATATGAGAGTGAGGCCTGGTTCTTTGATCCCGGAAGTGAAATAGGCTCGCACTCTGTTGGATATGAGAGTGAGGCCTGGTCCTTTGATCCCGGAAGTGAAACAGGCTCTCACTCTATTGGATATGAGAGTGAGGCCTGGTCCTTTGATCCCGGAAGTGAAACAGGCTCTCACTCTATTGGATATGAGAGTGAGGCCTGGTCCTTTGATCCCGGAAGTGAAACAGGCTCTCACACAACGGAGGAGGTGGCTTGTTCCAACATTCACTATATAATGGAGGCAATATGGCGTGTCACCCATACCCCAGGCGACGTGAATTTTTCACGAAACGCGTTGGGTGGCGTGACACGCTGACTTGCCTCATGTGAACTGGTACCAGAAGGGATATCGATTGGTGTTCGCGATCGGCCGACGCTTGCCCAGTTTGATGATATGCCCGATGTTCTTTCATGTTTGTAAGTGCATCTCTTGTTTTATATTTTTGTTTTAATAAATGATTTTACACTATTTGGAGCATCTTTTCCTCCCTATGGTGAACCTTCCTTGATCCTACAATGCTACACATCTGAGTCCCGCTTCAAACAGCGTTTTCCCCTGCTGGATGGTTTATGACTGGCGTATCTCCTAACCTGCCCTACGTAAAAGTGTTCCATTTGGAGGTCTCAAGTTTGATCCATCTTTAGACCCATTTTGTGATTAAGCGCTCCCTACCGGGACGTCTGGTAAGGGGCTATTATTACTTGTCTGGTGGAGGTGCACCTGGTTTTACTTCACGTTGATTGAAAAGTTTTACGATTGAATAGATCCCTTCTACACAGGGTGTTTCTCCAGTTGGACTTTTAATGGACTTTATGTTATCACATACATTTTCAGTACTGTTTGATTCTACTTTATATGTTTCTTGTTTTTGAATCGCTGACTTAGAATTGTACATTTTTTCCTTTTGGTTCATAACCTATGAGGGGCAATATATATGTTTACTGTATTTAGTTATAAGTAATGCCTTATGGTTTATTTAGTCATTAGTTTGGTGTGTTAGAATAATAGATCACAAGATACACTTCTTTAAGGTAGAGTGGTTTACATCCTAATAGAAGTATTAGGGATTGCGCAGTTCTCTTCTTTTTCTTTGTTATAGACACTTAACCAACTCCCCATCGAGGATTCATGGAGACATGGAGACAGATGAGAGCCCGTGAGCTTCTCCATCGTGAGTCCGCTGAAGAATGGACCGCTAGCTGTACAACCAACGGTTGGGTGAGATGTCTTACATCACCTTTAAGTTTCTGCCTCTAGTCCCGGGGCCTTATAATTGTTTTCAATGACCACATTGTTATCGTTGACCTTTAATTCATGGACATCTTCCAGAACATAGGTACCGGGCTGCGATGACCACATATATGGCATACCTTACATGGCTTTGTGACTGAGGCCGCGTACACACGCGCGGACTGTTCGCCCAACTTTGTCCGCTGAACAGTGTTTCAGCGGACAGTCCGCTCGTGTGTGGGCTTTCAGCGGACAGTTTCAGCGGACAGTCTGACGAACAAAGTTTTTCGGAAATTCCGTAAAACTGTCCGCTGAAACTTGGTTTCAGCGAACAGTCCCCTCGTGTGTAGGCTTGTTCGTCAAACTAAGTTCCGCGCATGCTCAGAAAGGATTTACACGCCGAAAGTTGTAATGCAATGTATAGGACGTCGTATTTTGCGTCCCGTCGTACGGCACGTTCACGTCATCGCGCACGGTTTCAGCAAACTGTTCGTACGTCGTGTGTGGCCATGTCCGTCCATGCTAATTTTGAGCGGACTGTTTGCCGAAACTGTTTGACGGACAAAGTTGGGCGAACAGTCCCCGCGTGTGTACACGGCCTCACATGCTCTCATACATGGGTACTCAGGTAATCCTCCCAAGCTTCGGGGGAGGCTTTTGTTGTTCTTATTTGTGTTGTTAACCTGACACTACATGGGAACCCAATGAGCAGAAGGGTCTCGTAGATTCAGGACTCTGTGACTACAATTAGATGGAGATAGGGATGAGCTTTGTGTTCGAGTCGAACGTACGTTCGACTCGAACATTGGCTGTTCGGGCGTTCGGCGAAATCCGAACTCTTGGTCCGTTCGCGTCAAAATTCGTATGGCGCACGCGGACCACAATGCACTGCGATGGCGCAGTGCATTGCTGGCTCATGATTGGCCAAGCATGCACTGTGACCCCGCATGCTTGGCCAATCGCAGCGCCAGCAGCGAGGAGAGCCATGATTGGCCATAGGCATCCTGCCTGTGGCCAATCATAGCTCAGGCTGTGTAGTGCACGCCCCACACTATATAAGGCCGCCTTTGAGGCGGCCTCGTGTAGTGTGTTGGCATCTGAAGCAGTGGGTGTTCTGTGTACCTTCAACACAGTTACACACCAATCGTTTTTGGCTGATTTCCTATCTTGCTCTTGTGTAGTGGTTATTGTCTGTGCCCTGACCGCAGTATACACCACTATATTCACCTCACCTATATAGCTAGTGATCTAGCTTTAATAATAGAGCTTGCAGTCAGTAGTGTTAGGAGATAGTGTGTGCTGTCTGCGTGCTCTGTACCCAGTACATACCGCTATAATCCACCTACATAGCTGTTCTCTATTTGGGCCCAATTGCCATCTGCAGGAGTTATTGGAAGTTGTGTGTGCTTCCAGCACAGCACAGTATACATCTGTATATACCCCTTTAACTCTGCTGTTTTCTGGTTATTGTCTGCGTGCCCTGACCGCAGTATACACCGTGATATTCACCTCACCTATATAGCTAGTGATCTAGCTTTAATAATAGAGCTTGCAGTCAGTAGTGTTAGGAGATAGTGCGTGCTGTCTGCGTGCTCTGTACCCAGTACATACCGCTATAATCCACCTACATAGCTGTTCTCTATTTGGGCCCAATTGTCATCTGCAGGAGTTATTGGAAGTTGTGTGTGCTTCCAGCACAGCACAGTATACATCTGTATATACCCGTTTATCTCTGCTGTTCTATAAAAAAGGCATCTGCAGGAGTTAGTGGGTGTTGTGTGCCTCCAGCACAATATAAACTACCCAACTACTGTTTTACCCAACTCCCTTCAGGCCATTACCATGTCTGGAAGGCCAGCAAGGAGAGGCAGACAGGCGTGAGCCGATAAAAGAGGGCAAGCAGGCTCTGTGTCTAGAGACAACAGTGCTGGTCGTGGACGCGGTGCATTGTCATCAGCACGTGGCCATGGGACATGCTTGTCCTTCTTTTCTGCAGCTGGACATGTTGAACCGCAACATGCCAACGACTTGGTAGAGTGGATGACCAAGCCCTCTTCATTCTCCTCATCCTCTCTCACCCAGTCTCAGGGTAGTAGCAAAGCAGCTGCCAACACATCGTCTTCCCTCCTCTCAATGTCATCATCAGTGACTCCTTCCCTAGACCCACCACGTCCTCCTGAGGAGTCTCCTGAACTCTTTGAGCACAGTGTTGGGTACATGCTCCAGGAGGATGCCCAGTGTTTGGTGGGCTCTGATGATGACACTCAGCTAGAGGAAGGCAGTAGCGTGAGCGCAGAGAGAGGGGATGCTCAAGAAGGACAGCAATCTGGCAGTCATGTTCCACAAGCTGCAGCATACTGCCAGGTTTGCTACAGCGATGAAGAGGGAGGGGATGATGAGGGCACTGACTCCACGTGGGTGCCTGGAAGGAGGGAGGAGGAGGCACATAGCAAAAGATAGATAAGATTGCGCTATGGACAAAATCCACCCGTTCGCCACACAGGCAAGGGGAAAAAAGAATATATATATAATGTAATATAGTGAAATAAAGATAAATTAAAAATAAATTAAAAAATGAACTTAAGGGGTTAAAGCTGCCTGTGCTTGAGACCTGTCCCTAAGAATAGGAATAGGTTAGAAATCTAAAATATAAATTAAGCTTTGGCGCTAAAACCTTTTTGTGCACTGTGAATACTAAAATCATATATAAATGTGAGATGATCTATTATCTCTGCTGGTGCTCTGGAGAATATTAAAACAAATTGTGGTGGAAACCTCTTAAAACCACTGTATACGTGATATTAAAATGCGTGAAAAAAGAAAAAAGAAAAGAGGATGTAAATCTGAAAGCGATTTTGTCTCTTTGGATATTGTGAGTAACCTGACTTCTTAATAAACAAAAAAAACGTTCAAACAACAGTATTGCACTATGTTTGTACTTCTGTTTCCCTTCATGCATAATTGCTAAACGGACTACCTGTGGAAGGAAAAGTGTAAAGCATCTCCCCAGCATAGCAGAAGCAGAGCCCAAAGAAAGCTGCACAGTGGCTCATACTGTGGCTGCTCGATTAACCCATTGAGGGTTTTTTGTCTGGTGAGCACATATACATACCTTTTGCCTAACACAGAGTGGCGCACCGGAGAGGAATGTATTTAACCCTTCTGCACTAGTCACTTTACTCTACCTTCCTCATTTGATGAAAGTTCCATGCGTTTTTCCAGCAACTAGTTGATGCGACTTTGAAAATTTCCGTTGGACATTATAAGATTTTTTGTCACTATTATTATTATTTTTTTGGGTACTTTCACAGAACGCTTTTTGATTATCACTTTGAACATATTTGCATATGTTTTTTCAGATATTGGTTTATGTATGTTTATCGAGCACAGTAGTATTCTAAATTGTTTTTATGTGATTGATTCACCACTTTTCCAATATATATGTGCACTCTTTGAGGAGGAGGCACATGTCCAACGAGGCAGGATGCCCTCCGGGGGCCAGCTTAGGGGCAGCACACCGACTGAATCACGCCGCAGAGCTCCGCCTGTGCAGAGCGCTTCCTCTGCGCGTTATTCTAAAAGTTCTTTGGTGTGGGCCTTTTTTGAGACGAGTGCATCAGATCGCACCGCTGCTATTTGCAACATATGTCTCAAGCGTATCTCACGTGGCGAAAACATCAGCCGCTTGGGCACCACATGCTTGACCAGACATATGTTGACCTGCCATGCAGCTCGTTGGCAAGCGTACCTCAAAGACCCACACCAAAGAACAAAGCGGACCTCTCCTTGCCCCTCATCAGCTGGCATCTCCAACCCCACTAGACCTTCAGTCCTCTCTGAAACCTGCTCTGAGAGGAATGAAGGTGTAGAATTAGGTGTGTCACAGCCAAGTGCTTCCGGGAACTCTGCTAGTGGTACATCCACACCCGATTATAGCAGGCAAATGTCCCTGCCCCAGCTGCTGGACCGGCGGAAGAAGTTTACTCCCAGCCATCCACATGCCCAGCGGTTGAATGCTAGCTTGGCTAAATTGCTAGCACTTCAACTGCTGCCTTTTCAGTTGGTAGACTCGGCTCCCTTCCGTGAGTTTGTACAATGTGCGGTTCCTCAGTGGCAGGTCCCCAAACGCCACTTTTTCTCACGGAAGGCCATTCCGGCTCTCTACCGGCATGTGGAAGGCAATGTCCTTGCCTCGCTGCACAGGGCGGTCAGCGGTAAGGTGCATATTACCGCTGACTCATGGTCCAGCAGGCATGGACAGGGACGTTACCTCTCTTTCACGGCCCATTGGGTCACTCTTCTGGCTGCTGGGAAGGATGCAGGACAAGGTGCAGTAGTGTTGAGGTTGTTCCGCCACCACGCCTCCAAAATGCTACTATTGGTTGTGACACACCTCTCTCCTCCACCCCCTCCTCTTCTTCTTCCTCCATGGCCTCTTCCAGTGCTCTGTCCTCAGAACCAGCGGTGCTCCGTAGACGTTGCAGGGGCTACGCAAGTACGCAGGCAAAACGATGCCATGCCGTGCTTGCCCTGGTTTGTTTGGGGGACAGGAGCCACACTGGGGCGGATGTTTTGTCAGCTCTGCAGGGGCAGGCCGAGAGGTGGTTGACGCCACGCCAGCTTAAGCCAGGAATGGTGGTTTGCGACAATGGCACCAACCTCCTCTCCGCCCTCCGACAGGGACAACTGACCCATGTGCTCTATGTAGCTCACGTCCTTAACCTGGTGGTGCAGCGGTTCTTGGGCAGGTACCCCGGCTTACATGATGTCCTGAAGCAGGCCAGGAAAGTCTGTGTGCATTTCCGCCGATCATTTAATGCCTGTGCTCGGCTGGCTGAGCTCCAAAAGGAGTTGAACCTGACCAAGAACCGCCTTATATGTGACATGCCCACCAGATGGAACTCAACATTGGCCATGCTGCAGCGGCTGCACACGCAGCAGAGGGCCATCAATGAGTACCTGTGCGACTACGGCACCAGGACAGGGTCAGGGGAGCTTGGTTTTTTCTCACCACGCCAGTGGGGCATGATCAGGGATGCATGCACTGTCCTGTCACCGTTTGAGGAGGCCACAAGGATGGTGAGCAGTGACAGTGCATGCATCAGTGACACTGTACCTCTTGTCCACCTCTTGGAGCATACGCTGCGTGGAATAATGGACAGGGCACTTGAGGCAGAACAGAGGCAGGAAGAGGAGGACTTCCTTGCCTCTCAAGGCCCCCTTTATCCAGACAGTGTTCCTGCTGTGCCACCCATCACAGAGGAAGAGGGTGAGGAGGAGGAAGAGGAGGAGGAGGATGATTGTGTCAGCATGGAGGTGGAGGCTGGCACTCAGCATCAGCATCAGCATCATCCTTAGTGACCCAAAGGACTCCGGACCGAATGCCTCAGCTAACCTACGCTGCATGGCCTCCCTGATCCTGCAAAGCCTGCGGAAGGATCCTCGTATTCTTCGGATCAAGGAGAGGGACCATTACTGGCTGGCCACTCTCCTTGATCCACGGTACAAGGGTAAGGTTGCCGACCTTATCTTGCCATCGTAGAGGGAGCAGAGGATGAGACATCTCCGGGAGGCCTTGCAGAAAGCTCTGTGCAACGCGTTCCCAGAGACTGGGAGGTCACAAACTCCTGGTCCTGGACAACGTGTTGCTGAGGCATCAGTCAGAAGGAGCGGTGGAGAAGGTGGCCGTCTGACTGATGCTTTCAGACAATTTTTTAGTCCGCAGCCCCAAGGTATGATTGGTTCCAGCACCCATCGCCAGCGTCTAATTTACATGGTGCAGGAATACCTAGGGGCAAGGTCAGACTTGGACACCTTTCCCACCGAAAATCCTCTGGCTTACTGGGTCTTGAGGATGGATCACTGGCCAGAGCTTGCACAGTATGCAATTGAGCTACTGGCCTGTCCTGCATCCAGCGTTCTTTCGGAACGCACCTTCAGTGCTGCTGGTGGCTTTGTTACCGATCACAGGGTGCGCCTGTCCACCGAATCAGTTGATCGACTGACCTTCATCAAGATGAATCAGTCTTGGATCACCCACAGCTACCAAGCACCTGAAGCTGATGTAACCGAATAATTTTTTTGGAAATATCACATCCCTTCAAGACTGCCTATGCTGATGCTGAGTGACTGTCCTGTTATGTTGATTGTCTATCCTCTTCCTCCTCCGCTGATATGTTGGAAGAACATTTTTGGTTCTGGGTGATGCCAGCAGCCCAATTTTTCTGCCCCTGTTTAACAGGGGCGTTTAAGTACAATTTTTGATGCAATGCTTTGCAGCAGGGCTAATTCCTGCAATAAAATTAGAGTATATGGCAGAGGTTGCAGTGTGATGGCACCAGCACCAGTGCCTAAGGCCCAATTTTTCTGCCCCTGTTTAACAGGGGCGTTTAAGTACAATTTTTGATGCAATGCTTTGCAGCAGGGCTAATTCCTGCAATAAAACAAGAGTATATGGCAGAGGTTGCAGTGTGATGGCACCAGCACCAGTGCCTAAGGCCCAATTTTTCTGCCCCTGTTTAACAGGGGCGTTTAAGTACAATTTTTGATGCAATGCTTTGCAGCAGAGCTAATTCCTGCAATAAAACTAGAGTATATGGCAGAGGTTGCAGTGTGATGGCACCAGTGCCTAAGGCCCAATTTTTCTGCCCCTGTTTAACAGGGGCGTTTAAGTACAATTTTTGATGCAATGCTTTGCAGCAGGGCTAATTCCTGCAATAAAACTAGAGTATATGGCAGAGGTTGCAGTGTGATGGCACCAGTGCCTAAGGCCCAATTTTTCTGCCCCTGTTTAACAGGGGCGTTTAAGTACAATTTTTGATGCAATGCTTTGCAGCAGGGCTAATTCCTGCAATAAAACTAGAGTATATGGCAGAGGTTGCAGTGTGATGGCACCAGTGCCTAAGGCCCAATTTTTCTGCCCCTGTTTAACAGGGACATGTAATTACAATTCTTGATATAATATTTCACAGGAGGGCCCCTTCCTGTGCCCACCCAGAGTAACGGTGAGGACTTATAGTGTTGTGGCACCAGCACCACAACCACCAAAGGTCAATTTTTCTACCACTGTTCAACAATGGCATGTAATTACAATTCTTGATATAATCGTTCACAGCAGGGCGCTCCAGCGCCCACCAAGAGTCACTTTGAGGGCTTACAATGTTGTGGCAAAACCAACACCTTGTTCCGCCATTTCTGCAGAGCATATAGGGCAGGCCCCTACTTTCAAACATCCAACTTACAAACATCTCCTACTTGCAAACGCAAGGAGACAGCAGAAAGTGAGATGAAAAAAGATGGACGACAAAACAAATTATACAGGGGTGATAACCCTTCCCTATGTTTTCCAAAAAGCTTAAAAATAGTTTTTTTGACTGGAGCTACACTTTAAAAATGTACCAGTTGAAAATTACAAACAGATTCAACTTACCACAACAAACCTACACAGTCCCTGTTTTGTTTGCACCGCCTGTATACTGCTGTTCTGAGTATATAGGGCCTGGGGGCCACACGCATTTCCTTTTTTTAATATGGGTACAGGGTTCCCCTTAATATGCGTACAAGACCCAAATAGGCTGGTAATGGGCAGGGAGGGCTACCCATGCCATTTTTCTCAATGATTTTCAACCATATTGCAGGAACCAGATATAACATTAAAACCGCAAGCAGTTTTAAATGGTGTTATTTCTGTTTAATGTCATCTTGTGCAGGGACTGTTCTAAACACGGGAAACACGTGGCACTTCACAGGCATACTACAGACACCCCCCAGGCACCATATTTAAAGGAATATTTCACTTTTTTTTTTCACTTTAATCGTCATTAAAATCAGTGTTCCCGCCAAAACGGCCGTTTTTAAAACTTTATTTTGCATTGACCCATGTCCCCTGAGGCAGGAGTCAGGTCCCCAAACCCTTTTTAGGACAATATCTTGCATATTAGCCGTTAAAATTAGCACTTTCCATTTCGAACGTTCGAGTCCCATAGACTTCAATGGGGTTCTAACGTTCGTAACGAACATGGGGTCCGTTCGAAAGTTCTGGTGCGAACCGAACCGGGGGGTGTTCGGCTCATCCCTAGATGGAGACATGCATCCTCTCTCAGGACTCCCAAAATGAGTGTGCTACAGTATATGTACTGTGCTGATTGTGCTACAAAGGAAAACACACTGGCCACAGTTACAGTTGATCTTATGGCAAGTGCTCCCACACTCGGCCCTCTGAGACACCTGCAGGCTGCTAGAGATTAGTTGTGTGGTCTCATATACAGCGGCTTTACCTGTGCTCTAATCTGCCTGCTGATTAGGGATGAGCTTCGTGTTCGAGTCGAACATACATTCGACTCGAACATTGGCTGTTCGCCCGTTCGGCGAATTCCGAACGTTATGGGCCGTTCGCGCCAAATTCGTGTGGCGCTCACGGCCCACAATGCACTGCGTCATCGCAGTGCATTGCTGGCTCATGATTGGCCAAGCATGCACTGTGACCCCGCATGCTTGGCCAATCACAGCGCCAGCAGCGAGGAGAGCCATGATTGGCCACAGGCAGGATGCCTGTGGCCAATCATAGCTCAGGCTGTGTAGTACACACCCCACACTATATAAGGCCGCCAGCGCGGCGGCCTTGTGTAGTGTGTTGGCGTGTGAAGCAGTTAGTGGGTGTTCTGTGTACCTTCAACACAGTATACACCGATCGTTATCGGCCGATTTTCGATCTTGCTCTTCTGTAGTGGTTGTTGTCTGTGTGCTCTGACCGCAGTATACACCGCTATATTCACCTCTCCTATATAGCTAGTGATCTATCTTTTATAATAGAGCTTGCAGTCAGTAGTGTTAGGAGCTTGTGCGTGCTGTCTGCATGCTCTGTACCCTGTACACACCGCTATATCCACCTACATAGCTCTTCTCTATTTGAGCCCACTTGCCATCTGCAGGAGTTATTGGAAGTTGTGTGTGCCTCCAGCACAGCACAGTATACATCTGTATATACCCCTTTATCTCTGGTGTTCTATAAAAAAGGCATCTGCAGGAGTTAGTGGGTGTTTTGTGCCTCCAGCACAATATACACCTGTATCTACCCTTTATTGCTGTTCTCTAATAGAGCCATCTGCAGGGCTTAGTGGGTGTTGTGTGACTCCATTACAGTATACCCCTTTATCTCTGGTGTTCTATAATAAAGGCATCTGCAGGGCTTAGTGGGTGTTGTGTGACTCCTTTACAGTATACCCCTTTATCTCTGGTGTTCTATAATAAAGGCATCTGCAGGAGTTAGTGGGTGTTGTGTGCCTCCAGCACAATATACACTACCCAACTGCTGTTTTACCCAACTCCTTTCAGGCCATTACCATGTCTGGAAGGCCAGCAAGGAGAGGCAGACAGGCGCGAGCCGATAAAAGAGGGCAAGCAGACTCTGTGTCTAGAGACAACAGTGCTGGTCGTGGACGCGGTGCATTGTCATCAGCACGCGGCCATGGGACACGCTTGTCCTTCTTTTCGGCAGCTGGACATGTTGAACTGCAACATGCCAATGACTTTGTAGAGTGGATGACCAAGCCCTCTTCCTCCTCCTCATCCTCCCTCACCCAGTCTCAGGGTACTAGCAAAGCAGCTGTCAACGCATCGTCTTCCCTCGTCTCAATGTCATCATCAGTGACTCCTTCCCTAGACCCACCACGTCCTCCTGAGGAGTCTCCTGAACTCTTTGAGCACAGTGTTGGGTACATGCTCCAGGAGGATGCCCAGTGTTTTGTAGCCTCTGATGATGACACTCAGCTAGAGGAAGGCAGTAGCCTGAATGCAGAGAGAGGGGATGCTCATGAAGGACAGCAATCTGGCAGTCATGTTCCACAAGCTGCAGCATATTGCCAGGTTTGCTACAGCGATGAAGAAGGAGGGGATGATGAGGGCACTGACTCCACATGGGTGCCTGGTAGGAGAGAGAAGGAGGAGGAGGAGGAGGAGGAGGCACATGTCCAATGAGGCAGGATGCCCTCCGGGGGCCAGCTTAGGGGCAGCACACCAACTGAATCACACCGCAGAGCTCCGCCTGTGCAGGGCACTGCCTCTGCGCGTTATTCTAAAAGTTCTTTGGTGTGGGCCTTTTTTGAGACGAGTGCATAAGATCGCACTGCTGCTATTTGCAACATATGTCTCAATCGTATCTCGTGTGGCCAAAACATCAGCCACTTGGGCACCACATGCTTGACCAGACATATGTTGACCTGCCATGCAGCTCGTTGGCAAGCGTACCTCAACGACCCACACCAAAGAACAAAGCAGACCTCTCCTTGCTCCTCATCAGCTGGCATCTCCAACCCCACTAGACCTTCAGGCCTCTCTGAAACCTGCTCTGAGAGGAATGAAGGTGTAGAATTAGGTGTGTCACAGCCAAGTGCTTCCGGGCACTCTGCTAGCAGTACACCCACGTCCGATTATAGCAGGCAAATGTCCCTGCCCCAGCTGCTGGACCGGCGAAAGAAGTTCACTCCCAGCCATCCACATGGCCAGCGGTTGAATGCTAGATTGGCTAAATTGCTAGCACTTCAACTGCTGCCTTTTCAGTTGGTAGACTCGGCCCCCTTCCGTGAGTTTGTACAATGTGCGGTTCCTCAGTGGCAGGTCCCCAAATGCCACTTTTTCTCACGGAAGGCCATTCCGGCTCTCTACCGGCATGTGGAAGGCAATGTCCTTGCCTCGCTGGACAGGGCGGTCAGCGGTAAGGTGCATATTACCGCTGACTCATGGTCCAGCAGGCATGGACAGGGACGTTACCTGTCTTTCACGGCCCATTGGGTCACTCTTCTGGCAGCTGGGAAGGATGCAGGACAAGGTGCAGTAGTGTTGGAGGTTGTTCCGCCACCACGCCTCCAAAATGCTACTATTGGTTGTGACACACCTCTCTCCTCCACCCCCTCCTCTTCTTCTTCCTCCATGGCCTCTTCCAGTGCTCTGTCCTCAGAACCAGCGGTGCTCCGTAGACGTCCCAGGGGCTACGCAAGTACGCAGGCAAAACTATGCCATGCCGTGCTTGCGCTGGTTTGTTTGGGGGACAGGAGCCACACTGGGGCGGATGTTTTGTCAGCTCTGCAGGGGCAGGGCGAGAGGTGGTTGACGCCACGCCAGCTTAAGCCAGGAATGGTGGTTTGCGACAATGGCACCAACCTCCTCTCTGCCCTCCGACAGGGACAACTGACCCATGTGCCCTGTGTAGCTCACGTCCTTAACCTGGTGGTGCAGCGGTTCTTGGGCAGGTACCCCGGCTTACAGAATGTCCTGAAGCAGGCCAGGAAAGTCTGTGTGCATTTCCGCCGATCATTTAATGCCTGTGCTCGGCTGGCTGAGCTCCAAAAGGAGTTGAACCTGCCCAAGAACCACCTTATATGTGACATGCCCACCAGGTGGAACTCAACGTTGGCCATGCCGCAGCGGCTGCACACGCAGCAGAGGGCCATCAATGAGTACCTGTGTGACTACGGCACCAGGACAGGGTCAGGGGAGCTTGGTTTTTTCTCACCACGCCAGTGGGGCATAATCAGGGATGCATGCACTGTCCTGTCACTGTTTGAGGAGGCCACAAGGATGGTGAGCAGTGACAGTGCATGCATCAGTGACACTGTACCTCTTGTCCACCTCTTGGAGCATACGCTGTGTGGAATAATGGACAGGGCACTTGAGGCAGAACAGAGGCAGGAAGAGGAGGACTTCCTTGCCTCTCAAGGCCCCCTTTATCCAGACAGTGTTCCTGCTGTGCCACCCATCACACAGGAAGAGGATGAGGAGGAGGAAGAGGAGGAGGAGGAGCATCAGCGTCAGCAGCAGCAGCAGTCTTGTAGGGATGATTTACAGTCCCAAGAAACACGTGGACTTGTATGTGGCTGGGAGGAGGTAGCTGCGGATCATGTTGTCCTTAGTGACCCAAAGGACTCCGAACCGAATGCCTCAGCTAACCTACGCTGCATGGCCCCCCTGATCCTGCAAAGCCTGCGGAAGGATCCTCGTATTCTTCGGATCAAGGAGAGGGACCATTACTGGCTGGCCACTCTCCTTGATCCACGGTACAAGGGTAAGGTTGCCGACCTTATCTTGCCATCGCAGAGGGAGCAAAGGATGAGACATCTCCGGGAGGCCTTGCAGAAAGGTCTGAGCAAAGCGTTCCCAGAGACTGGGAGGTTACAAACTCCTGGTCCTGGACAACGTGTTGCTGAGGCATCGGTCAGAAGGAGCGGTGGAGAAGGTGGCCGTCTGACTGATGCTTTCAGACAATTTTTTAGTCCGCAGCCCCAAGGTATGATCAGTTCCAGCAACCATCGCCAGCGTCTGATTTACATGGTGCAGGAATACCTAGGGGCAAGGTCAGACTTGGACACCTTTCCCACCGAAAATCCTCTGGCTTACTGGGTCTTGAGGATGGATCACTGGCCAGAGCTTGCACAGTATGCAATTGAGCTACTGGCCTGTCCTGCATCCAGCGTTCTTTCGGAACGCACCTTCAGCTTTGTTACCGATCACAGGGTGTGCCTGTCCACCGAATCAGTTGATCGACTGACCTTCATCAAGATGAATCACTCTTGGATCACCCACAGCTACCAAGCACCTGAAGCTGATGTAACCAAATATTTTTTTTTTAAATATCACATCCCTTCAAGACTGCCTATGCTGATGCTGAGTGACTGTCCTGTTATGTTGATTGTCTATCCTCTTCCTCCTCCGCTGATATGTTGGAAGAACATTTCTGGCTCTGGGTGATGCCATCAGCCCAATTTATCTGCCCCTGTTTAACAGGGGCGTTTAATTACAATTTTTGATGCAATGCTTTGCAGCAGGGCTAATTCCTGCAATAAAACTAGAGTATATGGGAGAGGTTGCAGTGTGGTGGCACCAGCACCAGTGCCTAAGGCCCAATTTTTCTGCCCCTGTTTAACAGGGGCGTTTAATTACAATTTTTGATGCAATGCTTTGCAGCAGGGCTAATTCCTGCAATAAAACTAGAGTATATGGGAGAGGTTGCAGTGTGGTGGCACCAGCACCAGTGCCTAAGGCCCAATTTTTCTGCCCCTGTACAACAGGGGAGTTTAATTACAATTTTTGATGCAATGCTTTGCAGCAGGGCTAATTCCTGCAATAAAACAAGAGTATATGGGAGAGGTTGCAGTGTCGTGACACCAGCACCAGTGCCTAAGGCCCAATTTTTCTGCCCCTGTTTAACAGGGACATGTAATTACAATTCTTGATATAATATTTCACAGGAGGGCCCGTTCCTGTGCCCACCCAGAGTAACTGTGAGGACTTATAGTGTTGTGGCACCAGCACCACAACCACCAAAGGTCAATTTTTCTACCACTGTTTAACAATGGCATGTAATTACAATTCTTGATATAATCGTTCACAGCAGGGCGCTCCAGCGCCCACCAAGAGTCACTTTGAGGGCTTACAATGTTGTGGCAAAACCAACACCTTGTTCCGCCATTTCTGCAGAGCAAATAGGGCAGGCCCCTACTTTCAAACATCCAACTTACAAACATCTCCTACTTGCAAACGGAAGGAGACAACAGCAAGTGAGATGAAAAAAGATGGACGACAAAACAAATTATACAGGGGTGATAACCCTTCCCTATGTTTTCCAAAAAGCTTAAAAATCGTTTTTTTGACTGGAGCTACACTTTAAAAATGTACCAGTTGAAAATTACAAACATATTCAACTTAACACAACAAACCTACACAGTCCCTGTCTTGTTTGCACTGCCTATATACTTCTGTTCTGAGTATATAGGGCCTGGGGGCCACACGCATTTCCTTTTTTTAATATGGGTACTGGGTTCCCCTTAATATGCGTACAAGACCCAAAGGGGCTGATAATGGGCAGGGAGGGCTACCCATGCCATTTTTCTCAATGATTTTCAACCATATTGCAGGAACCAGATATAACATTAAAACCGCAAGCAGTTTTAAATGGTGTTATTTCCGTTTAATGTCATTTTGTGCAGGGGCACTTCACAGGCATACTACAGACACCCCCCAGGCACCATATTTAAAGGAATATTTCACTTTTTTTTTCACTTTAATCGTCATTAAAATCAGTGCTCCCGCCAAAACGGCCATTTTTAAAAACATTTTAGGCATTGACCCATGTCCCCTGGGGCAGGAGCCAGGTCCCCAAACCCTTTCTAGGACAGTATCTTGCATATTAGCCATTAAAATTAGCACTTTTAATTTCGAACGTTCGAGTCCCATAGATTTCAATGGGGTTCTAAAGTTCGTACGAATTTGGGGTCCGTTCTAAAGTTCTGGTGCTAACCGAACCGGGGGGTGTTCGGCTCATCCCTACTGCTGATATATATGTGTCACTATTCTTTTGCATAAGCGGGAAGTATGTCCAGTTTACAATGCACAGAAATGGTACTTTTAATTTAACTGATTTATTCTGATGTTTATAGTTATCTTTTTCTTCACATAGTTGGTCCTTGGGGGTTCTTACTAGTTTTTTTCCCCTTTTTTATTTTGGTAGAACCCGTGAGACTTCAGCTTAATATCACAGCAAGAGAAAATGTACCCTGGAATTGATGCTAATGTTAGCAATGCTTATGTTCTTCTGACATAGAAACGGGATTGATCCTTAGTTGATCCTTAGTTGACTATGAGACCCTTTAGCCCAAAGCTCTTGATACTTCAGACCCGTGGCTTCCACTGTGGCCTGGTGGTTGGGATCTTGGGGGTCAGGGGTCTTGGTTAAGATAACATTTAAAATGCTCAAGATTCGTTACATAACAGAGGTCAACCATAGCGGTTGCACGAGTTTCATGTATTATCTGCCACTTTTGCCTTCGCTTAGATCAATGAAATGCTGTGGGGGGGGGGGGGCTCCCCAGGGGCCACCTATCCTGTGTGGGCTCTATCTGTAACGCTCTAGTATCTATAGCTGTGACTTGTCCCATAGTTTGTGAGCTTCAATTCAGGAGTCTCTGGGTGGTAGCTAAGTATGTAGCTACCTTGGTGTTAGATCTCTTTCTCACCTCAAAGAGGCAGGTTCACCTTTGAAAGTAACCTGATTAGTTTTCTTCCTGTCCCTATACCCTTAGTTCCCCCAATTAAGTGGACCAGTTGGGCTACACCCACCTTCGGTATTTTTCACGCTCTACCCATATTAGGGGTCCCCACCACATAGGGGTAAGGTGTTCCGTCCAGTAATGGATACACCTGCAGTGCATACATAGGCTAGAGGTATCTTTCAACCCTCTCTCCTTCTATACGTGCTCTAATTTCTCTCTCTGTCACTCTTTCTCTCCCTGTGAACTCTCTCCATCTACGACTCACGAGTGCCATCCATGCACACTAATATTGCTCAACCATGTCTTCTATAGTGCATTCTTCAGCTCCTCTATCATTCAAAGTGTATTGCTTCAATGCTAAGGGCCTCAATGTCCCAGAAAATCGCAGCATTGTTTTGGCGAAAGCTCATATGGAACCCAAATTGTCTTTCTGCAAGAGACCCACTTCAAACAAAATCCATCCCCTGCCTAGCTAATAAGCGCTGTTGCCTTATGTTGCCTTTCCTGCGATGTACCTGACTCCAAAAGAAAGGGGGTTTCCATTTTGCTGGCCAAGTCGCTCATGTTTCACCTTACTGAACAAATGTTGGATCCTCAGGGCAGATTTCTCTTTTAAAGTGCACCTGGAAAGACAGACCAGTGACTCTGGCAAACGTTTATTGTCCCAATTCCAAGAGGGTGACCTTCCTGAAAGAGATTCTTTTGAAAATTGCTTCATTTCAGGCAGGCCTTTCAATCCTGGGTGGGGACTTTAACATGACTCTAGACCCACTGTTGGATACATCCCCAGGCACCTTCTAATTTCCCTTCTCTGCTCTGCATCAAGTTAAGCTTCAGCTGGCATCCCTTACGTTACATGACACCTGTCCCCCTCTTAACCCTCGAGAGAAGGATTACATATTTTCTCATCACCACATAATTGCTACTCGAGTCTGGATTATCTTTTTATTCACAAGGCACACCTGACATACCATGGGGATGCTACCATTGAAAACATGGTGCTCTCCAACCATCACCCGATTACAATAACTTTGCGTTTCCCACAGAGGGAAGGGTCCACTAAGACATGGAGATTGGATGCTTCCATTCTTGCTGACCCTGGAGATTTAGAAAACATCAGACAGGTCCTTAGCGTCTATTGTGGTGTCTCCCATGACTCAATGGGAGGCACATAAGTGTGTTATACGGGGACACCTTCTTGCTATAGAAGCTAGGAAAAAAAAGAACATCAAACTGATACTATCCCTTTCTAAAAAGATAACTAAACTGTAAACTTAACATAAATGCTCCCGGGCTATCCAGGTAGCAAAAGAATTAGCGGACACGCGGTCGCTGTTGGTGTAAACAGCTCAGATTGATTGTACATAGTTTATTTGGTTCTGTTATAAACTTGGCTGGGTTGTGAATTTTCCACTGTTGCCAGTAGGTGTCACTGGTACCACAGGACAGTGTGAGAATTACAGCTAGGTTAAGCTGTAGTGAATATTCTTTTTCCGGAAACAGCCCAGTAGGAGGTTCCTGGCCACTGTGCATTCTGAGAAGGGGTATTTATTGGACAGATGCCATGTGCTCAAGTCAGTTCTAACATCTGAGCCCTTCTGGCCTGAGGCTGTATCACTGCATCTTCTGCAGTAGGCACAGAAGCCTATCTGGGGCCTACTACTCCTGAGTAGGGATGAGCTTCGTGTTCGAGTCGAACGTACGTTCGACTCGAACATTGGCTGTTCGTGCGTTCGGCGAATTCCGAACGTTTTGGCCGTTCGCGTCAAAATTCGAGTGACGCGCGCGCGGACCACAATGCACTGCGTTGGCGCAGTGCATTGCTGTCCAATGATTGGCCAAGCATGCACTGTGACCCCGCATGCTTGGCCAATCGCAGCGCCGGCAGCGAGGAGAGCCATGATTGGCCACAGGCATCCTGCCTGTGGCCAATCATAGCTCAGGCTGTGTAGTGCACGCCCCACACTATATAAGGCCGCCTTTAAGGCGGCCTCCTGTAGTGTGTTACTTTGCATCTGAAGCAGTGGGTGTTCTGTGTACCTTCAACACAGTACACACCAATCGTTTTTGGCTGATTTCCTATCTTGCTGCTGTGTAGTGGTTGTTGTCTGTGCCCTGACTGCAGTATACACCACTATATTCACCTCACCTATATAGCTAGTGATCTAGCTTTAACCACTTAACAACTGCCCATTGCCGATTAACGGCTTCAGGGCGGTTGTTTAACTCAGAGAGGCCGTTAATTAACGGCCTCCCAGAATTCTGCTCTCGCGTGCCCCGAGGTGTGCGCACTCGAGAGCATCCGTGACCGCCGGGTCCATAGGACCCGGCGCATCACGGTAAACGGCCGCTCATAGCGGCCGTTTACCACGTGATTGCTCCGTCAAATGCCGGAGTGATCACTTGGAAACAAACCGGCGTCATGTTATGATGCCTGTTCCTCCCTCCCCTTTCTGTACCGATCGGTACAGCGGAGGGGAAAGAGATCGGTGTCAGCAGCGATGTGGGCTGCATCTGCAGTTCCCACATCGCTGCTCACCGAATTTAACCCCTCAATTCCCTGCCAATACTCTGCAATACCAGTGCATACTCTGCAGTACCCTGCCATTACTCTGCAGTACCCCGCCATTACTCTGCAGTACCCCGCCATTACTCTGCAGTGCAGTACCCCGCCATTACTCTGCAGTGCAGTACCCCGCCATTACTCTGCAGTGCAGTACCCTGCCATTACTCTGCAGTACCCCGCCATTACTCTGCAGTACCCCGCCATTACTCTGCAGTGCAGTACCCCGCCATTACTCTGCAGTGCAGTACCCTGCCATTACTCTGCAGTGCAGTACCCTGCCATTACTCTGCAGTGCAGTACCCTGCCATTACTCTGCAGTACCCCGCCATTACTCTGCAGTACCCCCCATTACTCTGCAGTACCCCCCATTACTCTGCAGTAACCCCCATTACTCTGCAGTACCCCCCAATACTCTGCAGTACCCGCCATTACTCTGCAGTACCCCCAATACTCTGCAGTACCCTGCTATTACTCTGTAGTACCCCGCCAATACCCCGCCAATACTCTGTAATACCCTGCCATAAATTGCCATACCCAGCCATACTCAGAGATACCCAGCCATACTCGGTGATACCCTGAAGTACCCAGCCATAGACGCCCCCCACCCCTCACCGCCCTCCGGTGCTTCTACCAACTCGCCAGTACGATCAAAGCCAGAATCTTTTTTTTTAATTTTTTATTTCAGGCTTCCCAGCCTAGAGGTGAGATGTGGGGTCATATTGACCCCCCCAGATTTCACTGTAAAGAGGACCTGTCACCCCATATTCCTATTACAAGGGATGTTTACATTTCTTGTAATAGGAATAAAAGTGATCAAAAATATATTTTTGGGAAAAAAAATGTCAAACTAAAATAAAGTAAAATGAACAATAAAAAAATAAAATAAAAATTAAAGCGCCCATGTCCCCATGTGCTCGCATGTGCCACACATGTGAGGTATCGCCGAGAATGTTAGAGCGAGAGCAATAATTCTAGTCCTAGACCTCCTCTGCAACTCAAAACATGTAACCAGTAAAAAAATATTTAAAGCGTCGCCTATGGGGATTTTTTAAGTAGCGACGTTTGGCGCCATTCCACGGGCATGTGCAATTTTGAAGAGTGACATGTTTGATATCTATTTACTCAGCATAACTTCATCTTTCACTTTATGCAAACATTGGGCTAACAAGTGGTTAATAATAGAGCTTGCAGTCAGTAGTGTTAGGAGATAGTGCGTGCTGTCTGCGTGCTCTGTACCCAGTACATACCGCTATAATATAGGGCAGGCCCCTACTTTCAAACATCCAACTTACAAACATCTCCTACTTGCAAACGCAAGGAGACAGCAGCAAGTGAGATGAAAAAAGATGGACGACAAAACAAATTATACAGGGGTGATAACCCTTCCCTATGTTTTCCAAAAAGCTTAAAGATATTTTTTTTGACTGGAGCTACACTTTAAAAATGTACCGGTTGAAAATGACAAACAGATTCAACTTAACACAACAAACCTACACAGTCCCTGTCTTGTTTGCACCGCCTGTATACTGCTGTTCTGAGTATATAGGGCCTGGGGGCCATACGCATTTCCTTTTTTTAATATGGGTACGGGGTTCCCCTTAATATGTGTACAAGACCCAAATAGGCTGGTAATGGGCAGGGAGGGCTACCCATGCCATGTTTCTCAATGATTTTCAACCATATTGCAGGAACCAGATATAACATTAAAACCGCAAGCAGTTTTAAATGGTGTTATTTCCGTTTAATGTCATTTTGTGCAGGGACTGTTCTAAACACGGGAAACACGTGGCACTTCACAGGCATACTACAGACACCCCGCAGGCACCATATTTAAAGGAATATTTAACTTTTTTTTTTCACTTTAATCGTCATTAAAATCAGTGCTCCCGCCAAAACGGTAGTTTTTAAAACTTTTTTTTGCAGTGACCCATGTCCCTTGAGGCAGGAGGCAGGTCGCCAAACCCTTTTTAGCACACTATCTTGCATATTAGCCGTTAAAATTAGCACTTTCCAATTCGAACGTTCGAGTCCCATAGACTTCAATGGGGTTCTAACGTTCGTACCGAACGCGGGGGTCGTTCGCAAGTTCTGGTGCGAACCGAACCGGGGGGTGTTCGGCTCATCCCTACTCCTGAGGTGGTCCTTAGGCTGTCTTGCCTAAGTGGAAGAAGCCGAGCTAAGCTGAGGAGATCCAGGGGAGGACCATTGCTAGAGAGAGCCATGAAGGCTGGTCTCTCAGAAGGGCCTGGTAACTTGTTTGGAGGACGCACCTATATCTAACCACCTCTACAGTACTGCCGGGTTGGCTTAAAGGTTCTGGTACTGTCAAGCTGTTCTACAATCTAATCAAGGTAACATGCTCCTGGCTGATACGTTTGTGAGAGAGACTTATCCAGGCATCTACTGGCTGCTAAGATTGTGAGGGAGACTTATCCAGACATCTTATGCCGCGTACACACGAGCGGACTGTATGGCGTACTTAGTCCGTCGAAACACATTTCAGCGGACAATCCGCTCGTGTGTGGGCTTCAGCTGACTTTTTCAGCGTGCAGTCCGGCGTACTAAGAATTTCGGATTTTTCGAAATTCTGTCCGTCGTACTTTGGTTTCAGCGGACAATCCGCTCGTCAGTATGCTTGTTCGACGGACTAAGAATGGCGCATGCCCAGAAAGGATTTACACGGCAGAAGGGTGCTTTTCTGTGTCTTGGACTTCCTATTTCTAGTCCCGTCGTACGTGCTGTACACGTCATCGCGCAAGCTTTCGGCGGACTGTTTGTGCATCCGTGTGTGGTCAAGTCCGTTCAGTCGAAAGTACGACGGACTGTCCGTCGGATTGTATGACGAACTAAGTACACCATACAGTCCGCTCGTGTGTACGCGGCATTACTGGTTGCTAGTGTGCTGTGTGAGATCTACCCAGGTATTCAAGATCTTCTAAAAGAAAGCTGTTTTGTCCCTTGATTCAAGGAGTCTGTAAGTGATCTGCTAAAAAGGGTATCTGAAACCTCCCCTCAACCAAGCTGTTGGTGTAAACAGCTCAGATTGATTGTACATAGTTTATTTGCTTCTGTTATAAACTTGGCTGGGTTGTGCATTCCCCAATGTTGCCAGTAGGTGTCACTGGTACCACAGGACAGAGCTGTAGTGAATATTATTTTTCCGGAAACAGCCCAGTAGGAGGTTCCTGGCTGCTGTGCATTCTGGGAAGGGGTATTTATTGGACAAATGCCATGTGCTAAAGTCAGTTCTAACCTCTGAGCCCTTCTGGCCTGAGGCTGTATCACTGCATCTTCTGAAGTAGGCCCAGAAGCCTATCTGGGGCCTACTACTCCTGAGGTGGTTCTTAGGCTGTCTTGCCTAAGTGGAAGAAGCCGAACCAAGCTTAGGAGATCCAGGTGAAGACCATTGCTGGAGAAAGCCAGGAAGGCTGGTCTCTCAGAAGGGCCTGGTAACTCGTTTGGAGGATGCACCTATATCTACCTACCTTTACAGAACCGCCGGGTTGGCTTAAAGGTTCTGGTACTGTCAAGCTGTTCCACAATCTAATCAAGGTAACATGCTCCAGGCTGATAAGTTTGTGAGAGAGACTTATCCAGGCATCTGTTGGCTGCTACATTTGTGAGAGAGGCTTATTCAGACATCTTACTGGTTGCTAGGTCTGTGTGAGAGACCTACCCGGGTATTCAAGATCTTCTAAAAGAAAGCTGTTTTGTCCTTTGATTCAAGGAGTCTGTAAGTGATCAGCTAAAAAGGGTATCTGAAACCTCCCTTCAAGCTCTTTCCTACAACCTCTCTTAAGTTCTAATTAAAGCATTGAAAAATACTAGCTCCTATATTCTGTTCAAACTTCCCTTTATAGCCATGGACTAGGGTGAATGTAAGCTTGCTTCCTGTATCTGGAGGTACCTTTCTGTTCCCAGTAGACCCAGGAGGGGAGCTACAAGGACATTGCGCAACAATTCCTTCATTTCTACAGCAAACTTTACAATCTTAAGGGGACAAACCATAGTCCTGTGGCAGATGAGACCCGCTCTGAATTGATACGGGACTTTCTTAGCAAATATAGCCCTAGTGCCCTGTTGGAAATCAACCGGACCACTTTGGAAGCCCCATTGTCCTCTGAGTAATGGAAAGAAGCCCTGAAGGTCACGAAACCTGGCAAAAGCCCGGGGCCGGATGGCTTCTCAGCGCAATACTATATATGTTTTGCGGACCTTCTGGTGCCGCATTTCCTTAAAGCTTTTTTCTAAAATCCTGGTGACCCGCTTAGTCTACCATGTATCCACCTGGGTAGGCTTAGATCAGGTTGGTTTTGTCTCTGGCAGGAAAGCTAGGGACAACACCATTAAAGCCCCAAATTTACATCATTGACTCACCTCCACCTAACAGGAGGGATTTTTCCTGGCAATGGATGCGGAGAAGGCATTTGATCGAGTGGCCTAGGACTACATGGAGGCGATGTTAGCAGTTCTTGGATTGGGGAGCTGTATGCGTGCCTTCATTGGATCCCTTTATGTGAATCCATAAGCTAGAGTTAGTGTCTCTTTCGCCTTTATGCTATATCCTCACACTAGAACCTCTACTATGGTGCATCCGGGCCAATCCAAATATAAAAGGCATAGAGGTTCATCACAGGGAATACAAGATCGCGGCCTTTGTGGATGACATCCTGCTCTTTCTTTCATCAGCGCTGATGTCCCTACCCAACCTTATGCCAGTCCTAGATCAAATTAATCGCATTTCAAATCTAAAAATCAATTACTCTAAATCATTTGCACTAAACGTTTCTCTACCGACCAATCTCATGCAGCAATGCCAAACAAATTTTCCTTTCAAATAGGAAACAGTGGCCATCACCTATCTGGGTAGCCAACTCCGTGGTACGCTAGCAACATTGCATGATAAAAACTTTTTAACCGAACTGAAAGTTATACAACAGAATCTCCTTAGGTATCTTAAAGATGACGGTATTACCCCGCCTACTCTACAAAATGCAGACTGTCCCGATCCGCTTACCATCCCCTTTTTTTACGGTCTACAGGAGGATGTGTAGATCTTTCCTGTGGGAGACAAAATTGGCTTGCATCGGATGGGTGAAGCTAGTACTACCAAAAGCTAAAGGTGCAATTGGCCTCCCTGACCTACAGCGATATTACTGGGCAGTTCACATGACTAGGGTGGTGGATTGGAGGGTTCATGCTTGCTGCAAAGGCTGGGTGAATCTTGAGCAACTGATTTCAGGATCTGAGCTCATCTTGATACCCTGGGTCTCTAAACAGCACGTGCCACCTAGCCTCCACACGCATCCCCTTACTAGGGCAACGCTCCAGGTCTTTGACAGGATATGTAAAGTTCATGCGCTTTCGGCCACGGACTGCCCGATTACTTCCATTAGAGGCAATCCAGACTTCCCTGCAGGATTGGCGACAACCTACCTATCAAAGAAACGGCCATATGCGGAGATGCAGGCGAAAGATATTTTAGCAGGGGCAACTTTTACAGTTGCAGGAACTGCTTTGTCTAACACTAATGCCGCGTACACATGATCGGAATTCTCATTGGAAGAAGCTCTGATGGTTTTCCCGATGGAATTCCGATGGAATTTGGCTCAAGTTGTCTTACCTACACATGGTCACACCAAATTCCGATAGTTTATAACGCGGTGACGTACAACACATACGACGGGGCTAGAAAAGGGAAGTTCAATAGCCAGTAGCCAATAGCTTCTGTCTCGTAGTTGAATCTGAGAATGCGTGATTTTTGGCGTGTCGGAATTGCATACACGCGATCGGAATTTCTTTTGCAAACTTTAAAGTACAGCAGTACACTTTAATGATAATTTTAAAATAAAACTCAACCTACAGAATGTATTCCTTAATGACTCATTAAATTAATCCTTAGGAAACCAGTTAGTAACAAGCTTGTTTCTCAATGAAAATCATTAATGATATGCTCTGGGATGGATGAGAATTGCTACAGCAATATATTATAAAAAGGGTTTCAGATTCCCAAGAACAGAACTCTAACATCAGACGGGTGTGAATTCATAAGAGTTGAGGAAATGAGACAACAAAAGGTAACCTAAAGGTAAGACATACTTTATTTAAAGGCATCCTTTCAGACATCCATTGTGTACAATTGTGTTGCTAGCTGTGATTGATCACAATGATCACATGGTACAGACTGTGCCAATCACAGGAGTGCTTTAGGGGGAAATTTGTACTGTCCTAAAATTTTTGGACCTCAAGAATTGAGATAGGCTGTCAGTACATCAGGAATGATCAATTTTCATATTAATATATATGTAACTGTAGGGTGACTTAAAAAAAAAGTATCACTGACAGTGCTCAATTATTTTTGTTGATAAAAAGTTAAATAAAAAAAAGAAATTAGATGACTGAACATAATAAAAGAACATGAAATGACATAAAAATAAACTACCCCCAATGACACCATCTAACTTAAAAACAAAAACAAATACAAATTCAAGTAGATTTTTCCTAAGCAATGCAATGAGTGAAATTAAGGGCAAATTTATAAAGCATAAACGGCATTTACCATGCATTCACTGCATTAAAATAAAAGAACGGAATAAAAAACAAATACAGAAGGAAGATACATCTGCAGTGAATGTTTGGTGAATGTCACATTCACTGCTTTATTAACATACCCAGAATTATTTTGTTGGGAAATCACGACTATGCTAAAATCACTCCACATCTCTCTATCTGGAAATATGATTGTAAATATTGGGAAACACTAATGCAACCATTTTTTTTTTTCTCAAGGAAATTTGCTGCACTGCTGAAAATATACAGGAAGAAAACCATTACAGAGAGAAAAAAGATGGCTATCACTGTTCTCCTTATCTTCTGAACCTTATAGTTACCTGGTTATCATGAGAATCCAATGCAATCAATATGTCCAGACATGGAACAAGTATACTGGCCAAAGATGTTTACTTAATTCTACTGACTGAGAAGGTAATGAAGCTAGAGTCAGCCAGATGATTATTCTTCGATATTCTAATGAGATTAGCTATGACAGCCTACCTTTTTCTCTTGGCATAGGTTTCCTGAAAAAAAATAAATCATATTATCCAACATTTAAGTTCATTTTTTTATCTGTAAAGTAAGAGCTCAATGACTATGGAAAACAACACACAGGTGACAGTGTTTGTATTTTCTGGACTAACCGATAATGATAAACTAATCCCGTTCCTCTTCACTTTTTTCTTGATGGTGTACCTCGTGACCATACTTGGAAACATTGGCTTAATTATTCTTGTCCTTGTTGCTTCCAATCTCCACACTCCAATGTATTACTTCTTGAGTTTCCTCTCAGCTGTTGACCTCTTCTACTCTACATCTATCACTCCTAAAATGTTGTCTGACCTTCCATCCCTTAGAAAGACCATCTCATTAAATGGTTGTGCCACCCAATTTTTCTTTTTTGCTGGCCTAGCAGGAACTGAGGTTCTCCTACTCTCCAGTATGTCGTATGACCGTTATGCTGCTATTTGCCACCCTCTTCACTATGTTTCCATCATGTCCAAAAGCAAATATTTTTCTCTTGTTGGTCTCTCATTCTTCATGGGCTTCTTTCAGTCAGCTGTACAGACCAGCTGCTTGTTCAGTCTCCAGGTCTGTGGCTCCAATCTTATAGACCATTTCTACTGTGACGTCCCTCCCATACTTCAGTTGTCTTGCTCCAAAACACTTATTTGCAACATGTTAACTATTCTCTCTGTTGGTTGTTATTGTTTTTATTCACTGTCAACAATCCTGGTCTCTTACGTTTTTATCTTTACCACCATATTAAGTATAAAATCTTCTGAGGGACGACAGAAAGCTTTTAGCACTTGCTCTTCCCATCTCATGTGTGCCAGCGTCTTCTATGTGTCAGTTTGTATTACTTATTTGCGTTCACCTTCCAGTGCCCTGAACAAAAAAGACAAAGAGGTCTCTGTCTTTTATTCGGTAATGACCCCAATGCTGAACCCTCTTATCTACAGCTTGAGGAACCAAGAGGTGAAAAAGGCCATCATGCAAGTAGTGCATAATATTTTACATGTGTTTAGAATTTTATAAATTTTTGGGGTTACATAGTTTATTTTATTTTATCTGGAATGGGAAAAAGATGCCGGATTTTCATTGCTGGCTGTGTCCCATGGGGAGAATGAGATTAGGTAAATGAGATTAGGTGTATGGAATGTATTTTTTATATTTAGTTTAAGTTATAATTTAAATGAAAACAGCTTAGTAAGTGAATATCAGGTATTCTATACATTTTTATACTCACAATTCCTTTGTTCGTTAACAATATATAATGTATCTATTTGTTTTTGAATATTTCAATTTTTTTTTTATTTTTTTCTTGTTTTTGTAGTATTTAAAAATGTCATAAAATAAAATTTAATACAAACCTAGAGATCTGGAAATCAAGGTTTGTAACCCCCCAGCCTATGGCATAATGACCCTAGGGGCAGCCTCTCGACCCTCCAGATGAACGTCATATGATGTACTCCTGGTTTACACCTAGCATGCCCCCATTGTGCCTCGCTGCGGCGTGATCTGTCACCGGCTGTGTCTATGTTGCTTCCAATCTCCACACTCCAATATATTACTTCTTGAGTTTCCTCTCAGCATTTGACCTCTTCTACTCTACATCTATAACTCCTAAAATGTTGTCTGACCTCATCTCTTAGGAAGACCATCATTAAATGGTTGTGCCCCCCAATTTAAATTTTTTGCTGGCCTAGCAGGAACTGAGGTTCTCCTACTCTCCAGTATGCCGTATGACTGCTATGCTGCTATCTGCCACCCTCTTCACTATGTTTCCATCAAGACCAAAAACAAATATTTGTCTCTGTGTCAGTCTCTCATTCTTCATGAGCTTCTTTCACTCAGCTGTACAGGCCAGATCCCATGGGGAGAATAACCCTATGTGTCCAGGAAACTAATGTCACTATGACAGAAATTGATTGGGAATCTAAAATGTTATGGTTGTTACTGAAACAAATTTTTAGGGGAAGTCTTCCAGCAAGGACACCTGTTTAAATGACAATTGACCATCTTATGCCGCGTACACAGGATTGGAATTTCGGCCAGCCAAAGACCGATGAGAGCTCTATCGGAATTTAGCTGGCCGAATTCCCGCCAGCAAAAATTTGAGAGCATGTTCTCAATTTTTCCAATGGAAAAACTTTCTATTGGAAATTCCGATTGTGTGTGTATGCAATTCCAACGTGCAAAAACTCACGCATGCTCAGATTCAACTAGGAGACAGAAGCTATTGGCTACTGGCTATTGAACTTTCTTTTTCTAGTCCCATCGTACATGTTGTACAACACCGTGTTCTTGACGGTCAGAAATTTGGTGTGCCCATGTGTATGCAAGACAGCTTGAGTGAAATCCCGTCGGAATTCCATCGGGAAAACCATCAGAGCTTTTTCTGACCAAAATTCTGATCTTGTGTACGCGGCATAAAAGATGATTTCCTCTCGCTTTCTCCTGTCTCTGGGACCGGAAACAAAGAAATCTTCCCAAGAAGACTGCTAAAAATGTAAAAGTAAAAAATAAAAAAGCTTTAAATAAACCTAAAATTTGTATTTTTTTCTTTCTTATTTATTAACAAATTTCAGTGACAATTACAAGCTGAAAAGTTGGATTAAGGATAAGTTTACCATTGTTTTAATTAGCTTTTTTTTTTTTGTTACATTTTGAAAAGAAATCTCCCAACAAGACTGTTAAAAAATTATAACTAAACAATAAAATGTAATTAAATAAAATAAGCTTTAGAGAAACTTTAAGATTGTTATTCTTTATTTCATATTATATAACACAACTCAGTAACAATTAAAAGCTGCAACGAGGGAATTTTGGAAGAGAAACATTGAACTATAGCTATGCATTTCATGAATCTCTTCTCCTGCACCAGCCAATTTATTCTTCTCTCCCTAATGTAAACCTAACCTCTTGTTTCCATACACACCTTACATGCTACGCAATCCATTGGACAAAAGACCAACTCTAAAGCCTTGTACACACAATCAGATGGTTGGCCAACAAAACTGGACTTTTGTCTGAAGGGTGTTGGCCCAAACTTGTCTTCCATACACACGAACACAATTGTTGCCCAAAAATCACAAACGTAGTGACATACTACATGGTTTTTCAGCTCTTTAGCGCCACCCTTTGGGCTCCTTCTGCTAATTTTGTGTTAGTAGAGGTTTGGTGAGTGTCGATTCGTGCTTTTCATTTTGCGCTTTTCATTTCATGCTTTTCAGTTTGTTTTTGAACGGCCGTTCGTCAACCAGCCATGTTGGGGAATAGGAGATAACATATTATTAGCTTTGAAGTTATTGCTTTGACATTATTTTTTGGTTGAATAACTATTTTATTTGGTATATTTTCTATATTTTTGGATGCGTAGAATGCACTTTTTGGTTAAGTTCTATAGTCAGATATCATGTCTAATTTTATTTGTTTTCTTTTTTTAATGCACAATAAAAAAAAATGTGTAGAATAATACCTGGATATGTGTTTTACTTCAAATGACAGTTTGGGAGTAGGCAGTTACATTTAAAAAAATACAATGCAAAATTGACAAGGGACACCAACATAGTTGTATCTTTGATCTTAAAAACTACAGGATAATGGTGTTGTGGTAACTTGCCCAAATAATAAAAAAAAAAGCATAATAATATTATTCTTGATATCACTAGAAGAAAAAAGCCTTTGAAAATGTGTTGGTAATAACTCCATCAGTATCACCAGCAAAGCAGCTTCATTATTATCCCATTAAAGAAGAAGAGAATTGTGGGCTGCATTTCAAGATTTCATAATTTGCCGCATCACAAATGTTAATTCTCCATTACGAATGCCAGTTTACAAGACCGACTGCTTCTGGCTCGTCCTAGCTTCTGAGCATATGTGTTTGTACTTTGGACTTTTTTCCGATGGATTTGTGTACATACAACAGAGATTTGTCCGCAGAAAATTTTAAAACCTGCTAGCCAACATCTGTCCGAGGAGAATCCGACAACAATTGTCCGATGGAGCATACACATGGCCGGATTTTCCGCCAACAGCCTGTCATCACACATTTCCCATCGGAAAATCTGATGAGGCATTACTGTGCCAAAAGAAGCTAGCAACCAGCGACAAAATGTACTATATATTACTAGAGATGAGGGAACTTCTGAAAAGTTTGGTCATTTAGAGTTCTGCTGAACTTTTTACAAATTCAACGAACTTTAAAATTTGGAATTTCCAAACCTGACGTCCCATTAAAGTAAAGGTGTGCAGAAATGGTATAAGATTGTGCAGAATGGTTTGGAAAACTCAGGGTTGTCTGGCCTGATGAGTTGATGGGGCCAAAAAAAAAAAAAAACAACAACAACCTGGGATACTTCTTTTAAATATTGTACCGAGTACAGTATTTTAGGATAGAAGGGTGGGACCTTGTGGCAATGGCAGTCAAGATAAATGTACAGTACAGGACCATCAGCCTTTAGCGTATCCCTTGGTCCCTTTCTCCCAGTAGCCTTTTTCAAATCTGAACTGCCAAAAATAATAATGAAAGTTGAGCTAGGATCTAGCTTTTTAAATTTATGAAATTTATTATGAATTGAGCTTTATCAAAACTTTAGGATCACTTCTTGTATCTATAAGGAGTGGCCACCCACTGGAAAAAGATTTATGATTATTACGTAAATAAATACTTTATAAAATACCCTGTCAGCCTAAAAAATACAAGAGAGGTCAGAAGCTAAACTGCAAACAAAGTTTTTTTCTAACTAACACAAAAAGGTAGTCCTAGAAGGGACTGTTGAGCCTACACACTGTGAACAAAGGAGGTTACACACTAATATCTATGTAGCCCACCACACAGCACACACAATTAGCAGTAACCTAGCATAAAAAAGCACTGTGTAGAGCACTTAATATAGGGCAGTATAGCTCAACTATCCATACTTGATAAAACTCTGTCAGCATTTATAGCACCACACTCTGAGAAATGCCTTGTAAAGTAATGAGGCTGGCACATACTACAGCCCCCTTTATTAGCTATTCTAAGTCAACTGATCTAAGTTCAGAGGCGAAGAAGAACATTACTGTTCATTTTCTGCTATGGTAGTGAAAGGCCATTTGCCATTTTTCTTTTTTGACTTTGTCTTGAACCTATGTTTGACTGAACCCGAAGCTCATCTCTACCCAACAACTTATCACATTCCACAGGCTACAAGTGATCAGATTCTTCTACAACCTGCCTGCCACTAACAGAACAAAATCTTCTGTCCATGACAGTGGATGTCAGAGTTAATTATAGATGTAAAGAAGTGAAGAAGAAAAAGTGAAGAAGAAAAAAGTTTCCCACAAGAAGGTGAAAAGAAGGATTCGTCTTGTTGGCAAAGGTATGGTGGGATTGGAGGAAATAGAAGAAGAAGTGGAAGTGATGGAGGAGGGAAGCAGGAGATGAAGGAGGAGGTGAAGGAGTAGATGGTGGAGGAGGAGGAAGAAGAGGTGGAGATGGAACCTACTATGTCCACATGCAGCGCTCCTGTCCTTTAACACCTTCCTATGGCTGTAAGATTTTACACCAAATTTTTTGAAGGTACCTATGGCCGTAGGTTTTCTCCATGCAGGTATGTCTTCAGTGCCCTGACTATAATGAAAAAAAATCATATATACAGTATATATAGAAGAGACATTTCATGTCCTCTGCAGTGTGCATCCCAACAACCTCATCAAAAAACATTTTCATTTTTTTTGCACTAACATTCACATTTTTAGGACATGCTTTTGGGTTATACCGCCATCTTCAAGGTCCAAGCAGTACTTCGAAGAAGCTGAAACTTGAAGAATAAGGGTACACGCCAAAAGCTTGTCCTGAAAATTTGGATGTTAGTGCAAATTAAAAAAAAATGATTACAGGTACCCAATTATTTTTGTTGCAAGCGCACTAATATGAGAACAATCTCCTCAAGAAAACTACCACATCAATACCAAAAAAATGACAGAAAAAAAATACACATTATAACAATCTGGTACTCTATAGAGATGCAGGTTAAGCTTGGTCTTGCATGAACCAGGTGTGAGATTAATTGACAGGTGTGTGTTGGACCACCAAAAACAATACCTCCAAGCTCTTCCCCCACTAGGTGATTTATTCTGCAGGAAGTAGCAGAGTCAGTGGCGGAGCATCCATACAGGGCACTGTGGCGCCGCCCCCCTAATCCATGCGTCCATCCCCCTAATCTACATGCGGGGAGTCGGATGCATGGATTCCAATGGGGTTTTTCTTTTTTTGAAGCACATGTTAGAGTCTGAGGCTCTCATTGGCTTCATAAAAAGGGTGGGCCATCCACTTGTGTGACAATAGTGAATTAATATTTGCTATTGTCTTCCTGATTCTCCTCCTGGCCAATTAGGAAGCAGCTCCTGAGACATGATTGACCAGGAAGTCTTAGGACTTCCAATCACGTCTCACTGGCCATATGTCTCAGGACACACACATGTGTCAGGACACACTTCCTGTTCAAGAAGAGAATGGCCCAGCTCTTCCTTCCCCCTGCCTCCTATGTTAAGGTTATTCTCCACTGCTGCCTTCTCGCCCAAGGGGGGGGGGGGGGGTCTTTGGTGTGCTTCCCCTCTGCCATTCATCTCCCACACAGGGGGGTTGCTTGTAGTGATCGCCACCTTCCTGTTTGTCCAGGGGGGTGGATCGCGTTAGTTTGCCCCCCCCTGCCAAATATTTAGCACCAGCCGCCACTAAGCAGCCTGTGTGCGGGCAAACTGAGGGGATAAGATGTCCAAATAGTCAGGAGGCTGACTTATTACAGTCTGTACAGAGACAGACAGAGGGGCTAGTCCAGATAGCAAGGGGGCTGTCTTTGTCTTATATCCTATGTGATGCCAAACCCCTGTGTAGAAAACCTCATGTAAAACAATTATTTTGAATACAAGTGGAAAGAAACACCTTTAAACAAACATTTGGTGCTGACTGAATCCTTAAATCTCTATTCTCTACAATGATAAAAATAAATAAATGACATAAGTGAAAAACTGAATTTTCAGCTGAGATTCTGACACTCTGGGGCCACTAAGATAGAACGTTTCCACTTGATTATAAGGGAGAAGTTGCAGGACAAAGAGCTTTAGACCCCTTTCACGCCGAGGGCGTTTTGCAGGCACTATAGCATTAGAAATAGCACGTGCAATCCATCCTCAAACTGCTGCTCCATTCACTCCAGTGTGAAAGCCAGAGGGCTTTCTCACTGGAGCAGTGCGCTGGCAGGATGTCAGGAAAAGTCCTGCCAGCAGCTTCTTTGGAGCGGTGAAGGAGCAGTGTGTTTAATACTCCTCCACCCCTGCTCCCCATTGAAATCAATGGGGCAGTGCTGCATTACTGCCGGCAAAACGCCGCTATTACGGTGCATTGCGGGTGCTTTTAACCCTTTCTCGGCCGAAGTGTTTTACATCCAAGTCTGTGGCAGAGACTTTGCTTTACTTAACACCGATGGTTGTGAGAATCCACCTGTGAAACGGTAATTCTCTGGATTTCTTCTATTTTTGTAGTCCAAAAGTGCGTGAACTTTCTTCCTAACCCTCTACCCTTCATTAAGAGACTGTGTTATCTTCTAAATAAATAACCCAAAAGAAGATCCAGTGTCAGTTTCTGCATCTCTTTGGGCAATCAACCACGGGAAACCCTAACCGGAGGCGAGGTCAAGAAGGTAACGGTAAGCCCAAGAAAACCAGCAGTTCCTTCGAGAGTCAGTGCTACATAAAGAAGATCCAAAGCTAGCAGGACTGCAGGGGGGTGATAAGGAGGGGATCCTTTAGCCAGGAACATAGGAAGCTCCTTCCAGTTAAAGAAGATTCCCAGCTAGGAGTAAAGCTGAGAGTGATAAGGGAGGACCCCTATCCAGATATACAGGAATTTTCCTCCCTCCCCCCTCCAGTTAAACATGACCCCCAGCTGGGAGGACTGCGGGGGGGGGCTGATAAGATGGGACCCCTATCCATGAACATATCAACTCCCCTTCCTTCCCCTCCAGTTACAAAAGACCTCCATCTGGGAAGACAGCAGAGGGATGATAACAGAGGACCTTGCCCACCCCCTCAAGTAGAAAGAGACCACTGACCAGGAAGACTACATGCAGCTGCCCCTTCCTCCCGCAAGGTGAATGGTGTGTAGAGAGTGAACACATCCAGAGATCCATACACACATAGCAGCCCCAGTCATAGTGTGGGGGAGGGGGGTGACTAACAGTAGCAGAGGAGGAAGAAGAAATTCCATACAGTTCAGATGGCTGTGATGGAGCTCTTGGTGGGTCTGTCAATGCTGCTTCCACTGCTTGCTTTTCCTTCCCTCACTGTATCAGGACAGCAGATCCAATCCTGGGCTCTGCAAAATGGGGAGGCTGGAGGATACAGAGTGGAGGCGGGGATGTGGCTAAGCATGTGCAGTGAGTTAAAGCACCCCCTCTACCCATATAATTAAAAGTACTTGAAGCCAATAGGAAGGGAGAGGGGGAGAGGAGGACTGGTGCTGCGGGACTGCCAATGAAGTGTCCGAGTTTCAGGTGGACTGAAACCTGGACAGATGTTTCATAACCCGGATTGTCCAGGTGAATCCTGGACAGGTGCAAACCCTAGTCTTGACACAGGGAATCCTGAACTTATCAAATCTTCATGGGGGGACAAGGTTAACGAGTCTCGGCTAATAACGTATGGAGGTAGGATCAGAGGATTTTCACAGAATTGCTTTAATTTTCTTCATATAAAAAGTCAGTGCTACAGATGGCAGAACCTTCAATGCTAGAGGTCCATGTAGTGGACTTTCTCCCTTGTGGAACAAAAATGAGAAGTCACCGCATGGAGCCAGAAATTCACCTCAGCCTTGCTGCCCACTTCAAGTTGGGGGGAACCAAACTGGAATAAAATCAAAAAGAAGTAGGCCTGGTGCGTTACCAAAATACCTTTCATTGATAAAACATGAAACATAAAACTGCTATCCTCATTTTTATTAGTGGTTCCAAATTAATAATAACTACTGCAGTAGGGAACAGACACATAAGATACACTTCGCATCTTTCCAAAAAACTGTTCTGCTTTATTATAACGCAATTGAAGGTTTTTATGCACATGATTATGTAGGTATTACATTAATATTACAATTGTACGTTTATGGTAACAAGGGGCGTAACATAGGCAGGCTAATTCTAATAAGGACTCAAAAGAATGCAAACATATAATGAAAACATTAATGCTGTGTGCACAGTGAGGGCATTGTGCAATAAATACATATGAAATAGAATACAATTATATACAGAACTTACAAATTTCCTTTACATAATGTACTCACAAAAACACCTCAGCCTGGGCTCTGATGAAGAGGGCACAGCCCTTGAAACACGTTAGTGTCCTATTCCGGATGGATGGGATTATTTTTTATGTGTTTCATGCCTTATTTTTGTGAGTACATTGAAATCTTATATTATCAATTAAAGGTATTTTATTAATGCACCAGGCCAGTGCGCTTTCTTTTTGCTTTGGCTATTGCTGGTCTATACTTGATGGGCAATTTGGTCTTTTTCTGTCAATTGTCTTCTATGTTTCTATGAAAAGGTCAGGGTAGGTGGGGTTCTTTTAGATAATCTTTAAAGTACATTTTAATAATTAAACACAAAATGAAGGATGTAGTCCTTAATGGCCCATTAAATTGCTCCTCAAGAAACCAATTAGTAAGGGACTTGTTTCTTGTTTTCTTGTTGCAAATAATTAATGATATGCTCTGGGATGGATGGGAATTGCTCACAAGCTAAAGTGATATATTATAAAAAGGATTTCAGATTCCCATAAACAGAAGCCCTAACATCAGACAAGTGTGCATTTAGGACGGGTGAGGAAATGACATATCATATGGTAACTAGACAAAATCTATTTATTGTTCAGTTTTGAAACAAAACTAAGACAATTTCTATCACGATACACTTCTTTTTTTTTTTTAGCTGCTGCACTATTTTCTGGATTTTTTTTTATTAAAGGGAAAATGCAGAGTATTTTTAGTGAACACATTTTTTGTGTTATAGCTGCAGTATTTACCTTAAAGCTATTTTTTTATATGGCACCATTAATACACGCTTGTACTTTTTTGCATCAAATGTAGAGATGTGTAATTTTGTGTCCATTTCTGGTCACCAGTCCTCAGTAAAGATGTTCTGGAACTGGAGAGAGTCCAGAGAAGGTCAACAAAGTTAATAAGGGGGCTGGACTACCAGAGTTGTGAGGAATGACTGCAATCATTAAACTTATTCTCCCTAGAGAGGAGACACTAAAGAGGAGGTATGATTGCAATATCTACATTACCAGAAGTATTGGGACGCCTGCCTTTACACACACAAGAACTTTAATGGCATTCCAATCTTAGTCCATAGGGTTCCATATTGAGTTGGCCCACCCTTTGCAGCTATAACAGCTTCAACTCTTCTGGGAAGGCTGTCCACAATGTTTGGGTGTGTGTCTATGGGATTGTTTGACCATTCTTTCAGAAGTACATTTGTGATGTTGGGCACAGATGTTGGACAAGAAGACCTGGCTGACAGTCTCCTCTCTAATTCATCCCAAAGGTGTTCTATCGGGTTGAGGTCGGGGCTCTGTGCAGGCCAGTCAAATTCCTCCAGCCCAAACTCATTTATCCACATCTTTATGGACCTTGCTTTGTCCAAAGGTGTGCAGTCATGTTGGAACAGGAAGTGGTCATCCCCAAACTGTTCTTACAAAGTTGGGAGCATGAAATGGTCCAAAATGTCTTGGTATGTTATTGCCTTAAGATTTCCCTTCACTGAAACTAAGGGGCCAAACCCAACCCTTAAAAAACAACCCCACATAATAATCCCCCCTCCGCCAAATGATTTGGACCAGTGCACAAAGAAAGGTTCATAAAGACATGGATGAGCAAGTTTGGGGTGGAGGAAATTGACTGGCCTGCACAGAGTTATTACTTCAACCTGATAGAACACCTTTGGGATGAATTTGAGCACAGACTGTGAGCCTGGCCTTCTTGTCCAACATCACTGCCTGGCCTCACAAATGCACTTCTGGAAGAATGGTCAAATATTCCATTAACACACTCCTAAACCCTGTGGACAGTCTTCCCAGAAAAGATGAAGCTGTTATAGCTGCAAAGGGTGGACCAACTCAACATTGAACCCTACGGACTAATGCCGTGTACACACGATTGGAATTTTGGTCAGCAAAAGACAGATGAGAGCTTTTCGTCTGAAAATTTGTGTGTAGGCTCCATCGGAATTTAGCTGTCCGAATTTCCACCAGCAAAAAAAATGATAACGTGTTCTCAATCTTCCCAGCGGAAAAACTTTCTATCGGAAATTACGATCGTGTGTATGCAAAAACTCACGCATGCTCAGATTCAACTACAAGATGGAAGCTATTGGCTACTAGGTATTGAACTTCCTTTTTCTAGTCCTGTCGTACGTGTTGTATGTCTCCGTGTTCTTAGCAGTCCGAATTTGGTGTGACCGTGTGTAGGTAAGACAGTTTGAGCGGAATTCCGTCGGTAAAACCATCAGAGCTTTTTCCGACGAGAATTCCGATCTTTTGTATGCGGCATTAGACTGGGATGCCATTAAAGTTCATGTGTTTCTAAAGGCAAGGGTCCCAATACTTTTGTTAATATAGTGTACATCTAAATGGTGATTCCAGCATTGGAAAACAAAATCCACTCTCAGATCACTTAGGAAGACACGTGGCCACTCAATGAAGTTGAACGAGAAGCTGTTTGACCTTAAACTACGCAGGGGGTTCGTTACTGTAATGCTCTGTACACACAATCGTATTTTCCGACAACAAATATTGGATGTGAGCTTGTTGTAGGAAAGTCTGACCGTGTGCATGCTCCATCGGGCATTTGGTGTTGGAATTTCCACCCACAAATGTTTGAGAGCAGGCTCCCAAATTTTCCACCAACAAAACTTGTCGGAATTTCCAATCGTGTGTCCATCGTAGAAAAGTTAATGCATGCTCAGAATCAAGAAGAAGGAGCTGCACTGGGCTATTGAACTTTCTTTTTGTCGGCTCGTCGTGCATCTTGTACATCACCGCATTATCACGTTCAGAATTTTGGGCCAACATTTGTGTGACCGTGTGTATGCAAGACAAGTTTGAGCCAACATCCTTCAGGATTCATGATTTTGTTGATGGAAAATCCGATCGTGTGTACGGGGCATTAGAGCTTTAGAGCTTCACCAATTGGTGGTGTCAGCAGGAAGTGTTGATCATTTAATAAAACTCTTACATGGACATCTTAGGGAGTGCAATATACAGGGGCATGGGAAATGGTAGAGACATACAGTAACTACAGTACATACACACTCATACACACACACACCTACACAGCTTGAACTGGATGGACTGTTGTCTTTATTCAACCTTACCAATAATGTAACTATGTAAATACTGTATGTAAATCAATGTTTGTTAAAATAAGTCTGTGACGGAACTCCCCCACACTCCGCTTGAGTGTTTCCGTGAGTATACCGCTTCCTAAGTCCTGGAACACGACGCCAATGGATCTGGATATAGGAACCCCCAAGAGCTAGACAACACCAGTCTTGGAGTACATCAGGAATAGTTTTTATTTGAGATCTTCCACAGATATATACAGCAAGATGACTAAAACCTAACCAAATTAGCATGAGCTAATTATCTAATCATTGACCAAGACTAGTTGTCTGAGAGATGAGACTTTTCAGGGTATGTTTCCTAGCTCACGGACTGACTATTCTATACACATTACCATATTGCCATAAACATCAACACAGGGTTAATTAGCACAACAACAATGTGTGGAATATTCTTACAAGCCAGACTAGACTGATTTACACAACAGATAGGTGGCTGGAGTTGATGACATTAGCATCTAACAGTTTGTGTCCCAACAGCGTGATTCAGTCTATTGCTAATATAGCAAATACATATCCAGAGTCTGTGTGTCTTGGGGGACGGACGCACAGGGACCTGAATCCAAGTAACACCACCTCAGGGGTCCCCAGGCATACAGCTCACAAAGAGCACCCTTCCCCCAAATGCCAGGGCCCACAATCGGTGGGCAAGAGGCTCGCATTTAGTCCCCTCCAACAGCCTTGGTCCCGGCTAGGTCTGTCACAAAGTCTATATATATAATAATTTTAAATGGCACCTCACCCCATCACCCCAATGCATAAATGGGAACTGGCTTACCTTTCAGAATTTCAGAGGTTTGGACTATGGGGTCCTGAATGATGTTAAGCCACATGTGTGGGAGGCTTGAAAAGCAGCAGGAAGGAAGCAGAGGTCTGTGAGGTAGTGCAGAGTAGCAGCTGCAAACAAGGATGGACTCTCTGGAGAACTGGGATTCTGGTTTACTGAACTCCTGCGGCATATCTTGTACCCCAAAAACAGAGAAGCAGCCAAGAGGTCCATGGTAACTCTGGAGGAACTGCAGAGATCCACAGCTCAGGTAGGAGAATCTGTCCACAGGAGAACTATTAGTTGTGCTCTCCACAAATCTGGCATTTATGAAAGAGTGGCAAGAAGAAAGACATTGTTGAAATAAAGCCATAAGAAGTCCCATTTGCAGCTTGTGGGAAGCCAAGTGGGGGACACAGCAAACATGTTGAATAAGGTTATATGCTAAGATGAGACTAAAATTGAACTTTTTGGCCTAAAAGCAAAAAGCTGTGTGTGGCGGAAAACTAACACTGCACATCACCCTGAACCCACCATCCCCACCGTGAAACATGGTGGTGGCAGCATCATGTTGTGGGGATGCTTTTCTTCAGCAGGGACAGGGAAACTGGTCAGAGTTGATGGGAAGATGGATGGAGCCAGATACAGGGCAATTTTGGAAGAAAACCTGTTAGAGTCTGCAAAGGCTTGAGACTGGGGTGGAGGTTCACCTTCCAGCAGGACAACGACCTTAAACATGCAGCCAGAGCTACAATGGAATGGTTTAGATCAAAGCATATTCATGTGTTAGAATGGCCCAGTCACAGTCCAGACCTAAATCCAAATCCTAAATCCAGAATCTGTGGCAAGAATTGCTGTTCACAGACACTCTCCATCCAATCTGACAGAGCTTGAGCTATTTTGCAAAGAAGAATGGGCAAACATGTCATTCTTTAGATGTGTAAAGCTGGTAGAGACATCCCCAAAAAGACTTGCACCTGTAATTGCAGCAACAGGTGGTTCTACAAAGTATTGACTCAGGGGGGCTGAATACAAATGCACACCGCACTTTTCACATATTCATTTGTAAAAAAAAATTTCCTTCCATTTCAATTATGTGCCACTTTGTGTTGGTCTATCACATAAAATCCCAATAAAATGCAAATTTAAAGGGGTATGAATTAGGGTTATGGAAATTAAAGATTAATTCCTCGATTAATCAATACATTTTTTTGATCAATCAAAATTCTTTTGATGGGTACTCACCTCTCTGCCGGCTTCCGGGTCTTCAGGGAGTTCCGTCGGAGATCCGGTGAAGTCACGGACATCAACGTCACCGGACTCCTCCACCCTTTCCCAAGTGCCTCCATCTGCTAACGAAGGGAAGGGGGGGGGGGAGTCCGGTGACGTTGAAGTTCTGATTACAAAAAAATACAAAAAATAAATGAACGCAGCCCTTCAACCTCTATATGAACCTCTCCCCCCCCACCCCTCCTCCCATCCTCTTCACGAATTGGGCATTTTTATATTTATTTACCTTCTTTTGGGAAAAGTAGTGTGGTCCCACCCCTTAGTGCACATCATTTGCCTAGATGAATGACGTGCATGGTGCTCCCTAGTCCTCCTGGGATATGCAGGTCACATATCCCAGGGGGACTTTAGTCATTCAGAAATAGGAGGGGGGCAGGTCTAGTGGCGTGTCACCACAAAGCCACACCGGCTGAAACCCAGAAGAGCCACTGTGTCTCTTGATGAGGCCACAAGTAAGATGGCAGCGCAGGACCCAGCAACGTCTGCTGACAGAAGGATGTCAGCTGGACATCCCTAGATCCAGTGGCTGGGTGAGTATCAGAACTCTGTCTAGAACAACAGGGGGCAAGCAGGGGCAGAGAAAAAGAAATTAGAGGGGGAGGGGGGGTAAGCTGAAGGGCCTCTTTAAGTGTCAGAACATAAATACAAAGAACTTAAAAATTTAATAAAATAAACTACCCAAAATTCCACATGCTGACTTAAAAAAATAAAAATTCAAGGACATTTTTCCTAAGCAATAAGTGAAATTAAGGTGCAAATTTATAATGCAGAACATGTGGCATTTACCAAGCCTTCACTTACATGGGAATCAAGTAATGGCATTTAAAACAAATACACCAGGAGTACACATCTGCTTTGAATGTTTGATGAATGTTTGATGAATGTAAAATCACTGCTTTATAAACATACCCAGAATGTTTCACTATGAAATCAAAACTGTTCTAAAATCACTCCACATCTCTGCTAGATAACTTCAGGCTAGCCACTTTTGCATGTGCAGCTATCTAAAACATAAAAAAAAAAGTCCATATACTGTTTAAAATCCAATAATACCCTGTCTCACCCTGTTCTGCACATGCTCAGTTGCTCTCTATTTTTAAGCACTGCCGAGTTTGTAGAGGCCGATTTGCTGACAGCCTTAAAGTGGAATTATACCCCCCTATCCTTTACAGCCAAGAAAGTTGCTTCTGTTTGAACTGCAACTTCCATGGAGCTGCACATGTCATCAGTCATGACACCAGCCATTTGGTGGTTTGACGGTTTGGTTGAGGACAAAATCGAATCAAAGTGTTTTTTGAAACTGGCAAATCAATGGGTTTAGTTCTGCTTTATGATTTTAGCTGGAGCTTTGGGCTTCACCAAAATGGCGGCCTCCAGCAAGAAGAAACAGGAACACTACTGGAGGCAATTCACAGCACACAACTACTTTTGGTAGCATAATTATTATGATAGAATGTGTGTCCCTTGCTAAAAAACATAATTTTTTTTATCAAGTTGTTATGGGTTAAGTTCCACATTAAATATTGAGAAACACCAATGCAACCATTTTTTTTTCTTTTAAACAAAGTTGCACTGCTGGAAATATACAGAAAGAAAACCCTTACAAAGAGAAATAAGATGGATATCAATGTTCTCCTAAAAATGACAGTTGCCTGGTTATCATGAGGATCCAATGTCTTCAATACATCCTTATGTGGAACAAGTATACTGACCATAGATGTTTACTTCATTTTACTGACTGAGAAGGTAATGATTATACAAAAAGTAAATACTGCGCTATTCTGAATATCAAAAATAATATATATACTGTATATATGTGCATATACAGAAGCAAATCTTCTGTGATACACACACAGCACAAGTTATAGAGTCATATATTATAAGAATGAAAAAGAAAAAAGTCCAAAAAGTGATAAACCAAAAAAGTGCGTGATCCTGAGTGAAAGCCTCCACATTACAGAATGTCTGCTCACCAGCTAGTGTTGACCTCCTTTACAGAAGGTCGCTCACGCTTGTGGCTCTAAAACTCAGCCAAGGCCGCTGTTTATTCAAGGGGACTTGGATTGGAGGGAGTGATAGCCACCAGTCTTAGGAAAGCTTATGCTGCATACGCACGACTGGAGTTTTCTATGGACTTGGTCCAGCGGACAATTCGACGGACTTTGCAGCTGAGATCTGCCGGACTTTCAAACAAACAGACTTGGCCACACACGATCACTCCAAAAGTCCGACAGATTCAAATGTGATGACGTAGAAGAAGAAAGTTTATAGCCAGTAGCCGATAGCTGCCCTAGCGTCGGTTATAGTCCATCGGACTAGCACACAGAAGAACGAATTGTCCGCTAAAAGCCGAGTCAGGTGGACAAATTTGAAGCCAGTCTTATTTCTAGGTCCACCGAACTATTGGGAAGAAAAAGTCCGCTGGAGTCCACACACGATCTAATTGTCCGATGGACTCTGGTTCGCTGAAAAGTCAGATCGTGTGTACATACCATAAGTCACACAAAACCCCAGAAAGATAAAAATTTGCCATAGCATAACATATTTTATACATGTATTCATATAAAATAGATTGCACTTTCAGGAAACACATTAAAATACCCATCAACCAAATTTTGAGTCTTCCTAAGAGTGGTGGATACCTTTCCCTCCAATCCAAGTCCCCTTGAATAAACAGAGGCCTTGGCTGGGTTTTAGAGCCACAAGCATGAGCAACCTTCTGTAATAAGAGGTCAACTCTAGTTGGGATGCAGATATTCTATAATGTAGAGGTTTTCACTCAGGATCTCGCACTTTTCGGTTGATGGCTAGTGCACTCACCGGTTGAATGGATTTTGGTTTATCACTTTTTGGACTTTTTATTTTTCCTTCTCAATATATTTACAAGCGCAAATCTATTGGACTATATATGAGAAGGTCATTTATGTATTAATATGTATTTCTCTTGGCATAGGTTTCCTGAAAAAACAAACAAAAAAGAAAGTATCAATATTATCTAACATTTAGGGTAATTTTTATCTCTAAAGGAAGAACTCAATGGCTATGGAAAATAACACACAGTTGACTGTGTTTGTATTTTCTGGACTAACTGATAATGATAAACTAATCCCGTTCCTCTTTATTTTTTTCTTGATGGTGTACCTTGTGACCATACTCGGAAACATTGGCTTAATTATTCTTGTCCTTATTGCTTCCAACCTTCACACTCCAATGTATTACTTTTTGAGTTTCCTCTCAGCAGTTGACCTCTTCTACTCTACATCTGTCACTCCAAAATTGTTGTCTGACCTTCCATCCCTCAAGAAGACCATATCGTTTAATGGTTGTGCCATCCAATTTTTTGTTTTTGCTGGCCTAGCAGGAACTGAGGTCCTTCTACTCTCCAGTATGTCGTATGACCGCTACACTGCTATCTGCCACCCCCTTCACTATGTTTCCATCATGACTAAAAGCAAATGTTTCTCTCTTGTCGGTCTTTCATTCTCCATGGGCTTCTTTCAGTCAGTTGTGCACACTAGTTGCTTGTTCAGTCTCCAGTTCTGGTGCTCAAATCTTCTAGAACATTTCTACTGTGACATACCTCCCATACTCCGGTTGTCTTGCTCCAACACACTTCTTTGCAACGTGTTAGCTATTATCTCTGTTGGTTGTTATTGTTTTTATTCACTTTCAACAATCCTGGTCTCTTATGTTTTTATCTTTACCACCATATTACGTATAAAATCTTCCGAAGGACAACAGAAAGCTTTCAGCACTTGCTCTTCTCATCTAATTTGCACCAGCGTCTTATTTGTTTCAGTTTTTATTACTTATTTACGTTCACCTTCCAGTGCCTTGGACAGAAAAGACAAAGTGGCCTCTGTCTTTTATTCTGTAATTACCCCAATGTTGAACCCTCTTATTTACAGCTTGAGGAACCAAGAGGTGAAAAAAGCCATCATGCAAGCAAGGCAAAATATTTTACATGTATTTAGAATTTTATAAATTTTTAGGGGTAAAATATTAATAGGAAAGTTTACTGGCATTGGAAAAGGTTGGAACCTCGGGTTTTCATTACTGTCTGTTTACCCAGGGGAGAATAACCAATGTGTTCTGGAAACCAATGTTACTACGACAGAAATTGACAGGGAATCCAAAATTTGATGTTTGTCACTCCTAGAATGACCATCTAGGAGAGGATTTAGGCCTCAGGTTCTCCTGTATCTGGGACAAGTAATAAAGAAATCTCCTCAACAAGACCGCTAAAAAATTAAAACTAAAAAGTAAAAAATAAAATAAAATGTGTTTTAGATATACTTTATGTTTATTATTCTTTTTTTCTCATATTTAATATTTGAACATTTTCGTGGCAATTGCAAGCTGCAAAGAGAGAATGAGGATAATATTGCCATTTTGCTCTTTTTTTTTTTTGTTTTTTAGTTTGTTGAATTTTGGAAGAGAAAAATTTGAACTATATCTATGCAATCCCTCTCCTGTACTAGCCAAGTCACTCTTTCCTACCTAATGTAAACTTAAAGCGGTTCCAAAGGCAGAAGGCTTTTTATCATTATCTTTGCATTAAGATAAAAGCCTTCTGTGTGCAGCCCCCTCTCAGCCCCACTCACCCCCCCCCCCCAATACTTACCTGAGCGATGTCTACGAGTGCCTCGGCCGTCCGAGACTCTCCCTCCTGATATGCTGGAACACAGCAGCGGCACCATTGGCTCCCACTGCTGTCAATCAATTCACTTAGGAGAGAGAGGGGGTGGGGTCCAACCGTGACTCCGTGTCTGAATGGACACAGGGAGCTGTGGCTCGTCTCCTCCATAGCAAGCTGCTTGCTGTGGGGGCACTCAACGGAAGGGAGGGACCAGGAGCACTGAAGAGGGACCCGAGAATCTGGCTGCTCTGTGCACAACCACTGCACAGGACAGGTAAGTATAACATGTTTGTTATTTTTATAGAAACAAAAATGAAACTTTACAATCACTTTAATCTCTTTTTTCCTTACCCTTTCTGTGGCAAAAGATGCCAGCATCAAGATCCCAAAGACAAATCATACTATATATCACTAGAGATGAATGAACCTCTGAAAAGTCTGATCATTTAGAGTTCTGCTAAACTTTTTGCAAATTTTGTAAAGCTTGAAATTTAGAACTTCCAAACATTAATCAATGGAAACATAACACAGGCACAAGAAATGGTATAAAACTGTGCAAAATGGTTTAGGGTTGTCTGGCCTGATGAGTTGATGGGGCCAAGAAACAACCTGGGACCCTTCTTTTTAAAAATGTACCAGGTATATTAATATAAAAGGGTGGGATCTTGTGGCAATGTCAGTCAAGTTAAATGTACAGTAAGGGGCCATCAGCCTTTGGTCTCTTTCTCCCAGTAGCCTTATTCAAATCTGAACTGCCAAAAATAATACTAAGCCCCCGTACACACGGTCAGAAATTCAGACGGAAAAGGTCCGATCGGATTATATTGTCGGAAAATCCAATCGTGTGTGGGCTCTATCAGATCTTTTTCCGTCGAAAATTCAGACGGAAAAAAATTGAGAGCAGGACCTCAAATTTCGATCAGACTTTTTCCGATCGTTTGTAGAGAATTCCGATCAGACAAAGTGCCACGCATGCTCAGATCAAATTGCGTGACCAAAGCTATTGGCTACTAGCCTAAACGTAGTCCCGTCATAACGAACGAACATCACCACGTTCCGAACGATCGGATTTTCCAACAACTTTGTCCGACCATGTGTATGCAACACCAGTTTCGGCCAAAATCCGTCAGAAAAAATCTGACGGATTTTGTTGTCGGAATGTCCGACCGTGTGTACGGGGGCTAACAGTTGGGCTAAGATCTGGCTATCCAAATCCATGAAATTTGATATCAATTTAGTCTTTTTAAAACTTCGAGGTCACTTATTGCATCTATAAGGAGTGGCCATCCACTAGAATAATATTTGTGGAACAAGAATTGATATGGTCTTACCTAAATAAATACTTTATAAAATACCCTGTCAGTCTCAAAATTACAAGAGGGGGTAGCAGCTAAGCAGCAATTAAAATTGTTTCTGACCAACACAAAATGGTAGTCATAGAAAGGACTGTTGAGTCTATACACTGTGAACAAAGGGGATCACACAATAACATGTAACCCACCACACTGCACACACAATTCAAAGTAACCTAGCACAACAAAGCGCTATGTACAGCACTGTCAGGCACTTTATATACTACATTATAGACAAATCTAAATGCAAAAAATGCCCATAATCATTAAATTCATCATTTTACACGTTTTTTAAAAAGTGCTAATTTCTCTAAACTAATAGAAGGTGCTCCAGTGCGTATAAAGTGCTATTCCAAACTGTATAAATATTAGCCAATTACCAAACGGTGGAGATCTCAAATTATAGTGTTCAAAACAGCATTTGATGTGTCTCCCGGATATCCCATGCTCTCACCATCAGGTGCCTCATTTAGCCAAATGATCCGGTCAATGCAAAATAGCTGCAGTGTCCCCACTGCTGGAATGTAGGTCTAATATGCACTCCATGTCCCCACAATGGTTAGCCAGGCAAATTGAACATAAAAATAAAAAGCTGCATAGTTTGATGTAGTTAACAGAAATCGCCTTTAATTAAAAAAAAAATCGCGCTTACATGTATCCAGAATTGAGCTTGAATTAGTATGAAACATGACAACGGGACCATCCATTAGACTCATGCGGAATGACATCACATACTAGCTTTGCCCATTTTAACAGTCTGGTACTGTGTTGAGATGCAGGTAAAGCCCGCTCTTGCATGAACCAGGTGTGAGATTTATTGGCAGTTATGTATTGGCCAATAAAAAGCAGTAAATTTGCTTAGTCCAAGCTCCTCCCTCACTAGAAGAATCATGCTGCAGGAAGTAGCAGAGCGTGTACAGACACACTATTCATGTTTTGCCTTTGTTCTGGCCTGTATGGCCTTAAAGTTAGGCAACCTAACCAGGCCATCACATGAAAGTTTTGAAAGTCTGTGTGGAGATAAACTGGGATACTTAACCCCTGTGTGGGGCACTTCATGCCTCATTTTATATAGGGGGATTGAACTTGGATGCGGAAGGGTGCATATGGGATGCCCATTTGATTAATGAAACTCTGTAGGGACTTGAACTATATACACTACTGTATATACATTCTCTCCTTTTCTACCTCTAGCACACAGTTGCTTGCAGGCTGTCACTCCCAGGACCATCTAGCACATATTTTAGATCCAAGACAGACTCAGCTGGATCTTAGCAGAATGCCCTTTGCAGGCAGGGACCTTTGTTGCTAGCTGTCCTATCTGTGGCTACTGCTCCCAGTACCACCTCTTCAGGCACTGCCATCCCTCCTGGCTGCAGCTGCCTCTTTCCACTGCCTGGCTCTGCACGCATCCCAGACTGCTCCATCCCAGTCCTCTCAGGCTTAGCTCCCAGTCCTCGTGACTGTGTGTCACTCACCAGCCCTCCTGGCTGTTCCTGTTGCTCCAGGAGTCTTGCCTGGCAGTGTTCTCCTGTTGTCCTTTACTTGCTCCTGTGCCTTCTGGCCAGGACACCCCCATGGGTTTTGAGAAGGTCCCGTCTGCCCCCAGGCCCTAGGTCACCTCCCCCAGACAGGGGAGCCCCCTTAAAGGCCACAACAGACTAACACAACATCTCCAGCTTAAACTGAACTCTCCTCCCCAGCTGGGCTGACCCAGAATATTTGAGGGGCCTGCCAACCCAAGTTGGGGATTGGTCAGGGCCCTCAGAATACCCCAGGCAGCTCCACCTCACTTCCCCTCCCAATTTTCTAGATGGTTCCAGTACATTCTAGAAAAAGGAGGAAGGTCTCAGTGCTGCCTGGGGGTCATCCAGCTCTCCCTGGATCTCTGCTCAACCCAGGAAAAACACAGACAGGCTTGGCTGCCAGCCAAGCCTGCACAAATTTACCTACTCTAAGCACACAAAAAACTTCCATGGTTTAATACAGGCCAATTACTGCTTGACAAAAAATCAGTTGTCACAGCCAAAACTACTTAATGTATATTGCCCTTTTTTCAAACCAAGCTTCAAAAGCTAAAGTTCTATTACACATCCAAAATATGTGATGGGTGAATACAGTGCTGCTGGTGCTGTCTGTGAAAATTGTACAGTTCCATGACACTACATACAACCAAACGGCATCTACTGTACAAGCATTTAACTTAAAAGAGTGGTGTGTTTCCTCACCATTTAATAATGATGGGCTCAAGTGTGTTCGGATTGTGCCGTCACTGCACACCGCCAATCATGGGCAGTGTTTGTATGTGCAGCTGCGGATCAGGAAATGTCTCACTGCCTATGATTGGTGATGGGAAGTGATGGCTTCCTGATGGGTACGATCCGAACATGCCTGAGACCATCCCTACTGTTTAAGTTGCATCAAATGGACCCTCTCCCTGCTGTATGGGATTAAATCACTTGCCATCTGACCAATATACCGTATTTATCGGGGTATAACACGCACCGGCGTATAACACGCACCCCAAGTTTAGGAGGGCATTTTAAGGAAAAAAGTTTTAGGAGGGAAGTTTAAGGAAAAAAAAACTTACATTTACAGTAAATGCCAGTCAATGCAGCCTTATCAGTGTGCATCTGCAGCCTTGTCCACCATTGCAGAATGATCAGTGTCCCACGCTGTTTGCAGCTTTGCAGTGTCATTTGCAGCTTTGCAGTGCCATTTGCAGCTTGGCCATGTTTAAATTTCCCGCCGCCGAAAAAGACTGAGCCGACTTGCTCGGCTCCGCTTGTAGTCCCGCCTCCCTGCTGTTTCTCTAGTGAGCGCTGCCAAAAAAGACAGAGCCGCCTGTACTGTGCATTCGGCTGGGCTCCGCTCGCAGGGACTGCAAACCGAGCCGAGCCGAGTACACAGTACAGTCGGCTTGGTCTTTTTCAGCAATCGGCTCGGTATTTTTCGGCCGCGCTCGGTATTTTTCGGCCGCGCTCGGTATTTTTGACTCGCAGACAGTGGGGATCGGTGTATAACACGCACCCACGACATTCCCCCGATTTTAAGGGGGAAAAAGTGTGTGTTATACGCCGATAAATACGGTACATAAACTGCTGGATGGCTCATTCCTGAGGATGGGAGGGAGTATTAAAACATACTCCCACATAGGATGCATGTGCATTCCCTCTAGCTCACACAGCTTACAGAGCAGGGTACAGTGCCAATCACAGAGATCACACATGTAAACAAAGGCTGCATGTTGCAGCCGGTAATCTGTTTCCTCTTACAGTGAGTGTCTCCTAAAGTGATTATCGCTATAGGGAACATGCTGTGATAATTTTTTTTTAACATACACTGTCACTAGAGCAGCCAGACATTGTTCCTGGTCACTAGCCACTCGAATGCAGTGTCACTATTCCAGTGCAAACAGCAACAGCGTCCCTGGTCACCACCACACAATCACAGCATTGCCAGATCAGTGCAGCCAAAAATGGTGTTCCTGGTTGCCACCATACTAGACCAGTGCAGCCAGCAACAGTGTTCCTTATCACTGCTACAACAGGGCCATTGTCACCATACCAGTGTAAGCAAACAGCAGTGTCATACCAGTCCTAGTGTCATCAGACCAGTGCATCAATTCTCGATCACTACCACATGAATCCTACTGTCACCAGAACAGAGTAAGTCAGCAACAGTGTTCTTAATCATTGCCACATGAGTCCCAGCTTCACCAGACCAAGGTAAGCCAGAAAAAGTGTTCCTAATCACTGACATACCTGTCCCAGTGTCTACAGACCAATGCAATCAGCAACAGTGTTCCTAATTGCTGCCACATGACTCCCAGTGTCACCAGACCAGTCACCATGTAGTGGAAGACAGGGGCCGGGGATTGTATCCAAAGTTCTCCACCTGCCTGTGTTCTCGCCACATGACGTAATTGCAGATACCGAAAATACATGGAATGGGGCAGCCCAAATTTAACCTGTAGTTCCAGAAAGGAACTTATTTTCCTGTTCTTAAAAATATGTACCAGGTGTGTGACAGCAAAGGATTTCCATCTTATCCCAAATTGGGCTGTAGCCGGTGAAGCATTAAAATATACGTGGGAAAGAGCTTATTCGATTTAGTGAACGCTAGTGCTTCCAGCCCCGTGGCGACGTTACACGTTCTCATAGTCTGTGTGAGAAGGGCAATTGTTGGGTCTCTACTATTCCCCTCCCCATTACTCTACTTGGGGATCACCCTGGCAATGTGTTGGAGCTGAACTGCTATATAATATAGCCAAGGGTTGGGTAGAGCTAGCCCCCCAGCCTCTTTGGGCTTTTGGAGTTGTTCCAATTTAATCCTCGGAGGTCTATCAAGCCCAAAAAATTATCTGAACATGGAATTAATGAAGCGGAATATCCTAAGGGTCACTACCATTGGTGTATTGTGTAGCATATATAGGAGCTGTGGCATGAACATCATTTTAGTTAGATTCACTCTACCTACCAGTGACATTTTTAGTTTAGACCATATTTTAATTTTATCCTTAATACGGCTCAATAATGGACAGATGTTAAGGGTGACATAGTCTCTCGGGTGCGGGGTAACATACATTCCCAAATATTTAAATTGAGGGGTGATGGGGATATCCTGGAGTGTGGGACCCCGACTGTCAGGGGTAGAGTCTAACAACATGACCAATGACTTAGTCCAATTAATTACTAGGCCTGAAAACTCTCCAAATTTCTTTTCAATTGTCATAGCTCCTGCAGGGAGCCCTCTGTGTTGCCCAGTAATAGCATAGTGTCATCCGCATAAAGCATTATCTTTTCATGAATCTGTCCATGTTTAAACCTTGTGATTAAAGAATTAGAGCAGATCATAGCTGCCAAGGGCTCTATGGCTATGGTGAACAAGAGAGGAGACAAAGGGGAATCCCTGTTGGGTACCCTTTGCAGGGGGAAGGCTGATGATACGTGGCCCGCCACCCATGACAGATATACAGGTCCAAATCAAAATTTAAGCATTGTGGCCCATAAATACTGCCATTCGATGCTATTGAATGCCTTATGGGCATCTAGCGATAGCAGTGCTCTATCCCCCATATTATCGGCCTGGGACTGTATATTAATAAGTAGACAACGTAGGTTAATGGCAGTAGAGCACTCAGGTGTGAAGCCTAATTGGTCAGGGTGGATGAGAGATGTTATCTCTGCATTTAGTCTTAATGCCAGTACCTTTTCCAGAATTTTTTTATCTGTTTGTAATAAAGAGATCAGCCTATAAGAGCCCAGGTCTAGGGGGTCCTTGTCTGGATTAAGCAGTAATACTATATTTGCCTGTGGCATTGAGTCTGGTAGGGCTTGTCCCTCTCTCACTGCATTCAGTGTTTTAAGCAAGTGTGGTAGTATAGCGTCTCTATGTTGTTTATATACCGCAAGCAGGATGTTATCATCTCCAGGGGCCTTCAAATTAGGAAAGGAATTAACTGCAGTCTGAATCTCTTCTATGGTGATTGGTGCTCTAGCTTTTGTCTCTGTAATTCGGTTAGACAAGGTCTCACCAGTTCCTGCATAATAGCGATTGGGGTATTCACCAACCTGCCCTCTCTGGTGCGTAGAGCCCCTATAGAAGGGGAAGTCTGGTTTGATTTAACTATCTTTACCAACTACCTTCCTGTCTGCTCTCCTTTTCCATAGAAGGTTAATTTGTTAAAAAATCATTTCCTATATGCAGAAGACATATCTATGCTGTTTACCACATCCCGAGCTGCTATCCATGCCTCTCTAGCAACCTCCATTGATTCAGCTATGTACTCCACTTCCAGCCTTCTAACCAGCTGAGCAGCCTGGTCCCTCTGAGCATTAGTGTTTTTCCTAATTGAATGTACCTTCGCCACAAAAATACCCCTCAGAAAAGCCTTAAAAGTATCCCAAGTATCCTAAGATTCAGTTAGTCAGCATGCCTCTTCCAATACTCAGAGATCTCAGCAGTGATTTTTTCGTGTGAGGTGAACAAGTTCAACCAGAAAGCATTAAGCTTCCATGGGGCCTTGGGTAGTGTATTGGCGGCCGGTTTGGAACTTAAGTGGACCAGTATATCTTCGATTATTGGGGAGTGTACATAGGCATAAGTAAATTTGGGAGCGGGATAGAGGGATAGGTGGGTTTTCGTGAAGCATGAGAACTGACTCTGTGTTGGGTTGCGGAGGCGCAGGGGTCTAGCCATCTCACCTCCTCTACAAAGGTCTGCAATGTGGACCTTGGGTGTCCCTGGTCCCTGCGGGGAGGGGGGTGTCTATCTAGCACAGGATCCAGTACACCATTGAGATCACCCAACACCAATAAGGGGATATCAGGGCTGTGCAGCTGGTACATTAATAGATCACAAAGAACCTCAGAATTAAACGGAGGCAGGATATACACTATCGCTAGTAAACATGTCCTATTATGAAAATTCTACACATCTACACAATAGGAACACATACCTCCCCTCAGACTCAATTATGTCTCAGCACACTCACTCCCCTTGAATAGGAGGTGTGTGTTGAGTGATATGCCCACCTCACCCATGCAAAATTTAAACATGACAGAGTCTCCGGCACCAAGTGTGTTTCCTGCAAAGCACACACCACTGGGAGGTGCTTCCGAAGTGTTGTAGACACCATGGTGTGCTTCATGGGGTCATTTAGGCCTCTAATGTTCCAGGATACAATGGGAACCGTGGTCATCGGGAGTCCTTGTAAGAGAACTGGCATCCCAGGGTGCTGGTGTTAGTGCGATTTTTTGTACCTTTATATTTATGAATAAATAGCAATTTTGATTAGAGATGAGTGCAAATGGCATCCAAGGGTATATATAGGGCGGGCAAACATACGGCCCTTTGGGATAGATGATGACAGTGATCATGTTGTATCCCTAGATGTGAGAGGGTGGCTCAACACTCAACCCTTTCAAGGCCGGGGATTCAAGAAGGCAGACCCGATAGCCATAGGGGAGCAGACCTCCACATATTGTAATCATGTCTTCTATTCGGACTGTGTACATAGTGTCTTCCCATTCCTGAGAGTGAGAGTGAGAGTGAAATAAAACAGCAGGTGAAAATCGAAAAAGTATAAAAGTGAACTGAAATAATACAAACTTGTGGGCCCAACGGGGTACCCCACCTGGCCTCTCGCAAACAGGCAGCTAGGGGCCTGCAACCTATCAGAAATATTGTAATCCAGATGTCTCTTAGATATACTGCCCCTATACTGCCCTAGCCCACCCCTTGGAATTAAACATAATTGTATGTCATATTTTTAGCCTTTTTCTGTCATCAGTCTTCTAAGTTTCTATGAAAAAGTCAGGGGGTGTATACCTCTAGCAAATCTGAGTTCACTTTAATAGTAATTTCTCATAATTGTGGGGTTAACGCATAAAACGCAAACTAAAGGATGAATTCCTCAATGCCACAATAAATTACTCCACAAGAAACCAGTTATTACCAGCCTTGTTTGTTGATGAAATTAATGATATGCTCTGGGATGGATGAGAATTGCTCCCAAGATAAAGTGTTATATTATAATAAAAAAAATCCGGATTCCCATGAACAGATCTCGAACATCAGATGGGTGTGAATGCAGGAGAGGTAAGGAAATGGTACAGCAAATGGTAACCAGACATAGTCCATTTATTTTACAGTTTAGAAACAAAATGTCCATACCTATTCACCAGAATTTCAGCTGCCACCCTATTTTCGAAAATGATATTAAAGGGCAAAAACAGTGTATTTTTAGTAAGCTAATATTTTTTTGTTTTAATTGTAGTAATTTCTCATATGGACTTTTTTTTTTTTTTTTTTTACAATTTTTATATATATATATAAATATATATAATTGTGTATATATTAATTCTTTAGGCAGACTTGTTAAAAGAGCTAAGAATTTTCACATTCGAAAAAAATCTAAAAATATTCAATTAACTTGTCCAATCATGTAAAAACCTAATTCCTATTTTATCTGCACACGACTGGATAATTGAAATTAATATGCACACAATATATTATTTAAAGATTCTCAATTTCTTTTCTCAGCCCAATTGCATTCTTAAGGATTAAATCTCAGTTGTGTTTCTGTGGTCTTGAAAGTCATCACTATGTATTCACTGTTTTATAGTAAATCAATCACTCAGGTTGAACTGGATGGACTGGTGTCTTTATTCAACCTTACTAACTATGTAACTATGTATATGTTCTTCAACCATAAAAAGAAAAAAAAAAGAAAAAAGAGTGTTTAAAAGTAATAATGTGCAAATTTTTTTAGACATGTTTAAAAAAAGTAGATTGATACAGACACCTTGACATGCTTCGCTTTGTGTACTTTCACTGGTCACTAAGGATTAATAAAATTGACAAATTTTGCTTCTTTGAAAAATGTAAAATTTGACAAAAATGTCATAATTTGGGCAAAATACATTAGAGGTAATGGAGAAAATGAAATTAGATCGTTTTATGATGTTTTTAACGATCCACTGGGTTTCTAAATGGCTCCTGAGGGTTATGGAAGCTTCTTCAAACTTGGACCTGTGCTTGTGCCAAAAGCCGTCCTTGATTAGCCTCATTATTTTTATCTCTTGACAAAAAGAAAAAAACTGACAGTGGAAAAAATGAAATAAAAAAAAAGAACATAAAATTAAATAGACAAAACTACCCAAAATGCAAAAAAAAAAGTAATAATAAAAAAAAAAACCCAGAGTCAAGTACATTTTGCATAAATAGCTCAATGAGTAAAAGTAGGGAGCACATTTACAAAGCATTGGTAATGACATTTACCTAGCATTGAAATGTAAACCTTTATATAAAAATAAAAAAACTGACAGTAAATCTGTGCTTGTGCCAAAAAGTGGCACCTCATTAGTCTAATTATTTTTCATCTTTTGGCAAAAGGAAAAAAACTGACAGTGAAAAAAAATCTAATAAAACATGTAAAAACAAAAATACCCCAAATGCAAAAGAAATCTTCTAAATAAAGAAAAACAAAAAATCAAGTACATTTTGCCTAAATAGCTTAATAAGTGAAATTATAGGGGCAAATTTCTAAAGCACGAAATATGACATGTACTAAACATTGAAAGATAAAGTTTTTGACAAAAAGAAAAAATGACTGTAAAAAATGAAATAATAAAAATGTAAATTATGAAACAAAAAAGTAAGAACATAAAATTAAATAAACTACCCAAAATTCAAAAAACCCTTCTAAAAAAAAAAAAAGTACATTTTTCATAAGAAGCTCAATGAGGGATATTAAGGGGCACATTTATAAAGCACACAATGTGAGAATTACCAGGCATTTAAATTAAAAACTTTTAATACAAGGAAAGCATTAATGTCAAAAAAGTTTAGGCTTCAGAACCACTTTCAGGGCTTGCAATTAAAATGGTTCTTATCATGAATTTGCAGACTTTTCCTTGAATGGGTACATTTTTGGGCAAATTCACATCGGTTCAATTTCGGCACCGACCACTAATGAATGACCTGTGCACTCATGCCAAGCAGACTTACAGCAGCCAAAAATTGGGGGGGGGGGGGGGGGGTATACTAGGTAACCCGGTCATGACATAAAAAAATGAAATAAAAAATGTAAGAATGGAAAATGTAATAAACTACCCAAAATGCAAAAAAAAAATAAAACACTTCTAAATAAAAAAAATAAAGTTAATTTTGCCTAAGTAACTCAACAAGTGACATTAAGGAGCAAATTTATAAAGCATTTACCAGGCATTGAAATTTAAGGCATTCAAAATTAAAACATATACGCCAGGAAAATATACCTGCAGTGAATATTTTGGTGAATGTCAAATTTGCTGCTTTATAGACATACCCCTAATTTTCAATTTGTGCCTAGGACATTCGACTTGCAGAAACAAATCCTTTAGCTCTGTTGCCCACAGGTGGCCATGTGGCAATAAAAACAGATGGCCGAGCAGAGGTTTTACCACCTCCAGGACCATCCACCTAAATTCTAACATTATAGCCGGAAAGGGCAGTACACATGCCATGGCCACAATACTTTGATTCGCACCCACAGCAATGTTAACTCAGCCTGCAGAGTTGGACAGTCAACAAGGTCAATGGGAGCTCACTGCAACCATGGTTCATGCTCTGGTGAAATTTATTTTGAATACAAAACTCCCATTGAGAATTAAAAATGTCAGACGTTCAGGAAGTGCCAGGATCACCACCAAAATATCTGTTGGCTATTGAAATACTGCCCCCCTGAAAAGACATCCATCTCAGTTTTTCAGAAGGCAGTAGACACTGCCCCCGGTGTGAAAGAGCCCTTAATGCAAGAAATAAAATGGCTAACATTGTTCTCCTTCTCTTCTGAAAATGATAGCTGCCTGGTTATCATTAGGATCCAATGTCTTCCATACTTCCTGCCATGGAACATATATGTTGATCAAAGCTCTTTTCCTCATTCTAGCTTCACTTGCTGCATCCTTGTTCTTTGTTCATGACTAAAAAGGTAAACTGCTAAAGTCAACAAGATAATTAGGGGGTTTTATTTGTTTTTTTTAAGTAGGTCACCTATAACATACATTTATCTTAGGTTTCCTTAAAAAAAAATCCATATCTATATTATCCAACATTTAGGTTCTTATTTTTATGTAGAAAGAGCTCATTGGCTATGGAAAACAAGACACAGTTGACAGTGTTTGTATTTTCTGGACTAACCGATAATGATAAACTAATCCCGTTCCTCTTAATTTTTTTCTTGATGGTGTACCTTGTGACCATACTCGGAAACATTGGCTTAGTTATGCTGGTCCTTGTTGCCTCCAACCTCAACACTCCAATGTATTATTTTTTGAGTTGCCTCTCAGTGGTTGACCTCTTCTACTCTACAGCTATTACTCCTAAAACGTTGTCTGACCTTACATCCCTCAGGAAGACCATCTCGTTTAATGGTTGCGCCACCCAATTTTTCTTTTTTGCTGGCCTAGCAGGAACTGAGGTCCTTCTACTCTGCAGTATGTCGTATGACCGCTATGTTGCTATCTGCCACCCTCTTCACTATGTTTCCATCATGACCAAAAGCATATGTTTCTCTCTTGTTGGTCTCTCATTCTTCATGGGCTTCTTTCAGTCAGCTGTACAGACCAGCTGCTTGTTCAGTCTCCATTACTGTGGCTTGAATCTTATAGAACATTTTTACTGTGATGTTCCTCCCATACTCCAATTGTCTTGTTCCGAAACACTTCTTTGCAACGTGTTAACCATTCTCTCTGTTGGTTCTTATTGCCTTTCTTCATTCTTAACAATCCTGGTCTCTTATGTTTTAATCTTTTCCACCATATTACGTATAAAATCCTCTAAAGGAAGACAGAAAGCTTTCGGCACCTGCTTTTCCCATTTCATGTGTGCCAGCGTCTTCTTTGTTTCAGTTTTTATTACTTATTTACGCTCACCTTCCAGTGCCCTGAACAAAAGAGACAAAGTGGCCTCTGTCTTTTATTCGGTAATGACCCCGATGTTGAACCCTCTTATCTACAGCTTGAGGAACCAAGAGGTGAAAAAGGCCATAATGCAAGCAATACATAATATTTTACATGTAATTAGAACTTTATAAATGTGTAAAGTTTAAATATATATATATATATATATATTAGTTTTATGTGGCATGGGAAAAAGTTAGAACCCATGCCAGATTTTCATTACTGTCTGCGTCCCCTGGGGAGAATAACCCTATGTGTTCTGGAAACCAATGTCACTATGACAGAAATTGATAAGGAATTCAAAATGTTATAGTTGTCATTGAAACAGGAGGTTAGGGACAACTGTTCAAATGAAAACTGACTGTCTAGACCAGAGATTCTCAAACTGTGTGCCGTGGTATAAAATTGCGTTTTGATACCTTAAACATATTGAAAACTGTAATGCTAAATGAATGTTGCAAAAGTTAAAAAAGTAACATATATAAAAACGCAATCTCTCTCAGTCTGTCAGTCTTTGGTTCCTTTCGTAATGCGAGACTCTCTAATTATATATTTCAGTATTTCAGTCAACATTTCCCAAAAAGAGCCTGGATAAGTTTTGGATCTTACCAGGGGTGGCCCGTCCATTAGTAGTGCCCGGGCACTACCCCCTCTCTTCTTGCCACCCCCTATATGAGTAATGGAGAGATTCATGCATTGCATGAATCTGTCCATGGCCGCGGCGGCCACACCCTATTCATGTATCTGGCCCCTTTCAGGTCACTAGGCACATGAATTACAGTGGCCAGAGTTTTTATTTAAGCACCTGATTAGAGCCACAGGCTCTAATAGGTTTCAAAATAGGGTGGACTCGGGTTGTAGAGGAAGCATCCAGAGCCCACCCATGTGTGTTGAATATTCGTTGTTGCAACACTGATCCTCCTTCCAGCCAATCTGGAAGTGGGACTGATACCCGTCACTGATTGGCTGAAAGGATAGGCGATCATATTGGATGCCTAGGAGGAGGGGAGGAGACTCACAGCGGAAGCGAGGAGGAGAAGAGATGCCCGGTCCCCACCGATGCCTGGATTCCCAGTCCTCAATGCTCGATCCCCGCTACTGCTCCATGGATGCCTGATCCCCACCGCCTAGATGGGGTAAGTGCCAGTGGACCGACCGGCGGACATTGGGGAGTGGGGGGTTTGAGTTGCCACCCCCCCAAAAACATCAGCCGCCACTGGATCTCAATTAAGAAGTAATTTCCCGCAATCAGTTCAAAAGCAATCAAAGTAATCCTGCCATTTGTGTCTTCATGGTTTTATAAGTTTGGATTTTCAGCATTGACTGAAATCAAATCAAAAAAGAGAGAGACACCTCTTAAAATTGACAATGAAATGCGCACTTGTTTTGTTGACTTTGGAGCCCCGCTTCAATCTGATTTTCTCTCAAAAGCAAGCACATCTTTCACATTAAATGTAAAATTAAATATATAAGTAAAAATAAATATGTTCTTCCCCACAAAAATTGTTAATTTTTTTCAGGTGTGTGTGTCACAAGACAAAAAAGTTTGAGAAACACTGGTCTGGGACAGGAAGTAAAGAAATCTCCCCAACTAGACTGCTAGGAAATTAAAACTAAAATGTAAAAAATAAAATAAGCTTTAGATAAACATTAAAATTGTTATTCTTTCTTTCAATTTTAATAACAAAAATTTCAATGACAATTACAACCTGCAAAGAGTGAATGAGGATAAGCTTGCCATTTTTCTCTGTTTTTGTTTTTTAGTTTGCTAAATTTTGGAAGGGAGATATCTCCTGCTACAGCCAATTCAATCTTCCTTACCTAATATAAACTTAACCATTTTGAATAAAAGTGAATAAAGTTCTTAACCCCTTTGCGCCTAAGTGTAAAACCAATCTAAATGCCTAAGCACAATTTTGCAACTTTGACATTTGTTAATAAAACCGTAGATATCATCACAACTACTTTTTAAATCTAGCTGGATTATATCACATTTTTTTCCTATTTTTTTTAATTATCAAAGGAATACTTACCCAAAGTAATTTTTTTATCTTTTTTGTAAATGTAGCTGTATATTTCTTGCTGCTACCATAACCTACCACCAAAGAACAACCCAAATTGAATGATCCTGTTTCTAACAATCACAGCGATATGTTAGGTGTTGTTTGTACCGATAGTACAGCTCAAAAACATTAGTGCGCATTTTCCTTTTTTTTTTTTATCCTACCTAAAACACACTCCAGAAAACAATAATTGCTCTTTTTGTTAGGACTTTTTTTACGGCAGCATTGATAAAATAAAAATATACAATTTCTTTTGGTAGACAATTTAAAAGGAAGAAAAGGAAAACCTCCAGGAAGCTCCAATATGTTAAAAGCAGCGATGGATCTTACAACAATATGGCACAACATTATTTTTCAAGGTGGTTATACCCAATACCATATTGTGTGAATTGTGATATTGAATATATGATATTGAGTATCACCACCTTAAAAAATAATGTTGTGCCATAATGTTGGAAGTTTTCCTTTTCTTCTTTTTAAATTGTCTACCAAAATAAAATGTATACTTATATAATCAATGTAGTAGTCTGGTTGCAAAAAAAAAAAGTACTAACAAAAACAGGAATTATTGTTTTCTAGAGTGCGTTTTAGGTAGGATAAAAAAAAAGAAAATTGTAAGCTCTAACGAGCAGGACCCTCTAGTCCTTCCTGTATTGATTTGTATTGTAAGTGTACTGTCTGCCCTCATGTTGTAAAGCGCTGTGCAAACTGATGGCGCTATATAAATCCTGTGTAATAATAATAATAAAGAATAGAAAAATGCGCACTAATGTTTTTTGGATCTACAGCATCCCGTACTTACTTGGCCAGTGAACATGGCATGTACCAGTAGGCTAGGCTTGCTTGGCTTATAGGAACGGGGACTGCTATAGCTTATGCTACACTAAGCTATAATTTCTGACCACTTTTACAGAGGCAAACATTACAGTACATTGTTTTTTGATACATAGTTGGTTGATCTTTGTGATACACAAGATACAATGTTCATTATATAGTCTCACACATATGGTAACCCCATACTTGGGAGGAGTCAAAGAATGTGCTTTGGTGTGAAAATGGTGTGTGAAAAATATCTTATTAAATTACTACCAGTAACTTAAAAACAAAAAAATCCTCTTTCCACATTTGCCAAAAGCCGAGGTGTTCGGCCGTTTGTTCGGCCCGCCAAATTACCACAATGCACTGCAACGCTGTACAGTACCTTTGAATCCCTGATTTGCTGAAGCAATGAAAGCTTTGCCCAATCAGGGCACAGAGCACTGTCAGAGCCATGATTGGACGCTGTCAGGATGGCTCATTACTCTTAGGCCGCGTACACACGGGCGGACTGTTCGCCCAACCTTGTCCGCTGAACAGTGTTTGGGCGGACAGTCCGCTCGTGTGTGGGCTTTCAGCGGACAGTTTCAGCGGACAGTTGGACGGACAAGGTTTTTCGGAAATTCCAAAAAACTGTCCGCTGAAACCTTGTTTCAGCGAACAGTCCACCCGTGTGTAGGCTTGTTCGACAAACTAAGTTCCGTGCATGCTCAGAAAGGATTTACACGCCGAAAGTTATAATGCAGTGTATAGGACGTCGTATTTTTCGTCCCGACGTACGGCACGTTCACGTCATCGCGCACGGTTTCAGCGGACTGTTCGTTCGTCGTGTGTGGCCATGTCCGTCCATGCTAATTTTGAGCGGACTGTTTGCCGAAACTGTTGGACGGACAAAGTTGGGCGAACAGTCCACGCGTGTGTACGCGGCCTTAGTCCCGCCCCACACTATAAAAGTATTTTTTCAATAGCAGACATTTTTAGTATTATTTTGACGTGGAGAGAGATAGAGCAGGGCTACTAGACATTTAGTGTGCTATTCTGATTCTATTGTCAGTGTAGAATATCAGTTTAGTGTGAATCTAGTGATAGAAAGGCCACTGTGAGTGTAGTGACCACCATTTATCTTTACATTAGTGTGAATTTAGTGATAGTTCAGTCAGTGTGAGTGTAGTGACTGTTTAATACAGTATATTTCTTTGCGTTACTGCAAGTTTAACGCAGTATATTTCAATGCATTACTGCAAATGTAATGCTGTATATTTGAGTGTGTTATGTGCAGTTTAGCGCAGTATATTTCTGTGCATTAGTGCACATTTAACGCAATATAGTTCAGTGCGTTACTGCAAGTTTAACGCTGTATATTTCAGTACATTACTGCGAGTTTAATGCTGCATATTTCAGTGCGTTATGTGCCGTTTAATGCAGTATATTTCTGTGCGTTAGTGCATATTTAACGCAGTATACTTCAGTGCATTACTGCAAGTTTAACGTTGTATATCTCAGTTATGTGCCATGTAACGTAGTATAATTCTGTGCGCTACTGCACGTTAAACTCTGTATATTTTTGGGCGTTAGTGCACATTTAACGCAGTATATTCAGTGCATTAGTGCAAGTTTAACAACTTATATTTCATTGCATTATGTGCATTTAATGCCGTATAGCTCATTACATTACTGCAAGTTTAACACCGTATCTTTAAGTGCATTACTGCAAGTTTAATGGCGTATATTTTAGTGCACATTTAACGCAGTATATTTCTGTGCTTTACTGCATGCTTAAACCAGTATATTTCAGTGTGTTTGTACAGTTTTACTGCAGTATATTATAGTTTATCAGTGGAGTGTGTCTGTGTAGTGAGTACTCAAGTTAAAGTGCACTAAACACCACTTTCCATTGATTAAAGTGCATCCATTTCCCAAACTTTATAAAATGTTGTTAATATTATTATTATGATTATTATACAGGATTTATATAGCACCGACAGTTTACACATCGCTTTACAACATTAGGGTAGACATTACAATACAATACAATTCAAGACAGGGGGAATCAGAGGGCCCTGCTCGTTAGAGCTTACAATCTAGGAGGGAAGGTCAAGTTATACAAAAGGGTAATAGCTGTGGGGTATGAGCTAATGGAGAAAATAGTGCAGTTGTTAGATGGAGGCAGGAAAGGCTTCTTTGAAGAGGAAAGTTTTCAGGGATCGCCTAAAAGTGGATACATTTGGAGACATTCTGACAGATTGGGCTAGGGAGTTCCAGAGGATGGATGGGGCTCGGAAGAAGTCCTGGAGGCGGATATGGGAGGAGGTGATGGGGGAGCTAGAGAGCAGGAGGTCATGGGAGGAAGGAAGTGGGCGATTAGGTTGGTATTTTGAGACTAGGCCAGTGATGTAGCTGGGGGCAGAGTTGTGGATGGCTTTGTAAGTAAGTGTTAGTATTTTGAATTTAATTTGTTGGGCAAATGGCAGCCAATGGAGGGATTGGCAGAGAGGGGTAGCAGACACTGTGCAGTTTGTAAGGTGGATGAGTCTGGCAGCAGAATTCATGATGGACTGAAGGGGGTATAGTCTATTTAAAGGTAAGCCAATGAGGAGGGAATTGCAGTAGTCAAGACGAGAGATAACCAGGGAGTGAATCAGGAGCTTTTCATTGGTACATTGGTTAGAAAGGGACATCGTTTAGAGATGTTTCGGAGGTTGAGGCGGCAAGCTTTGGAAAGTGATTGGATGTGGGGCTGAAAGGAAAGTTCAGAGTCCAGGATAACACCTAACACCCTGATATGTGGGGATGGGTGGATGGTTGTGCCATTGCTCTTGACAGAGAAGACAGGGGAAGAGGCATGTGGGGGAGGAAATATTATATGTTTGGATTTGGACAAGTTGAATTTGAGGAAGTGTTGTGACATCCATATAGATATGTCTGTTAGTAAGTTGGTGATGCGTGAGGAGACTGATGGAGTGAGTTGAGGGGTGGAGAGATAGATTTGTGTGTCGTCAGCGTAGAAATTATATTGAAAGCTGTGAGCAGCTGACCCAGGGAAGAGGTGTAGATTGAAAATAAAAGAGGTCCAAGAACAGAACCTTGGGGGACTCCGACAGAGAAGGGAAGAGGAGTGGAGGAAGTAGAATTGTAAGTGACACTGAAGGTGCATTGGGATAGGTAGGATGAGAGCCACTGAAGAGCACAGTCACGGAAACCATGGGAGTAACGTTTTTTGAGGAGGGGGGGTGGTCAACCGTGTCAAAGGCAGCTGAAAGGTCCAGAAGTAGGAGTACAGAATAGTGTCCATTGGTTTTTGCAGTTAGTAAGTCATTAGTGAGTTTTAAAAGAGCAGTTTCTGTCGAGTGTTGAGGGCGAAATCCAGATTGAAGGGGATCAAGAAGGTTGTTTTTAATGAGGTAGTCACTCAGTTGGTTGTAAACCAGGCTTTCAAGGAGTTTAGAGGAAAATGGGAGCAAGTAGATAGGGCGTAGGTTGTTAAGATCGGTAGGGTCCAAGGACCGCTTTTTAAGTAGGGGGGTGACCAGTGCATGTTTTAGAGCATTGGGGAAAATGCCAGAGGTGAGGGAGAGATTGAAGATGTGAGTTAGAGAGTGTAGGATAGAGTCAGATGGCGACCGTAGTGTTTGAGAGGGAATAGGATCCAGGGGGCAGGTGGTTAGGTGGGCATTAGAAAGGAGTTTAGCAACTTCGTCTGTAGTAGCAGTTTTGAATAAGGGGAGTGTTAAGAGTACCTGTTGTAATGGGGTCTTAACTGGGGGAGATACCTGTAGAGTGGAAATTTCATCACGGATTGTATCAATCTTGTTTTTGAAGTGATTAGCAATCTCCTGGGCAGTGAGCGAGTCAGTGGGTGGAGGTGGTGGAGGACGAAGTAGAGAGTTGAAGGTGGAGAAAAGTTTACGGTGACTGGATGAGAAGGTGTTAATAAGAGTTGTAAAATAGGTCTGTTTGGCAGTGTGGAGGAAAGAGTAGTATTTTTGAAGGTCAGATTTGTATTGGTTGAAGTCTTTGAGAGACTTGGTCTTGTGCCACAGACGCTCAATAGTGTGACTACGTTTTTTGAGAATTCTAGCGTCATCTGTTTGCCAAGGTTGTAGGGGTCGAGGCCTGATTCTGTGTAGTGACGGGAGCTAGCTTGTCCAGGGTGGAGGACAGGTATTTATTGTAGATGGAAGTGGCTTGGTTGGGGCAGGACAGGGGAGAGATTTTGTCATAGAGGTGGTCAGCAGCAGAATAGAGGAGAGAAGAGTTGAAGTTGTGAAAGTTTCTATGGGTGATGGTTAGGCGATTGGAGGCAAAGGTGTTGGAAGACAGGGAGAGAGAGAAACTAATAAGGTGATGGTCGGAAAGAAGAAAAGGATTAATTGAGAAGTTGCATGGAGTGCAAAGGTTGGAGAATACAAGGTCAAGGGTGTTGCCATCAGAATGAGTAGAAGCCTGTACCCATTGCTTCAGGTCAAATGAAAAAGTTAGACTTAGGCCGCGTACACACGGGCGGACTGTCTGCCCAACTAAGTCCGTCAGACAATCCGACAGACAGTCCGTCCTACTTTTGAATGAACGGACTTGACCACACACGATGAACAGACAGTCCGCTGAAAGCTTGCGCGATGACGTGTACAGCACGTACGACGGGACTAGAAATACGACGTCCAATACACTGCAATGCAACCTTCGGCCGTGTAAATCCTTTCTGAGCATGCGCCATACTTAGTCCGTCCAACTTGCCTACTCACGAGCGGACTGTCCACTGAAACCAAAGTTGGACGGACAATATTACAGAAATTCCGAAAGACTTAGTCCGCCAGACTGTCTGCTGAAAAAGTCCGCTGAAGCCCACACACGAGCAGACTGTCCGCTGAAACACGTTTCAGCGGACTAAGTTGGACGGACAGTCCTCTCGTGTGTACTCGGCTTAAGAAGTTTAGAAGTAGCAGGAGTGTTTGTATTAGCAGGGATGTTGAAATCACAGAAAAGGATTGTGGGAATTTCTGAAGACAGAAAGTAGGGTAGCCAGGCAGAGAACTCATCAAGGAAAGTTGATAATGGTCCAGGGGGATGATAATGGTCCGGTAGATCACAGCAATTCTTAGGGAAGTAGGAGAGAATAGACGTATACAGTCCCACTCCACCTTTGCGTCCAGTAGGCCTAGGGGAGTGAGTCCAGTGTAGGCCACCCTGGGAGAGGGAAGCAGGAGAAGGGTTATCAGATTTGTGCAGCCAGGTTTCGGTGAGAGCAAGTAGATTAAAGGAATTAGTGACAAAGAGGTCATGAACAGCGGTGAGTTTGTTGCAGACAGAGAGAGCGTTCCAGAGGGCGCAGGAGAGGGGGAAGCTGGTGTTGGGAAGAAGAGGAACTGAGACTAAATTGCGTAGATTTCGACTACTGCCAGAGGGTGTAGGGTGATGGGTGTGTTGGGTACAGTAAAATAAGAGAGGCCCAGGGTTAGGGGAAATATCTCTAGTGGTTAGGAGAAGTAGAAAAGTAAGGGAGGTAATAGGAGAGTACGATTTGTATGAGGGTACATGCTTCAGTACCCTGGGGGGTTTGTTAGCAAGTGGGCTTAGAGTTAGAAAGAGGTGATGAGTGCAGTAGTAGGGAGAGGGGAGAAGTGAGGGTGATATGTTCAGATTGTGGGGTGGAGCAAGGGGGTGAAGAAAAGTGAGTTTGAGGAGTGAGGCTGCAATTGTGAAAAGGAGGAGAGGTAAAGAGTGCATGTTTCAGAGAGGAAGGTGATATAATTTGGAAATTAGTTCACCTGCAGTCTGCTGTGGTTTGCTTTGTGCAATTTGCTGAAGTGCAAGAGCAGAAGTGCCACTTATTTAAAGAATCCCACTTCTTTGGAAAAACCCCTGTATGTGCAGCCTCCTGTATGTGTCCCCCCATAAAGAAGGCCTTGTTTTTATACTGTGTTGGGTGTGGGTTGAATCTGACAATTAATCAATCAGGAGGTAATATTGGGCACACAGCTAGCAGAGCAAATCTTTTCACATCACATTCAAACAGGAGCAAAAAGACAAAATTGTAAATATAAGGGAACCCATAACTTAGGTAAGACATGGCTACAGATTGAGTTGAAACAGCAGTGACACGTCAGGCTAGGTGCAGATAACAAGTAACAGTTCAGGTGTGCTGATTATACAAAGAGTTCAAAGCACATACCATGAGCTGGTCTAAGCAGAGCAGGTCAGCTGGGACTAGTAGTACACCGCTGCAGACGAAGGTAGATGATTGCTGGACCTTGTAGTTCACTGCTGTAGGTGAGGATAGATGATTGCTGGACCTTGTAGTTCACTGCTGTAGATGAGGATAGATGATTGCTGGACCTTGTGGTTCACTGCTGTAGATGAGGATAGATGATTGCTGGACCTTGTGGTTCACTGCTGCAGATGAGGGTACTAGTAGAATCAGGCAAAGCGTAGTCTAGGCAAGCTGGGTCATACACAGGTAGATCAGAATCCAAACGGTACAGAATCAGAAGCAAGTACGGAGGGTCAAACAAGCCGGGTCAAACACGAAAGTCACAGAGCAAATATCAGCTGGATCAAACACGAGTGAACTCTAACACGAGCACTGACTGAATGCTGATACAGGTGATTTAAATGTGAGCAGGCCAATCACTGTTGTTTCCCAGACACAGGCTGTGTCAGGTGAGTTGTGCTGGGTCCTAAAGGGATTCTAGTACTGACAGTACCCCCCCTTTCTCGAGGGGTTGCTCCTGCACCCCCAGGCTTACTTGGATAACGGAGATGGAACTTCTTCTTAAGTCGGTCAGCATGAAGATCACGAGCTGGTACCCAAGATCGATCCTCTGGGCCGAACCCTTTCCAATGAACAAGATATTGTAAGGAATTGCGCACTCGTCTGGAATCAAGAATAAATGCCACTTCATATTCTTGACTGTCCAACACATCCACAGGTTCTGGTCCATTTACTAGGAGGCTGGAATGAACAGGTTTCAACAATGAAACATGAAAGACATTTGGAATGCGCATGGATGGGGGCAGTTTTAATCTGTAGGACACAGGATTAACAATCTCCGAGATTTCATAAGGCCCGATGAATTTTGGGCCAAGCTTTTTAGATGGAACATGCAGGGACAGATTCCGAGATGATAACCACACTTTGTCACCAACTTTATATTCTGGAGCCTTTAAGCGCTTCTTGTCAGCAGTTTTCTTAAAAGCCTGCACAGAGCGGGAAATAGCATGATTTACATCGGACCAGATTTTGGAGAAATGTTCAATAGTGGTGTTGGCATCTGGAACATCAGAGGGCGGAAGATCAAAGGAGCACACACGAGGATGCAACCCGTAAACACAAAAGAAAGGAGAGGTCCCTGTAGATGTGCTGGCACAATTATTAAAGGCAAACTCTGCCCATGGAAGGATGTTGACCCACTCCACCTCATCTTTGGCCATCAGACAACGTACCATCTTCTCTAGAGTCTGATTAGTCCTTTCTGTTTGGCCATTAGTCTCAGGATGATATGCTGAAGAATATGATAATTTAATCCCCAGCTGAGAGCAAAGGGCCTTCCAAAACTGGGCTATGAACTGAGAGCCACGGTCAGAGACAATGTTAACTGGTGCCCCATGGAGCCTGAAAATGTGCTTAATGAATAAAGATGCCAGTTCTTTAGCAGATGGAAGCTTCGGAAGCGGAACAAAGTGGGCCATCTTACTGAACCTGTCTACCACCACCCAGATCGTGGAACATCCCTGGGACAGAGGCAAGTCTGTGATAAAGTCCATAGATAAATGGGTCCAGGGACAGGTAGGTATTGGTAGAGGACGAAGGAGACCGGGGGGCTTAGAGGTACTGCTCTTGCTTCTGGCGCAAACTTCACAGGCCTGGACGAAGGCTAACACATCCTGCCTAAGCGATGGCCACCAGAGGTTGCGAGAGACAATCTCAAAAGTTTGTCTAAACCCTGGATGTGCTGCGGGTTTTGATGCATGTACTTGTTGCAATACCTGCAAACGAAGAGCCAGGGGCACAAAGAGCATACCAGGGGGAGTGGAGGGAGGGGCTTCAGCCTGTGCTGGTAACAAGGCCTCAGAGATGTCAGTCTGGGTAAAAGCCAAAATCCTATCCTCAGAGATAATGGGTTGAGGAGGAAGCGGAGGAGGAGACTCTGATAAAAAACTACGAGACAAGGCATCGGCCTTAATGTTTTTTGGACCTGGTAAATAAGAAATTGTAAAGTCAAACCTGGAGAAGAACAATGACCACCTGGCTTGACGCGAGTTCAGTCTTTTAGCAGAACGGATATATTCAAGGTTTTTGTGGTCAGTCAGAACTATGAATGGATAGCGAGCTCCCTCCAGCCAATGTCTCCACTCCTCTAAAGCTAGCTTTATGGCTAAAAGTTCTCTGTTGCCTATATCGTAATTGCGTTCTGCTGGGGAATATTTACGGGACAAGAAGGCACAAGGGTGGATGGCAGCGCTTACAGGATCTTTTTGTGACAAAAGCGCCCCCACTCCTACTTCAGATGCATCTACCTCTACAATAAAAGGTAGCTCAGGAACAGGATGGCGTAGAATTGGTGCAGAGGTAAAGGCTTTCTTTAACTGGGTGAAGGCTGCCTGGGCTTCAGTAGTCCATTTAAATGTACTAGGAGTCTTCCTGGTGAGAGAGGTGATGGGATGTGCAATGGTGGCAAAGTTCTTAATGAATTTTCGATAGAAATTTGCAAAGCCCAGGAAGCGTTGAACTGCCTTCAGGTCTGAAGGTGGTGCCCAGTCTAGAATGGCTTGAACTTTGGCTGGGTCCATGGTGAGGCCTGTGTCAGAAATTAGGTAGCCCAGGAAAGGTACTTGTTTAACATGGAAAAGACATTTTTCAGGCTTTACAAAAAGGGAGTGAGTCTTTAGTCGGGCTAATACCGAGCAGACATGCTTCTGATGTGTTTCAAGATTGGGAGAGTAAATCAAAATATCGTCTAAATAAACAAGCATGAAGCGACCCATCATGTCACAGAAAATGTCATTCATGAAGTTCTGAAAGACGGCTGGTGCATTCCTGAGGCCGAAAGGCATGACAAGACATTCGTAATGACCATCCTTGGTGTTAAAGGCCGTCTTCCATTCATCGCCTGCACGGATTCGCACCAGATTATAGGCTCCCCTTAAATCTAGTTTGGAGAAAATTTTGGCTCCCTGGATTTGAGAAAACAACTCTGTGATGAGAGGGAGAGGATACCGATTGGGAATGGTTATTTTATTTAGACCTCTGTAATCAACACAAAGTCTCAGTCCTCCATCCTTCTTCGGGACAAAGAAGCATCCTGCTCCTGCGGGAGAAGTGGAGGGACGGATGAAACCCTTAGCTAGGTTTTCCTGGATGTATTCTTGCAAAGCAAGATTCTCTGGTTCAGACAGTGGAAAGACTCTCCCTCGAGGAGGTGTAGTGTCAGGCAAGAGGTCAATGGGACAATCATAACTGCGATGAGGAGGTAAAGTGTCAGCAATTCCTTTAGAAAACACATCCCGAAAGTCCTTATAACAAAGTGGAATCTGTTCTATTCCCACTTGACAGGTATCAAGTCGAACAAGGTGTTGGATGCAGCTCTTTTTACACTGATTGGACCAAGCCAGAATATCTCTTGTTGGCCAGTCAATTACAGGATTGTGCTTCTGAAGCCAAGGAAGGCCTAGGATCAAAGGAGTGGATGGAGAGTCAATGACAAGACAAGAAATCTTCTCCCAATGCAAAGCCCCTACTTGTAACTGGAAAGGGTTGGTGGATTTGAGCACCAGGTCTTGTGAGAGAGGCCGATTATCCACGGAGATCAGGCGGACTGGACAATCTAGAGCATGAGTTTCCAGGGACAAAGAGGTGATCAGAGTTCTATCAATAAAATTCTCAGCTGCTCCAGAATCCACCAAGGCCAGCAGTTCATGAGCCCCTGTCCCAAAGTGAATGACAGCGGGTAAAAGTATACGATTGTCCCCCTGGGGAGATGAGAGTAGACCTAAGGTGACCTCCCCGCAATCACCTAGGTCCTGGCGTTTCCCGGACGTGTAGGGCACGAACGGAGCATATGACCCTTGAGGCCACAGTATAAGCAGAGTCCCATATTACGCCTGCGTTTGTGTTCCTGGACAGATAACCGGGTGGAGCCTAACTGCATAGGTTCTTCCTCAGATTTGGCACTGGAGATGGAATAATCAGGTGGTAAGGAAGGTATACAGTTTGCCACAGCCATTGTTTGTTCTCGCCTCCTCTCTCGCTGGCGGCGGTCAATTCTAATAGCTAGACACATAGCCTCCTCCAGTGAGGCTGGGTAGGAGAAGTTGACCAGAGCGTCTTTAATCGCATCTGAAAGGCCAATTCTAAACTGGCTGCGGAGAGCTGCATCATTCCAGCCAGATTCCGGGGCCCACCTGCGAAACTCTGAGCAATACATTTCAGCTGTGGTAGTTCCTTGTTTTAAGTTACGCAGGGTCGATTCTGCAGTATCAGCACGATCTGGATCATCATATAGCAACCCAAGGGCTTCAAAGAAGGCATCTACTGTTAGTAAGGCTGGATGGTTAGGTTCCAGGTTAAAGGCCCAAGTCTGGGGGTCACCCTGTAGCAGAGAGATAATGATTTGAACCCTCTGAGTTTCATGGCCAGACGAGGATGGCCTCAACTTGAAATATAATTTGCAGCTGTTTTTAAAGTTGCAAAACGCTTTACGGTCACCAGAAAACCGGTCGGGCAAAGGAATTTTAGGTTCAGATGGAGTTTTAGTAATGGTGGTAGTAGAAGGAGATTGCACCTTGGTGAGCTCTGTGGCCATTTCCTGAACTTGATGTGATAAACGGCAAAGTTCTTGTGCAAACAACTGAGCCTGTTCAGGATTCATGATAGGTTTCCCTTTATGTATTGGCTCGTGTTAATGTCAGGCTAGGTGCAGATAACAAGTAACAGTTCAGGTGTGCTGATTATACAAAGAGTTCAAAGCACATACCATGAGCTGGTCTAAGCAGAGCAGGTCAGCTGGGACTAGTAGTACACCGCTGCAGACGAAGGTAGATGATTGCTGGACCTTGTAGTTCACCGCTGTAGGTGAGGATAGATGATTGCTGGACCTTGTAGTTCACTGCTGTAGATGAGGATAGATGATTGCTGGACCTTGTGGTTCACTGCTGTAGATGAGGATAGATGATTGCTGGACCTTGTGGTTCACTGCTGCAGATGAGGGTACTAGTAGAATCAGGCAAAGCGTAGTCTAGGCAAGCTGGGTCATACACAGGTAGATCAGAATCCAAACGGTACAGAATCAGAAGCAAGTACGGAGGGTCAAACAAGCCGGGTCAAACACGAAAGTCACAGAGCAAATATCAGCTGGATCAAACACGAGTGAACTCTAACACGAGCACTGACTGAATGCTGATACAGGTGATTTAAACGTGAGCAGGCCAATCACTGTTGTTTCCCAGACACAGGCTGTGTCAGGTGAGTTGTGCTGGGTCCTAAAGGGATTCTAGTACTGACATGACAAACAGATTTACCAAATAAGGATGTGAGCAGTCAGGCAGTGTTCAGTTTGAAGAAGATGTCTGGGAGTCCAACAAAGAGAGGCAGTTACATCATCCCGTAGACTAGGCCACCAGAATAGTTGGGAAATGGCCCAAATGAGTTGATTCTTCCTAGGATGGCCAGCTGCCTTGGGAGAATGGTAAGTCTGGAGCACGGCAGTACGGAGACTCTCTTGGACAAAGCAGCAGTCACAAAGTTTCTCAGGAGGAGCATGGACCTGAGCAGCAAGAATTTTGTCACCCAAAGGAGAAATAAGACTGGTGCGAACAGTAGCCAAGATACGATCAGGAGGAATCATAAGAAACCAGGACCAACTCCGACATGGAAGTGGAGGAAAATTGTTGTGACAAGGCATCAGCCCTTACATTCTTAGCACGAATGGTAAGAATGATGTAATTAAAACTCGACAAGAAAAGAGCCAATCGTGCCCTTCTGGGAGAGAGGCACTTAACCTCAGACAAGAATGTGAGATTCATATGGTCAGTAAGAATGAGAAATGGCACAGTGGTACCTTCAAGGAGATGTCTCCATTCTTTCAGGGCTAAAATGATTGCCAACAGCTCTCTGTCACCAATCTCATAATTGCACTCAGCAGGTGACAATTTCTTGGAAAAGTTGCCACACGGATGCAAGGCGCTCTCATAGTTAGGACGTTGAGACAGAAGGGCGCCAACTCCAGTCTCTGAGTATCAACTTCTAGGATAAAAGGCAACATAGGATCAGGATGTGCCAACACAGGAGCAGAAACAAAGGCAGCCTTGAGAGTCTCAAAGGCCTTAATGGACTCCGGAGACCAACTCTGTGGGCTACCGTCCTTTCTGGTGGGTAACGGAGGCCACAAAGTCGGGGTAACTCAAGACAACAGGTTTTTGCATCTCCCATAGAGGGTTTGCCCAGGCCAAGGCTCCCTCAGAAAGCAAAGATATCATGAAACCTACTTTGCTTCTGTCTGTGGGAAATGCCTGGGGTAGCATCTCAAAGTAAATCTCAACGTGGTTGAGAAACCCTCTGCATTGAACTGGATCGCCCCCAATTGCTGGGGAAGCGGAGCGGAACCAGACATACCACTTATAGAGGTAATACTCAAGGCGGGTGCCTGCACAGAGACTGGCGCAGCAGCAGGGACGGCCTACAACTCAGGTTGTACCGGAGCAGCCACAGTGGGGGGATTCCAGTTGAGCCGTGCCACTCAGGAGCATTTGTAACCCTATGGCAAACTGATCCATGCGATGATCTTGCTCATCCAATCTGGAATATGGAAGTGGATTGACTGCATCTCCTGAATTCATGGCCTTCACCTACTGTCAGAAATCATGAACCTGACAGAGACAGAAGTACAATTAAATCACACTTGTTTATTAATAAAAAATAAAAAGGTAAATAGAGTAAGCATAGTCAAAGCATAGCCAGAGTCTAGTAACCAGATCGAGTAGTCAGCCAGGCTGGAGTTCAATAACCAGATCGGGTAATCAGCCAGGCCAGAAGTCAGGGATCCAAGTGGAGGAACAGCAAGCAGGATGTCAGGTCACCTTGAGGCCAGGTGACAGATGCACACCGTTGGGATCAGGAGTGCTCTGCAAGGTAGTGGACCCTACGGCTGACTGCTGCAGATGGGAGTCAAGGTGATAAGGAAGGCAGGGCCAGCGGAACACCAAGACGGATCCCACCGGGGTTAGAGTGTAAGATTCCCTAGGGCGCGGAGTCTAAGAGCCAGCAGGTGTTCACCGGAGCCTCTAGTGGTGAGGATGGACTGGGCTGCAACTGGCTCCAGGTCGCGACCCCCAGGGTCCCCCAGCTCACAACCACAGTAGGCAACAGGAGGATAGGGATAGTAAGGGAATAAGCCAAGGTTGGGGCCACAAGCAGAAAAGGACAGCAGAGTTCAGGGTCACAGGCAAACAGGCATAGACAGGGACACTCCAAAAGGTCAGGGTCACAGGCAAACAGTGATAGTCAGGGACACGCCAAAGTCGGTAACAGAAACAAATGAAGAGCACACGACAGGTAACAGGAAGCCAAGCACACAAAGGTTGATCAGCAGGGTTGGCCTGCAGTGCACAAGTTAATATAGAGTTCTCTTATAGGAGCTAGGGTGGAGCCATGCCAGAGGAGGGATTAGAAAAGCAGTCAAGTGAGAGTCGGCTAGTCTCTAGAGATGAACACAAGGAGACAGGTAAGCAGGCAAACTCTATTGCATAACCATGACAGTACCCCCCCTTACGAGGCCTGCCCCTTCCCCGCCTGGGACCAGGTTTAGAGGGGAACTTCAAATGAAACTTCCTCAACAGACGAGGTGCAAAGACCTCGGAAGCCGTGATCCATGAACTCTCCTCAGGACCAAACCCTTTCCAATGCACGAGGTACTGGAGAATGCCTCTACAGAGTCAGGAGTCCAAAATTTGGCTAACCTTGTACTCCTGATTATCCTCAGAGACAGGTGCTACGGTAGAGAGAGGACGAGAGAACTTATTGAGGACTAAATGCTTCAGAAGGGCAACATGGAAGGAGTTAGAGATTTTGAGGCTTTTGGGAATCTGGAGCTTGAAACAAACTGGATTCAGTTTAGAAGTTATGGTGTATGGACCAATGAATCTTGGGGCAAATTTGAGAGAAGGAACCCGGAGTTTGATGTTCCTGGTGGAGAGCCAGACTTTGTCTCCTGGCTGAAGAGAAGGTAGCTTATGCCTGCGACGGTCAGCAAAACTCTTGAATTTGTTGACAGCTTGCTGGAGGGAATCATGAACGTCAGCCCACATGGAATTTAATGATTCCTGAACAGTAGCCAAAGCTGGAATGTCAGAAGAACAAGTCATAGGAAGAGGGAGTTGAGGATGTCTTCCATAAACAGTGAAAAGGGTGTTTTCTGAGAACTGACGCTGACATGATTATTGTGGAAGAACTCAGCCCACGGTAATAGTGATGCCCAATCATCGTGATGGGCCGAGACTATGGTACGGAGAAAGACCTCCAACTCCTGATTAACCCTCTCAGTCTGGCCATTGGATTGGGGATGGTAAGAAGAGATAAAATACAAGGTAATGTTGAGGGATTTGCAAAAGGCTCTCCAAAAACGAGAAGTAAACTGCACACCCCTGTCCGAAACGACATGGGAAGGAACACCATGAAGGCGGAAAACTTCTTGTACAAAAATGGGAACCAAGACAGGGGCAGAAGAGAGACCAGGAAGAGGAACAAAATGAGCCATCTTGGAGAACTGATCGATTACCACCCAAATGGCCGTATTATTCTCTGACAGTGGAAGATCAGTGATAAAATCCATGGCGATATGAGACCAGGACTCCTTAGGAATGGGCAAGGGAGAAGACCAGCAGGGGCTTGAGTGGAAGATTTAGATTGAGCACAGACGTGACAAGCCTTAACATAGTCTTTACATCCTAATATCTGAGTGGAGATTAGGCCACCAGTAGTGATGACTGATGAGCAGGAAGAATTGGAGGAACCCAGCATGACCTGCCACCTTGGAATCATGTCCTCAACAAAGGATCTTAGCTCTTAGCTCTGTGGGAACAAAGGTCTTGCCAGGAGGAATGTTTGATTCCAGAGTGGTAGAATGGGCAACAATGCATGAGGTCAGAATGATCGGCTCAGGATCAGGGGTGGACTCCTTGTCCAAAGTGTCAAATGACCTAGAGAGCGCATCAGCCCGACCGTTGCAGGAACCAGGTTTGTACATAATCGTGAATTTAAATTGGGAAAAGAAGAGGCTCCACCTGGCCTGTCTGGGGTTCAGACGTTTAGCATTCTGTCGGTATTGTAGATTCTTGTGATCAGTAAAGATCGTTATGGAGTGAGGGGAACCTTCCAAGAGAGATGCCACTCCTCCAACTCCTATTTAATTGCAAGAAGTTCCTGATCACCAATGGCATAATTTCTCTCTGAGAATTTTTTTTGGAGAAGAATGCACATGGTTGACGTTTCTTCTCAAAGAACTGAAGAAGCACACCTCCCACCCCTATCAAAGTGTCTACTTCAATAAAAAATTGGTCCCCAGGATTTGGTCTCCTCAAGAGAGGTCCAGAGACAAAGGCCTGTTTCAGATCGTGAAATGCAGAGACAGCCTCAGGAGGCCAGTCTTTGGCATTTGCACCCTTCTTGGTCAAAGCGATAATAGGCGCGGCAATGGAAGAGTAATTCCTTATGAACTGCCTATAATAATTTGTGAAGCCAAGAAAGCCCTGTGTGGCCTCGAGGCTAGCGGGAAGGGGCCAGTTGGTAATGGCCGAGACCTTTCCGGGATCCATCCGAAGACCCACCCAAACTAGAAACAAAACATCCCAGAAACAGGACCTCAGAACATTCAAAGGAACATTTCTCCATCTTGGCATAGAGACTAGTCTCTCTAAGACGCTGAAGTACGGTGTGGACATGGTTTCTGTGAGCAAGCAGATTTTTGGAAAAGATGAGAATGTCATCCAGATAGATGACAACAAACTGGTACAGTAGATCCTGAAAATTTCATTGACAAAGTTCTGGAACACAGCTGGAGCATTACACAAACCAAAAGGCATAACCAGGTATTCGTAATGCCTTCCCTAGTGTCAAACGCAGTCTTCCATTCGTCACCTTCCTATGTCACTATTCAAATGAGATTGTATGCACCTGTCAGGAAATGTTCCATCCGCTGATAATATCTGTTTTTTGGCATGCAGTACTGAGGTCCACCAGCAGGTGTCTCCTGGCAGTTTGGAACTGTCAGTAGGGCTTTTCCCTGCTGATGTTATGTCATCTTTGGGCTGCAGTACTGGTGTACACCAGTGGATGGACCTTGGCAGTGTGTTGCAGACAGCGCCTCCTGCAATCAGGTGTCATTTGAGGCCAATCACAGGCCTATAAATATCCGGCAAGCACTCACATGTTTGCCTTGGTTTTGTCCTTGAGCCCCGACCTGCATCTTGTTATCCTGATCCTGATCCTGAACCTTGATTCCTGCATCCTGATCCTGTTGTACCTGATCCTGACCATTCCTGCATCCCTGGAACCTTGTCCTGCTACCTGATGCCTTTCTTCTTGTCTCCCATCTGCTGACCTCCTGTTTATGACCCTGACCTGGCTTGACTACAATTCTGGAATCCCCTTTGTTATATATACTGGTTGGTTGTCACTGTTATTCAGTTTTCTCACTCTGTTTGGTATTGGTGGTGTATTCACATTATATGCCTTTATTTTAATAAAATCACTTACTTTCACCTACTTATGTTTGGTTTACTCTATTGCAGTCACACAGTTCTGGTCACATCCGGTTTATGACAGAAACCAAGGCCATCCCTGACCAGAAGTGGCTGCACAAAGGAACCATCTCGTTCTGTTGGCTTTGCTGGAAGGAATCCTAATGTGATTTCTTATTAGGCCCTGCTGGTGTCAGAGAGTGGTGAGTATCTCCGCCAGACACTGAAAGCATGAACCAATGACCAGCTGCTTGAGATCATCCGTTTGCCCCATTCCCTGGTTGACCAGGGCTGTATGTTGTTTAGGGATGTGCAGCCTTTGATCCAAATATGTGCTGACGTAGCCTTGTCCTGTGTTCCAAGACCAGTGATGATTTTTCTCCCCCTTTCAGTGCTGATCAGGTGGAGTCTCTGGTGTGGCTGTTAGAGGATGGTTTTGCATGCTTTTTTGAGCACTATTCTGTTTGTTCCCAGCAGAAGCTTATGGAATGTATTCACTCAGTACAGACCCTTGTTAGACAGGCAGCATGTGATCCGTTCTTTGTCCAACCAATACTCTCAGCATGGTCTGATATGTTACCACCAGCCCCAACAAACCCACAACAAACCACCTCTGCCATCAGACACTTGCCTGCCCAAATGTCTGTTTCCCCATCACCTATGCCAAACCCAGTAGCAGCCCAGTATACGTTTCTTCCAAACAAATACTCATATCTGGTCTCTGCTCCCTGCACCTATCCTGCATACAACCCACCTGCCTCTTCTCAACTGCCTACTAATCCACAAGAACTTCCCCCAGCTGCTGTTACCTCCTCTCTGCCATATCCCAAGCCTCCTTTCCAGTCTGCTGCACCCCCCACCTACAGAGCTTCAGTGACTAAACCAAAGAAAAAACAAAAGTTTTTCCCAACCAAAATTATCCTGCCATTAACGCAACCTGCCTCTACACCCACCAATCTGTTCAAGCCGGAGGTGCCAGAGTTCAAGCAGGAGGTGCCAGAGTTCCAGCCGGAGGTGCCAGAGCCAGAGTCCCAGCCAGAGTTGCCAGAGCCAGAGTTCCAGGCGGAGGTACTGGAGCCAGCATTTCAGCCTGAAGAGCCAGAGCCAGCATTCTAGCCTGAAAAGCCAGAGCCAGCATTCCAGCCTGAAGAGCCAGCATTCCAACCCAAAGAACCAGAACCAGCTTTCCAGCCTGAAGTCCCAGTGTTTGTTTCCCGGTCTGAGGGTGTGTTGCCTGTTTCCCGGCCTGTGGTGCCTGCTGCCCAGCCTGATGTGTTCCTGTCTGCTGCCCAGCCTGATGAGTTCCTGTCTGCGGCCCAGCCTGATGAGTTTCTGTCTGCTGCCCAGCCTGATGAGTCCCTGTCTGTTGCCCAGCCTGATGAGTTCCTGTCTGCGGCCCAGCCTGATGAGTTCCTGTCTGCTGCCCAGCCTGATGTGCCACTGTCTAATACCCAACTTGATGACCTTGAGCCTGCTGCCCAGGTTGATGACCCTGAGCCTGCTGACCAGGTTGATGACCCTGAGCCTGCTGTGCCACTGTCTGCTGCCCAGCCTGATGTTCCACTGTCTGCTGCCCAGCCTTCTGTGCCACTGTCTGCTGCCCAGCCTGATGTGCCTCTGTCTGCTGCCCAGCCTTATGTGCCACTGTCTACTGCCCAGCCTGATGTGCCATTGTCTGCTGCCCTACATGATGAGCCTCTATCCGCTGCCCAGCTTGAAGTGCCCGCGGACTTCATCTGAAGTGCCCCGGACTGGATCTGAACCAAAAACAAGAAGAACGCAATCCTATAACACCATTTTTATGAACACAGGGTTGTTAGCTTTGTGCATCATATACTTTGGTGCACTACAAGGATGGACATCTGTTTTTATTGACAGCAGTCTACAGCAACTCCTGACTGTCATTTTAACAGCTGAAAATTGCCTAGGAGGGTAGGAGGGGTAGAAGAACAGGGGGCGACTTAAACTTGCAAGAAAGGGAGATGCTAAAAAGTTCTTAAACTAAAAATAAAGGGGCAAAAGGGAGGGAGAGACAGGATCTGAACCAAAGACAAGAGGAAAGCGGGCCATCACATCATTGTTTTGTATATGGGGTTATTACCTTTATGCATTTTGTTCTTTTTCTTATTTGGTGCACTACAAGGATGGAAATCTGGTTTGTTTTTACAGCAGTTGTATTTCCACAGCAACTCCTGACTGCCATTTAGACAGCTGGGAATTGCCTGCAAGTGCAAGAGAGGCAGAAGAACAGGGCAGCTTACACTTGCCCTGTGTACTTTGATGACTTTTTTGTGATGAGTGTAGCACACCCAGTGTCCACAACTGCTTAAACATCCTTAGACAAAAAGGTAACAAACAAGTAGAACTATAGGCAAAACGTTTTAGTTTTTTTTGGAGTAACAGAGGAAGATAACTCCTGTCAGATTATTTTTTGCTTTCTGTATCCCATTGGGGAGATTTCCCTTTACTTCCTTTCCCATAGCTAAACAGGAAGTGAGATGAAATCCCTGAAAATTAAGGGAATCACTTGGGAACCCCCCCAAGTCACCGGAACTAGTGTCCCCTTTGGAAGAGTTGCACGCTATTACTTTTCTGGGAACAACCCAAAATTTGTGAGTTTCTTATTTACTTTCTCTTTCAATGGTAATGGCAAACAGGACACAAAGAGAGGATGAATCTCCTTAATGGGATATGGCATAGAAAGCAATAAAAGCCGACGGGTGTTCTAATCTCTCTCCACTCTATCCAAAACAAAAAAAATAAAATAAAAAACAAAAAAAGCCTTTTTTTGGTACTTTGATGGGCACTTTTCTGTCATCAGTCTTCTCTGTGAACATTCTATGTCATCTATGTATCTGTGAAAAGTTTTGGGGTGTGTATACCTTTAGCACCTTAATAATAATTTATCACACTGCTCATAACTGTGATAAATTATACATGAAACACAAACTAAAGGATGAATTCCTCAATGCCACAATAAACGAATCCACAAGAAACTAGTTATTACCGACCTTGTTTGTTGATGAAAATTTCTGATATGCTCTGGGATGGATGGGAATTGCTCCCAAGCTAATATGATATATTATAAAAATATTCCAGATTCCCATGAACAGATCTCTAACATCAAATGGGAGTGAATACAGGAGAGGTGAGAAAATGGCACAGCAAATGGTAACCAGACATTTATTGTTCAGTTTGGCAACAAAATGTCCATCGTGATTCACCACAGTTTCAGCTGCCACCCTATTATCTAAAATGTTATTAAAGGGCAAGTACAGTGTATTTTTAGGAAGCATATATTTTCTGTTATAACTGAAGCATTTACCTGAAAGTAATTTTTGATATGTCATTTTTAATTTTTTTTATTTATACTTTAGGCCGACTTATTACAGGAGCTGAGAATCTTCACATTCAGAAAAAATGTGAAGATATTCGATTAACTTATCCAATCATGTGAAATGCAAATCCCTATTTTATCTGCACTTGATTGGATAATTAAAATAAATTTATCACACAATTTGTTACCCAAAGATTCTCAACACCTTTAGTAAATCAGCTCAATTGCATCCTTAAGGATTGAATCTCAGTTTTGTATCTGTGGTCTTGAACATTATTATAATGTACTGTATGTACTGTTTTATAGTACATGTTCTTCGACAAAAAATGTTAATGGAACTGGAAAAGAGAACAAAAAGAATGTTTATAAGTAACAATATGATTGGGAGGATATGTGGGATTACCCTATGCAACACCTGGTCTACGTCATGGAAAGATTTATGCAATTTAAAATTCTTTAAAGAGTCTACTTTGCTCCCCAACGGCTACATAAATTGTTTTCCATACACTCATCTAAATGTTGGTGATGTTCGGAAGACCCTGCCACATTTTTACACATGTTTTGGGACTGTCTGGGCATTAAAGTTTTTTGGACTTAAATTTCTTAATGCATTTGTTAAGTTACTACCATTTCGATACCCGTATCCATTGATGTTTGCATATTGGGTCTAGTTCATTTGATAGTTACCTCTGGGGCCATAAGGATTTTGATAGGACTGTTATTGTTTTATGCTCACAAGTCCATACTTCTCAAATGGAAATCTCTGCAGGCCCCTACTTTAGACTTCTGGAATTCTGTTGTTAACAAAATGGTACCATTGTATACAAGGGGTGCTGATAAGTACTGAGCCTTACTTGCCACACTATTCTAAATATTACCTCAGGAAATGTGATGAAAGTCCCTTCAAATAAAATACTTCTAAAATTACTACTGGTGTAACCACTCATTTGCAGCATTAGTTGCCTCCAGAACATTCCCAAATCGTTGCCCCTTTAGGTGTTTTCTGAGATAGGGGAGCAAATGAAAGTCAGAAGGAGCCAGGTTGGGTGAATAGGGTAGATGGAGCATCACTTGAAAACCTAAGGAGGTCAGTTTTGCCATTGTTTAACAAACACAGTCACAGAGATCAAAGGAGTGGAGTTTATTGAGGAGGAGGAGGTGGTCCACTGTGTCAAAGGCAGCAGAGAGATCCAGGTGAAGTAGTACAGAATAGTGCCCATTGGTTTTAGCCGTTAGTAGGTCATGTGCGAGTTTAAGGAAAGCAATTTCCGTGGAGTGTTGAGGGGTGAAATCCGGACTGAAGGGGATCAAGAAGTTTATTCATGAATAAACACATTGAAATTTTCTGGAGGGGCTTCCATGGTCACTTTGGACCTGAAAAATAAAAGATGTTAAAATCATAGGTAGTTGTTTTTTGTACAATTGAATGTACACAAATTGGCCAGTACACCATGCAATTTACAGCTTCCTAGCTCTATTTTTTTTCTGGGTAAGTTTCAATATTTATCAGCACCACCTCGAAAATTTCCATACGAACCTTGAAGATGCTCTAACAAAATCTCTAAGGTATAGGATATCTGGACGGAGTTCAGGGACACGGTTGTCTCACCGTCAGTGCCCCCATGATTATTGTCTATCTGCTTCCCAGTATTTAACATATTTTGAAAGTTATTTCATTGTAATGTGGGTAATTGTTCTCCTGAATCCCATTTAGTGCCTACTAGCAGAACTGAGTAAGGTCATTTTGACTTTTGTTGCCAACTTCTTATGTTTTGCGTGCCTTTATTTTATTGTTATTTTTTTTCTTCCTCTTTTTTTTTGTTCTGTGTTGGATATGCCCAATAGCCTTTGTTTTGTATACCTTAACTTTTAAACTGAATAAATCGAATTTAAAAAAAAAAGTAACAATGTGAGGATAATTTTAAACATGTGTATAAAAAGTAGATCAATTCAGAAACCTTGACGTGCTTCGACTTTGTTTACTTGGTCAGTAAGGTTTAGCAAAAATTACAGATTTTGCTTGCTTGAAAATTTCACTAAAATTTCATCAACTGGGCAAAATACAACAAAAAATTAATGGGGAAGATGAGATTAGGTAGCTTTGTGACGTTTTTAAGGATCCACTGGGTTTTTAAATGGCTCCTGGGGGTTTTGGAGGCTACTCCATACTAAAGTATCCTGGACTGTGCTTGTGCCAAAAAGCACCCCTCATTAGTTTCATTATTTTTCATCCTTTGACAAAAAAAAGAAAAAAACTGAAAATAAAATTTTTTTTATAAAAAAATGAAGATCATATAATTAAATAAACAAAACTACTAAATAAAAAGTTACATTTTAAGTAATTTAAGTAGCTCAATGAGTGAAATAAGGTGGCAAAATGTATAAAGCATGGACTATGACATTTACCAAGCACTGAAATGTAAATTTTTAAACAAAAAGAAAAACTGTAGTGAGCAAACTGAGTAAAAAAAATTTTATGAAAAAAATGTAAGAACAGAAAATTAAATAAGTTAAATTACCCCAAAAAAATCTTCTAAATGAAAAAGAAAAGAGTTAATTTTGCATAAGCACCTCAATAAGTGACATAAAGGGCAGATGTATAAAGCATGGAATGTGACATTTACCAAGCATCAAAATTTAAAGCTCTTAACAAAAAGGAAAACACTGACTGTAAAGAAACGTTAGAACATAAAATCAAATACACTAAAATACCCAAAATGCAAAAAACTCCTTCTGAATTAAAAAATAATAAAACAAGTACATTTTGCCTTAGAAGCTCAATGAGTGAAATTAAGGGGTACATTTATAAAGCATTTATTAAAATGTAAAATATATACACCAGGAAGATACACCAGCAATGAATATTTGCTGAATGTCACATTCGCTGCTTTATAAATATACTCACAAATTGTTTCAAATTGTACTGAAGTTGCTAAACTAAATTTTTCTTCTAAAAAAAAACCTGTAGTAATGGTGATATACAGAAAGAAAACCTTTAGGGCTGTTTCACACAGGTGGCCAGGAAGCAATAAAAACAGGTGGCTGAGCAGAGGTCTTAGCACCCCCAGGGCTGTCCACCTAAATTCTAACATTATAACTAAACAGGGCATTAAACATGGCATGGCCATGATGCTTTGCTTCGCATCCACAATAATATTACATTGGCCTGCAGAGTTAGATAGTCAATGAGATCAATGGGAAGTCAATAGGAGCTCATTTCAATCAGGAGACAAAACGCTTAGTTTGCGGTCTGGTGCAATTTTTTAATACAAAATTCCTCGTGAGAATAAAAAAGAGAGACATTCAAGAGGTGCCAGGATCACCTCCTAAATGACTGTCGGCCATTGCAATACCACCCAAATGAAAAGACATCTAGCTCAGCTTTTCAGAAAGTGGTAGGCACTGCCACTGGTGTGAAAGAGCCGTTACTGAAAGCAATAACATGGCTAACGTTATTCTCCTTCTCTTCTGAAATTGATAGTGGCCTGGTTATATCATGAGGATCCAATGTCTTCAATACTTCCTGGTGTGGAACATATACTGCATGTTGAACAAAGCTCTTTCTAACTTTGCTTGCTGCATGTTTGTCCTTTGTTGCTGACCTAAAAGTTTGAGTTAACAAGATGATTAGTTTTTTTTTTTACATAGAAGGAGTTCAGCTATAACAGTCTACATATTTTTCTCGGCATAAGATTCATTTAAAAAATCCCTGCTCATATTATCCAAAATGTAGGTCCATTCCTTATCTAGAAAGAGTTCAATGGCTATGGAAAACATCACGTGGGTGACAGTGTTTGTATTTTCTGGGCTAACCAATAGTGATACATTAATCCCTTTCCTCTTCGCTTTTTTCTTGATGGTGTACCTTGTGACCATAATCGGAAACATTGGCATAATTATTCTTGTCCTTGTTGCCTCCAACCTTCACACTCCAATGTATTACTTTTTGAGTAGCCTCTCAGCAGTTGACCTTTTCTACTCTACAGCTATCACTCCTAAATTGTTGTCTGACCTTTCATCCCTCAGGAAGACCATATCATTTAGTGGTTGTGCCTTACAATTTTTGTTTTTTGCTGGCCTAGCAGGAACTGAGGTTATCCTACTCTCCAGTATGTCATATGACCGCTACACTGCTATCTGCCACCCTCTTCACTATGTGTCCATCATGACCAAAAGAAAATGTTTGTCTCTTGTTGGTTTCTCCTTCTTCATGGGATTCCTCCAGTCAATTGTGCAGACCAGCTGCTTATTCAATCTCCATTACTGTGGTTCGAATCTTATAGACCATTTCTACTGTGACGTCCCTCCCATACTCCGGTTGTCTTGCTCCAAAACACTTCTTTGCAGCATGTTAACTATTGTCGTTGTTGGTTGTTATTGTTTTTATTCACTGTCAACAATCCTGGTCTCTTATGTTTTTATCTTTACCACCATATTACGTATAAAATCTTCTGAGGGACGCCAGAAAGCGTTCAGCACTTGCTCTTCCCATCTCATGTGCGCCTGCGTCTTCTTTGTTTCAGTTTTTATTACTTATTTGAATTCGCCTTCCAGTGCCTGGGACAATAAAAACAAAGTGGCTTCTGTCTTTTACTCAGTAATGACCCAGATGTTGAACCCTCTTATTTACAGCTTGAGGAACAAAGAGGTGAAAAAGGCCATCATGCAAGCAATGCGTAGTATTTTACATGTATTTAAAATTTTATAAATGTTTAAGGTTAAAATATACCCACAAAGGATAATATCCAGCACACTGCCGTTGAAATGGTACAAACAAAGGCGCCTTCTGTCTCACCAAATTCTGGCATACGTCTCACTGCTCAAACGGACATGACATCATATGAGGTCCATGGGAATAGCGACAGCAATCCGACCTCTATCTATTCGACCATGGACCGCATGTGACGTCACGTCCGTTTGAGCAGTGAGATGCACGCTGGAATCCGGTGAGACAGACGGCTCCTTTGTCTGTACCGTTTCAGTGGCAGTGTGCTGAACATTATCCTTTGAGTTAAAACATTTATGCTGGTCGAGCTGGTGCCAGTCTGGGCACCTTGACATGTAAGCGCATATATTTGGGGATTGGTTTTAAAAGGGACCATTTTTAATAAAACTGTGTTGCACGATCACCGTGTTTATCTTCTTTCTGGGTGATTGGTGTATATCCTGCTGAGAGGAAGGAGCATCTGTGAGCTGGAAAAGGAGAAAACTTGGAACCCCATGCTAGGAGATTGTAATAATATCCTTATACACGTTTGGGGTCCAGCAGGCCTTTTGGCTCTGGTAAGTGAGCATTTGCATCATTGGTGGTGGAGCACATTTTTTTCTTGGAATCATATAAAGGTGCACGGCGGATTGGAATCATTTAATTAAAGTGCAAGGTCTTGGAAATGGTCACAGTTGAATAAGGACTTTAATCTGCATATTTTGACAGCTCTTTTCATTTTTTTATTTATTTTTTAATATTTTTTATTTCAATTTTCAAAGAATATACAAACTTACAGAATAGAAACATATAAAATAAAAGTTGAAAAAAGTCCCGGTCAGGCTCAATGCAAACATTTCAATAGTTAGAGACTGACACATGTAACAACTCATACCAATAAGCTTAAAAATAAATGACAGGTACAGTAATGAGCCTAGTAGGAGTGTGCCATATTATCTGTATATATATTTGCCAATGGCCTAAGCAGAAAAGGAAAAAAAATAAAAAATAAATAACAAGTAAATGAAAACAATAAAGTAGGGATAGGATAGGGGACAGGGCTGGGGAGTTTGAGATGGACCTATCTTTCTATATGCGTTAAAAGAGTGTTAACAGCTTAATGATACCTTGCCCTCCAAATCTTCCACACGTCATCCCGATTTGCACTCCTATCAAGTCTTTGCATCAATATAGATTCGTAGGTATAATTTGTTTTGACAATAACAATAACTTCAGACGTGTTTGGTACCACATCTGACTTCCACTTTTGGGTTATAAGTTATCTGGCCGCCAAGAATATGTGCGAGACGACCGTGCAGAACTGAGGAGGGAAGGCCTCAATTCCCAAGTTTAGGAGAGCCAATCCCGGATCAGGGGAGGTAAAGATCCCCACGACAGAAGAAATCAGGCAAAACACGCTATACCAGAAGCTGGTCAAATGCTTACAGGACCAGAAAACATGTTTAATGGTACCCACCCCTCCACATCCCTTCCAGCACAAGTTGGAGTATACATTCGAAAATTTAGACAACCTATATGGTGTAAGGTACCATCTTAACGACAATTTCTGATGCAATTCCCAATGGTTAACACATTTTGATGCTCTATAAATTGAGTTAATAGCCAGTTGCCATTGTTTTGGGGTATATACTCTCCCCAGGTCCTCTTCCCACTTTATGTAGGGAGAGGACTTGGTAAAAACTAGTTTGCGCTGGAAGTGGCTATCCTGCTCTGAGAGTGTTAAAGTCTTTAAGATGTCCTTCCTGAAACATATCAGCAACTAGGGTGATGCCCCTAAGCTGCCAGTTTTTTAGGGTGATATTAGAAATAGCTTTAGATAATAAATCAATGTTAATAGGTATTTCAATCTTTCTCGCCTCCGACTCTCCAAGTCTGTGGAGGCCCCTCCATGCCCAAAAGTGTAGCTTGTATCATTAAAGGCAGGTGCCTCAGAGGGAAGGGCCTCCACAGGTCAAGCAGCAGCAGAGCAAAAAGATCACCCGTAGGACATATAGATTGTTCGATAGCTCTCCAAGGGGCAGTAGACCCATTGTTGAACCAGGTTTTCATTTGCGTGAGCAGAGCTGCTTTAAAATAGTCCTGTACCTCCACATATCCCATGCCCCCTACCATTCTGTGTTTTATTAGAAGGGCTTTAGAACATCTCGTTTTTTTTGCCCTCCATATGTATTTACTAAGGAGGGAATTTAGTGCCTTAAGATGCAGGGCTTTTAAGGGGATAGGGAGCGTACGGAACACATAAAGAATCTGGGGGAGTAATATCATTTTAAAGGAGGCCAGGCGACCTGACCAGGTTAACTCGGTTTTGGAAATTCGCATAGTTTCTGCATTTAGTTTATGAAGCAGTGGGAGATAATTGGCGTCTGCTAACTTGTTTGGATCATCCATTATTTGGAGGCCGAAATACTTTATACTATCGTTTTTCCACGAGTAGGGAAAGGATGCCTGCAATTTGTTTTGAAGATCTGGTGGGATGCCTAAGGGTAGAATAAGGGACTTGATATTGTTAACTTTATAATACGAAACTTTACTAAAATCATCTAAAATATAATGGGCATGAAGTAAGGATTGGGACGTTATAAATGTCATCTGCGAAGAGATTAACTTTATGGGCTTTGTCTTGAAAGGTAAAACCCATGATATCTGGGTGGGACCTGATTTTTTCGGCTAAGGGTTCAATCAATAAATTAAAAATTGAGGGGGATAGGGGGCACCCCTGTCTCGTTCCATTAGTGATGATAAAGGGGTTTGATAGCATGCTCGAGGTATAGACCTGTGCGAAAGGGGTGGAGTAGAGAGCTAATATTGCAGAGAGAATAGATCCCTCAAAGCCGATTTCCTAAGGACAGAACTCATATACCCCCAATGTATCTTGTCGAACGCCTTCTCCGCGTCCAAAGAGAGGAGCAGAGAAGGCATCCAACAGGTCCTCACATGGTGGACAATGTCAACAACTCTTCGGGTCACTGTACGAGCTCTGTGCTCTTTTAAACGTTGAGCTAAATGTTTACCTGCTCTATTTCCTGCTGAGTAGTGTGTTAGTTTTAGAAAGTCAATAAATTTATTATGCTCCTCCAGAAGCACAACCTAAGCTCGGACCGAAGGCTGTCTAGTCTATGTGCCAGCACAGGGCTAGGAGCAGCCTTGTTTTGGAATTCTAAGAGATTTATCTCTCGTAGCAGGTGGCCAAGTCTACGGGAGCTCTGTTTTTTGATCCTCGCGCTAGCCTGTAACAAGATCCCCCGCATAAATGCCTTGTGAGCACATCATAAGGTCATGGGGTCTGCTACTGAGTTGGTGTTAGTTATAAAAAATTATTTTAAACTGTTGGTCACAGCAGTCATCTGAGTAGGTGACCTAAACAAACTAGGATTAGCTCTCCAAATACTAGAGACAGCATGCGTGTTCTCCTCCACCACTGCCAAAACCAAAACGGGAGCGTGGTCAGACCACGAAATGTCATGTATGGTGGAGGAGGACACAGCTTGCAACAAAAATCTATCAACAATTATCATATCAATTTTTGAATATGTATTATGTCTGGAGGAATGAAAAGAGTAGTCCCGCTCGGTAGAGTGCTGACATCTCCAGACATCGTACAACTCTTCCTCATTTAGCAGATGCTGTAGTGACGATAGAGGCCTGCAGGATTTTGTGGTAGTGTCCACAGTATAATCTGTTGTGATATTATAGTCTCCACACAGTATTAAGGCACCTCGCCCCACTTCGTTGACCTTTTTAAGCGTCCTTCTAAGAAATCTCATCTGGTGGAAATTAGGTGCATATAGACTCACTATTGTATAGGTTCTGTTGTTGAGAGATCCAATCACAATAAGGTATCTTCCCTCTGGATCAACCACTGTTAGTTTGTGTAGGAAAGTCACAGTGTCTTTGATGGCGATAATTATACCCTTGCGCTTTTGTGTGGCCGAGGCATAGAAAATATGTGGAAAGTTTCTATTTTTAAAAGTAGGAGGGTCAGAGTTAAGAAAGTGCGACTCCTGCAGGCAAAGCACATCAGCTTGGAGCTTTTGTGCCTCCTTCCATACTGAAGTCCTCTTCACTGGGTGATTTAGCCCGTGAACATTAAATGATACTACGTTCAACATTCTTAGTGAAGAATAGGATGATTGTTATCATACCTCCAATGAGAGAAGTCCTTGCCAGCAAAAGTGTAGGTCTATAAGCTGAAGCTCCTCTGTGGTTCTGGCCGATGAAAACGTCATCATAGTGTGGTCCATCTCTTAATGGTAAAGGGAGGGTAAGGAAAAACATGCAAACCAAAAATAATAGAAAAAGATAACAACCTCCAATATGCCAACCCTAACAGCCCCAGATATAGATCTGTTAGAAAAACCCATAGAGGACGCAGAACTCCAACAAGCCATTAAGGGTCTCAAGGAGGGGAAGAGCCCGGGCCTGGAATGGATTCACAGATATATACTATAAGACCTTCCTCGACACTCTGCTGGGGCCGCTGCTGAATGCTCTGAACTCCCTCTCACACTCTAAAGAGACTCCTACTGCCTTCCTTTCAGCCTATATTACAGTTCTACCCAAGCCAAATAAGGACCCGATGACCTGTGCGAGCTATAGGCCCATATCTTTACTCAATTTAGACGTGAAACTGCTGTCAAAAATTATTGCCAACAGATTGAAGCCCTTCCTCCACAGCCTGATAGGCTCGGAGCAGGCAGGATTTATGCGGGGCAGAGAGACAAGGGACAATGTCATCAAGGCTCTAAACTTGATACACGAGGCCAGGCCGGGCGGGATCGAGGGGCTTCTCCTATCTACCGATGCGGAGAAGGCCTTCGATCAAGTGGCTTGGGATTTTATGCTTGAAACGTGTGGGTTCATTGGCTTGGGGGAACGTATGATGACATGGATTGCCTCCCTGTACAGAAATCCGTTGGCTAGGCTGAAAATGAATGGCTCATTATCAGAACCAGTCCAAATTCGCAATGGAACGAGGCAAGGCTGTCCTCTTTCGCCCTTGCTATTTATCCTAACACTGGAGCCTTTTGTCAGATGGGTGGTCGCGGAGAGCAGAATACAGGGGTTTACAGTGGCAAAAAGGGAGCACAAGGTAGCGGCCTACGCAGATGATCTGTTGTTTTTTTAACTGACCTTATCTCCTCACTAACCCCCTTGATGGAAGAGTTTTCTTTCTTCGGATTGGGGTCCAATTTTAAAATCTATTTTACTAAATCTGAGGCCATGAATATTTCCGTTCCCACTACTACCCTCAATGCGATTAAATCAACTTGCCCTTTTAAATGGGTAGATTCGGCTCTTAAATACATATAGTATGGTTGACCTCTAAACTGTCTCAAACGTATGAACACAACTTCCCACCATTACTAAAAGCAATCACCTTAGACCTCCTCAACTGGCATCCAAAATACTTTTCCTGGTTCGGGAGGGCAGCAATATGTAAGATGGCCATTTTGCCAAGAGTACTCTACCTCTTTAGGAACCTTCCAATAAAATTCCACAGGCTTTCTTCAAAACCCTCCACTCTATCCAAAATTCTTTTGTGTGGGCACACAAACGCCGAGAGTAAGTTTTGCGTTATTGTCACTCGCCAAAGATAAGGGTGGAATGGGTATCCCTAATTATCAACATTACAATCTCGCCTCTCATGTCACTAGAATTATAGATTGGAATTGCCACCATAGTCTCAAGGATTGGGTTGAGCTGGAAGACGCACAGCACCCAACTCCAATTAGATTTTCACCCTGGATTCCCTGGGCGACCCAACCCACTGACCTGAAATCTCATCCTCTCATAGGCACCACACTGAGTAATTTTCATAAACTAACAAGACTGCAGGACTTTTCCTCTCACTTAAGCCGACTGACTCCGCTGTATAACAACCCGGATTTTTCCCCTGGTGGGAGCAATAAATTTCTTTCCTCGTCCGCGACAGGAAAACCACTCCTGGCCAAACAGTGCTTTGGCAGGGACGGGTTCAAAGACTTTTCGGCCCTTAAGTCAGAAAGCCAAATACTCGACCTCCCACTATGGACTTACTTTCAAATCCGTAGCTACCTTAACAATGCATCAACCAGGGCGAACTTCTGTAGACAATTGACCGAGCTGGAAGAGGTGTGTTTGGCAAGTGAACCGGTCCCCAGGGCGATGTCACTGGCCCATGGGTGAGTTCAGGGAGGCCTCTATATTTGCCTACAAATGTTCTATCAGCACTAGAACACAGGAAACAGCTTACAAACTGTTGACTCACTGGTATGCTACCCCAGTGAAGTTGCATTCATGGTTCCCGCTGACCTCAGACCTGTGCTGGTGCTGCCAACAGGATAAAGGCACTTTGTTGCATATTTGGTGGCACTGTCCACTGATACCACCCTTCTGGTCCAAGGTTAGGAAACTTGTGTTTCAAATCACGGAGACAAAACTAAAACTCGATGCACTTAACTGTCTTCTCCACATTACCAATTTCTCTATTAAGAAATACAAATTCTCACTCTCCAAGCAACTTTAGAATGCTGCTAAAGCTTTGATCCCACTTTATTGGAAGTCAACAAAGAACCCCATCTGTCCGGGAGTGGCTGCGCAGAGTTTCAGAGATTCATGAAATGGAGGAGACTGTAGCCCAGTCCTCGGAGAAAGTGGAACGCTTTCATGCAACATGGTCTCCTTGGTTTGAATTCACATGCTCTCAGATAGGGATGAGCCGAACACCCCCCGGTTCGGTTCGCACCAGAACTTGCGAACGACCCCCGCGTTCGTTACGAACCCCATTGAAGTCTATGGGACTCGAACGTTCGAAATGGAAAGTGCTAATTTTAATGGCTAATATGCAAGATAGTGTCCTAAAAAGGGTTTGGGGACCTGCCTCCTGCCTCAGGGGACATGGGTCACTGCAAAAAAAAGTTTTAAAAACTGCCGTTTTGCCGGGAGCACTGATTTTAATGACGATTAAAGTGAAAAAAAAGGTGAAATATTCCTTTAAATATGGTGCCTGGGGGGTGTCTGTAGTATGCCTGTGAAGTGCCACGTGTTTCCCGTGTTTATAACAGTCCCTGCACAAAATGACATTAAACGGAAATAACACCATTTAAAACTGCTTGCGGTTTTAATGTTATATCTGGTTCCTGCAATATGGTTGAAAATCATTGAGAAAAATGGCATGGGTAGCCCTCCCTGCCCATTACCAGCCTATTTGGGTCTTGTACGCATATTAAGGGGAACCCCGTACCCATATTAAAAAAAGGAAATGCGTGTGGCCCCCAGGCCCTATATACTCAGAACAGCAGTATACAGGCGGTGCAAACAAGACAGGGACTGTGTAGGTTTGTTGTGTTAAGTTGAATCTGTTTGTAATTTTCAACCGGTACATTTTTAAAGTGTAGCTCCAGTCAAAAAAACTATTTTTAAGCTTTTTGGAAAACATAGGGAAGGGTTATCACCCCTGTATAATTTGTTTTGTCGTCCATCTTTTTTCATCTCACTTGCTGCTGTCTCCTTGCGTTTGTTTGTAAGTTGGATGTTTGAAAGTAGGGGCCTGCCCTATATTATAGCGGTATGTACTGGGTACAGAGCACGCAGACAGCAGGCACTATCTCCTAACACTACTGACTGCAAGCTCTATTATTAACCACTTGACCACTGGGCACTTAAACACCCTTAATAACCAGACCAATTTTCAGCTTTCGGTGCCCTCACATTTTGAATGACAATTACTCAGTCATGCAACACTGGACCTATAGGAAATGTTTGTCCTTTTTTTCACACAAATAGAGCTTTCTTTTGGTGGTATTTAATCACCTCTCAGTTTTTTATTTTTTGTGCTATAAAAGAAAAAAGACCGGAAATTCTGCGAAAAAATGAATTTTTCTTTGTTTCTGTTATAAAATTTAGCAGATTAGTAATTTTTTCTTCATAAATTTTGGCCAAAATTCATACTACTACATATCTTTGGTAAAAATAAATAAGTACAAATTGGTGGATATTATTTGGTCTTTGTGAAAGTTATAGAGTCCACAAGCTATGGTGCCAATATCTGAAAATTGATCACACCTGAAGTACTGACGGCCTATTTCCTTTTTTTTTTTTCACAAAATTGTCATATTATCAGGTTATTTCACACACACAGCATATGCATACCAAAAAACCCTGGAGAATACAATGGTGGTCGTTGCAAATTTTTATCTCACACGGTATTTGCACAGCAATTTTTCAAACGCGTTTTTTGGGGGGAAAAAACTGTTTTGTGCTTAAAAAACAAACAAAAAAAACAGTAAAGTTAGCCCAATGTTTGCATAAAGTGAAAGATGAAGTTATTCTGAGTAAATAGATATCAAACATGTCACTCTTCAAAATTGCACATGCCCGTGGAATGGCGCCAAACGTCGCTACTTAGAAAATCCCCATAGGCGACGCTTTAATTTTTTTTTTACTGGTTACATGTTTTGAGTTGCAGAGGAGGTCTAGGACTAGAATTATTGCTCTCGCTCTAACGTTCTCGGCGATACCTCACATGTGTGGTTTGAACACCGTTTTCATATGTGGGCGGGGCTTACGCATGCGTTTCGCTTCTGCATGCGAGCACATGGGGACATGGGCGCTTTAAAAAATTTTTTTTTTTTTATTGTTCATTTTTTTTATTTATTTTAGTTTGACATTTTTTTCCCCAAAAATATATTTTTGATCACTTTTATTCCTATTACAAGGAATGTAAACATCCCTTGTAATAGGAATATGGGGTGACAGGTCCTCTTTACAGTGAAATCTGGGGGTCAATATGACCCCACATCTCACCTCTAGGCTGGGAAGCCTGAAATAAAAAATAAAAAAAAGATTCTGGCTTTGATCGTACTGGCGAGTTGGTAGAAGCACCGGAGGGCGGTGAGGGGTGGGGGGCGTCTATGGCTGGGTATTTCAGGGTATCACCGAGTATGGCTGGGTATCTCCGAGTATGGCTGGGTATGGCAATTTATGGCAGGGTATTGCAGAGTATTGGCGGGGTATTGGCGGGGTACTACAGAGTAATAGCAGGGTACTGCAGAGTATTGGGGGGTACTCCAGAGTAATGGCAGGGTACTGCAGAGTAATGGGTGTTACTGCAGAGTAATGGGGGGTACTGCAGAGTAATGGCAGGGTACTGCAGAGTAATGGCAGGGTACTGCACTGCAGAGTAATGGCGGGGTACTGCAGAGTAATGGCAGGGTACTGCACTGCAGAGTAATGGTGGGGTACTGCAGAGTAATGGCGGGGTACTGCAGAGTAATGGCAGGGTACTGCAGAGTATGCACTGGTATTGCAGAGTATTGGCAGGGAATTGAGGGGTCAAATTCGGTGAGCAGCGATGTGGGCACTGCAGATGCAGCCCACATCGCTGCTGACACCGATCTCTTTCCCCTCCGCTGTACCGATCGGTACAGAGAGGGGAGGGAGGAACCGGCGTCATAACATGACGCCGGTTTGTTTACAAGTGATCACTCCGTCATTTGACGGAGCGATCACGTGGTAAACGGCCGCGACGAGCGGCCGTTTACCGTGATCCGTGATGCGCCGGGTCCTGTGGACCCGGCGGTCACGGATGCTCTCGAGTGCGCGCCCCAGGGGGCGCACAAGAGCAGAATTCTGGGAGGCCGTTAATTAACGGCCTCTCAGAGTTATCCAACCGCCCTGAAGCCGTTAATCGGCAATGGGCAGTTGTTAAGTGGTTAAAGCTAGATCACTAGCTATATAGGTGAGGTGAATATAGTGGTGTATACTGCGGTCAGGGCACAGACAACAACCACTACACAGCAGCAAGATAGGAAATCAGCCAAAAACGATCGGTGTGTACTGTGTTGAAGGTACACAGAACACCCACTGCTTCAGATGCTAACACACTACACGAGGCCGCCTCAAAGGCGGCCTTATATAGTGTGGGGCGTGCACTATGAGCAGGATGCCTGTGGCCAATCATGGCTCTCCTCGCTGCTGGCGCTACGATTGGCCAAGCATGCGGGGTCACAGTGCATGCTTGGCCAATCATGAGCCAGCAATGCACTGCGCCACCGCAGTGCATTGTGGTCCGCGCGCGCGCCACTCGAATTTTAACGCGAACGGCCCAAACGTTCGGAATTCGCCGAACGGCCGAACAGCCAATGTTCGAGTCGAACGTACGTTCGACTCGAACACGAAGCTCATCCCTACTCTCAGACATACACCCATCTCCTCAAGGAGTGTTAATTGACCTTGTAAAGTTTTCTACCTACTGTACCAAATTGTATTCTGGCCTTTACCGAAACTCTTTATTTAGGACAGATAAGAATGATGCTTTTATAGCTTGTTAAGTTTTTGAAGAGAGATAAGGAGCTATATAGCTATGCAATTCATTAATCCCTTCTCTTGCACCACCCAATTCATTCTTTCCTACCTAATGTAAACATGACCTCTTGCCTCCATACACACCTCTCCTGCTTTGCAATCCATTGTACCAAAGACTAACCTTTTTTGTGCCAAAAGATGCCAGCATGAAGATCCCAAAGACAAAATGTACTATATATTACTAGAGATAAGTGAACTTGAAATGCTTGATCATTTAGAGTTCTGATTAACTTTTTATTGATTCAGTAAAATTTGAAACTTGTGTAGCACCCTCTATCATAGGTAGGTGCTAGAGTGAGGATTTTGTAAAGGGAAACTGTCAGTTCAGGTAAATTTGGGCAGGCCTATGCTTCAGGCTGGGCCTGTTTGTTTTGATCTGGGGGCAGGGAGTGGTTAGTGCAGCAGTGGGTGTGCCCACCTGTGCTTTAGTTCTGAGTCGCATCCCCTGCTTCCAGGAATAATGATCTGGAAGAGGGGCAGGGCCTAGGACTGGAGTGGCAGCCAGCTCATCTGAGGAGCCCTGACCAATCCACAAATGGAATTGGCAGGGGGCGCGCCTCCCATATAGACTGAGGTAACAGCCCGCTGGGGAGGAGTTGTCAGCCGGGAGACGTGAAGAATGGAGTACTAGGCAGCAGCAGGGGCCCCATTCCCATATGGGGGGGTATGAGGCCTAGTGGAGGAGCCTGGGAGAGCAGGAAATTAGCTTCACCCTTACATGGTCATGGATGAAGTATTCTGGAACAGATGGGACTAGAGAAGCTTTTTGAATGTACATCCAGTTAGTATTATTTTGACGTGGAGAGAGATAGAACAGGGCTACTAGACAGTTAGTGTGCTATTCTGATTCTATTGTCAGTGTAGAATATTAGTTTAGTGTGAATCTAGTAATAGATCAGTCACTGTGAGTTTAGTGACCACCATTTATCTTTACATTAGTGTGAATCTAGTGATAGTTCGGACAGTGTGAGTGTAGTGACTGTGTTTAATACAGTATATTTCTTTGCGTTACTGAAAGTTTGATGCAGTATATGTCAATGCTAGTAGCCCTGTTCTATCTCTCTCCATGTCAAAAAAATACTAAAAATGTCCACGATTGAAAGAATACTTTTATAGTGTTGGGCGGGACTAAGAGTAATGAGCTATGATTGGATAGTGTCATCGTGACAGCGTCCAATCATGGCTCTGACAGTGCTCTGTGCCCTGATTGGGCAAAGCTTTCATTGCTTCAGAAAATCAGGGATTTGTGGTAATTCAGCGGGCAGTACAAACGGGCGAACGCACCCCGATAATTCTAGTGTTTATCGAACGGGCGAACAGCCCAAACTATGACCCAAACTCATGCTCGGCTGAACCGTTCACCCATTTCTACTTGCTCCCAGTTTTTGGAAAATGTGAAAAGAGGATGGATGTACATTTTTTATACATTTTTCTCAGCTCCTGAACCATCAACCCTACCTTGTGGCCATTTAAAGCAGGGGAGCCCAGGGAAAGCAGGGGAGTGCAAGACACAATCTAATATCAGGATACTAGAGGACCAGCAAAATGGCAACCACAGGAAACAGAGATGCCATCACCGGATGCCATGTAACCCAGATGTGAAATCAACGCACGGCTGTAGGGCTGGTTCAGGACAAGAAATGGACCACACTGACAGACTTCCAGGGGCATAATGCATTTAGAAGTGGCTGTTTCTTTCTCAAAACCAAGAAAGGGAGATACTAAAGAGTGTCTAAATAAAAACAAACAAAACCAAGCAAATGGAGGGAGGGACTGGATCTGAACCAAAAAAACGCAATCCCATAACATCATTTTTTCTGTACATGGGGTTATGAGCTTTATGCAGTTAGTCCTTCATATACTTTGGTGCACTACAAGGATGGACATCTGTTTTTTTTTTTTTTACAGCAGTCTTATTTCTACAGCAACTCCTGACTGTCATTTTCACAGCTGAAAATTGCCTAGAAGTGTAGGACAGGTAGAAGAACTGGGCGGCTTACACTTGCAAGAAAGGGAGATGCTAAAAAGTTCTTAAAATAAAAAAATGGGCAAAAGGGAGGGATGGACAGGATATGAACCAAAGACAAGAAGAAAGTGGCCCATCACATCATTGTTTTGTAAATGGGGTTATTACCTTTGTGTATTTCGTTCTTTTTCTTATTTTGGTGCACTACAAGGATGGATATCTGGTTTGTTTTTACAGCAGTTGTATTTTCCACAGCAACTCCTGACTGTCATTTAGACAGCTGGGAATTGCCTGAAAGTGCAAGAGAGGCAGAAGAACAGGGCAGCTCACACTTGCCCTCTGTACTTTGATGACTTTTTTTGTGATGAGTATAGCACACCCAGTGTCCACAACTGCTTAAACATTCTTAGACAAAAGGGTAACAAACAAGTAGAGCTATAGGCAAAAATGTTTTTGTTTTTTTTGGATAGAGTAACAGAGTAAGATAACCCCTGTCAGATTATTTTTTGCTTTCTGCATCCTATTGGGGAGATTTCCCTTCACTTCCTTTCCCATAGCCAATCAGGAAGTGAGATGAAATCCCTGAAAGTTAAGAGAATCACTTGGGAACCCCCAAGTCACCAGAACTAGTGTCCCCTTTGGAAGATTTGCATGCTATTACTTTTCAGGGGACAACCCAAAATTTGTGAGTTTTTAATTTCCTTTCTCTTTCAATGATAATGGTAAACAGGACACAAAGAGAGAATGAATCTCCTTAATGGGATATGGCATAAAAAGTAATAAAAGCCGACGGGTGTTCCAATCTCTCTCCACTCTATCCAAAACTTTAAAATAAAAGGCTTTTTTTTGTACTTCAATGGGCCCTTTTCTGTCATCAGTCTTCTCTGTGATCATTCTATGTCATCTATGTATCTTTGAAAAGTTTTGGGGTGTGTATACCTTTAGCATCTTAATAATAATTTATCACACTGCTCATAACTGTGATAAACTGTGATAAATTATACATGAAACACAAACTAAAGGATGAATTCCTCAATGCCACAATAAATTAATCCACAAGAAACCAGTTATTACCGACCTTGTTTGTTGATGCAAATTTATGATATGCTCTGGCATGGATGAGAATTGCTCGGAAGCTAATATGATATTTTATAAAAATATTCCAGATTCCCATGAACAGATCTCTAACATCATATGAGAATGAATACAGGAGAGGTGAGGAAATGGCACAGAAAATGGTAACCAGATATAGTCCGTTTGTTGTTCTGTTTGGCAACAAAATGTCCATCGTGATTCACCACAGTTTCAGCTGCCACCCTATTTTCTCAAATTTAATTAAAGGGCAAGTACAGTGTATTTTTAGGAAGCATACATTTTCTGTTATAACTGAATCATTTACCTGAAAGTAATTTTTGATATGTATTTAAAAAAAAAAATTATTAAAGGAGCTTAGAATCTTCATATTAAAAAAAAAAGTGAAGATATTCAATTAACTTATCCAATCATGTGAAAAGCAAATCCCTATTTTATCTGCTCTTGATTGGAGAATTAAAAACAAAATTCACACAATTTATTACCCGAAGATTCTCGACACCTTTAGTAAATCAGCCTAATTGCATCCTTAAGGATTGAATCTCAGTTTTGTATCTGTGGTCTTGAAAATTATTATAATGTACTGTATGTACTGTTTTTTAGTACATGCTCTTCGACAAAAAAAATTAACACTGGAGCTGTAAAAGAGAACAAAAAGAATGTTTACAAGTAACAATATGATTGGGAGAATATGTGGGATTACTCTATGCAACACTTGGTCTCTGTCATGGAAAGATTTATAGAATTTAAAATTCTTTATAGAGTCTACTTCACTCCCCAACGTTACATAAAATGTTTTCCATACACTCATCTAAATGCTGGCGCTGTTCGGAAGACCCTGCCACATTTTTACACATGTTTTGGGACTGTCTGGGCATTGAAGTTTTTTGGACTAAAATTTCTTAATGCATTTGTTACTACCATTTTGATACCCGTATCCATTGATGTTTGTATATTGGGTCTAGTTCATTTGCTAGCTACCTCTTGGGCCATGAGGATTTTTATAGGACTGTTATTGTTTTATGCTCGCAAGTCCATACTCCTCAAATGGAAATATTCCGCAGGCCTCTACTTTAGACTTCTGGAAGTCTGTTGTTAATAAAATGGTGCCATTGTATACGAGGGGGGGCTAATAAGTATTGAGCCTTACCCAGAAAAAATTGACCTAGGAAGCTGTAAATGCCACACTATTCTAAATATTATCTCAGGAAATGTGATGAAAGTCCCTTCAAATAAAATGTGATCACTTGAAAGCCTGAGGAGGTCTATTTTGCCATTGTTTGACCTGCAGTGTGTGACCAAGCGTTGTCATGCAACAGTTCGGTTGTCAAAAGTTTTGGGATCCACTTTGCTGCAAGCTTTCTTATTTCCAAGTTGTTGTGGATAATGGCACTAACTGTCCCACGTGATATTCCCAGATATGTAGCAATACTTTTGGCTGATATTCGGCAACCTTCCATGGTCATGTCATGAATGACTTTCACATTTACAGGCACAGAGATAGAAACAGGCCTTCCACTGGGTTTCTCACTTTCAACACCGAAATGGCTAGTTTTAACATTGACAACCCAATTTTTTACTGTTGCATATGAAGGGTCACTGTCACCCAAAGTTTGTGACATTTCATCATGGATCTGATTTGCACCTTTCTCTTGGAGAAACAGGAACTTGATCACGGTCCTATGCTTTTCAACATTGAATTTTTCTGGAAGTGCTGCCATGTTCACTTTGGACCTGAAAAAAAAAGATATTAAAATCATAGATAATTATTTTTTGCACCATTGAATATAGACAAATTGGCCAGTACACCCTGCAATTTACAGCTTCCTAGTTCATTTTTTTCTGGGTAAGGTTCAATATTTATCAACACCACCTTGAAAATTTCCATATGAACCTTGAAGATGCCCTAACAAAATCTCTAAGGTATGGGATATCTAGACGGAATTCAGGGACACGGTTGTCTCACCGTCCGTGCCCCCATGGTTATTGTCTATCTGCTTCCCAGTATTTAACATATTTCATTGTAATCTGGGTAATTGTTCTCCTGAATCCCACTTAGTGCCTACTAGCAGAACTGAGTAAGGTCAATTTGACTTTGGTTTTGCGTGCCTTTATTTTATTTTTATTTTTTTCTTCCTCCATTTTTTTTGTTCTGTGTTGGATATGCCCAATAGGCTTTGTTTTGTATACCTTAACTTTTAAACAGAATAAATATAATTTACAAAAAACAAAAGTAACAATGTGAGGATATTTTTAAACATGTATATAAAAAGTAGATCAATCCAGAAACCTTAACGTGCTTCGAATTTGTTTACTTGGTCAGTAAGGTTTAGTGAAAATGACAGATTTTGCTACCTTGAAAATAAGAACATTTCACCAAAATGTTATCAATTGGGCAAAATACAGCAAAACGTTAATGGGGAAGATGAAATTATGTAGCTTTGTGATGTTTTTAAGGACCCACTGGGTTTTTAAATGGCTCCTGAGGATTATGGAGGCTACTTCAAAGTATCCTGGACTGTGCTTGTGCTAAAAAAGCACCACTCATTAATCTCATTATTTTTCATCCTTTGAAAAAAAGAAAAAAACTGACAATGAAAAATTGTAATTAAAAAAATCAAGATCATAAAATTAAATAAACCAAACTACCCGAAATGCAAAAAAAACCCTTCTAAATAAAAAGTACAATTTTAAGTAATTTAAGTAGCTCAATGAGTGAAATTAAGTGGCAAAATGTATAAAGCATGGACTATGACATTTACCAAGCACTGAAATGTAAAGTTTTGAACAAAAAGAAAAAACTGGGAGTAATAAATATGAAATTAAAAAAATGTAAGAACAGAAAATTTAATAAGCTAAATTACCCAAAATGCAAAAAACCCCTTCTAAATTAAAAGAAAAAAAAGAGTAAATTTTGTACCTCAATAAGTGACATAAAGGGGCAGGTTTATAAAGCATTGAATGTGACATTTACCAAGCATCGAAATGTAAAGCTCTTAACAAAAAGAAAAAAACTGACAGTAAAGAAACGTTAGAACATAAATTGAAATACACTAAACTACCCAAAATGCACAAAACTCCTTCTGAATTAAAAAAATAATAAAACAAGTACATTTTGCCTTAGAAGCTCAATGAGTGAAATTAATGGATATTTATTATATTATTATATTTATAAAGCATTTATTAAAATGTAAAATATATACACCAGAAAGATACACCGTAATGAATATTTGGTGAATGTCACATTCGCTGCTTTATAAATATACTCGCTAATTGTTTCAAATTGTACTGAAGTCACTAAACTAAATTTTTCTTCTTCTAAAAAAAAAACTGTAGTAATGGCGATATACAGAAAACCTTTAGGGCTGTTTCACACGGGTGGCCAGGAAGCAATAAACACAGGTGGCAGAGCAGAGGTCTTAGCACCCTCAGGGCCATCCACCTAAATTCTAACATTATAACTGAACGGGGCATTAAACTTGCCATGGCCATGATGCTTTGCTTCGCACCCACAGTAATTTTACATTGGCTTGCAGAGTTTGATAGTCAATGAGATCACTGGGAAGTCAATGGGAGCTCACTTCAACCAGGAGACAAAATGCCTATTCCTCTTGAGAATAAAAAAGAGACATTCAAGAGGTGCCAGGATCACCTCCTAAATAAATGTCGGCCATTGTAATACCACCCAAATGAAAAGACATCTAGCTCAGCTTTTCAGAAAGTAGTAGGCACTGTCACTGGTGTGAAAGAGCCGTTACTGAAAGAAATAACATGGCTAACATTATTCTCCTTCTCTTCTGAAAATGATAGTGGTCTGGTTATATCATGAGGATCCAATGACTTCAATACTTCCTGGTGTGGAACATATACTGCATGTTGAACAAAGCTCTTTCTAACTTTGCTTGCTGCATGCTTGTCCTTTGTTGCTGACCTAAAAGTTTGAGTTAACAAGATGATTAGGTTTTTTTTTTGTAGAAGGAGTTCAGCTATAACAGTCTACATATTTTTTCTCGGCATAAGATTCATTTAAAAAAATCCCTGCTCCTATTATCCAAAATGAAGGTCCATTCCTAATCTATAAAAAGCTCAATGGCTATGGAAAACATCACGTGGATGACAGTGTTTGAATTTTCTGGGCTAACCAATAATGATAAATTAATCCCGTTCCTCTTTGCTTTTTTCTTGATGGTGTACCTTGTGACCATAATCGGGAACATTGGCATAATTATTCTTGTCCTTGTTGCCTCCAACCTTCACACTCCAATGTATTACTTTTTGAGTAGCCTTTCAGCAGTTGACCTTTTCTACTCTACAGCTATCACTCCTAAATTGTTGTCTGACCTTTCATTCCTCAGGAAGACCATATCATTTAGTGGTTGTGCCTTACAATTTTTGTTTTTGCTGGCCTAGCAGGATCTGAGGTTATCCTACTCTCCAGTATATCATATGACCGCTACACTGCTATCTGCCACCCTCTTCACTATGTTTCCATGACCAAAAGAAAATGTTTGTCTCTTGTTGGTTTCTCCTTCTTCATGGGCTTCCTCCAGTCAGTTGTACAGACCAGCTGCTTATTCAATCTCCATTACTGTGGTTCGAATCTTATAGACCATTTCTACTGTGACGTCCCTCCCATACTCCGGTTGTCTTGCTCCAAAACACTTCTTTGCAGCATGTTAACTATTGTCGTTGTTGGTTGTTATTGTTTTTATTCACTGTCAACAATCCTGGTCTCTTATGTTTTTATCTTTACCACCATATTACGTATAAAATCGTCTGAGGGACGCCAGAAAGCGTTCAGCACTTGCTCTTCCCATCTCATGTGCGCCTGCGTCTTCTTTGTTTCAGTTTTTATTACTTATTTGAATTCGCCTTCCAGTGCCTGGGACAATAAAAACAAAGTGGCTTCTGTCTTTTTCTCAGTAATGACCCAGATGTTGAACCCTCTTATTTACAGCTTGAGGAGCAAAGAGGTGAAAAGGCCATCAAGCAAGCAATGCGTAGTATTTTACATGTATTTGAAATTTTTGCGTCTCACTGCTCAAACGGACATGACATCATATGCGGTCCACGGGAATAGCGACAGCAATCCATCCTCTATCTATTCGACCATGGACCGCATGTGACGTCATGTCCGTTTGAGCAGTGAGATGCACGTTGGAATCCGGTGAGGCAGACGTCGCCTTTGTCTGTACCATTTCAATGGCAGTGTGCTGGACATTATCCTTTGAGTTAAAACATTTATGCTGGTCGAGCTGGTGCCAGTCTGGGCACCTTGACATGTAAGCGCATATATTTTGGGATTGGTTTTAAAAGGGACCATTTTTAATAAAACTGTGTTGCACGATCACCGTGTTTATCTTCTTTCTGGGTGATTGGTGTATATCCTGCTGAGAGGAAGGAGCATCTGTGAGCTGGAAAAGGAGAAAACTTGGAACCCCATGCTGGGAGATTGTAATAATATCCTTATACACGTTTGCGGTCCAGCAGGCCTTTTGGCTCTGGTAAGTGAGCATTTGCATCATTGCTGGTGGAGCACTTTTTTTTCTTGGAATCATATAAAGATGCACGGCAGATTGGAATCATTTAATTAAAGTGCAAGGACTTGGAAATGGTCACAGTTAAATAAGGACTTTAATCTGCATATTTTGATTTCATTTTCATTTTCATTTTTTTTGATATGTATATGCATTACGTTATCACTGATAGAACACTGGTAATATTAATAGGATTTTGTTCACAGCATTTTTGTGAATTTTTTTTTTATATACTTAAAGGGGCAACTGTTACATGTATCTACACAGGGTTGGCTCCTTTTTATATTTTGAAATGATATTTAATAACAAATTCCAGTTACAAGCTAAAAGAAGGAGTGAGGATAAGATTGCCATTGTTTTATTTTGCTCCTTTTTTGTTTTTTATAGCTTGTTAAGTTTTGGAAGAGAGATAAGGAGCTATATAGCTATGCAATTCATTAATCCCTTCTCTTGCACCAACCAATTCATTCTTTCCTACTTAATGTAAACATGACCTTTTGTCTCCATACACACCTCTCCTGCTTCGCAATCCATTGTACCAAAGACCAACCTTTTTTGTGCCAAAAGATGCCAGCATGAAGATCCCAAAGACAAAATGTACTATATATTACTAGAGATATGTGAACTTGAAATGTTTGATCATTTAGAGTTCTGATTAACTTTGTATTGAGTCAGTAAAATTTGAAACTTGTGTAGCACCCCCTATCATAGGTAGGTGCTAGAGTGAGGATTTTGTAAAAGGAAACTGTCAGTTCAGGTAAATTTGGGCAGGCCTATGCTTCAGGCTGGGCCTGTTTGTTTTGATCTGGGGGTCAGGGAGTGGTTAGTGTAGCAGTGGGTGTGACCACCTGTGCTTTATTTCTGAGTCGCGTCCCCTGCTTCCAGGAAGAATGATCTGGAAGAGGGGCAGGGCCTAGGACTGGAGTGGCAGGCAGCTCATCTGAGGAGCCAACTGGAATTGGCAGGGGGCGCACCTCCCATATAGACTGAGGTAACAGCCCGCTGGGGAGGAGTTGTCAGCTGAGAGACGTGGAGAATGGAGTACTAGGCAGCAGCAGGGGCCCCATTCCCATCTGAGGGGGTGTGAGGCCTAGCGGAGGAGCCTGGGAGAGCTGGAAAGGAGCTTCACCCTTACATGGTCATGGATAAAGTATTCTGGAACAGATGGGGCTGGAGAAGCTTTTTGAATGTACATCCAGTTAGTATTATTTTGATGTGGAGAGAGATAAAACAGGCCTATTAAACAGTTAGTGTGCTATTCTGATTCTATTGTCAGTGTAGAATATCAGTTTAGTGTGAATCTAGTGATAGATCAGTCACTGTGAGTGTAGTGACCACCATTTATCTTTACATTAGAGTGAATCTAGTGATAGTTCAGACAGTGTGAGTGTAGTGACTGTTTAATACAGTATATTTCTTTGCGTTACTGCAAGTTTAACGCCATATATTTCAATGCTAGTAGCCCTGTTCTATCTCTCTCCACGTTAAAATACTATTATTCTTTATTTTCAAAATTATCAAACATTATCTCTCCTTTACAAAAAGTTACATCCATACAATTTTTTTTCTATTAAATACTTCCTTTGACCCAACCCCCCCCCCCCCCCCCACCCCTCTCTCACTCGATCCTTCCAATATTATGTCTCACTAACATTCGAGTAACTTCAGGTAGTTTTCAGTTTTTCTAAATTGCAGCCATTGCCACCACTTGTTCTGGTACCTCTCCTCTGAGTGCTCTGACTTGAATACCGTCTCTTCAATATTTCTTATCCTTTCTAATCTTTCTACCCATTCCTTCATTGTAGGAGGTTCCTGAGTTTTCCATCTTCGCGGTATCAATGCCTTAGCAGAATTAAATAGGCAAGGGATCAGGGAATGCCCATAACCTCCTGTAACCTAATGCTATCTTTCTTGGCCCACCTACTAAAATATATATATATTCCTCTTGCCCTGGTCTAAAAAATGTAGTGTCTAAAAGCGTGATTAATGGTAAATTGTGTTCCCAATCATGTCTCTTATTTATTGTGTCCCAAATCCGAAGTGAACTTTTTGTCAATATACTTGTGTTAACCCCTAATTCTCTGCATCTTGCCGGTATCCATATTAACTCTCCAATATTATTTGTGCTTAACTTAATTTCTAGTTCCACCCAGTCCTTGCCCTTTTCATTGTGAATCCAATCCGTAACTCGTGATATCATAATAGCCTCATAATACTTTTTAAAATCGGGTAGTGCCAAGCCTCCTCTATCCTTACCTCTAGTCAGAGTGTTAAACGCCACCCATATGCTTGTGGTAATAGGATTGGAACCATTTGACATGTATATGTAAATATTGGTAAAATAAACATCTTAACTACATTTATTCTCCCCATCCATGAAAGAGCTTTATATTGAATCTTGCCTAAATGCTGCTTAATTTTATTCAGAAGAGGGATATAGTTAGCCTCGAACAAGCCTCCCATTTTTACTGTCAATTTTATTCCCAAGTAGCCTAATTCTTTCGGGCACCATCTGAAAGGCAATTTAACCTGAAGTGCGTTCTGTTCTTCTACCAATAAATTTAGATTTAATATTTCAGATTTAGTCATATTCACTTTAAAATTAGAGAGTTTCCCAAATTTTAAGAGTTCCTTCATTATCCCCGGGATAGAAATCCTAGAGTTAGAGATATAGAGCAGAAGGTCATCTGCAAAAGCGGCAATCTTATATTCTCTCCCCTTCACCCATATTCCCTGAATATCTTGATTTTTCCTGATAGCCGCCAAGAGGGGTTCTAACGTCATTATAAACAGAAGCAGGGAAAGTGGGCATCCCTGTCTTGCCCCATTGAAAAGTTCAAGGGGGCAGGACAGGGTCCCGTTAATTCTTATTCTAGCTTTGGGATGGTGATAAAGAGCTTCTATCCATCCTCTCATCCTTTCTCCTATTCTGCAGTGTCTCAATGTTTCAAAGAGGAACCCCAACTGACCCTGTTGAATGCTTTTTCAGCATCTATAGACAAGAGTACAGTGGGGGCACCCTGCCTGATTGCTTCCTGCATTAACATAGTGGTCTTCAATACGTTATCCCTCCCCTCTCTCCCTTGGATAAATCCAACCTGATCCCTCTGTATCCAATCTGGCCTTAATCGCTCCACAATAATTTTTGCGAACAGTTTAATATCTGAATTCAATAGGGAGATTGGTCTATAGCTTTCAACTGCCATAGGGTCCTTTGCTTCTTTCAAGATCAATGCTATATGCATCAGCAATGTCTCTTCTCTAAATTTGCCTCCATTCCCCACTACATTAAAATACTCACACAATTTTGGAGCTAGCTGTTTTTGAAATTACTTATAGTATGAGATCGGGAACCCGTCGGGGCCAGGGCAACCTCCCACAGCTATATTTTTGATTGCTCTCTCAACTTCCTCATTTGAGATTGTGGCTTCTAATGCATCCATTTCTTCTTGCGTAGCCCTGTGCAAATCTAACCCCCTCAGATAATCCCTTATTTCATCTTGGGCCCCACTCTCCCCACTATCCAGATGTCCTATGTTATAAAGGGCACTATAATATGCATAAAACGTATTCACTATATTCTCCGGCATATTTTATACTTCCCCTTCCCTATCTCTCACTTTTGGGATAAAAGTTCTACTATTTTTTTCCTTCACCCTCCTAGCCAACAATTTGCCTGATTTATTTCCCCATTGATATCTTTCCTTATCAAGGATATGATAAGCAGCCTTTCTCTCCTGCTCTAGGCAATCCTCCAGCTCTCTCTTCTTCGTTATTAGGTCCTGACTCTCCGGTATCCCCCTTGGTCTCTTACTCTGTTTTAGTTTCTGAATTTTCCTTTTTTCCCTCTCCTTCTTTTTCCCCGCTCCAATCCCTATTAATACCCCTCTTATTACTACTTTGTGTGTTTCCCATAGTATTGGACTGGGGATTCCTGGGGTATCATTTAATCTGAAGAATTGTTCCACCTCTTGCTAAATCCTACTTACTGATTCCTTGTCCTGTAACAATGATTAATTAAGCCTCCAGTTTGTCCCCGGTCCACAGACTTCCCCTATCTCCAGTTGAATTTTTACTGGTGCGTTGTCTGATACCGTTATTGTTTTTATTTCAGCTTTCTTAAGTGCAGACAGGAACTGGTGTTCCAAAAAGATATAATCTATTCTGGAGAAAGAGCCATGGCCTGGGGAGAAACAGGTATAGTCCCTGTCCCTTGGGTGAAGCGCCCACCAAGCGTCTTGTAGCTGGTAAATAGCTAAAGACCTTAAAAACGTTCTCTCTTTATGTTCAGGGGGCCCATTCCCTCCATCTGTAGCATTTTTTTTTTAGCATCCATACTCCAATTAAAGTCTCCTGCTAATATCAATTTACCCTCCTTAAAATCTTCTATTTTCTTTAACACATTCATTAAGAATTTATCCGAGTTCTTATTCGGAGCATAAACATTTACAATTGTACATTTCATGTTTAACAATATACCTTTTACACACAGGTACCTTCCCTCTGGGTCCACTAGTCGCTCTTCTAATTCAAATCTCATTGTTCTACCAAAGCCAATCGCCACTCCTCTGGAATAAGAGGAAGGGGAATCCCCATAAATCCACACCGGGAAATCAACTGAGTTTAATCTAATACCTGAAGTGTATGTTATGTGTGTCTCCTGAAGGCACACTATATTTGCTTCCAAATATTGTAGTTCATCGTTTATCCTATATCTTTTCTTTTTTGTATTTAAGCCCCTTACATTATAGGTAACTACATTAATTACTACCATACTTTACTTCTAAAGCTTGGTTAATTTCTTCTCTTTTTGGTGTGTCGTGAACCCAGCGGTGCCCGTTCTTGCAACATCTATGGAAGGATCGAGTGAGAGCCCAAAAAATAAAACAACCCAAAACAACAAAAAAAACAAATTTCCCAAACCCCCCTGTCCCACCCCCCACCCTCCCCCGTCCTATAACGGAACATCTCGGAAGACTGGGTAGGACTCCCTCTTTCCTGTTATTTCTGAAATTTTCTATGGTTCTGGTTGACCATTATCCGTGGTCGCCTCTCACCCATAGTGTCCCTGGGGCTCACACCCACGTCCGTCAGAGACCCCTCCCTGCCCCCCCTCCCCCCCTCCACCTAAACCCCCTAACCTATATTCCTGAGTTAAATTAGCTTCAAGTATTACTGACCGTTCCTCTCTCTCTCCATCTGACCCGGGTTTCCTGAACCACCCTACTTTGGGGCCTTTTCCATATCTCCCCCACATCATCCTCCCTCTCCCAATCTAACTGTGGGGTAGGTTTTATATCTAAGCAGTCACAAAACTCTTGCAGATCCTCTGGGAAGCGCAGAACCACAGAATGTCCCTCTTTCTTCCCTATCAGGCATGTCGGAAACCCCCATTGATATGGGATATCGGCTGCAACCATTAATTCCGTAAGCGGTTTTAGCCGTCTCCTTCTCCTTAGCGTCTCTACCACTAAATCTGAATAAATCTGCAGTTTTGCGCCCCCGTAGGTCACCCCTGGCATTGTTCTAATCCTTCCCATTACCTGCATTTTTTCCTCAACATAATGAAACCTCACTATTACGTCTCGCGGAGCTTCTGACCTTAATCCTGAGGATCGTGCTGTTCTATGTATTCTGTCTATTCTTAGTGATTCTGAGACTGCCTTATCTAGCAGGGAATTAAATATTTGTTGGGCTATTTCTCTAAGCGTTAAATTACTGTGGGTCTCGGGGAGCCCTTTTATTCGTAAGTTCTTTCTTCTGCTCCGATTCTCCTGATCTTCTAATTTATACATTAGTGTTCTATTTCCCTTTCGTAAAGCTGATACCTGCCCTAGTATTCCCTCTATCTTTTGGTCATGGGCCTCTACTCTATTTTCTATCTCCTCTACTCTCCCCAATACTTGCCCAATATCTGCCCTTATTGTAGCGATTTCTGCCTTTAGAGAGGTTTCCATTCTCGAGAGCATCTCCAAGAGCATCTCTCTTAATTGCGGGGTTTGTTCTAGGGGCGGGGTCTGGGCATAGCCTCCTGAAGCTAACTCTCCTTCCTCTGTGTCCACCCCCCCTTCCTGAACTCCCCCCGTCTCACTTCGCCACCCCGTAAACCCACTCCATTTTTCTTTGTCTCAGTTAACTTTGTGAAGATACTCTTCCCTCCTCTACTCTCTTCCCCCCTCTGCCTACTAGGTCCAGACCGAAGAGGTTTCTCCGCTCTAGGACTCCCGGTCTCCTCTTCTCTTATACTGGAGTTTGCGGCCATGTATTTCTGAATTCCTAATGGACTTGAGACTGGGGTGATTGATTTATTAGTTTTACTTACTTTCCCTCTCATGATGGCCAGGGGAGGACACTCTCTGTTCAACAGGAGCGTTACCAAATTTATAGTCCCTACAACCGGCCTCGCAACCTACGTTTCTCTAACCCAACTCTAACCAGTTATGTTATACACCACCTTACCACCTATACCCTTAACCCCAAGCGTTCCTGTTACAGATTCAAATACACCTTAGTTCAGGTCCTGTTCAATAATTTTACAAAAAGTCAGTTGCTAAACCCTTATAAGCAGACCACCCTATTTTATCCTTCAGAGCACCGTCCACGTACATATATCATCAGTTACTAAGGCTTAGCACCAAGGTATGTTTAGACAGAAGTTTAGGGGGGCCACATTAATTGTCTTCTTCCTCCACCTTGCTCCAATGGTACATCAATGGTTCTGATTAATACTGAAACCGATAAAGATTTTGCATTTATAAGCCCAACATAATAGATGTCATCCGATGTCACCAGTCCTCCACTTAATCGGCTTCCAACCTCAGCTATACTCCTTTAGGCCTCCCAAACCTTTCACATCGGGTCAGGCGATAATCACTATTCACTATGGCCACTTAGTTCATTTCTCCCCCAGTCAGTCTGGCTTCCGTTTATTTGTTACTGTCTCTGGCTGTTTACTTGGGGTGTCAAGTAGGCAATAGTAAGTCCTCAATATTTCAGCCCAGTGCCTCTCACATCATTCTTCAGCATCAATTGTAAGTGCCACTCCTCCGGTCTACCAATAGAGAGTAGAACCCTCCATAGTGTGAACCCACTTCAATCCTCACACATATTCCAAAGGGGTGGAAAAGTCTAGCTTCCTAATCCCCAAACTCCTTCCCCCTTTATTACCACAACGCCACTACAAAGCTCTATCAAGCCTTATCAAGTTGTCAGGCTTACCACCGCCGCAGCTCAAGCTCTGCTGGGTCCATTCAGCTGTCTCTCTTCCTCTCTGCCTGTCTCCTCCGCTGGCAGGGGACTTCCTAACAGGCAGCAGAACGGCGTACTGGCGGAGTAGGTGAGCGGAAGTCCGGGTAGCGGGGACCGCTCAGCTGGCGTGTGCGGGGGTTAGGACCAGCATGCCGTGCTATGCTGCTGTGCTGCTCGCGTCGGGCCGACCAGCTGGCCGGTCAGTACGGCTGTTTTAATGGCGTGGGTACGCCGCACTCAGCGAGGGAGAGCATGGAGGTTCGGGCTTCCGGGCCACGCCTCCTACGTCATGATGCTCCTCCCCTACATCATCCTCTCCACGTTAAAATAATACTAAAAATGTCCACTATTGAAAGAATACTTTTATAGTGTGGGGCAGGACTAAAAGTAATGAGCTATGATTGGATAGCGTCATCGTGACAGCGTCCAATCATGGCTCTGACAGTGCTCTATGCCCTGATTGGGCAAAGCTTTCATTGCTTCAGCAAATCAGGGATTCCAAGGCACTGTACAGTGGTGCAGTGCTTTGTGGTAATTCAGCGGGCAGAACAAAAGGCCGAACGCCCCGATAATTCAAGCGTTCGTTGAACGGGCGAACAGCCCAAACTATGACCCGAACTCATGCTCGGGCCGAACCGTTTGCCCATTTCTACTTGCTCCCAGTTTTTGGAAAATGTGGAAAGAGGATGGATGTACATTTTTTATACATTTTTCTTAGCTCCTGAACCATCAACACTACCTTGTGGCCATTTAAAGCAGGGGAGCCCAGGGAAAGCATTTGAGTGCAAGACACAATCTAATACCAGGATACTAGAGGACCAGCAAAATGGCAACCACAGAAACCAGAGATGCCATCACCGGATGCCATGTAACCCAGATGTGAAGTCAACGCACGGTTGTAGGGCTGGTTCAGGACAAGAAATGGACCACACTGACAGACTTCCAGGGGGATAATGCATTAGAAATGGCTGCTTCTTTCTCAAATCCAAGAAAGGGAGATACTAAAGAGTGTCTAAATAAAAACAAACAAAACCAAGTAAATGGAGGGAGGGACTGGATCTGAACCAAAAACAACACAATCCCATAACACCATTTTTTCTGTACATGGGGTTATGAGCTTTATGCAGTTAGTCCTTCATATACTTTGGTGCACTACAAGGATGGACATCTGTTTTTTTTTTACCGCAGTCTTATTTCTACAGCAACTCCTGACTGTCATTTTCACAGCTGAAAATTGCCTAGAAGTGTAGGAGGGGTAGAAGAACTGAGCGGCTTACACTTGCAAGAAAGGGAGATGCTAAAAAGTTCTTAAAATAAAAAAATGGGCAAAAGGGAGGGATGGACAGGATGTGAACCAAAGACAAGAAGAAAGCGGCCCATCACATTATTGTTTTGTATATGGGGTTATTACCTTTGTGTATTCCGTTCTTTTTCTTATTTTGGTGCACTACAAGGATGGATATCTGGTTTGTTTTTACAGCAGTTGTATTTCCACAGCAACTCCTGACTGCCATTTAGACAGCTGGGAATTGCCTGAAAGTGCAAGAGAGGCAGAAGAACAGGGCAGCTTACACTTGCCCTGCGTACTTTGATAACTTTTTTGTGATGAGTATAGCACACCCAGTGTCCACAACTGCTTAAACATTCTTAGAAAAAAAGGTAACAAACAAGTAGAACTATAAACAAAAATGTTTTAGTTTTTTTTTTTGGATAGAGTAACGGAGTAAGATAACCCCTATCAGATTATTTTTTGCTTTCTGTATCCTATTGGGGAGATTTCCCTTCACTTCCTTTCCCATAGCCAATCAGGAAGTGAGATGAAATCCCTGAAAGTTAAGGGAATCACTTGGGAACCCCCAAGTCACCAGAACTAGTGTCCCCTTTGGAAGATTTGCACGCTATTACTTTTCTGGGGACAACCCAAAATTTGTGAGTTTTTTATTTACTTTCTCTTTCAATGATAATGGTAAGCAGGACACAAAGAGAGGATGAATCTCCTTAATGGGATATGGCATAAAGAGCAATAAAATCCGACGGGTGTTCCAATCTCTCTCCACTCTATCCAAAATGTAAAAAGAAAAAGCCTTTCTTTGTACTTCGATGGGCCCTTTTCTGTCATCAGTGTTCTCTGTGATCATTCTATGTCATCTATGTATCTTTGAAAAGTTTTGGGGTGTGTATACCTTTAGCACCTTAATAATAATTTATCACACTGCTCATAGCTGTGATAAATTATACATGAAACACAAACTAAAGGATGAATTCCTCAATGCCACAATAAATTAATCCACAAGAAATCAGTTATTACCGACCTTGTTTGTTGATGCAAATTTATGATATGCTCTGGGATGGATGAGAATTGCTCCCAAGCTAATATGATATATTATAAAAATATTCCAGATTCCCATGATCTCTAACATCATATGAGAATGAATACAGGAGAGGTGAGGAAATGGCACAGAAAATGGTAACCAGATATAGTCCATTTGTTGTTTAGTTTGGCAACAAATTGTCCATCGTGATTCACCACAGTTTCAGCTGCCACCCTATTTTCTCCGATTTTACTAAAGGGCAAGTACAGTGTATTTTTAGGAAGCATATATTTTCTGTTATAACTGAATCATTTACCTGAAAGTAATTTTTGATATGTACTTAAAAAAAATATATATATTTTACATATTAATACTTTAAGCCGACTTATTAAAGGAGCTTAGAATCTTCACATAAAAAAAAAAAAAGTGAAGATATTCAATTAACTTATCCAATCATGTGAAAAGCAAATCCCTATTTTATCTGCTCTTGATTGGAGAATTAAAAACAAAATTCACACAATTTATTACCCGAAGATTCTCAACACCTTTAGTAAATCAGCCCAATTCCATCCTTAAGGATTGAATCTCAGTTTTGTATCTGTGGTCTTGAAAATTATTATAATGCACTGTATGTACTGTTTTTTAGTACATGTTCTTCAACAAAAAATTTTAACACTGGAGCTGTAAAAGAGAACAAAAAGAATGTTTACAAGTAACAATATGATTGGGAGAATATGTGGGATTACCCTATGCAACACCTGGTCTCCGTCATGGAAAGATTTATACAATTTAAAATTCTTTATAGAGTCTACTTCACTCTCCAACGGTTACATAAAATGTTTTCCATACACTCATCTAAATGCTGGCGCTGTTCGGAAGACCCTGACACATTTTTACACATGTTTTGGGACTGTCTGGGCATTAAAGTTTTTTGGACTAAAATTTCTTAATGCATTTGTTACTACCATTTTGATACCCGTATTCATTGATGTTTGTCTATTGGGTCTAGTTCATTTGCTAGCTACCTCTTGGGCCATGAGGATTTTTATAGGACTGTTATTGTTTTATGCTCGCAAGTCCATACTCCTCAAATGGAAATATCCGCAGGCCTCTACTTTAGACTTCTGGAAGTCTGTTGTTAATAAAATGGTGCCATTGTATACGAGGGGGGGCTGATAAGTATTGAGCCTTACCCAGAAGAAATTGACCTAGGAAGCTGTAAATGCCACACTATTCTAAATATTATCTCAGGAAATGTGATGAAAGTCCCTTCAAATAAAATTTGATCACTTGAAAGCCTAAGGAGGTCTATTTTGCCATTGTTTGACCTGCAGTGTGTGACCAAGCGTTGTCATGCAACAGTTCGGTTGTCAAAAGTTTTGGGATCCACTTTGCTGCAAGCTTTCTTATTTCCAAGTTGTTGTGGATAATGGCACCAACTCTCCCACGTGATATTCCCAGATATGTAGCAATACTTTTGGCTGATATTCGGCAGCCCTCCATGGTCAAGTCATGGATGGCTTTGACATTTACAGGCACAGAGACAGAAACAGGCCTTCCACTGGGTTTCTCACTTTCAACACCGAAATGGCTAGTTTTAAAATTGACAACCCAATGTTTTACTGTTGCATATGAAGGGTCACTGTCACCCAAAGTTTGACATTTCATCATGGATCTGCTTAGAACCTTTCTCTTGGAGAAACAGGAACTTGATCACGGTCCTATGCTCTTCAACATTGAATTGTTCTGGAAGTGCTGCCATGTTCACTTTGGACATCAACAAAAAAAAAAGATGTTAAAATCATAAATAGTTATTTTTTGCACCACTGAATATAGACAAATTGGCCGGTACACCCTGCAATTTACAGCTTCCTAGTTAAAAAAATTTCTGGGTAAGGTTCAATATTTATCAGCACCACCTCGAAAATTTCCATATGAACCTTGAAGATGCCCTAACAAAATCTCTAAGGTATGGGATATCTAGACGGAGTTCAGGGACACAGTTGTCTCACCGTCAGTGCCCCCATGATTATTGTCTATCTGCTTCCCAGTATTTAACATATTTCATTGTAATGTGGGTAATTGTTCTCCTGAATCCCACTTAGTGCCTACTAGCAGAACTGAGTAAGGTCAATTTGACTTTGGTTTTGCGTGCCTTTATTTTATTTTTATTTTTTTCTTCCTCTATTTTTTGTTCTGTGTTGGATATGCCCAATAGGCTTTGTTTTGTATACCTTAACTTTTAAACTGAATAAATATAATTTACAAAAAAAAAAGGAACAATGTGAGGATATTTTTAAACATGTATATAAAAAGTAGATCAATCCAGAAACCTTAACGTGCTTCGAATTTGTTTACTTGGTCAGTAAGGTTTAGTGAAAATGACAGATTTTTCTACCTTGAAAATAAGAACATTTCACCAAAATTTTATCAATTGGGCAAAATACAGCAAAACGTTAATGGGGAAGATGAAATTATGTAGCTTTGTGATGTTTTTAAGGATCCACTGGGTTTTTAAATGGCTCCTGAGGGTTATGGAGGCTACTTCAAAGTATCCTGGACTGTGCTTGTGCTAAAAAAGCACCACTCATTAATCTCATTATTTTTCATCCTTTGAAAAAAAGAAAAAAACTGACAATGAAAAAATGTAATTAAAAAAATCAAGATCATAAAATTAAATAAACCAAACTACCCGAAATGCAAAAAAAACCCTTCTAAATAAAAAGTACAATTTTAAGTAATTTAAGTAGCTCAATGAGTGAAATTAAGTGGCAAAATGTATAAAGCATGGACTATGACATTTACCAAGCACTGAAATGTAAAGTTTTGAACAAAAAGAAAAAACTGGGAGTAATAAATATGAAATTAAAAAAATGTAAGAACAGAAAATTAAATAAGCTAAATTACCCAAAATGCAAAAAAAAACCTTCTAAATGAAAAGAAAAAAAGAGTAAATTTTGTACCTCAATAAGTGATATAAAGGGGCAGGTTTATAAAGCATTGAATGTGACATTTACCAAGCATCGAAATGTAAAGCTCTTAACAAAAAGAAAAAAACTGACAGTAAAGAAACGTTAGAACATAAATTGAAATACACTAAACTACCCAAAATGCACAAAACTCCTTCTGAATTAAAAAAATAATAAAACAAGTACATTTTGCCTTAGAAACTCAATGAGTGAAATTAATGGGTATTTATTATATTATTATATTTATAAAGCATTTATTAAAATGTAAAATATATACACCAGGAAGATACACCGTAATGAATATTTGGTGAATGTCACATTCGCTGCTTTAGAAATATACTCGCTAATTGTTTCAAATTGTACTGAAGTCACTAAACTAAATTTTTCTTCTTCTAAAAAAAAAACTGTAGTAATGGCGATATACAGAAAACCTTTAGGGCTGTTTCACACGGGTGACCAGGAAGCAATAAACACAGGTGGCTGAGCAGAGGTCTTACCACCCCCAGGGCCGTCCACCTAAATTCTAACATTATAACTGAACGGGGCATTAAACATGCCATTGCCATGATGCTTTGCTTTGCACTCAGTACATTGGCCTGCAGAGTTTGATAGTCAATGAGATCACTGGGAAGTCAATGGGAGCTCACTTCAACCAGGAGACAAAACGCTTATTCCTCTTGAGAATAAAAAAGAGAGACATTAAAGAGGTGCCAGGATCACCTCCTAAATGACTGTCGGCCAATGTAATACCACCCAAATGAAAAGACATCTAGCTCAGCTTTTCAGAAAGTGGTAGACACTGCCACTGGTGTGAAAGAGCCGTTACTGAAAGAAATAACATGGCTAACATTATTCTCCTTCTCTTCTGAAAATGATAGTGGCCTGGTTATCATGAGGATCCAATGACTTCAATACTTCCTGGTGTAGAACATATACTGCATGTTGAACAAAGCTCTTTCTAACTTTGCTTGCTGCATGCTTGTCCTTTGTTGCTGACCTAAAAGTTTGAGTTATTAAGATGATTAGGTTTTTTTTTTTCGTAGAAGGAGTTCAGCTATAACAGTCTACATATTTTTCTCGGCATAAGATTCATTTAAAAAATCCCTGCTCATATTATCCAAAATGTAGGTCCATTCCTAATCTAGAAAGAGCTCAATGGCTATGGAAAACATCACGCGGGTGACAGTGTTTGAATTTTCTGGGCTAACCAGTAGTGATAAATTAATCCCGTTCCTCTTTGCTTTTTTCTTGATGGTGTACCTTGTGACCATAATCGGAAACATTGGCATAATTATTCTTGTCCTTGTTGCCTCCAACCTTCACACTCCAATGTATTACTTTTTGAGTAGCCTTTCAGCAGTTGACCTTTTCTACTCTACAGCTATCACTCCTAAATTGTTGTCTGACCTTTCATCCCTCAGGAAGACCATATCATTTAGTGGTTGTGCCTTACAATTTTTGTTTTTTGCTGGCCTAGCAGGAACTGAGGTTATCCTACTCTCCAGTATGTCATATGACCGCTACACTGCTATCTGCCACCCTCTTCACTATGTGTCCATCATGACCAAAAGAAAATGTTTGTCTCTTGTTGGTTTCTCCTTCTTCATGGGCTTCCTCCAGTCAGTTGTACAGACCAGCTGCTTATTCAATCTCCCTTACTGTGCCTCGAATCTTATAGACCATTTCTACTGTGACGTCCCTCCCATACTCCGGTTGTCTTGCTCCAAAACACTTCTTTGCAGCATGTTAACTATTGTCGTTGTTGGTTGTTATTGTTTTTATTCACTGTCAACAATCCTGGTCTCTTATGTTTTTATCTTTACCACCATATTACGTATAAAATCTTCTGAGGGACGCCAGAAAGCATTCAGCACTTGCTCTTCCCATCTCATGTGCGCCTGCGTCTTCTTTGTTTCAGTTTTTATTACTTATTTGAATTCGCCTTCCAGTGCCTGGGACAATAAAAACAAAGTGGCTTCTGTATTTTACTCAGTAATGACCCAGATGTTGAACCCTCTTATTTACAGCTTGAGGAACAAAGAGGTGAAAAAGGCCATCAAGCAAGCAATACGTAGTATTTTACATGTATTTGAAATTTTTGCGTCTCACTGCTCAAACGGACATGACATCATATGCGGTCCACGGGAATAACGACAGCAATCCATCCTCTATCTATTCGACCATGGACCGCATGTGACGTCACGTCCGTTTGAGCAGTGAGATGCACGTTGGAATCCGGTGAGGCAGACGGCGCCTTTGTCTGTACCATTTCAATGGTAGTGTGCTGGACATTATCCTTTGAGTTAAAACATTTATGCTGGTCGAGCTGGTGCCAGTCTGGGCACCTTGACATGTAAGCGCATATATTTGGGGAATGGTTTTAAAAGGGACCATTTTTAATAAAACTGTGTTGCACGATCACCGTGTTTATCTTCTTTCTGGGTGATTGGTGTATATCCTGCTGAGAGGAAGGAGCATCTGTGAGCTGGAAAAGGAGAAAACTTGGAATCCCATGCTGGGAGATTGTAATAATATTCTTATACACGTTTGCGATTCAGCAGGCCTTTTGGCTCAGGTAAGTGAGCATTTGCATCATTGGCGGTGGAGCACTTTTTTTTCTTGGAATCATTTAAAGATGCACAGCGGAATGGAATCATTTAATTAAAGTGCAAGGACTTGGAAATGGTCACAGTAGAATAAGGACTTTAATCTGCATATTTTGACAGTGCTTTTCATTTTTTGATATGTATATGCATTACGTTATCACTGATAAAACACTGGTAATATTAATAGGATTTTGTTCACAGCATTTTTGAGAATTTTTCTTTTTTTTTCATACTTAAAGGGGCAACTGTTACATGTATCTATACAGGGTTGGATCCTTTTTATATTTTGAAATGATATTTAATAACAAATTCCAGTTAAAAGCTGCAAAGAAGGAGTGAGGATAAGATTGCCATTGTTTTATTTTGCTCCTTTTTTGTTTTTTATAGCTTGTTAAGTTTATGAAGAGAGATAAGGAGCTATATAGCTATGCAATTCATGAATCCCTTCTCTTGCACCACCCAATTCGTTCTTTCCTACCTAATGTAAACATGACCTCTTGTCTCCATACACACCTCTCCTGCTTCGCAATCCATTGTACCAAAGACCAACCTTTTTTGTGCCAAAAGATGCCAGCATGAAGATCCCAAAGTCAAAATGTACTATATATTACTAGAGATAAGTTTACTTGAAATGTTTGATCATTTAGAGTTCTGATGAACTTTTTATTGATTCAGTAAAATTTGAAACCTGTGTAGCACCCTCTATCATAGGTAGGTGCTAGAGTGAGGATTTTGTGAAGGGAAACTGTCAGTTCAGGTAAATTTGGGCAGGCCTATGCTTCAGGCTGGGCCTGTTTGTTTTGATCTGGGGGGCAGGGAGTGGTTAGTGCAGTAGTGGGTGTGACCACCTGTGCTTTAGTTCTGAGTCGCCTCCCCTGCTTCCAGGAAGAATGATCTGGAAAAGGGGCAGGGCCTAGGACTGGAGTGGCAGGCAGCTCATCTGAGGAGCCAACTGGAATTGGCAGGGGGCGCGCCTCCCATATAGACTGAGGTAACAGCCCGCTGGGGAGGAGTTGTCAGCCGGGAGACGTGGAGAATGGAGTACTAGGCAGCAGCAGGGGCCCCATTCCCATCTGGGGGGGTGTGAGGCCTAGCGTAGGATCCTGGGAGAGCTGGAAAGGAGCTTCACCCTTGCATGGTCATGGATGAAGTATTCTGGAACAGATGAGGCTGGAGAAGCTTTTTGAATGAACATCCAGTTAGTATTATTTTGATGTGGAGAGAGATAGAACAGGCCTACTAGACAGTTAGTGTGCTATTCTGATTCTATTGTCAGTGTAGAATGTGTCAGTGTGAATCTAGTGATAGATCAGTCACTGTGAGTGTAGTGACCACCATTTATCTTTACATTAGTGTGAATCTAGTGATAGTTCAGACAGTGTGAGTGTAGTGACTGTTTAATACAGTATATTTCTTTGCGTTACTGCAAGTTTAACGCCGTATATTTCAATGCTAGTAGCCCTGTTCTATCTCTCTCCACGTTAAAATAATACTAATAAAGTCCACAATTGAAAGTAAGAATACTTTTATGGTGTGGGGCGGGACTAAGAATAATGAGCTATGATTGGATAGCTTCATTGTGACAGCGTCCAATCATGGCTCTGACAGTGCTCTATGCCCTGATTGGGCAAAGCTTTCATTGCTTCAGGAAATCAGGGATTCCAAGGCACTGTACAGTGGTGCAGTGCATTGTGGTAATTCAGCAGGCAGAACAAACGGCCGAACACCCCGATAATTCAAGCGTTCGTCGAACGGGCGAACAGCCCAAACTATGACCCAAACTCATGCTCGGGCCGAACCATTCACCCATTTCTACTTGCTCCCAGTTTTTGGAAAATGTGGAAAGAGGATGGATGTACATTTTTTATATATATACATAGACAAAAAGGTAACAAACAAGTAGAGCTATAGGCAAAAATGTTTTTATTTTTTTTGGATAGAGTAACGGAGTAAGAAAACCCCTGTCAGATTATTTTTTGCTTTCTGTATCCTATTGGGGAGATTTTCCTTCACTTCCTTTCCCATAGCCAATCAGGAAGTGAGATGAAATCCCTGGAAGTTAAGAGAATCACTTGGGAACCCCCAAGTCACCAGAACTAGTGCCCCCTTTGGAAGATTTGCATGCTATTACTTTTCTGGGGACAACCCAAAATTTGTGAGTTTTTAATTTACTTTCTCTTTCAATGATAATGGTAAACAGGACACAAAGAGAGGATGAATCTCCTTAATGGGATATGGCATAGAAAGCAATAAAAGCCCACGGGTGTTCTAATCTCTCTCCACTCTATCCAAAATGTAAAAATAAAAAAGCATTTTTTGTACTTCGATGGGCCCTTTTCTGCCATCAGTCTTCTCTGTGATCATTCTATGTCATCTATGTATCTTTGAAAAGTTTTGGGGTGTGTATGCCTTTAGCACCTTAATAATAATTTATCACACTGCTCATAACTGTGATAAATTATACATGAAACACAAACTAAAGGATGAATTCCTCAATGCCACAATAAATTAATCCACAAGAAACCAGTTATTACCGACCTTGTTTGTTGATGCAAATTTATGATATGCTCTGGGATGGATGAGAATTGCTCCCAAGCTAATATGATATATTATAAAAATATTCCAGATTCCCATGAACAGATCTCTAACATTAGATGAGAATGAATACAGAAGAGGTGAGGAAATGGCACAGCAAATGGTAACCAGATATAGTCCGTTTGTTGTTCAGTTTGCAACAAAATGTCCATCGTGATTCACCACAGTTTCAGCTGCCACCCTATTTTCTCAAATTTTTTTTTTTTTTATTGTTTATTTCTTTATTTGACATATTACAAGTTATAACAGACCAAGTTACAATATCAGTTTTATATTTTACAGTTTTGTTTCCTTATACCGCTAATACATCATATTCTCGTTTTCCTATTTATTTCAATTGATCCGTGCAAAACAACTTTTTATATTTTTCTCTTATTCTTACTTGCCACTATCATATATACTACCTAACCATCCTTTAGACACAAGTATTTACAAACATACACACAGACATAAACACAAAAAAAACAAAAAAAATAAAAATAAATAAATAAATAAAAAAATATAAAAAACACACGCACTCTCCGGGCGAAAAATCCATAGCGTAGTTTCCATAGTGAGTTAAATATCACAAGCTGACAAAGGAGGAGAATGTTTATACCCACATCTTCCTTTGAATACTGCTTTTACTGTCCCACTCAAACAGAAAAAGAAAAAAACTATACTAACCACCCAATACAGACTCCCCCATTACCAATGAGGGTGGAGCTACCCGTGGATCCGATATCCATCGTTTCCATATTTTAATCCAGTTATTGGATTCTCCCCTATTGCAACCAATTTGTTGTTCTTTCAAGATGTTTTCATTTACCTGAAGACGCCAGTCCTCAAGTAAAGGTGCATTCGAAGATATCCACCTTAGAGCAATTAACTTACGTGCAATAAACAATAGTCTGGTAACTAATATCATCACCTCCCTGGGAAAGAAACCTTCCTCGTCCAAATATCCCAGTAGACATGTCATAGGGGTCCTGTCGATATGCGTATTACATGTAGCATTGATTGTATTTACCACCTCTTGCCAATATCTAGCCACTTTTGGACAATTCCACATCATGTGTATTAAATCCGCTGGAGACTTTTGACATCTAGGACACTCTGGAGAATCGCGTCTGCCCCACTTAAATAATTTAACTGGTGTTCTATATACCCTATATATTATAAATAGTTGCGTCAGGCAATGAGCCGGTGATAATGATACTAGGGGTACCCTTCTCAAAATAATTTGCCAGTTTTCATCTGAGATGTCCCCTATGTCTCTCTCCCAGCCTGTTCTACCCGGGCTGACAACTTTATCCTGATATAGTCTCATCAATTGACCATATAAAGACGAGATCAAGCCCTTTTTTTCCTCCCCCCTTGCTAATGATGTTATAAGTGGGGTAGGTTTTATCACTATCTTTTCCCTTCTAAACTGAGTTTGAATCGCATGCCGTAATTGTAAATATTTATAGAAGTGACTAGAAGGCAGTTGAAAGGATTCTTGCAGGTCCTGAAAGGAGCGCAGAACGTTATGTGTAAACATCTGTTCTATATATTGAAGCCCCTTAGAGTGCCAGCTTTCGAATCCCTCCAATTTATATAGTTCTTTGTATTGCTTATTCCCCCAAAGCGGGGAGTATTTTGAGACTCCTTCAAATTTCATTATACTCCTCATTTCCTTCCAGACTCTATTCATAAGTGTCGTTGTTAGACCCCTACCGGTGTTACCCAGGGCTCCGGATTCCAACTGAGCCACAAGATTATATCGAAAACTGTTATTTAACAGTAAAACCTGTATGGGGTCTTCCCAATTACTTTCCCCCCAGCCTGCAAAATGCTGAAGCTGGGAGGCTATGAAGTAGAGTCTTGGCTGTGGTACCGCTAATCCACCCCAATCCCTTGCCCTCTGGAGAATTGATAACTTAATTCTCGGGGTTTTTCCTTTCCACAATAGCCTACGAAATATTGATTCTGTTTTTTTGAACCATTTTAAAGTTATCCATATCGGTGAATTATGGAGTATATATAACAATTGAGGGGTCCAGATCATTTTTATGAGATTTGCACGGCCTACCACCGATAATGGCAATTTGGTCCACGCCATGCTCTTAAGTTGAAATTTGTTAAGAATAGGTGACAAGTTATCCATTAAATAGTTTTCTATTCTAGAGTTTATAATTATTCCCAAGTATTTAAATGATGACACTATTTTAACTTGAGGGGCCTCTTTTAACCTGGACAGACTAGGATTGTCTAAGGGAAGTAGTACGGATTTATCCCAATTAATAATGTAACCAGAAAACGATCCAAATTGTTTTATTAGTGACATTAAGGAGCTTAAAGAACCTTCTGTATCCCCAAGAAACAGTAATGCATCATCAGCATACAAGGAGATTTTTTCAATCCTCGTTCCTCTAATAAATCCGCAAATAGATTCTGCCTGTCGAACGGCCTCGGCCAGTGGTTCAAGGGCCAGTGCGAATAGTAAAGGAGACAGGGGACACCCCTGTCTTGTTCCTCTGTATAATGGGAAAAATTCTGAAACCGTGCCATTTATTTGCATACATGCCCTCGGAGTGGCATACAGCATCCTGATCCACCTTATAAACTTGTCCCCCAGGCCAAACAAACCCAACACCTCCCACAGATATGTCCACTCGACACTGTCGAAAGCTTTCGCAGCGTCGAGTGACAAAATCGCTCTTGTCCCAATATTATCAGTTGGTATTTGCATATTCAAATAAAGCCTCCTTATATTAATAGCTGTAGACCTTGTTGGGATAAAGCCACATTGGTCACGATGAATCAATCCCTGTATATGTCTACTTAGTCTTTTAGCCAGGACCCTGGCTAAAATCTTAGCGTCCGAGTTCAACAATGATATCGGGCGGTAGGATTCCGGAGCCAAAGGGTCCTTTCCCGGCTTTGCTAATACAATAATACAAGCATCCCTCATAGATTCAGGAATCCTGAATGATTCCAAAGCCTGGTTAAGGACCTTCAATAATTCTGGAAGCAAAACCTCACCATATTGTTTATATACTTCTGAGGGTAACCCATCAATACCCGGGGCTTTATCATTTGGACTTTCTTCCACTGCCTTAATCAATTCCTCCAATGTCAGAGGAGCACCCAGTTCTTGTTTATCATTTTCAGAAAGAGAGGGGAGTTTTAAAGGTTCTAAAAACTCTCTAAGTCTTGTCTCGGAACAATTAACTTTATTTTGATATAAATTACTATAAAAATGAACAAAGGATCGCATTATTTCCTTCTGGTCATAAGTAATATCTCCCTCCACTGTACGAATAGCAGAAATAATTTTACTATCTTCTTGGGATTTAGCTATTACTGATAGCATTCTGCCTGATTTTTCCCCTTCTTCAAATCTGCGACATCTAGACAAAAAGTCAGACCGCGCAGCCTTTTTCATAGAAGTTTGTTTATATAATAATTGTGCATCCTTCCACACCCTACGATTAGAGGTAGTAGGACTCTGAATATACTGAACTTCTTTCTGCTGCGCCTCTGCTGCTAACAGCGATTCCCGTTCTCTACATGCTTTTTTGTAGACGCTTATGGCCTTAACCAATAATCCTCTCAAAAATGCCTTCATGGTGTCCCATACTACCTGAGGTGATGTTGAGTTATTATTAATTTGAAAAAATTCAACTAAGGCCAACCTCATTTCATCCCCCTGATGGGGAACTTTAAACCAGAAAGCAGGAACTCTCCAGTTAGACCTAATTTTAGACTTTATTTTATCTACTGTTACTACTAACGGTGAATGATCTGATAAATCTCTCGTTAAATAATAAACATCAGAAACCCAAACAATAGCTGAGTCTGTTCCCAAGAACATATCTAACCTTGATAGGGTCTGAAAAGTACCAGAGCAACAAGAATATTCTTTAAAAGATGGATTCCTAAGCCGCCATATGTCATACAGTCCAAGCTCCTGAATATAATTGTAGAATGTAGTATTCACATTAGGGCCTGCTGGATATCTGTCCATGCTGGGATTACATACATTATTGAAATCCCCCATAATAAACATGGGGGTCCCTGGATTATCAGCCAATATCATCCCTATCTGTCGCATTACTTCACTGTTATATGGAGGAGGGATATAAATAGACCCCAAAATACATTGCGTAGAAAACAGTGTACATACCAGCAAAACAAACCTACCCTGTGGATCTATCCTTGCTTGCTTGCAGGAAAACTGGACCTTTGAGGAAATTAATATACTTGTTCCTCTTGCGTAAGCTGAATATACTGAATGGTATTGAGTAGTGTACTTTTTATTCTGTAATAAGCTAACAGTATCTTTAGTTAAATGTGTTTCCTGCAAGCAAACAATCAACGGGTCATGCTGGACCAGTTTATTGAACATAGCACGCTTTTTAATAGGGTTCTTAATCCCTCTAATATTCCATGACCATATTCTGATCTTATTATCCATTAATAATTATATATACACACACATGACATGGTGCCCATATTGTCCACATGATCCCCAAAATACGGTAAACCATACAACAGTAAGTCATTATACGGTCTTCCTCCATTTGAAGAGTTACAGACCTGACCAGCCCAACATTCAGTTGATCTCTTAAGCGTATCGTACTGTAATAGACATAAACAAAATAATACAACAGCATCAAGCAGTAACATGTAAATTGTCGCCCATACACACACACATACATCCATACACACACAAAAAACAAAAAATAAAAAAAAAAAAAAAAAAACAAGAAAAACAGAAAAAAAAAAAAAAAAAAAAAAAAAACATTGTTTCCCGCAGGAAGGTGTATACAGGGGAGAAGGAAAAAATCCATCCAGGCTTGAGCCCTAATGAGGAGGAGTTCTTGTACTATTGCAAGTACAAAAGCAAAAGCAGGGGCTCCTGCCTAAAAAAAAAATATATATATATATATATATACATATACACACATACACATACACACATACACACATATATACATATATATACATATATACACATATATATATACATATATATATATATACATATATATACATACACACATACACATACACATACATACACACACATATATACACACACATGCATACATGCAATCTCAAATTTAGTTAAAGGGCAAGTACAGTGTATTTTTAGGAAGCATACATTTTCTGTTATAACTGAATCATTTACCTGAAAGTAATTTTTGATATGTACTTTTTAATTTTTATTTTATTTTACATATTAATACTTAGGCCGACTTATTAAAGAAGCTGAGAATCTTCACATTAAAAAAAGAAAAGTGAAGATATTCAATTAACTTATCCAATCATGTGAAAAGCAAATCCCTATTTGATCTGCTCTTGATTGGAGAATTAAAAAAAAAATTCACACAATTTATTACCCGAAGATTCTCAACACCTTTAGTAAATCAGCCCAATTGCATCCTTAAGAATTGAATCTCAGTTTTGTATCTGTGGTCTTCAAAATTATTATAATGTACTGTATGTGCTGTTTTTTAGTACATGTTCTTCAACAAATTTTTTTAACACTGGAGCTGTAAAAGAGAACAAAAAGAATGTTTGCAAGTAACAATATGATTGGGAGAATATGTGGGATTACCCTATGCAACACCTGGTCTCCATCATGGAAAGATTTATACAATTTAAAATTCTTTATAGAGTCTACTTCACTCTCCAACGGTTACATAAAATGTTTTCCATACACTCATCTAAATGCTGGCGCTGTTCGGAAGACCCTGCCACATTTTTACACATGTTTTAGGACTGTCTGGGCATTAAAGTTTTTTTGGACTAAAATTTCTTAATGCATTTGTTACTACCATTTCAATACCTGTATCCATTGATGTTTGTATATTGGGTCTAGTTCATTTGCTAGCTACCTCTTGGGCCTTGAGGATTTTGATAGGACTGTTATTGTTTAATGCTCGCAAGTCCATACTCCTCAAATGGAAATATCCACAGGCCTCTACTTTAGACTTCTGGAAATCTGTTGTTAATAAAATGGTGCCATTGTATACGAGGGGGGGCTGATAAGTATTGAGCCTTACCCAGAAAAAATTGAGCTAGGAAGCTGTAATTGCCACACTATTCTAAATATTATCTCAGGAAATGTGATGAAAGTCCCTTCAAATAAAATTCTTCCGACTGCTGGTGTAACCACTCATTTGCAGCATTAGTTACCTCCGGAATATTCCCAAATCATTGTTTCTTTAGGTGTTTTTTGAGATTGGGTAACAAATAATAGTTAGAAGGAGCCAGTTTGGGCGAATAGGGTGGATGGAGAATCACTTGAAAGCCTAAGGAGGTCTATTTTGCCATTGTTTGACCTGCAGTGTGTGACCAAGCGTTGTCATGCAACAGTTCGGTTATCAAAAGTTTTGGGATCCACTTTGTTGCAAGCTTTTCTTATTTCCAAGTTGTTGTGGATAATGGCACCAACTCTCCCACATGATATTCCCAGATATGTAGCAATACTTTTGGCTGATATTCGGCAGCCCTCCATGGTCATGTCATGGATGGCTTTCACATTTACAGGCACAGAGAAAGAAACAGGCCTTCCACTGGGTTTCTCACTTTCAACACAGAAATGGCTAGTTTTTTAAAATTGACAACCCAATGTTTTACTGTTGCACTGTCACTGTCACCTAAAGTTTGTGACATTTCATCATGGATCTGCTTTGCACTTTTCTCTTGGAGAAACAGGAACTTGATCACGGTCCTATGCTCTTCAACATTGAATTTTTTCTGGAAGTGCTGGCATGTTCACTTTGGACCTGAAAAAAAAGATGTTAAAATCATAGATAGTTATTTTTTGCACCATTGAATATAGACAAATTGGCCAGTACACCCTGCAATTTACAGCTTCCTAGTTAAATTTTTTTCTGGGTAAGGTTCAATATTTATCAGCACCACCTTGAAAATTTCCATATGAACCTTGAAGATGCCCTAACAAAATCTCTGTCATGGTTATGCAATAGAGTTTGTCTGCCTACCTGTCTCCATGTGTTCATCTCTAGAGATCAGCTGACCCTTGCCTGACTGCTTTTGTAATCCATCCTCTGGCATGGCTCCACCCTAGCTCCTATCAGAGAACTCTATATTAGCCTGTGCACTGCAGGCCAACTTTGTGTGTTTGGCTTCCTGTTACCTGCCGTGTGCTCTTCTGTTGTTCTGTTACCGACTTTGGCGTGTCTCTGACTATCCCTGTTTGCCTGTGATCCTGACCTTTTGGCGTGTCCCTGACTATCCCTGTCTGCTTGTGGCCCTGACCTTGGCTTTATCCCTCACTATCCCTATCCTCATGTTGCCTACTGTGGGTGTGAGCTGGGGGACCCTGGTGGTCGCGACCTGGAGCCAGTTGCAGCCCAGTCCATCCTCACCACTAGAGGCTCTGGTGAACACCTACTGGCTCTTAGACTCCGTGCCCCAGGGAATCTTACTCTCTAACCCCAGTGGGATCTGTCTTGGTGCTCCGGCAGCCCTGCCTTTCCTTATCACCTTGACTCCTGTCCGCAGCAGTCAGACGTAGTGTCCACAACCTTGCGGTGCACTCCTGATTCCTAAGATGTGCATCTGTCACCTGGCCTCTAGGTGACCTGACAGTTTGATCAGCCTTGGACCCGGCTGATGTGACACTTCCTGCAGTCGATCCTTTGCAGGGCATAGTTCGGAGAATCGAGACCCAGTAATCTAATCAGACTCAGGTGATGTGATTCCTTCAAGATCTTGCTTCCCGCTTCAAGCAGCTGCAGGCTTTCTTGGGGACCCCAAACCTGCAGCCTCAAGTACAGTCAGCAGCTGCACCTATCACACCAGTCGCATCCACGCATTCATTATTACTACCAACTGGCCCCTTCCCGCTAGCCTCAAGGCCACACAGTGCTTTCTTGGCTTCAAAAATTATTATAGGCAGTTCATAAGGAATTACTCTTCCATTACCATGCCTATTATCGCTTTGACCAAGAAGGGTGCGAATGCCAAAGACTGGTCTCCCGAGGCTGTCTCTGTGTTTCATGATCTGAAACAGGCCTTTGTCTCTGGACCTCTCTTGAGGAGACCAAATCCTGGGGACCCATTTTTTTATTGAAGTAGACGCTTCTTCGATGGGGGTGGAAGCTGTGCTTCTTCGGTTCTTTGAGAAGAAACGTCAACCATGTGCGTTCTTCTCCCAAAAAAATTCTCAGTCGGAGAGAGAAATTATGCCATAGGTGATCGGGAACTTCTCGCAATTAAATTGGCATTGGAGGAGTGGCGTCATCTCTTGGAAGGTTCCCCTCACTCTATAACGATCTTTACTGATCACAAGAATCTACAATACCTACAGAATGCTAAACGTCTGAACCCCAGACAGGCCAGGCGGAGTCTCTTCTTTTCCCGTTTTAAATTCACAATTACGTACAAACCTGGTTCCTGCAACGGTCGAGCTGATGCGTTCTCTAGGTAATTTGACACTTTGAACGTGGAGTCCACCCCTGATCCTGAGCCGATCATTCCTACCTCATGCATTGTTGCCCATTCTACCACCCTGGAATCAAAAATTCCTCTTGGCAAGACCTTTGTTCCCACGGAGCTAAGAGCTAAGATCCTTCGTTGGGGACATGATTCCAAGGTGGCAGTTCATGGTGGGTTCCTCTGATCCTTCCTGCTCATCAGTCGTCACTACTGGTGGCCTAATCTCCGCTCGGATGTTAAAGACTACGTTAAGGCTTGTCACGTCTGTGATCAGTCTAAATCTTGCACTCAAACCCCTGCTGGTCTTCTCATGCCCTTGCCCATTCCTAAGGAGCCCTGGTCTCATATAGCCATGGATTTTATAACTGATCTTCCACTGTCGGAGAATAATACGGCCATTTGGGTGGTAATCGATCGGTTCTCCATGATGGCTCATTTTGTCCCTCTTCCTATGACTTGTTCTTCTGACATTTCAGCTTTGGCTACTGTTCAGAAATCATTCAATTCCATGTGGGCTGACGTTCATGATTCCCTCCAGAAAGCTGCCTACAAATTCAAGAGTTTTGCTGACCGTCGCAGGCGTAAGCCACCTTCTCTTCAGCCAGGAGACAAAGTCTGGCTCTCCACCAGGAACATCAAACTCCGGGTTCCTTCTCTCAAATTTGCCCCAAGATTCATTGGTCTGTACATCATAACTTCTAAACTTAATCCGGTTTGTTTCAAGCTCCAGATTCTCAAAAGCCTCAAAAGCTCTAACTCCTTCCATGTTGCCCTTCTGAAGCCTTTAGTCCTCAATAAGTTCTCTCGTCCTCTCCCTACCATAGCACCGGTCTCTGAGGATGATCAGGAGTACGAGGTTAGCCAAATTTTGGATTCCCGACTCTGTAGAGGCTTTCTCCAGTACCTTGTGCACTGGAAAGGGTTTGGTCCTGAGGAGAGGTTGTGAATTTCGGCTTTCCGAGGTCTTTGCACCTCGTCTGTTGAGTAAGTTTCATTTGAAGTTCCCCTCTAAACCTGGTCCCAGGCGGGGAAGGGGGAGGCCTCGTAAGGGGGGGGGTACTGTCATGATTATGCAATAGAGTTTGTCTGCTTATCCGTCTCCATGTGTTCATCTCTAGAGACCAGCCAACCCTCACCTGACTGCTTTTGTAATCCATCTTCTGGCATGGCTCCACCCTAGCTCCTATCAGAGAATTCTATATTAACCTGTGCACTGCAGGCCAACCCTGCTGATCAACCTTTGTGTGTTTGGCTTCCTGTTACCTGCCGTGTGCTCTTCTGTTGTTCTGTTACCGACTTTGGCGTGTCCCTGACTATCCCTGTTTGCCTGTGATCCTGACCTTTTGGCGTGTCTCTGACTATCCCTGTCTGCTTGTGGCCCCGACCTTGGCTTTATCCCTCACTATCCCTATCCTCCTGTTGCCTACTGTGGGTGTGTGCTGGGGGACCCTGGGGGTCGCGACCTGGAGCCAGTTGCAGCCCAGTCCATCCTCACCACTAGAGGCTCTGGTGAACACCTGCTGGCTCTTAGACTCCGCGCCCCAGGGAATCTTACTCTCTAACCCCGGTGGGATCCGTCTTGGTGTTCTGGCGGCCCTGCCTCCTTATCACCTTGACTCCTGTCCGCAGCAGTCAGCCCTAGGGTCCACAACCTTTGCGGTGCACTCCTGATCCCTACGGTGTGCATCTGTCACCTGGCCTCTAGGCGACCTGACAATCTCTAAGGTATGGGATATCTGGACAGAATTCAGGGAAACGGGTGTCTCACCGTCCGTGCCCCATGATTATTGTCTATCTGCTTCCCAGTATTTAACATATTTCATTGTAATGTGAGTAATTGTTCTCCTGAATCCCACTTAGTGCCTACTAGCAGAACTGAGTAAGGTCAATTTGACTTTGGTTGACAACTTCTTATGTTTTGCATGCTATTATTTTATTTTTACTTTTTTCTTCCTCTATTTTTTTGTTTTGTGTTGGATATGCCCAATAGGCTTTGTTTTGTATACTTTAACTTTTAAACAGAACAAATATAATTTACAAAACAAAAGTAGCAATGCGAGGATAGTTTTAAACATGTATATAAAAAGTAGATCAATCCAGAAAACTTAATGTGCTTCGAATTTGTTTACTTGGTCAGTAAGGTTAAGTGAAAATGACAGATTTTGCTACCTTGAAAATAAGAACATTTCACCAAAATGTCATCAATTGGACAAAATACAACAAAAAGTTAATGGGGAAGATGAAATTAGGTAGCTTTGTGATGTTTTTAAGGACCCACTGGGTTTTTAAATGGCTCCTGAAGGTTATGGAGGCTACTTCAAAGTATCCTGGACTCTGCTTGTACTAAAAAAGTACCACTCATTAATGTCATTATTTTTCATCCTTTAAAAAAAGAAAAAAACTGACAATGAAAAAATTTAATTAAAAAAATCAAGATCATAAAATTAAATAAACCAAACTACCCGAAATGCAAAAAAAACCCTTCTAAATAAAAGGTTACATTTTAAGTAATTTAAGTAGCACAATGAGTGAAATTAAGTGGCAAAATGTATAAAGCATGGACTATGACATTTACCAAGCACTGAAATGTAAAGTTTTGAACAAAAAGAAAAAACTGTGAGCAATAAAAATTTAATGAAAAAAATGTAAGAACAGAAAACTAAATAAGCTAAATTACCCAAAATGCAAAAAACCCCTTCTAAATGAAAAGAAAAAAAAAGAGTAAATTTTGCATAAGTGACCTAATGGGGCAGGTTTATAAAACATTGAATGTGACATTTACCAAGCATCGAAATTTAAAGCTCTTAACAAAAAGAAAAAAACTGACAGTAAAGAAACGTTAGAACATAAATTTAAATACACTAAACTACCCAGAATGCACAAAACTCCTTCTGAATTAAAAAATAATAATATAAGTACATTTTACCTTAGAAGCCCAATGAGTGAAATGAATGGGTATTTATTATATTATTATATTTATAAAGCATTTATTAAAATGTAAAATATATACACCGGCAAGATACACCGGTAATGAATATTTGGTGAATGTAGCATTTGCTGCTTTATAAATATACCCGCTAATTGTTTCAAATTGTACTGAAGTCACTAAATTACATTTTTCTTCTTCTAAAAAAAAAAACTGTAGTAATGGCGATATACAGAAAAAAAACCTTTAGGGCTGTTTCACACGGGTGGCCAGGAAGCAATAAAAACAGGTGGCTGAGCAGAGGTCTTAGCACCCCCAGGGCCGTCCACCTAAATTCTAACATTATAACTGAACATACATAAACATGCCATGGCCATGATGCTTTGCTTCGCACACACAGTCATTTTACATTGGTCTGCAGAGTTTGATAGTCAATGAGATCACTGGGAAGTCAATGGGAGCTCACTTCAACAAGGAGACAAAAGGCTTATTCCTCTTGAGAATAAAAAAGAGAAACATTCAAGAGGTGCCAGGATCACCTCCTAAATGACTGTCGCCCATTGTAATACCACCCAAATAAAAAGACATCTAGCTCAGCTTTTCAGAAAGTGGTAGGCACTGCCACTGGTGTGAAAGAGCCGTTACTGAAAGAAATAACATGGCTAGCATTATTCTCCTTCTCTGCTGAAATTGATAGTGGCCTGGTTATATCATGAGGATTCAATGTCTTCAATACTTCCTGGTGTAGAACATATACTGCATGTTGAACAAAGCTCTTTCTAACTTTGCTTGCTGCACGCTTGTCCTTTGTTGCTGACCTAAAAGTTTGAGTTAACAAGATGATTAGGTTTTTTTTTTCGTAGAAGGAGTTCAGCTATAACAGTCTACATATTTTTCTCGGCATAAGATTCATTTAAAAAATCCCTGCTCATATTATCCAAAATGTAGGTCCATTCCTAATCTAGAAAAAGTTCAATGGCTATGGAAAACATCACGCGGGTGACAGTGTTTGTATTTTCTGGGCTAACCAATAGTGATAAATTAATCCCGTTCCTCTTTGCTTTTTTCTTGATGGTGTACCTTGTGACCATAATCGGAAACATTGGCATAATTATTCTTGTCCTTGTTGCCTCCAACCTCCACACTCCAATGTATTACTTTTTGAGTTGCCTCTCAGCAGTTGACCTTTTCTACTCTACATCTATCACTCCTAAATTGTTGTCTGACCTTTCATCCCTCAGGAAGACCATATCATTTAGTGGTTGTGCCTTACAATTTTTGTTTTTTGCTGGCCTAGCAGGAACTGAGGTTATCCTACTCTCCAGTATGTCGTATGACCGCTACACTGCTATCTGCCACCCCCTTCACTATGTTTCCATCATGACCAAAAGAAAATGTTTGTCTCTTGTTGGTTTCTCCTTCTTCATGGGCTTCCTCCAGTCAGTTGTACAGACCAGCTGCTTATTCAATCTCCCTTACTGTGCCTCGAATCTTATAGACCATTTCTACTGTGACGTCCCTCCCATACTCCGGTTGTCTTGCTCCAAAACACTTCTTTGCAGCATGTTAACTATTGTCGTTGTTGGTTGTTATTGTTTTTATTCACTGTCAACAATCCTGGTCTCTTATGTTTTTATCTTTACCACCATATTACGTATAAAATCTTCTGAGGGACGACAGAAAGCTTTCAGCACTTGCTCTTCCCATCTCATGTGCGCCTGCGTCTTCTTTGTTTCAGTTTTTATTACTTATTTGAATTCGCCTTCCAGTGCCTGGGACAATAAAAACAAAGTGGCTTCTGTCTTTTACTCAGTAATGACCCAGATGTTGAACCCTCTTATTTACAGCTTGAGGAACAAAGAGGTGAAAAAGGCCATCAAGCAAGCAATGCGTAGTATTTTACATGCATTTCAAATTTTATAAATGTTTAAGGTTAAAATATACCCACAAAGGATAATATCCAGCTCGCTGCCGTTGAAATGGTACAGAAAAAGGCGCCTTCTGTCTCACCATATTCTGGCATGCGTCTCACTGCTCAAACGAACATGACATCATATGCGGTCCACGGGAATAGCGACAGCAATCCGACCTCTATCTATTCGACCATGGACTGCATGTGACGTCACGTCCGTTTGAGCAGTGAGATGCACGCTGGAATCTGGTGAGACAGACGGCGCCTTTGTCTGTACTGTTTCAACGACAGTGTTCTGGACATTATCCTTTGAGTTAAAACATTTATGCTGGTCGAGCTGGTGTCAGTCTGGGCACCTTGACATGTAAGCGCGTATATTTGGGGACTGGTTTTAAAAGGGACCATTTTTAATAAAACTGTGTTGCACGATCACCGTGTTTATCTTCTTTCTGGGTGATTGGTGTATATCCTGCTGAGAGGAAGGAGCATCTGTGAGCTGGAAAATGAGAAAACTTGGAACCCCATGCTGGGAGATTGTAATAATATCCTAATTCATGTTTGTGGTCCAGCAGGCCTTTTGGCTCTGGTAAGTGAGCATTTGCATCATTGGTGGTGGAGCACATTTTTTTCTTGGAATCATATAAAGATGCACGGTGGATTGGAATCATTTAATTAAAGTGCAAGGACTTGGAAATGGTCACAATTGCATAAAGACTTTAATCTGCATATTTTTACAGCGCTTTTAATTTTTTTGATATGCATATGCATTAAGTTATCACTGATAGAACACTGGTAATATTAATAGGTAGGGATGGCCGAACGGTTTCGCCCAGCGGTCGTTTTGCGGCAAATTTTGCCTGTTTGCGATTCGCCCGATCGACGGACTATTGCCGCTGTTCGCCCGGCGGACTTATGTGTTTACAGTGTGAAAGAACTTTGACCCATGATGACACATCCATCATGGGGTACAGGACAGCCAATTGAGACATTTCAGCACATGGACAATTGGCCATTCCCCCTAACTTATAAATAGACCCGATCCGGCAGCCATTTTACATTCTTTCGTCTGTCACTATAGGGAGAGTTTGCTGTGTGGAGCAGGGAGAGACTGCAGTGACACAAATCGCTAGCTATTAGGTCCACAAAAGTTTAAGGATTGGTATGGTATAGGTGTAGTACAGTATATAGGGTTCAGTGCACTGCTGTGCTTGCAGCAGCCTGTCTTTAGTGAGTGTAGGGAGGGACAGGATGCTGTGTGGAGCAGGGACAGTCAGTTCAATCAGTAGCTTTTACTATTAGGTCCACAAAGGTCCTTTTAACCACTTCCCACCCGGCCAATGTACATATATGGCCGGGTGGGAGCCGCCTCCTTCTGACTGGACGTTCAGGAACGTCCATCAGAAGGAGGGGGATCGCGCATGCGTGTGCCCGCGCAGCGGCGCGATCCCAATGTGCTCGTGTCACCCTCACCCTGACACGGCTCGGCAGGATCGGATCGGCAGGATCGGATCGGATCGGCAGGAGGGCTCTGTGATTGGCCCTCCTGACCACATGACGGCTGTGTCTAATCACAGCCGTCATGTGATGTAAACAAACAGCCCGTTGCTAGTCAATCGGCTCTCCTCTCCTCACACGGAAGTCATCGCTGAGGAGAGGTGAGATTATCGCTGCAGCCGGCTGGTGATCAGTGAGTATGAGCTGTTTTTACAGCTTTTTACTCACTGATCACTAGTCTAGTGTAATACACACATGTCCCCAAAACACACATGTCCCCAAATAATAAAAATACATGTCCCTAAATAATAAAAACACATGTCCCCCACATATGTACATGATCATTTGTGTACATATGTCCGTGATCACACAAACCAATTATTATACACTTAACGGAATTTTTTTAACCAAAAACATGTAGCAGAATAAATTTTGGCTTAAATTTACGACAAAATTTGATTTCATTGGATTTCTTTTAAAATAGGAAGAAGAAAATATTGTTTTTTTTCCAAATTTCCGCTTTTTTTGCGCTTATATCACAAAAAATTAAAAACGAAGTCTTGAATAAATACCACCAAAATAAAGCTCTATTTGTGTGAACAAAATGATAAAAATTTCATTTGGGTACAGTGTAGCATGACCGCACAATTGTCATTGAAAGTGCGAGAGCGATGAAAGCTGAAAATTGGACTGGGAAGGAAGGGGGTGAAAGTGCCCTGTATTGTAGTGGTTAAGGACTGGTATGTGTGGCAGCACGCAGGTAAAATCACCTGGTTGTATCCAGGATGGGAAATATGTGTGTCCTAGATTCAGGCTTTATGCAGACTTTTACAATTAGAGGGGAAGAGTTAATGAGCCCAGCTGAAGTAAGTGGGCTCATTAAGGCCTCTACAAAAAACCCCAGCATGCATAGGGAGATGCTCCATCCTGGAACCAGTTTTGTGTTGTATAGACTGGGGAGTGTGTCACCTGTACTGTGCGGTGAGTTAACGCCTGTGTGGCAAAACCTTTACAACAAAGGCAGGGACTGGTACAGCACAAGGCTGTACCCAGTTGTTAGACAGGGAGTCTATGTGTGTAGTTAGAGGTCAAGCTGACCAGGATGTATTTTCTTGTTTTATTTTGTTTGGCTGTTATATGTATCACTGCATGGAGCATAAATAAACCGGATCTTTTGTTTTTTGAACCTACACCGCTGTCTGCTGTGCCTGACTTTGTGTTGTGAACCCATCCAGGGGGTCACACACACCCGCTGCCGAGCTAACCCCTCACAGTTGGTGGAGAATTTTGGCAGTTTTTTTTTTTGTTAAGGCCAGCATGGAGGAGATACTGAGACAGCTGGCTCTAGCAAATGCAAATCAGCAGCAAACAAATGCAAATCAGCAGCAAACAAATGCAGGTTTACAAAAGAGCCTTGCAGCTCAACAACAGAGCCTTGCAGCCCAGCAGCAGATAAATGCAACTTTGCAGCAGAGTTTGGAAAATCAGCAGAAGGCTCACCAGCAGAGTTTGGAAGCTCAGCAACAAGCCCAGCAGCGATCTGAAGCCCGCTTCATAGACCTGTTGCAGAAGCAAGAGCAGAGTTTTCAATAGCAAATAGAGACATTGATACAGCAACGTCCGCAGACCAATGAAGCAAGTGGTTACAATAATACCACATCCTTTGGTGTGAGCCGTTTACTGACAAAAATGACTGGAGAGGATGATCCGGAGGTGTTTTTGACCACATTTGAAAGCACTGCTGAAAGGGAAAAGTGGCCTAAGGAGCAGTGGGCTGGACTGGTGGCCCCTCTTTTAACTGGGGAGTCGCAGAAAACTTATTATGACCTAGAGCCTGACCAAGCAAAAGACTATGTGGTACTAAAAACAGAAATATTGGCAAGGCTGGGTGTCACTCTGGCCGTCCGGGCTCAGCGTGTGCATAATTCTACTTTTCAGGTTGGAAAACCCCCCAGATCTCAAATGTATGATCTCATTCACCTGAGTAGGAAGTGGCTGCAGCCAGAGACTTTGACTGCACCAAACATTGTGGAACGTGTTGTTATGGATCGTTTCCTGAGAGCTCTTCCTACTGCCATCCAAAAATGGGTAAGCCATGGAGACCCAGAAAATGCAGATAAACTTGTGGATCTGGTTGAGAGGTACTTGGCTACAGAGAACCTGACCACCTCTTCCAGGGACTCACGGACTTTCCCCCCTAAGACCAGATCATCCCCAGTGGCGGGTAAGATGACTCCAAGGGGTGAGGGTGGAGAGAGTGAGAGGGTGGGAGTTCTACCTAAGGTCTGGCGGGAGCAGCCCAGGAAGCCCATGCTGCAAGAGGCAGCGAAAAAGATTATTTGCTACCGCTGCCGGCAAGAGGGACATATTGCAGCCAATTGCCCAGTTGTGGATGAGCCTATGCAATGTGACTTCATAAGGGAGAGACGTCAGTCGCTGTTTGCGACAGTTTCATGCACTGCCATTCGGGGACCTGAGAAACATTTATGTAAAATGTGTATTAATGGTAGACATGTTGATGTGTTGCTAGATTCAGGTAGCCTGGTAACATTGATAATTAGTTACTACAGAGGTCTCTGGGAAGAACAGGGTGGCTGTTATTTGTGTGCATGGGGACACCCGAGAGTATCCTGTAACTTCAGTGTTTTTTGAGACCCCCAAAGGTAACCTCTCTCATCAGGTGGGGTTAGTGTCTCACTTACCACATGATGCTATTGTGGGAAGGGATTTTCCACAATTCTGGGAACTCTGGGATTGTCCTGAGCCCCCCACTGGTGCCCCTATAGACCAGGAAGATGACCAGAATTCCTCTGGGAGTGGTGAGGACTCTCCTGAATTTCCCTTGTCGGTATTGGCGGGGGAAACTCGAGAAACTGGGGAGGAGCCAACATCCTCAGTTGAAAACATGGCGTCTGTGGAGTTTTCGGATCTTGAGGTTCACAGGGAAAATTTTGCCACAGAACAGTTAAAAGACCCCACCCTAATAAAGGCACGGGAAAATGTGGTGAAAATAGATGGCGAGTTAGTGAACCCAGATAAGACTTGCCCTTACCCGTACTTCACTGTGGAAAGGGACCTGCTGTATCGAGTGGCTCAAAGGGCAGAAGAAACCATTGAGCAACTTGTGGTGCCCAAACCTTACAGGAAGTTGGTGTTAGAATTGGCCCATGGGCACATTCTGGGAGGTCATCTGGGGACCGAAAAAACCAGAGAGAGGGTACTGCAGAGATTCTATTGGCCTGGGGTCATGAAGGAAACAGAAAATTATTGTTCCTCCTGCCCTGTGTGTCAGAAGTCGGCACCTATGCCACATTTCCGTAACCCGCTGGTACCCCTTCCTATCATTGAGGTCCCCTTTGAAAGGATCGCAATGGATTTGGTAGGTCCGATAATGAAGTCCGCTAGGGGGCATCAGTACATTTTGGTTATATTGGACTATGCCACCCATTATCCGGAAGCAATTCCTCTTCGAAATACCTCGGCCAAAACCATAGCCAAAGAGCTATCTCTGGTTTTTAGCCGTGTGGGTATTTGTAAGGAACTGCTTACGGACCAAGGTACACCCTTTATGTCCAGGGTTATGAAGGAACTATGCAAGTTGTACAAAGTGACACAATTGCGTACATCTGTGTATCACCCCCAAACAGATGGGTTAGTTGAAAGATTCAACAAAACCCTAAAACAAATGTTAAAGAAGGTGGTGGATAGAGATGGAAAGAATTGGGACTGTCTAATACCCTATCTGATGTTTGCCATTAGGGAGGTACCCCAATCCTCTACGGGTTTCTCACCCTTCGAGTTGCTCTATGGGAGACACCCAAGAGGGCTGCTGGATATCGCCAAGGAAACTTGGGAAAATGAGAGTTCTCCTCACAGGAGTGTGATTGAGCATGTCGCCCTGATGCAAGATAGAATTGCACAGGTAATGCCAATTGTAAAGGAACATTTAACCCAAGCGCAGTTAGCACAGCAGAGAGTGTACAACCGTGGGGCCAAGACACGTACTTTTTCCCCGGGGGATAGGGTCTTGGTGCTAGTCCCTATGGTTGAAAGCAAATTTCTGGCCAAATGGCAAGGTCCATATGAAGTAATTGAAAAAATTAGTGAGGTGAACTACAGGGTTAGACAGCCAGGAAGGCGAAAGCCGGAGCAGATCTATCACGTCAATCTGCTGAAAGCCTGGAGGGATAGGGAATCCCTAGTCACAGAGACTTTGTCACAAGTACAACCTGATTGCTTAGTTCCTGAGGTTGGAATAGCAGACACCTTATCGAAACCCCAACAACAGGAGGTTAAAGAGTTTGTACTTCGTAACAAAGAGATTTTCTCTGAGCTGCCGGGACAAACATCTGGCGTAGAGCATGACATTATCACCCCGCCAGGAGAAAGGGTAAAACTAAAACCCTATAGAATACCAGAGGCCCTACGGGAGGCAATACGTGGGGAGGTTCAAAGGATGCTGGAATTGGGTGTGATAGAGGAGTCCCAGAGTGACTGGTCCAGTCCTATCGTACTAGTGCCCAAACCTGATGGGAGCTGGCGGTTTTGTAACGATTTTCGACAATTAAATAAAGTTACAAAATTTGACACCTACCCCATGCCGCGTATAGATGAGTTGATTGACCGGCTGGGAACAGCCCGATATATGACAACTCTTGATCTCACCAAAGGGTATTGGCAAATTCCCCTGGCCGAGTCGGCCAAGGAGAAGACTGCGTTTGTAACCCCAGATGGGGCATTCCAATATAAGAGAATGCCGTTTGGGTTACAGAATGCACCGGCAACATTCCAGCGGAAAATGGATAAGATTCTGAGGCCCCATCAGAAATATGCTGCAGCTTACCTGGATGATGTGATTATCCATAGCACAGACTGGGTCTCACATTTGCCAAAAGTACAAGCAGTCCTAGACTCTATCCGGGAAGCTGGGTTTACGGCCAATCCAAAGAAGTGTACCATTGGACAGGAGGAGGCCAAATATCTTGGGTACACTATTGGGAGGGGGGTGATAAAACCCCAAGTCAATAAAGTCGAGGCCATACAGAGTTGGCCACATCCCAACAGCAAGAAACAGGTACGAGCCTTTCTGGGAATCGCTGGCTATTATCGGCGATTCATTCCCCATTTTGCTTCTCAGGCTGTGCCCCTCACCAACCTGACAAAAGGGAAAGAGTCGGTCATGGTTAAATGGTCCCCAGAGGCTGAAGAAGCATTTCAGTCCTTAAAAACAGCCTTATGTAGCCAGCCAGTGTTGTACTCACCAGACTTCTCTAAGGACTTTGTTGTACAAACTGATGCATCAGACGTTGGGTTAGGGGCAGTGTTATCCCAGGTCTGGAACGGGGAAGAGCACCCAGTCATTTACCTCAGCAGGAAGTTGAAGTCCCATGAGGTAAATTACTCCACGATTGAGAAGGAATGTTTAGCAGTGAAGTGGGCTCTAGATTCCCTTCGGTACTATCTGCTAGGTAGGCACTTTGACCTGGTGACTGATCACGCTCCTTTAAAGTGGATGGCTCAAAACAAGGAGACCAATAGAAGGGTAAATAGGTGGTTCCTGGCCCTACAGGAATTTAACTTTACAGTTAAGCATCGCCCTGGTGTTAAAATGGGGAATGTGGATGCTTTGTCTCGGATACATGCGTGTCTGGCTGCTTGTGTTACAACCCCAAGGTTGAAACAAGAGGGGGGGGTATGTGGCAGCACGCAGGTAAAATCACCTGGTTGTATCCAGGATGGGAAATATGTGTGTCCTAGATTCAGGCTTTATGCAGACTTTTACAATTAGAGGGGAAGAGTTAATGAGCCCAGCTGAAGTAAGTGGGCTCATTAAGGCCTCTACAAAAAACCCCAGCATGCATAGGGAGATGCTCCATCCTGGAACCAGTTTTGTGTTGTATAGACTGGGGAGTGTGTCACCTGTACTGTGCGGTGAGTTAACGCCTGTGTGGCAAAACATTTACAACAAAGGCAGGGACTGGTACAGCACAAGGCTGTACCCAGTTGTTAGACAGGGAGTCTATGTGTGTAGTTAGAGGTCAAGCTGACCAGGATTTATTTTCTTGTTTTATTTTGTTTGGCTGTTATATGTATCACTGCATGGAGCATAAATAAACCAGATCTTTTGTTTTTTGAACCTACACCGCTGTCTGCTGTGCCTGACTTTGTGTTGTGTACCCATCCAGGGGGTCACACACACCCGCTGCCGAGCTAACCCCTCACATATGGTATAGGTGTAGTACAGTATATAGGGTTCAGTGCACTGCTATGCTTGTGATTGCAGCAGCCTGTCTATAGTGAGTGCAGGGAGGGACAGGACGCTGTGTGTAGCAGGGACAGTCAGTTTAATCAGTAGCTATTACTATTAGGTCCACAAAGGTCCTTTTAAGGACTGGTATGGTATAGGTGTAGTACACGTATAATATTCTCTCTTCCAAATAGTGATGGCCGAACGGTTCGCCCGGCGGTCGTTTCGCTGCGAATTTCGGCTGTTCTTGGTCTGCCCGATCGGCGGACTATTGCCGCCGTTCGCCCGGCGGACTTCCGTGTTTACACTGTAAAAGAACTTTGACCTATGATGACACATCCATCATGGGGTACAGGACAGCCAATTGAGACATTACAGCACATGGACACTTGGACATTCCCCCTAACTTATAAATAGACCCGATCCAGCAGCCATTTTACATTCTTTCTTCTGTCACTATAGGGAGAGGTTGCTGTGTGGAGCAGGGAGAGATTGCAGTGACCCAAATCGCTAGCTATTTGGTACACAAAAGTTATTTTCAGGACTGGTATAGGTGTTAGGTGTATATAGGTTTGCTGTGCTAGTGATTGTTGCAGCAGCCTGAGTGTCTTTTGTCAGTTTATAGAAAGGGACAGGACGGTGTGTGCTGCAGGGACAGCCAGTTTAGTCATTAGCTGTTACTATCAGGTCCACAAAAGTGCTATTCCAGTTATTGTTCCAGTAGCCTCTGTTTTCTCAGTTTATATAGGGACTGGCAGGAAACTGTGTGTGAGGCAGTGAGGGTCAGTTTAATCAGTAGCCGTTACTATATTAGGTCCACAAAGGTTCTTTTCAGGACTGGTATCAGTGGTATGGTAATAGGCTTGTACACGTATAATATTCTTTCTTCCAAATATAGAAAGAATATTATACTTGACTGCTGCCCTTCTGCTGCAGTCTGCTAATCAGTCACACACAACCTACTTGTTCCACAAGGGTCCTTATAAGGACTGGTAACCTGGTGTAGGGTGCTATAGTACATAGGGTTGAGTGAGGTACAGTCTGCTATTCTATAAGGACTGGTATAGGTCCACAATACATAGGTTTGAGGTGCACTAATGCTGACCGCTGCCCTATACAGCAGCAGTCCTGCATCAGTATAGGGACTGACGTACAGTCTGCTAATCAGTCACACACAACCTACTTGTTCCACAAAGGTCCTTATAAGGACTGGTAACCTGGTGTAGGGTGCTATAGTACATAGGGTTGAGTGAGGTACAGTCTGCTATTCTATAAGGACTGGTATAGGTCCACAATACATAGGGTTGAGGTGCACTACTGCTGACCGCTGCCCTATACTGCAGCAGTCCTTTATCAGTATAGGGACTGAGAGTTTTATCACAGGGTCATTTAAAAAATGAGAGGCAGAGGAAGAGGCAGGCCCTTCCGCAGGGGTGGTAGGAGTAGGGCAGGAGCAACAGGCTTGAGCCAAAGTGGGAAGTTGCAGAAGGTGCGTTCAATTCATTTAAAGGACGCACCAGACTTGGTTGAGTGGCTCACTCAGCCTTACTCTTCTGCACCCTCCTCATCCTCTCGATCTGCACCCTCTTCTTCACTCTCTGCTATGTGCACCCCCAAAGACACTACCACCAACAACACCACCACCACCACATACCTTCCGCTCGAGTCACAGGAATTATTTTCCGATCCATATCAAGACATTTCTGATGCGCAGCCACTCTTGGTATTGGATCAGGAAGAGGAGGTAGCAACAACTGCTACTCAGCAGTCTGACGACAGTACCCAGATCAGCCCAAGGAGGAGGTTGGTCCCCGGTGATGCTCATTATGAGGGGCTCCCACCATCCCTGTGCTATGCTTACTTCCTCCTGGGGCTGCTTACGGTGCAGGTGTCAGTGCTGTATATCACGGTGCTGATGTCAGTACTCTCTATTACGGTGCTGCTGTCAGCGCTGTATATCACGGTGCTGGTGTTAGTGCTTTATGTCATGCTGCTGATGTCAGTGCTCTCTATCACGGTGCTGCTGTCAGTGCTGTATATCACGGTGCTGGTGTGAGTGCTTTATGTCACGCTGCTGATGTCAGTGCTCTTTATCACGGTGCTGTTGTCAGATGACTCTATCACGGTGCAGGTGTCATTGCTGTATGTCACGCTGCTGATGTCAGTGCTCTCTATCACGGTGCTGCTGTCAGTGCTGTATATCACGGTGCTGGTGTTAGTGCTTTATGTCACGCTGCTGATGTCAGTACTCTCTATCACGGTGCTGCTGTCAGTGCTGTATATCACGGTGCTGGTGTTAGTGCTTTATGTCACGCTTCTATCACGGTGCTGCTGTCAGATGACTCTATCACGGTGCAGGTGTCATTGCTGTATGTCACGCTGCTGGTGATCATCTCCTGCACCCTCTTCTTTGCCTACCCTGACCTTCCCTCTCCTCCATTGCCTTCATGCGCTCCACAGTCCTGAATTGTCACAACAATTTCCCATATAAAAAAAGAATGCTTGTAGTTGTCAATCCCAGATTCACCTCATACATGTGTTATGTCATTGGCCATGTGGTGGGACTATGTTTGCACAGCTATTCATTATTTTGTGGCTGCAAATTTGACCTGTAGGTTTGCAAAGTTCGCCTCCCATTGAAGTCAATGGGGCCCGCCACGAAGTTCTGGTTCGCAAACTATCGGCCGCGTTCGCGGTCTGCGTTCGCGAAACGTCCCGTCGGAAGTTCGTCCATCACTACTTCCAAATATAGAAAAAATATGATACTTCACTGCTGCCCTATTCTGTGTAGGGACTGAGGTACAGTCTGCTAATCACTAGCTACTAGTTCCACAAAGGTCCTTATAAGGACTGGTATAGGTCCACAATATATAGGGTTGTGGTGCACTACTGTTGACTGCTGCCCTATTCTGCAGCAGTCCTTTATCAGTGTAGGGACTGAGGTACAGTCTGCTAATCACTAGCTACTAGTTCCACAAAGGTCCTTATAAGGACTGGTATAGGTCCACAATATATAGGGTTGTGGTGCACTACTGCTGACTGCTGCCCTATTCTGCAGCAGTTCTTTATCAGTGTAGGGACTGAGTTACAGTCTGCTAATCACTAGCTACTAGTTCCACAAAGGTCCTTATAAGGACTGGTATAGGTCCACAATATATAGGGTTGTGGTGCACTACTGCAGACTGCTGCCCTATTCTGCAGCAGTCTTTTATCAGTGTAGGGACTGAGGTACAGTCTGCTAATCACTAGCTACTAGTTCCACAAAGGTCCTTATAAGGACTGGTATAGGTGTACTATTTGGTGTGCAGTATATAGTTGTGTAATACAGGTATAAAATACTTGCACATATAGAAAGCATAGTATAGTGTGTTTCCACTGTGCAGCATTGTGACTGCTGAGCGGTTCTGCAGGAATACTACAAAGAGTGACAAACGCAATAAAAAAAAAAGTATTATAACTGGTGTGATAGACCAGTGGCCCCCAAAAACAACAGATTGAAGTGGGGTGTTATATACCTTCTTACACATACATACTGCACTTCTCTATAGACTTTTGTTACACGGTCATTTAAAAAATGACAGGCAGAGGAAGAGGCAGGCCCTTCCATAGGGGTGGTAGGGGTAGGGCAGAAGCAACAGACTTGAGCCAAAGTGGCAAATTGCAGAAGGTGTGTGCGATTATGTCAAAGGATGCACCAGACTTGGTTGAGTGGCTCACTCAGCCTTACTCTTCTGCACCCTCCTCATCCTCTCGATCTGCACCCTCTTCTTCACTCTCTGCTATGTGCACCCCCAAAGACACTACCAGCAACACCACCACCACCACCATATACCTTCCGCTTGAGTCACAGGAATTATTTTCCGATCCATATCAAGACATTTCCGATGCACAGCCACTCTTGGCATTGGATCAGGAAGAGGAGGTAGCAACAACCGCCACTCAGCAGTCTGACGACAGTACCCAGATCAGCCCAAGGAGGAGGTTGGTCCCCACTGTTGCTGCTTACTCCAAGATCTCTAATTATAGCGGTGGGGAAGGTGACGTCGATGATGACGTGTCTAGTGATGTCATGTGGGTGCGCACAAGAGAGGAAGAGGAGGGGAGTTCAGAGGGAGATATGGACCAGCATATAGGGAGGAGAAGCAGGTAGAACTTCGATTGCACAGGAGGGACAAAGCAGACTGCGACTGTATCAGGAGCGAGGCATCAACCATGTACAGTCACATCTGGCGCTCCCAGGACACCGGCACATGGCTCCGCAGTGTGGGCTTTTTTTAACGTGTCCGCTGCTGACAATAGTGTTGCCATCTGCAATCTTTGCAGTCAACGGATAAGTCGCGGTAAGCCCAACACTCACCTAGGGACGACCGCCTTAAGAAGGCACATGAGCTGCCATCACGAGCCCAGTGGGAGCAACGGAACACATAAAGCCACACTCCAGACTCTCACCATCCAGCCTCGTCTTCTACTTCTCCTTCTCCTCTCTCCTTACAATTGTCCTCCACTCCACCTTCCATCACGCCAAGCTCACGTTTTTCTGCAAATAGGGAGGCTTCCGTGGGCCAAATGTTCGAGCTTAAAAAAAAATGATGATGCCGGATAACCCTCTTGCCCAACGGTCGACGGCTGGCTTGTCAGAACTGATAGCCCACCAACTACTGCCATATAAACTGGTGGACTCGGAGGCCTTTCGAAAATTTGTGGCCATTGGAACACCACAATGGATGGTCCCAGGAAGGAAGTATTTCCCACAGAAGGGCATCCCAGAGCTATATGACCATGTTCAGCGGCAAGTGAATGTATCTCTGGCACACAGTGTTGGTGCCAAGATACATCTGACCACAGACACGTGGTCTAGCAAACACGAGCAGGGAAGGTATATCACTTTTACTGCCCACTGGGTGAACCTTCTGACGGCGGCCAAGCATGTAACCCGTGGCACCCGTGTAGACTTGGTTTTACCACCACGGATTGCATGCAGGCCTGCCTCTTATTCTCTTCCTCCTACTCCATACTCCTCCCTCTCCTCCTCGGCTGACTCCTCCTTTTCCGCTGCTAGCGTCTCTTCCGCTGTGCCGCCCAAGCTCCCCAGAACCTATTCGACATGCCAGGTGAGACGTTGCCATGCCGTGCTGCGTCTGTTGTGCCTGGAAGCCAAGAGCCACACTGGCCCGGCACTCCTTTCAGCTTTGCGTTCAAAGGCAGATCAGTGGCTAACACCGCTCAATTTGACAGTTGGTAAAGTGGTGTGTAATAACGGTGCCAATCTGCTTAGCGCATTGAAACGGGGCAAAATTACGCACGTGCCATGCATGGCACACGTCTTAAACTTGGTTGTGCAGTGATTTGTTGTCAAATACCCTGGGGTCCAGGACATCTTGTGGCAGGCAAGGAAAATCTCGGCCCATTTCATAAGATCTTACACGGCCATGGCTTGCCTTGCTGACATTCAGTGGTGACACAATCTGCCGGTCAGACGTCTTATTTGCGATTTCCCGACGCGATGAAACTCAACCTTCTATATGCTTGATAGGCTGCTCCAGCAGAAATGTGCAGTTAACGTCTACCTTTATGAACTCTGCAGCAGAACAGGTTCGGGGGAGCTGGGTTTTTTTCACTGTGCCAGTGGCTGCTCATGCGTGACGCATGCAGACTTCTGCGGCCATTTGATGAGATCACCAAACTGGTCAGTCGCAGCCATTGCGCCATCAGTGACATGGTACCTTATGCCTTCTTTATGGAGCATGCATTGCGTCGTGTCATTGATCAAGCTGTGGAGGAACAGGAGCGGGAAGATGAGGAAGTCACAATGCTGGATGAATTCCCAGGGGGGGCTACTCTATCTGAGCCAAGTCAACAACAGGAGTCTGAAGAGGAGTCAGAGGAGGATGGTGCCGGGGCAGATGAGGAGGAGCAAGAAGAGCATGCTTTAAACCTTTCTGGGAACCCTGTTGTTGTGCATGGATGGGGAGAGGAGAACGAGGAGGACGACATTATCCTGGATGATGAGCAGGAGCCAGGCCACCACAATGCATCCAGTTTAGTGCAAATGGGGGCCTTCATGCTCCAGTGTTTTAACAGGGACCCCCGTATAAAAAGCATAAGGATCAAGGACCAGTACTGGGTGGCAACGTACTTAAACCCCCGATACAAACACAAAATGGCGGAAATGTTACCGCCGTCACAGAGGGCTGGCAGAATGGAGCACTTCCAGGCCTTGCTTCGAGAAATGCTGCATTCTGCTTTTGCGTGCGCTGGCAGAGGAGCAAGGTGTCATCCGGATCCAGCATCGGGGAACGCCTAGACCGACAGGTGTCCGACTACATCTGGTTAATGGCCGATGTGGACGCTCTGAGGAGTGATGAACCCCTGGACTACTGGGTGGGCAGGCTTGACCTCTGGCCAGAGCTTGCCCAATTTGCAATGGAACTGTTCGCTTAGATAAAGGAGTGCTATGAATAGATCTGGCGCTATACCTGTGTATCAGAAACTTAATTAATGTGCTAAATTAAATTTGAAATTGTTACATTAATCCGGTGTGTAAGAGTTGGTGTGCAATATATTAGTGTTGGGATAAAGTATAAAATATAAACTGTGGGTGGGAAGTAAAAACTCAAAAATATATGTGTATAAATTGTTAAAAATTTACCAGCATGCTGGCTGGAAAATAAAGTATTGTCTCAGGTGCGATAAACCTAAATGGGTGATTACCTTATGCACTCTTAATCACATGAGTACCTTAAATATGTGAACTACTTAATAATTCAGGTAAAAATATTACATGTAAATATGAACCATAAACTGTTCGCTTGCCCCTCATCCAGTGTCCTGTCCGAAAGGACATTCAGTGCAGCAGGGGGGATCGTGACCGATAAGCGCACCCGCCTAGCTCACGACAGTGTTGACCACCTCACATTTCTAAAAATGAATGAGGCATGGATCTCGGAGGAATTCAACACATGTGACCAGTAGACCATTTCTATCTCTATAAACTATTTATTTCATCAAGCACACAGACCTTGTTTCTACATTTGACTCACTTCCTTGTACAAAAAAAAGCACACCGTACTATATGCCCAGACCCTTCTGTTTGAAGAGGTTGAGCGGTGTCATATTTTTGGGGCCCAGCAGCAAGTTGCTGGTATCAGTGCTGCTGTTAGTGCTCTATATCACGGTGCTGGTGTCAGTGCTCTATATCTCGGTGCTGGTGTCAGTGCACTCTATCACGGTGCTGGTGTCAGTGCTCTATATCTCGGTGCTGGTGTCAGTGCACTCTATCACGGTGCTGATGTCAGTGCTCTATATCACGGTGCTGGTGTCAGTGCTCTATATCACGGTGCTGGTGTCAGTGCTCTATATCACGGTGCTGGTGTCAGTGCTCTATATCACGGTGCTGGTGTCAGTGCTCTATATCACGGTGCTGGTGTCAGTGTACACTTTCACGGTGCTGGTGTCAGTGCACTCTATCACGGTGCTGGTGTCAGTGCACTCTATCACGGTGCTGGTGTCAGTGCACTCTATCACGGCGCTGGTGTCAGTGCACTCTATCACGGTGCTGGTGTCAGTGCTCTATATCACGGTGCTGGTGTCAGTGCTCTATATCACGGTGCTGGTGTTAGTGCTCTATATCTCGGTGCTGGTGATCATCTCCTGCACCCTCTTCATAGCCTACCCTCACCTTTCCTCTCCTCCATTGCCTTCATGCACTCCTGAGTCCTGAATTGTCAGAATTTCACATATAAAAAAAGAATGCTTGTAGTTGTCGATCCCAGATTCACTTCATACATGTGTTATGTCAGTGGCCATGTGGTGGGACTATGTGTGCACAGCTAGTAATTATTTTGTGGCTGGAAATATGACCTGTAGGTTTTGAAAATTTGCCTGCCATTGAAGTCAATGGGGCCTGCCGCAAACTTTGCGGTTCGCGAACTTTCGGCCGTGTTCGCAGTTCGCGAAACGTCCAGTCGGAAGTTTGTCCATCTCTATTCATATCTTTATCCGTATAGCAACCTCTAGCTAGTGTGCTAGGTAGGGATGGGAGAAAGGTTCGGCCCAAGCATAAGTTTGGGCTGAACTTTTGTTGTTAGGTCGTTCAGCAAACAGCTGAACAAACGGTTTGTTCGACCATTTGCTCACCCCCCCGAACTGACCACAATGCATTGCAGCACTGAACGGTGCATTGCAAGCCCTGATTGGCTGAAGCAGTGAAAGCTTCAGCCAATCAGGGCACAAAGCACTGTCAGAGTTATGATTGGACACTGTCATCATGACTTTATCCAATCATGGCTCATTCCCGCCCCACAGTATAAAAGTATTCTTTCAATGGCAGCCATTTGCAGTGTGATTTTGGCATGGAGAGAGATAGAACAGGGCTCTGTTGAGTGCTATTAGTTAGTTAGTGTGCTATACTGTGCTATTTTGCTTCAATTGTCAGTGTAGAATATGAGTTTAGTGTGAATCTAGGGATCGTGTGAGTGTAGTGAGGAGGACCATCATCCAGATTTGAATAGTTTTCAGCTAGAGTAGGGACAGCTCAGATAGTTTCACTGTAGTGTAGTGAGACCGTGTCAGTAATCTTGACTATAGTGTATAGCTAGAATAGGGACAGCTCAGATAGCGTCAGTGTAGTGATGGTGGAACGCCGTCTATTTGACTGCGTTACTGCCAGTTTAACACCAATTACTTCTGTATGCGTTACTGCCAGTTTAACACCATATTGTTTTGTGTGCGCTACTGCCAGTTTAACGCCATATCGTTTTGTATGCACTACTGCCAGTTTAGATTGCCATCGCTATTGTTTTTTGATTTTTGACGTTCGGGTCCCATTGACTTCAATGGGGTTCATTATATGGGTCTGAACATTTGTGGTGTTCAAAAGTTCTGGGGCAAAACCGAACAGGTGTCTATTCGGCCCATCCCTAGAGCTAGGTATACAGTACATATACAGTACATAGTTAGCTGTTAGCGTAGGTAAATTGGTTTGGCTCAGAGCCAGGCCTCGGTTGAAACTGGGTCAGGGTTGAGTGTCTTAGGGAGGCTGGATGACTCAGCCCCCTGTTCTCTGGAGCCTTGGAGAAGGTTCTAGATGTAATGAGTGGAAGCTAGGAGGGGCTGTTTTTGCAATTGAGGAGGTCCTCGACCAGTCCCCAACAAGAATGGTTGGGAAGGGGGTAGGCAGCTCATAAATAGGCATGAGTCATGTCAGCAGGGGCAGTAAGATGTAAAATGGAGATGGAGTACTGAGGAGGCTGTCGGTGGCTCTTGAGGGTGCCCATAGTCTGGGGGGAGTGACTTCAGGCCTAGGGCTTGGGTGCTGCAGTGACCTTCTACAGCACATGGAGGAATCTTATCTTGGAGGCATGGGAGCAAGTGAGAGGACAGCAGAAGACAGTTAGCATGTCTGGGAGATCCCCTGAGAAGTCAGCCGTGTGGGAGGACTGTGGAGAGAGGTTCAGTCTGGAGGACTGTGGGGAGAAGTTAGCCAGGAGGGCTAGTGAGAGGGGCAGCTGCAGACAGGAGGCAGGTTGGCAGTGCCTGAAGAGATGGTGCTGTGCTCAGTGACCACGTGAGGCAGTGCTGGAAATGGATTAGTGGTGTCACTCCAATATTCTAAAAGTATAGGGGCTGTGAGTCCCTGCCTGTAATGGGCCATTGCTACAAATCTTTTTAGAGTGACACAGCTGGTAGTACTGCAAGCAAGTGAGTGCTGGAGGAAGCAGAGGTGTGTATATAGGAAAAGTTGAACCTTGAATTGTTCTGAAATCAAGTGATTGTTTTGCTTGCATTTTTTTAAAGGTTCTTGTAGTAAAAAGCCAAGGAAGCTTATACTTCTGTAGTGTATCAATGCTTTTACTAAACAGAAAAGCCATACATAAAACTGTAGGATACACAATACAACACAAAATATGTCTACAACATGCACAAGCCAAGCAAAATAAGCATGTACAATACGTATGCAATAAGTAACTAAACTGTTACTTAACTTAGAGATGGAATCAAGATGTAATGTCCTTCATGGTTCTTTTCTCAGTGCCCAACAACGTTTTACAACGTCCTCCAGCATTTAGCAGACATGCCTTGCCCCTTTGTCTTCCAAAAACAACTTCTTTGTCTGACCACTTGCTTCATTAAAAATCCTGAGTCCCCTCCCCCAACTTCTGCTTACATCACATCCTGTCCTCTTCTTGGCTCCTAAACCAATCCGAATGGTTTATTTACATATCGATGGGGAGAGCCTTAGCTTGTAACAACACATGGTCTTAAAATCTGCTGTGGCAATATAGTGGGCATCCCATAATTTTTACAATAACTATCCAAGTTCCAATTCCTCAATAAAACAACAACAAAAAAAAAAACAAAGTCACGGACTGTTCTCTGACTCTGAGTGACTGCGAAAATTCTGTGTGCCTGGCTCCTTAGAGGGTGTGCTACATCTGCATTCCTGGTGCTGCAGGGTTCTTAGCAATGCACCTCTTGTACTCTTTTCCTATACATATTACATAATTACCATGCTCTACTACTCCAGTTCTGACTCAGCATGGGTGGCCATCTTGCCTAGGCAGCATGATACTCTGTCATGCAGGTTTCTTTATGTCTCTGACTTTTGTCTTTAGTGCCTGGATTTGGCTACTTCCTTTATTTATGTCTGTTTTATAGGTACTTTTGTTGTTGTTTTTCTGTTCTCCCAAACTTGGACATTTTCCCATGATTGTTTTTAGCTCTGAAAAAGGAAGAAAGGAGCGCCACCTCATAAGTGTAGACATTTATTAAAAACTGGGTATAAATGAATAAAATGCACTCACATAGAGAAAAAGTTAAGAGCATATGACATCCTCCAATTCTGACTGCAGAGCTCGGCAGGGTAGTGGCTGGTATAGCAAGATAGCACCTGGAAGCGTGTCACTGATCCTACCAGAATCACCGGGAGTGGTACTTGGCATTTGTTTAGTTTGGTTTCTGAATTTGTTTAGTTTTCATTAAATTTTGTTTTGTTTGCATTCAAATTAATTTCATTTAATAATTTTCGAACAAATTCCAACTTTTCAGAATGATTAGAATTCAGATCGGTCGAAAAATGATCAACAAATTCTAATTCTGTGTGAAGAAATAACTGGTTGTTATGCAGCGAGCCGGGAAGCCGGCTGCCTGCATCCTTAACAGCCATGAGTCATAATCTGTCAGCTGGCTTCCCCACTGACAGATGAATATAAAGATAAAGAATGCCAGCAATTGCCCAGCAATATAAAAAATGTAAAAAAAAACAGCATTGGGTCCCCCCCCCCAAATTCATACCAGACCCTTATCTGATCATGTAGCCTAGCAGGTCAGGAAAAGAGGGGGGCGAGCTGCTCCCCCTCCTCAACCATGCCAGGTCACATGACCTCAATATGGGAGTGGGTGCTTTGGGGCAGGGCCAAACAGTTACGTCACTCTGTGGCACTGCCCCCTTCTGACGTCAGAAAGGGTGGTGCCACCACATGATGTAACCAGGTGGCCCTTTTTAATAAAGGATTTGTCAAAAAACAGTTTCCTGTGTTTCTTACTTTTTGAAACTTTTTTTGGTGAATGGGTACCGGTAGGATGTACCCAATAACCATTCACTGGGGGAGGGGGGGGCGGTCGGGATCTGGTGGCTCCCTTGTTAAAGGGGGCTTCCAGATTCCAATAAGCCATCACCCGCAGACCCCGACAACCACCACAGCCCATGGTTGTCAGGAGAATGCCCTTGTCCCCTCTTGCTCACACGCCCCCACCCCTTTCCTGACCTGCCAGGCTGCATGCTTGGATAAGGGTCTGGTATGGATTTTTGGGGGGCCAAATGCCTTTTTTTTTTAAATTTTGGCATGGGGTTCCCCTTAAAATCCATATTTCTTCAAAGTTCCGACATATAACGATGACGTGTGGTCTGTAAATAGTTAAACAATGTTAAAAAAGGAAAAAACAAAACAAAAGCTGCACATCCCATATGTTTTGGGAAAGTAAAACCCTCTCAATGTGAATGACGATCAGATGAATACTAATAAAAAGACTCAGATGGTAACAGTCCAGTATAGATGAGAAAGGCTTTCCTAACTCCTGTAAGGTCAACAAATTTCACCAAAGATTTGGCTTCCTCAGGACCCAGACAACTAGAGCAGATCAGATGACAGTTGTACACAATGAACGACTTGGTTATATGCCTTTCATTGTGTACTATTGTAATGAGCTCTGTGATTGGTCAATCACAGCCCATCTGTACCATGTGCTTAGATGTGGCCAATCAATAGTAAACACTGAATGAGTAGTTTTCATTCAGAAAAAAATGGTTGCTTATAACTGTAAATTGCTCAGTTATAAGCAATTATAGTGTGTAAAAAAATAAACAATCCTGATCACCTCCCCAGATTAGTACAGTGTCATTGTGGTAAAACTGTATTGTTCTGGGTATGTAAAAAAATTATGCAAACAAAAAGATGTATTTATGAACTATTAATTGTATTATTATTATTATTATTATTATTATTATTATTTTACATACTGTCACCAGTCAGAAAAAAAAAAATATTTCTTCTTTTTCCAAAAATTTGGGGCAAAAAATTACAACTTTAAAAAACTCACCATGCCTCTTACTAAATACTTAGGACTGTCTACTTTCCAAAAAGGGGTCATTTGGGGAAAATTTGTACTGTCCAGGCATCTTAAAAAAAAAGAGATATACCATCAGTATATCAGGATTGATCAATTTTCAGATATACTGTATCCCATAGTTTGTAGACTCTATAACTTTCCTACAGACTAAATAATAAACACTGATTTAAGTTATTTTCACCAAAGAAATGTAGCAGTATACATTTTAGACTAAATTTGTGAAGAAAGATTATTTATGTGCAAAGTAGAATAAAATAAAATAAAACAGTGTTATTTTTTCATTTATTTTTCAAAAAATAAAAAACCCAGCAGTGATAAAATACCACTGAAAGAAAGCTCTATTTGTTTGAAAAAAAAATGATAAAAATGTAGTATGGGTACTGTATTGCATGACTGTGCAATTGTCATTCAATATGTGACAGCCTGGGCAGGAAGGGAGTAAAAGCGTCCGGTCTGGGAATGGTTAAGTCACTGCTACAGATGGAAGAACCCTCAATGCTAGAGGTCCATGTAGTGGAATAGAAATGAGCAGTCACCACATGGAGCCAGAACACCACCTCAGTCTTGAGGCCCACTTCAAGTTCAGAAAAAACAAACTGGAACAAAAGCAAAAAGAAGAAGGCCTGGTGCATTACCAAAATACCTTTAATTGCTAAAACATGATTTCATTGTACTCACAAAAATACCTGAGCCAGGCCTTGATACGCGTTAGTCACACTATTCCAGATGGACACCCCACAGCGTTGTCTATTGGATGGGATTATTTTACATGTGGGATTATTTTACACGTGTTTCACTCCATATTTTTGTCCGGTGCACCTTCTTTTTGCTTTTGCTTTTGCTATAGCACCTTCAGATATCAGATACTATAGCCACATGTTGTAACCAAGAACCAGATGAGACTAGCTCAGTTACACAATTAAACTGCAACATGGAATGTTTTATTGGACAAGGATACAGGCTTTTTTTTACACTTGAAAAGTAGTTTCCCCATTCCAGATCATAGTTACATAGTTAGTCAGGTTGAAAAAAGACCATCCAGTTCAACCACAAAAAAAAAAAATCTATACCCACAGTTGATCCAGAGGAAGGCAAAAAACCCCAGCATAGCATAATCCAATTTGCTAAAGCAGAGGAAAAAATTCCTTCCTGATCCCCCGAGAGGCAATCGGATTTTCCCTGGATCAACTTTACCTATAAATGTTAGTACCCAGTTATATTATGTACATTTAGGAAATAATCCAGGCCTTTCTTAAAGCAATCTACTGAGCTGGCCAGAACCAACTCTGCAGGGAATCTATTCCACATTTTCACAGCTCTTACTGTTAAGAAACCTTTCCGTATTTGGAGATGAAATCTCTTTTCCTCTAGAGGTAAAGAGTGCCCAACTCAACACCAAGTTCACAATTTTCTTCTGTTTCTATGAAAAAGTCGGGGTAGGGGGGTTCTTGTAGCAAATCTTTAAAGTGCACTGTAAAGGGGTTGTAAAGTCATTTTTTAAATGTTTTTAAAATAAAAAAACATGTTATACTTACCTCCACTGTGCAGCTCGTTTTGAGTGGCCTTGAACCTGCTCTTCTGGGGTCCCTTGGCGGCTGTCTCGGCTTCCTCCTGCAAGTACTTCTCACCATGCAAACTCCTTCGCATGGTGAGAAGCACTTGTGGGCATGCTCCCGTGATACAGCCGGCGGCTATAGCCACTCGCTATATCACTTGGCCCCGCCCCCCGGCACGCCGCATCATTGGATGTGATTGACAGCAGCGCGAGCCAATGGCTGCGCTGCTTTCAATCCATCCACTCCAGCCAATCAGCGGGCAGGCTGTGTGGCGAAGAGGACGTCGGGGGCGAGGGGTCAGGTAAGTAAAACGGGGGGACTGGGGGCGCCGGCACTGTCAGATGTTTTTTCACTTTAATGCATAGAATCCATTAAGGTGAAAAATTTTTTACCTTTACAACCCCTTTAATGATAATTTCATAATAAAACACAAAATAAAGAATGTATTCCTTTATGGCACATTAAATTATTCCTTAAGAAACCAGTTAGTATCAGCCTTTTTGCTCAATAGAAATCATTAATGATATGCTCTGGGATGGATGAGAATCCCAAGCCAGAATGATATATTATAAAAATATTCTGGATTCCCATGAACAGAGCTCTACCATCAGACGGATGTGAATTCAGGAGAGGTGAGGAAATGACACAGACAATAGAAACCAGACGGGTTTTATTGTTCAGTTTTGAAGCAAAATTAGGAGAATTTCCATCATAATGCATAATTTTCCTTATCTGCCGCACTATTTTCAGAAATTTTATTAAAGGGAAAGTGCAGTGTATTTTTAGTGAGCACATCTGGTTTGTTATATCTGCAGTGTTTACCTTTAAGCTATTTTTTTATATGATACCTTTTTATTTTGAGATTTGTAATCTTGTGTACGCCGTCCAATTCTGGTCACCAGTCCTCAGGTAGGACGTCCTGGAACTGGGAGTCCAGAGAAGGGCAAAAAAGCTCATAAGGGGGCAGGAGGACTTTCGTTTTGAGGACTACAAACGTTAAACGTATTCTCCCTGGAGAAGAGATGCTTAACCACTTGACCTCCAGAAGATTTACCCCCCTTCATGACCATAATATTTTTTGCAATACGGCACTGCATTACTGTAACTGAAAATTGCGCGGCCATGTGACACTGTACCCAAATAAAATATTTTCAAACAAATAGAGCTTTATTTTGGTGGTATTTGATCAAGTTTTCTTATTTTATTTGCTATAAAAAAAAATTCTTTTTTTTTTAAATATATACAGTATATATATATATATATATATATATATATATATATATATATATATATATATATATATATATATATATATATATATATATATATATATATATATATATATATATTTTTTTTTTTTTTTTATTTCTGCTATAAAGCATATCCAATAAAAAAATTTCTTCATAAATTTTCTTCGAATTTCTTCATAAATTTAGGCCAATATGTATTCTGCTACATGTTTTTGGTAAAGAAAATTCCAATAAGCATAAATTGATTGGTTTACACGAATATTATAGCGTCTACAAACTAAATATTATTGGATTTTTTGTGTAATGGTGGCGATAAGCGACTTTGCTAACAGTGATATTGTGGCGGACATTCAGACATAAACTGACACTTTTGACACTTTGTGGAAACCAGTCACAATAACAAAGTGATTAGTTCTAAAAATACGCACTGCCGCTGTACTAATGACACTGGCTGGGAAGGGGTTAACATCCGGGGTGATCAAAGGATTAACTGTGTGCCTAACCAGTGTTTGTGTGTACTGTATGTGCTGCTTTTTCTAAATGAAGTAATGGATTTTATTCCCTGTTTTGCAGGAACACAAAATTCATTCCTGCCCCTCTAGGAGAACTGAGATATGCATTGCTTACATACAGAAATGATCTGACGGTCTCACAGTTGGCCATAGAGGTTAACAGAGACCAGATTGTCTCTGATTGCCTCTTTGGTCTTGGAGGACCAGAGCGATGTCATGGTATAACTTCTGGTCTAGGAAGTAAACAATTTTTTACATTTTTTTTAAAGCAATAGATCACATTTTTTGTATTTGATCTTTTGCTTGTAAAAGTAGAGGAGAGATCTGGGTTCTTATTGACCCCAGATCTCTCCATATCATGTCATCCCTTTTTTCTATTACAAGGGAAGTTCCCATTCCTTGTAATAGGAATAAAAGTGATCAAAAAAAAAAAATTTGTAAAAATAAATAAATTAAAGCGCCCCCCCCCATCCCTCCATGCTCACATGCAGAAGCGAACACATATGTAAGTCACGCATGCATATATAACGGTATTGCATCACACATGTGAGTTATTGCTGCAAACCTTAGAGCGAGAACAATAATTCTAGCACTAGACCTCCTCTGTAACTCTAAACTGGTAACCTGTAAATAATTTTTAAAGCATCCCCTATGCAGATTTTTTAACTATCGTAGTTTGCCGCCTTTCCACGAGCGTGCCTAATTTTATAGCATGACATGTTAGGTATCTACTTACTCAGCGTAACATCATCTTTTATATTTTACTAAATATATTGCGTTATTTTTTTTTTGCATTAAAATTCATTAAAATGTATTCTTTCCAAAAATAACTGCGTTTGAAAAATCGCTGCGCAAACACAGTGTGACATAAAATATTGCAACAATCGCCAGTTTATTCTGTAGGGTCTCTGCTAAATATATAAATAAATAAATATATAATATATATATATATATATATATATATATATATATATATATATATATATATATATAAAAAATGTTTGGGGCTTCTAAGTAATTTTCTAGCAAAAGATAAAGATTTAGAATTGTAAACAAAACGTGCATGAAAAGGCATGGTTTTCAAGTGTTTTTTTTTACTGTTAGAGCAATAAGGATGTGAAACTCCCTTCCACAATTAGTGGTGTCAGCAGGAAGTGTTGATAATTAAAAAAAAACTCTCATGCCACGTACACACGATCAGACTATCCGGCGGACTTAGTCTGGCGGACAAACCACCGTAAAAGTCCACTGGACTGTCCGAATGAGCGGACCTGCCCACACACGGGACTTTTGCGGCGGACTAGGTCCAGGTGATGTCCCCGCCCATTATGATGTCACAGTCCCAGAGGACCCCCCCCATGTTGAGGGCATGCGGCCTGGTACGGCTCAGGAGGGGGGGCGCTCGCTCGTCCCCACCCCCTTTCCTGAACGGCCGGGTTGTGTGTTCGGATAAGGGTCTGATATGGACCTAGGGGGACCCCCACACAGTTTTTTCGGTGTAGGGCTTCCCCTTTAAGTCCATACCAGGTGACGGGGCCAGCGACGCTTCCTTCGCTAGTCCCGGCTACCTGGAGCCGCGCTCAAAATGAATGGACTTTTCTCCGCGCGGGAAGTCAGTTCCTTTCAAAAGTATGGCGGACTAGCACACACACGGCCGTATTGTCCGCCAGACTTGCATATTTTGGTGCAAAACTACTTTCTTAGTAGTTTCTTGGGTAAAAAAAGCGATTTCTCTCAATGACACCAACATTTGGGGCCCAATGATGGGGCAAAATTCCTCCTACTGGACAAAACAATGGGGCATTATTTTTTCCTACTGATCTAAGGACCTTTTCTCCTCCCAATGATCCCTGTGCGGGCCTCTTAAAGTCTGAAGGACAGTAAACTGGCCCTTAGTTTAGAAAGTTTGGAAAGATTTAGAAAGTTTGGAGACCCTTGATTTAACTGGAAAACACATGAAGCAAAAAAGCATTGAAGCAAATTTGCTCTAAGGGCTTGTTCAGACGAGTGGTAGCGGGCTGGAAAATTAAGTAGTTGAGCTGCAGTTTTACCATCCCCCAACCACCGACCTAAATAAGAACATGCAGCTACTGAGGTCTGTATGCATGCCACAATTCTTTTTGGCAACGACAAATAATAAACCTCATGTTATATTTGGACAAAAGTTACCCATTTAAGTTTATGGGGCTGTGCCGTGACCACCCTGGAACTACATATTGCATTCTGACCTCCTGTCAAGCACCCTCTGAAAGCAACCCACCGCAGATGGCTTTTCAGGGGCAGGGGGGCAAATAACAATAAGCCCTAAATCACTGTTAAATGTTATCACATTCAGTGTGTTGCAAATGAGATGTTTGGAAACAAGTGGTTGAATCTCTCAGTAACAAAAAGATTTAGGCTGTTAGCGCACGATTAGTGATGTGATGTATTGCAATATTAGTCATTTTAAATGGCGCCTCAACACAACTCCCCAATCCACAAATGGGAACCGGTTTGTGTTTCAGAATTTCAGAGGTTTGAAGAGTATTGGGAGGCAAGAAGCTCCAAACCCTAACTATAAGGACTGACTGGGGTTAAGCCACGTGTGAGGGATGCTTGTAGGTAGGAGGAAGGAAGCACCAGAGGTTTGTGAGGTAATGGGGCATAATCCCAGCTGTGAACGGGTGGACTCTCTGGAGAACTTAGACTCTGGTTTTGCTGGTCTTGTACCCTAAAACAAGTGGGACCCTTAAACCCCAGTGTGGGACCAAGAGACTGGTGGTGAACCCTATTCCATGGTTTTCTTTTTACCAGACATGTGAATTGTTTGCTTTTGTTGAAGAGAGCCATATGCATTTGCCTGTTTTGAAGAGACCAATAAATAATATTAAGTGGCTTGCTGGTGATCCCGGGTCCTATAAATGACTGTACAAAATAGATTACAGTGCACACATACAAAAATAACATTTAAATCCTGCAAGGCTGCTTGACACATTGAACATATTAAAAAAATATGGAGGTTTGGTCACACTATATGGTCATATAGTGCTAGTGGGTCCTACCCTAGTAATAGAATGAAAGATCCTGCGTCTCAACCATGGGAGACAAACTCCTCTATGTGGGAGAACTGAAGGGATTCCTCCTATGTACTGGTGGCCACTAATAAGAGGTACTCTACATTTCCTGTTTGCTTGTATTAGGACATCTCCTCTTGCCCAGTCTTTGTTAATAGCTTTTTATGCAGGCTCAAATACAGAGTACAGAGTACAAAGTGTTACTAAATCTTTTCTTTGGAAGCTAACCCAGGCCAGGGTTCTGCATACTCGCCCACACAGGGGAATACAGCACACAGTCACTAAAAACACTGGGCTTAGGTCAGTATTCACAATGTCTCAAGACCATTGAATGCCTCCTTCCAGTATCCAATGGACACTCTTCAGTGGACTGTCCAGGCCAGGTCCCCAGGTGGTGAATCCCTTGATCAGCTCTAGAAGGGATCCCAAGAGAAAGATCCCCCAGCTCTGCACAGCTGAATGGCTTCTGAAACCAGAATAGTTGCTGAAGGTGAGGGTCGCCACCCACTACCCAGATGGGTGCATCCCTTCCAACAGGGAGATGTGCCTTCTGGGCACACCTCACCAGGGATTGGCTGGAGCACAATGAATATTGTCTTTCCAAACCCTCTATGTTCCAGAAACTTCTGAAAGACAGGGGTGAGCGATCAAACCCACAGTCTACGAGACCCAGAGCAGCCAAAATAAATCAACAATTGCTCCACCGACTAGAGAGGAGCCAAACAGCCCTGCATTTGCCTAGCTTCCTAGCAACCTAACTAGGGGGGTGCTACATTACAAAGGATACATGAGGTTGTAAATGGCTCCCGCGTGTTATGGAATCTACTTTAAACTATCCTGGACCTGTGTCAAGAAGCGGCACCTGATTCGTTTAATTATTTTACATCTTTTGACAAAAATAAATCCATCATTTCATAGCCCTCTCCTCTTCATTATCCCACCTGTTCTAGTTTAACCACCATTGTTTTTGACAAGTTGACTCAAACATGAAGATATTATATTTTTAAAGAGCATATTGTTTTAAATGGTATATCCCATGGGTATACTTGTTCAAGAGTTCTTCTGTATATATAAAAGGATATATAATGTTGTAACTTTTATCAAATATCTATTAATGCATGTATGTTTCTGAGTTCTTGAAATTAACTAAAAGTGACCTGTGTTCTACCAGTACTTGGAATTGGAAGTTTAACTAAAACTAACCCTAAAGTTATGTTCTGGGAAATGTCAAAGTTTAGCCAAAAAAATATATATTCCGAGAATTTTTGATTAAGAGACATATGGTCTGGGGAATTCCAAATGTAATTGTTGACACTTATTTAGATAAAGTGTTTTATAATCATCTATTTTATGAAATGTTTGTATAATCATAAATATAGTGTTTAAAATAAAGACTTGGCTAAGAAATAAGTGATGAGAAAATGTTGACATTTGAAATGATCAAGGAGATTGTTAAAGGTAAGTTAGGAAAATCCCACCCCATTTGAAATGTGTCCATAGTGTAGATTCCCAAAAATATGTGTAGCCATTGTTACCGATATGTATTCACCACATTACATGTTGTATGTGATCCGATGATATTGTATATTCTAAATAAACCATATACAGTTAACAAAAGTTGATTGGCATTGATGTCCTTCCTTGAAAGACCAACTAAACATTTTATATGCGCATGTTTTTTTTTTTTTTTCTTTTAGAGATTGTGGTACTAAGGCCATTCATACACTGTTCAAATTTGAACCCTTAATGGGCAGGCTGAATGTACCAAGTTGATCGATCGATCAACTTGGGTAAAACCAGCCTGCCGGATTCGCTTCCAATTATTACAAGTGGCTGCTATAGTCACTAGTGATAATCACATCTTTACCCCCCACCAGGAGAAGACAATGACCTATGGTTGCAGGAAATAAATTTGCATTTTATAATGCATCCGGAAATGTGTTTTTTTATTCTGTATTACTAAATGTTTTTATTTGTATGGCCGGCATTAACATTTTGCCGAAAACCTTGTGTATTAGCACTGCTCTGACCTTAGAAGAGGAAGGTACACCCCAAAACCTTGTCTTGAAAATTTGAATGTTAGTATAAATAAAAAAAATATCACTGACCGTACTCAATTATATTTGTTGAGAAAAAGAAAAAAAAGCGGACCTTCACCCTCTATATGAGCTTCCTCCTTCTCCACCCCTCCTCTCATCTTCTTCATGAATTGGGTATTCTTTTTTTTAATTTACCTTCTTTTGGGAAAAAAAGTGTGGCCCCACCCCTCAATGCACGTCATTTACGTAGGCAAATTACATGCATATTGCTCGCTAGGCCACCTGGGATATGCAAGTCACATATCCCAGGAGGCCTTTAGTCATTCATAAATAGACGGGGGCAGGCCTAGTGGCATGTCATCACAAAGCCAAGCTGGCTGAACCCAGAAGAGTCGGCAGGTCTCTTGATGACGTCGCAAGTAAGATGGCGGCGCGGGACCCATCGGAATATAATCCGGACAACGATGGATCGGTGGCTGGGTGAGTTTCCAAATGGTGCCTAGAACAGGAGGTAAGCAGGGGCAGTGAACAAGAAAGTGTGTGTGTGTGTGTGGGGGGGGGGGGGGGGGGTGCTGAATGTCCTCTTTAAGTGACAGAACATTAAAAAAAGAACATGGAATTTAATAAAATAAACTACCTAAAATGACACCTTCTAACTTAACAAATAAGTCATTTGAAGACATTGGCAGGAGCACAATGCATATTGTGCTCCAGCCAATGAGTGAAATTAAGGGGCACATTTATAAAGCATAAAATGTGGCATTTACCAAACATTCACTGCATGGAAATCAAGCAATGATATTTAAAACAAAGAAGAAAGTACACCCCAAAACCTTGTCTTGAAAATTTGAGGCTGGGGATTCCCGCATTCAATTTGCAATAGCAGGAGAATGTGACCTGCTCTCTATAGAGCCGGTTAACATATCTCCGATGCGGCTCTGGAGCTAATTTTCACAGGAGCCCTGTTTGTCTTTTGGTCTGTTTCATGTCCGAATTCAGCCCACAATTCGGGCTGAAATCAGACCTGAAACAGTGAACCAGGACCAAGAGGGTGGCGCGGGACCCATCGGTGTCTGCTTACAGAAGAATATCAGTGGGACAACGCTGTACCGGTGGTTGGGTGAGTTTCCAAATGCTGCCTAGAACAACAGGAGGTAAGCAGGGGCAGAAAACAAGAAAGTGTGTGGGGGGGGGGGGGGGGGCACAGAGTGTCCTCTTTAAGTGACAGAACATAAATACAAAGAATGGAATGGAATTTAATAAAATAAACTACCCAAAATGACACCTTATAACTTAAAAAACAAGTAATTTGAAGACATTGGCTAGAGCACAATAGTCAAAGCAATGAGTGAAATTAAGGGGCAAATGTATAAAGCATAAAATGTGGCATATACCAAGCATTCACTGCATGGGAATCAAGCAATGAAATTTAAAACAAATACACCAGGAAGACACATTTGCAGTGAATGTTTGGTGAATGTCCCCGCTCTATAAATATACTCAGAATTGTTTCACTGTGAAATCAAAACTGTACTGAACTCACTCCATTTCTCTCTAGATGGAAATGCGATTAAAATATTGTTAAGTAGGAAGTTAAATATCAAGAAACCAATTTAGCTTTATCCAAATCCGCCATCTTGGTTGACAAGTGGATAGTTTGGTCATTGCTTTTGTTGTTTCGATTTTTGTTTTTGTTCGTGTGGATTTTTTATTTTTTTTTATATATATATATTCCTATTTGGGCATGCCCAATAGCCTTGTTTTGTACCCTAAGCTCAAAATGCTCAATAAAGAGTATCTTTAAAAAAAATTAAAAATATTGAGAAACACTAATGCAACCGTTTTTTTTCCCCTCAAGAACCATAGCTGCACTGCTGAAAATACACAGAAAGAAAACCTTTACATGGAGAAATACGATGGCTTTTGTTGTTCTTCTTCTGAAAATTACAGTTACATGGTTATCATGAGGATCCAATGTCTTCAGTACATCCTGATGTGGAACAAGTATACTGACCAGAGATTGTTACTTCATTCTACTGACTGAGAAGGCAATGAAGCTACAGTCAGCTAGATGGTTATTCTTCGAGATTCTAATCTAATCTTTCTCTTGGCATAGGTTTCCTAAAAAAAAAAAAAAAAAAAAAAAAACATATCTCAACTTAGCTCAGCTTAATGGCTGTGAAAAACAACACACAGGTGGCAGTGTTTGTATTTTCTGGACTAACCAATAATGATAAACTCATCCCATTTCTCTTTGCTTTTTTCTTGATGGTGTACCTTGTGACCATAATCGGAAACATTGGCATAATTATTCTTGTCCTTGTTGCCTCCAACCTCCACACTCCAATGTATTACTTCTTGAGTTTCCTCTCAGCAGTTGACCTTATCTACTCTACAGCTGTCACTCCTAAAATGTTGTCTGACCTTCCATCCATCAGGAAGACTATCTCGTTTAATGGTTGTGCCATCCAATTTCTCTTTTTTGCTGGCCTAGCAGGAACTGAGGTCCTTCTACTCTCCAGTATGTCGTATGACCGCTATGCTGCTATCTGCCACCCTCTTCACTATGTTTCCATCATGTCCAAAAGCAAATGTTTCTCTCTTGTTGGTCTCTCCTTCTCCATGGGCTTCTTTCAGTCAGTTGTTCTGACCAGCTGCTTGTTCAGTCTCCAGTTCTGTGGTTTGAATCTTATAGACCATTTCTACTGTGACATCCCTCCCATACTTCGGTTGTCTTGTTCCAAAATACTTCTTTGCAACACGTTAACTATTCTCTCTGTTGGTTCTTATTGTCTTTATTCACTGTCAACAATCCTGGTCTCTTACGTTTTTATCTTTACCATCATATTACGTATAAAATCTTCTGAAGGACGACAGAAAGCTTTCAGCACTTGCTCTTCCCATCTCATTTGCACCGGCGTCTTCTTTGTGTCCGTTTTCATTACTTATTTGCGCTCACCTTCCAGTGTCCTAGAAAAACAAGAAAAAGTGGCCTCTGTAATCTATTCAGTAATGACCCCGATGTTGAACCCTCTTATCTACAGTTTGAGGAACCAAGAGGTGAAAAAGGCCATAATGCAAGCAATACATAATATTTTACATGTATTTTAATTTTTATAAATGTTTAGGGTTAAAATATTATTTACAAAAATGTATCTGGAATGGGAAAAAGGTTAGAACCCATGGGGAGAATAACCCTATGTGTTTTGGAAACCACTACAACAGAAATTGATAGGGATTCCAAAATGTTATGGTTGTGACTGAAATAGGATTTAAAGTCTTTTAGTAGAGACATCTGTTTAACCACTGGAGATCTGCACTATAGCGAAATGACGGCTACAGCGTGGACCTGCTTTGGCGGGACTACGTCTATTGATGTCGTCCCGTGCACAAGTGGCCTGCGCGCCCCCCTGAGGGGTGCGCGCGGCGCGCTCTGTGATCAGCGAGTCTATAAGACTCACCTGATCACAGATCAGAGCAAGGGTTCGATCCCGAACCCTTACCACGTGATCAGCTGTCAGCCAACGACAGCTGATCATGTGACACAACGGAGTCGGTAATCGGCTATTTTTCCTCCTCGCGCTGATAGCGCGAGGAGAAAAAAAAAGGCGATCACTGGCGGCCGTGAGAGGGACTTCAGTCCTGATCAGGCCAGCTCATCAGTGCCCACCTGCCCCCTGCCAGTGCCGCCTAAATATGAAAAAAGTGTCACCCATCAGTGCCACCCATCAGTGCCCATAGTGCCAGCCATCAGTGCCCACATTGCCACCCATCAGTGCCCACAGTGCCACCCATCAGTGCCCACAGTGCCACCTATCAGTGCCCACAATCTGCCTCAACAACAGTGCTGCACCTCAGTGCCACATATCCGTGCCCATCAGTGTCATCTACCAGTGCCCATCAGTGCCCATAAGTGATGCCCATCAGTGCCCAGCAGTGCCACCTATCAGAGCCACCTATCAGTGCCACCTATCAGCGCCCATCAGTCCCATCTATCAGTGGTACCTATCAGTGCCCATTAGTGCCACCCATCTGTGCCACCCATCAGTGCCACCCATCAGTGCCATCTTATCTGTGCCCATCTTTGCCCATCAGTGCCGCCTTATCTGTGCCCATCAGTACTGCCTTATTTGTGCCTATCGGTGCCGCCTTAACTGTGCCTATCAGTGCCCACCAGTGCAGCCTATCAGTTCCCACCAGTGCAGCCTATCAGTGCCCACCAGTGCAGCCTATCAGTGCCCACCAGTGCCACCTCATCAGCGCATTTCAATGAAGGAGAAAAATGACCTGTTTGCAAAATTTTATAACAAACTATTAAACATGATTTTTTTTTGCATCTTTTTTTGTTTGTTTAGCAAAAAATAAAACTCCCAGCTGTAATTAAATACCACCAAAAGAAAGCTGTATTTGTGGGAAAAAAATGATAAAAATTTCATTTGGGTACAGTGTTGTATGACCGCGCAATTGTCATTCAAAGTGCATCAGCGCTGAAAGCTGAAAATTGGTCTGGGCAGGAGGGGGGTTTAAGTGCCCAGTAAGCAAGTGGTTAAATGATAATTGACCGTCTAGGAAAGGATTTACCATCACTTTCTCCTATCTCTGTGACAGGAAATAAAGAAATCTCCCCAACATGACTGCTAAAAAATTTAAACTAAGAAATAAAATAAGCCTTAGGTAAACTTTAAGGTTATTATTTTTTCTTTTCTATTTAATAACACATTTCAATGAGAATTAAAAGCTGCAGAGAGGGAATGAGAATAATATTGGCATGTTGCTGCTTTGCTATAAATATGCAATCCGTTAATCCCTTCTCTTGCACCAGCCAATTCACTCTTTCCTACCTAATATAAACCTAACCTCTTGTTTCCATACACGCCTCACCTGCTTCACAATCCATTGCACCAAAGACCAACTCTTGCCATGCCAAACGATGCCAGCACCCGGATCCCAGAGACAAAATATACTATATACAGTATCACTAGAAATGAGTGAACCTCTGAAAAGTCTGATCATTTAGAGTTCTGATGAACTTTTTACAAATTCAGTAAACTCTGAAATTTGGAATTTCCAAACAGGAAGTCCCATTTAAACACTTAAGGACCGGGCCTCTTTCTGAGATTCGTTGTTTACAAGTTAAAAACAGTTTTTTTGCTAGAAAATTACTTAGAACCCCAAAATATTATACAGTTTTTCCCCTAACACCCTAGAGAATAAAATGGCGGTCACTGAAATACTTTCTGTCATACCGTATTTGCGCAGTGGTCTTACAAGAGCACTTTTTTTGAAAAAAATACACTTTTTTGAATTAAAAAATAAGACAACAGTAAAGTTAGCCCAATTTTTTTATATTGTGAAAGATAATGTTACGCCAAGTGAATTGATACCCAACATGTCACGCTTCAAAATTGTGCCTGCTCGTGGAATGGCGACAAAATTTTACCCTTAAAAATCTCCATAGGCAATGTTTTGAGTTACAGAAGAGGTCTAGGGCTAGAATCATTGCTCTCTCTACCAATCGCGGCGATACCTCACATGCATGGTTTGAACATCATTTTCATATGCGGGCGCTGCTCACGTATATGTTTGCTTCTGCACGCTAGCTCTGCGGGACAGGGCACAGGGTTTACATTTTTTTTATTATTATTTATTTTAGGATTTACATTTTTATTTTTTACACTGTTCTTTTAAAAATACTTTTATTCCTATTACAAGGAATGTTAGCATCCCTTGTAATAGAAAAAAAGCATGACAGGACCTCTAAAATATGACAACTGGGGGTCAAAAAGACCTCAGATCTCATATTTACACTAAAATGCAATTTAAAAAATGGCCCTTTAAAAGCTATGGGTGGAAGTGATGTTTTGACGCCATTTCAGCCCTGCGATGGTATGGAGACCTTGGGGGCCATCTTCCCTTCACTCATATACATACCAAGCATGAGAACAGACACGATCGCCACCACTACTGTCGAAGGCTCCGGTAAGTGGTGGAGGGCACGGGAGAGAGGCGGGAGGGGGGCCCCTCTCCCGCCGCCGATTAAAGTGATCTTGTGGCGAATCCGCCACAGAAACCACTATTATCGGAACTGGACCAACCGCCAAAGAAGAGGATATTGGGATTATGGCAGCTAGCTGCTTCCATAACAAAGATATCCTTCTTCAAAGTGGCGATGTATATCGGTGTACAGCAGTCCGGAAGTGGTTATTCAATGGAAACCCAACATGGGCTCAAAAAACTGTGCAAAAATTGTGCAGAATGGTTTGGGAAATTCATGGTGGTCTGGCCTGATGAGTTGATGGGAATAAAAAAACAGCCTGAGACATTTCTTTTAAAAATTGTACCAGGTATGTAAGGATAGAAATGTACTCAGGCCATGGCGGGAGATATAGAGTAAGGGCCCTTTTTACATGGGCTTTCTGATCAGGTCTATCTGTCTGTTTTTCAGGTCGACCCGATTGGAAGCTTCACTTGCGCCTATGGGCAAGCTGATGTAAATGGTCTTGTGTCTACCAACCTCAGAGTTCACCTGGGTCCTGCTAAAAAAAAATTGTCCTTTTCCATTTTTCCTGACCTAAATGTGACAGATCAGAGATAGCCTGGTGTAAACAGAAACAATTCTGTTTAGATTCGGTCTCTCTTAGAGCCATTAAATGCTTGCCCCTGTTTTCTGTGTAAATGTGGACACAAACTGAATAGGCATGGATGTAACAAAAAAAACACATCCACCAGCTCTGATTAAGCAGGGAATATGCTCATGGATCCCTTGCTAAACGGAGCAGAATGTACAGTGTAAAAGGGCCCTGAGTGGTTGGTTACATATTAGTGTGTACTCCCCTGTGTTCACAGTGCATAGACTCAACAGTCCTTTCAATCAGACCACCCTTTCTTTTACACCTGCCTATGGCTGTAAGATCCTACACTTAACTTTTTGATGGCACCTATGGCCATAAGAATTCTCACTATCTTTTGCTGGCAAAATCAGGGGAATTTCAGACGTTCCTGTCCTCTGCAGTGTGCATCCTAAGTACCACATCAATATCCAAAATTCTGAAAAAAAATGATATACACATTATTACAGTCTCGTATTCTACTGAGATGCAGGCTATTGCTTGGTCTTGCATGAACCAGATGTGAGGTTGATTGCCAAGTGTGTGTTGGCCCACTTAAAGCAGTACCTCTGCCTGGTCCAAGCTCCTTTCTCACTAGAATAATCATGCTGTAGAAAGCAGAAGAGTATGTACAGACACCATAGCAGTGTTGTTTCTATGTTCTGGTATGTCTGGCCTTAAAGAGAGACAAGCTGACCAGACCATCACCTAAAAGTTGTGAAAGCCTGTGTGGAGGCAAACTGAGGGACTAATGCCGCGTACACACGATTGGAAATTCCCCCAGCAAAAGTCAGATGAGAGCTTCTGGTTGGAAAATGCGACCGTGTGTATGCTCCATCGGACTTTTGCTGGCAGAATTCCAGCCAGCAAAAGATTGAGAGCAGGTTCTCAATTTTTTGGTCGAAAAAAGTTTAGATCGGAAATTCCGATCATCTGTACCAATTCCGACGTGCAAACTTCCTACGCATGCTCGGAAACAATTCAATGCATTCAATGCATGCTCGGAAGCATTGCACTTCATTTTCTTGGCTCGTCGTAGTGTTGTACATCACTGCATTCTTGACGGTCAAAAGTTTAGCGAACTTTTGTGTGACCCTGTGTACGCAAGCCAGGCTTGAGCGGGAATTCCATCTGAAAAATTTGTCTGTCTGTCTGTACAGAGTGGGTTTGGGGTGCTTATAGAGTAACTTTTTTTTTATAGCTGTTTGCTGCACCAACAAGCCATTGTTCAATATTTGTGATCGTTGTCCCACCAAAATTACTCTCAAATCACTCAATAGTCTCATCTACTTTTCTTATATTGTGGCCCAAGTTGATTACTTACTGTCCAGCCACTGAATAATATTTGTAGCTATTGTTTCTCAGATAATAAACTCTAATCTTAATTGCAACAATTATTGTCTTTTTTCTTTTGTTTTGGTGTCTTTTCAAGTGCTTGCATACAGGGGTCAAGTCTTAGGGAAAAAAGTGTGGGAACTCCCAAACAAGATCCACTCCCCCACCAAAAAAAAAAAAAAGATACGCTCATATGCACGAACACTTCAAAAGTGGTATTTTTCATCCAATTTTCGTATTGTGTGTATGAAGCTTAACTGTTAGTACATAAAAAAAAAAAAATCCTCAATAAACATCAATACGGTAATTCTCTAAATAATCAGCATTCATTCAATTGTGCTTTCATGCAAATGTGAACATCATGTTCTGGTCTTTATTGGGGAATGTTATTTTGTATATAGAGTGTTTATGTGGCGAGTTTACACTTTTCATTGAACAGAGTTTGGATAACACAGGGTTAAACGGAAAGGTCATAAAATAACTGCACATTATCTGGACAGAAGGCTTGGGGAGATAGTGATGTGTTCCTACTTAGGAGATGTATGTTAGCTTGAGGGGCTGCAAACTCTGCAGGGCTCCAACACACACTCGCTGCTATTCCAACCCTTCACATATTTCCATATAAACTTCCCTCCTGGCATTAAACTTTGCCAGGTATTGTGCTCAGCTTACCACCCCAAACTGATGTTCCTCCCTCAGCTCACCTCTCTCCCTGCATGTCCTGTGAGCAGAATAGCTGTGCTCCTCCTCTGGCTTCTCTCATCAGCGCATCACAAGAGGTCTGACTAAATACAATCTCTTAGCAGCAGGTACCTGATCTACCCATCAGCTATCTGTGATTGACAGGTAGATCGAAGAGGATGTTGTCATGGGGCCCCCTACTGGCAATGCCTGAATGGTCAGTCCACCCCTGGTATGCGGCACTTACTATTGCGAGCTGTTGGCGGCTGCTGGTGTAGCACCTGCCACACAGCTCACATACTTCAAAGTCTTTCAGGATACGGCTACTAACAGGAACTGAGTTCCTGTTGTGGAAAAAGTACAGGAACTCCGTTCCCATGCGTTCCCGCAGGACTTGATTCCTGCTTGCATATTGTCCTGATGTTAGCAGATTTCTACCAAGCACATCCCTGAAGTCTAAATTTGGATTATTATGGTGAATAATTTGGAATAAATGGTAGGAGGGGGTTTGTCACCGTTACATCACAAGGACCATCTCCCCTCTGTACGAAATTCAACCACTTGCCATCTGACTTTTATATATAAAAAAATCCTTCCACTTGTGCCACTTGTGTGCACCCTCTAGCCAGGGTTGCCAACCATACATAAATTTAGGGACAGTGTAAAAATCGGCTGATTTCTACTCTGTCCATAAATGTCCATCCATAAATGTTTTACTGCGGGCCGTAAAATTTTTTGGCAGTGAGCCAGGTTTGGAACTGCTACATGTTGCAGCCAGTGCTCTGTCTTCTATCACAGCGATTGTCTGTGAGAGGAACCCGAGTGTTTCCTAAAGTAATCATCCCTATAGGAAACACTCTGTGATCAACATTTTTTTTTACATACAATGTCACTAGAGCAGCCAGCCAGTGTTTGCAGTCACTAGACGCCTCAGTGCAGTGACACTATGGCATCATGAGACCAGTGTAAACCAGATACAGTTCTTCATTGCCACGCCTGTGCCAGTGTCACCTGACCAGTGCTGCTGGCAACAGTGTTTGAGATTGCCGCCACAGCAGCAGTCAGCAACAGTTTCTAATCACCGCCTAACCTGTCTCAGTGACACCAGGCCAGTGTAGCCAGCATGAGTGTTCCTGGTCACTACCACACCGGTTGCATTGTCACCAGGCCAGAGTAAACCAATAGTGTTTCTGATCAATGCCAGACCAGTCCCAGAAACACCAGACCATTGTAAGCCAGCAACCGTGTTCCTGATCCCTGCCACACCAGTGCCTGTGTCACCACAGCCAGTGCAGCCAGCAACAGTGTTAAAATCCACCACAACAGTTTCAGTTTCAACAGTGTAAGCCACGCCAGTCTAAGCCCTTGTACACATGGTCGGACATTCTGACGGAAAATGTCCGATCGGACCGTGTTGTCGGATAATCCGACCATGTGTGGGCTTCATCGGACTGTTTCCGTTGGAATGTCTGACCGACAAAGTTTTAGAGCTGGGCTATACAATTTTCCGACAACATGATCCGATCGGACTTTGTCTGATCGTTTTTAGAGAATTCCGATCGGACAAAGTGTCACGCATGCTCAGATCAAATTCCCAGACCAAAGATATTGGCTACTAGCCTGAACGTAGTCCCGTCGTAACGAAATAACGGCATCACGCTCTGAACGATCGGATTTTCCGACAACTTTGTCCAACCATGTGTATGCAACACCAGTTTCGGACAAAATCCGACGGATTTGCGTTGTCAGAATGTCCAACCGTGTGTACAAAGGCTAACTGTTGCCAGACCAGTGAAGCCAGCCACAGTGCTCCTAATTACTGCCATACCAATCCCAGTGTCACCAAACCAGGGTAAGTCAGCAACAGTGTTCCTGATCACCACCATGAGTCCCAGCATTACCAGACCAGTGCAGCCCGCAAAAATGTTCCTAATCGCTGCCACACCTGTCACAGTGTCATCAAAACCAATGCAGCCAGCAACAGTGTTTCTGATCGCTGTCACACCATTCGCAGTATCACCGGGACAGAGTAAGCCAGGGGCAGGGTTTTTGATCACTGACACACCAGTACCAGTGTCACCACTGCCAGTGCAGCCAGCAACAGTGTTCTTGATTACTACCACACCAGTTCCAGTTTCACCAGACATGAGTAAGCCAGCAACAGTGTTCCTGGTCACTGCTACACCATTCCCATTGTCTACAGACCAGTGTAAGCCAGCAACAGTGTTCCTGATCGATGCCACACTAGTCCCAGTGTCACCAGAGCCAATTCAGCCATCAACAGTGTCTCTGATTGCTGTCCTGTCAGTGCAGTGTCACCAGAACCAATGCAGCCAGCAACAGTATTCCTGATAACCACTACAAGCACATAGACAGTGTTGACTCTGCCTTCCACCTGTACTGACCCTGGCCTGTTTATTGACAATCTTTCTGCCTGGACTGATCCTTTGCCTGTTTGCTCACCACATCTCTGCCTGCCACTTGAATTGACCCATCTGCATGTAATTTTTCTCCTTCACTGATGGGCACTGATGAGGCTGCACCAATGGGCACTGATGAAGTGGCACTGATAAGCACTGTTGATGAGGCACTAATATGGGCCTTGATTGCCATCCCTGGTGGACATAGGTTGGCATTCCTGGTGGGCAAGGGTTGGTATCCTTGGTGAGCATAGGTTGAGCACCTGTGGGCGTTCTTTATGGGTCTGCTGCTGGTTGGCTCTCCTTTACTAGCGTCTTGTCATCTGTCCCTGCCATCTGTGCCCAGTGCCACCTGTCCTTGCCATCTGTCCCCAGTGTCACCTGTCAGTGCCATCTGTCCCCAGTGCGACCTGTCAGTGCCATCTGTCCCCAGTGCCACATATAAATCTGTCATCAGTGTCACGTGCCATCAGTGCTACATATTAGTGCCATCTGTCATCAATGCCACGTATTAGTGCCATCTGTCATCAGTGCCACGTATTAGTGTCACGTGTCATCAGGGCCACATATTAGTGCCACGTGTCATCAGTGTCACTTATTAGTGCCATCTGTCATCAGTGTCACGTGTCATCAGTGCCACGTACCAGTGTCATGTGCCATCTGTTATCAGTGTCACATGTCATCAGTACCACGTATCAGTGCCATCTGTCATCAGTGTCATGTGCCATCATGGTGCCACGTATTAGTGCCATCTGTCATCAGTGCCACGTATTAGTGCCATCTGTCATCGGTGCCACGTATTAGGCCACACATCATCAGTGCCACATATCAGTACCATCTGTCATCAGTGCCACATCAGTGTCACATATCATTGCCTGTGAAAAAGTCTCACACATATGGTATCGTAGTACTCAGAAGGAGTAGCAGAATCTATTTTGGGGTGTCATCTGTGGAATACACATGCCATGTGAGGGAAATAACCTATTGCAATGACAATTTCGTGGGGAAAAAAATCCTAATTTTGCAAAGAATTGTGGGGAAAAAATTACAACATCAAAAACCTCACCATGCCTCCTACTAAATACCTTGGAATGTCTACTTTCCAAAAGGGGGTCATTTGGGGGATATTTGTACTTTCCTGACTTGTTCGGGTCACAAAAAATGAGAGGCCACCAGTACATCAGGTGTGATCAATTTTTTATGATTTGCACCACAGCTTGTAGACTCTCTAACTTTCACGAAGACCAAATAATATCCACTAATTTGGGTTATTTTTACCAAAGATATGTATATGAATAAATTGTGGCCAAAATTCATGAAGAAATTTTTATAATTTTATCACAGAAACAAAGAAAAATGCATTTTTTTCAAAATGTTTGGTCTTTTTTCATTTATAATGCAAAAAATAAAAAACCCAGAGGTGCTTAAATACCACCAAAAGAATGCTCTATGTGTATGAAAAAAAGGACAAACAATCATTTAGGTACAGTGTTACATGACTGAGTAATTGTAATTCAAAATGTGAGAGCACTGAAAGCTGAAAATAGGTCTGCACACGAGGGGGGTTTAAGTGCCCAGTAGGCAAGTGGTTAAAACTCTATTTTAAAAATATGTTTTCGTTTTTTTTACACATTTTTTTTTCAAAAACTTGTGGCAGAAAATGAAACCTTCAAAAGACTTACCATGCCTCTTAAAAATACATTGGAGTGTATGTTTTCCATAATACGGTCATTTTATGGGTGTTTCTGTCACTACAGGACAAATACTAATACAAATAATACAAACGTGTTGGGAAGCCTCAAAATCAGATGCCAAATGTATGCCCCTTGTAAACCTGAATGCGACACTTGGATTTTGGCCCCCAACTGTGTGGCTAGGCGGCAAAAAAATCTCAACTATGTGGTATGCCCACACGCAGGGTCCAGATCCTCACCTTTTTTCTCAGTAGCTTGCTATTTGTCATACCTGGAAGATCCCAGTGGAAGCTGAATATCATTGCTATTCAATAAGTGTGTAGATAATTCTGACAGACAGCGGCCGTTTACCATGTGATTGCTCCGTCAAATGATCGGTACAGTAAGAGGGGAGAGGGGGAGAGATTGTAGCAGCACTGTGGGCTGGATGTGTAGTGCCCACAGCGCTGCTCAGTGACAATAATCTGCAGTACTCTGCAGTACTCTGCCATATTCTGCAACAATGTGCAATACTCTGCCAATGCTCTGCAACACTGCAATACACTGCAATACACTGCAATACTCTGACAATACTCTGCCAATACTCCCCAATACTCTGCCAATACTCTGCCAATACTCACCAATACTCTGCCAATACTCCCCAATACTCTGCCAATACTCTGCCAATACTCTGCCAATAGTCCCCAATACTCTGCCAATACTCTGCCAATACTCGCCAATACTCTGACAATACTCCCCAATACTCTGCCAAAACTCTGCCAATACTCCCCAATGCTCTGCCAAAACTCTGCCAATACTCCCCAATACTCTACCAATACTCTGCCAATACTCCCCAATACTCTGCCAATACTCGCCAATACTCTGCCAATACTCTGCCAATACTCCCCAATACTCTGCCAATACTCCCCAATACACTGCAATAAATTTTAATAGAAACAAAGAATTTTATTTTATTTTTTTTACCGAATTTTCAGTCTTTTTTGATTAATAGCGCAAAAAATAAAAAACCCAGTGGTGATTAAATACCACCAAAAGAAAGCTCTATTTGTGGGAAAAAAAGGACACCAATTTTGTTTGGGAGCCACGTCACAGGACCGCGCAATTATCAGTTAAAGCGTCACAGTGCCGAATCGCAAAAAGGGGCCTGGTCCTTTGGCTGCAAATTGGTCTGGGGCTTAAGTGGTTAAGATGCACATCCAAGAGTCTTTTAAAAATATCAATACTTCCCACGGACACCACCAATTGTGGAAGAGAGTTCCACATGCTTATCGCTCCCTGAGAGGGAAAAACCTTCTGCACAGCTTAACCACTTACGGACCGCCCGCCGCATGAATACGTCTCTATATTTAAGAGGAATACCGTTGTTATGGTAGCAGCTAGCTACCATAACCCTGGGACCCTCTTCAAGCGCGGGCAGTCCACTTTCAGATAATAGTGGTCTCTGTGGTGGATTTGCCTCAAGATCACTTTCATTGGCAGCGGGAGAGGGGTCAAAGTAAAAAAAAGTAAATGAAAAATAAATAAGAAAACATTTTTTTTTAAAGCACCCTGTCCCGAACGCATACGTGAGAAGCGCCTGCATATGAAAACGGTGTTCAAACCACAAATCTGAGGTATTACCGCAATCGTTACAGAGAGAGCAATAATTCTAGTCCTGGACCTCCTCTGTAACTCAAAACATGCAACCTGTAGAATTTTTTAAACGTTGCCTATGGAGATTTTTAAGGGTAAAAGTTTGTCGCCATTCCACGAGCGGGCGCAACTTTGAAGCGTGACATGTTTGGTATCAATTTACTTGGCGTAACATTATTTTTCTAAATATTAAAAAAGAAATTGGGCTAACTTTGCTGTTGTCTTGTTAAAAAAAGTAATTTTTTTCCAAGAAAATGTAATGCCCCATACACACAGTCGGACATTCGACCACAAAATCTGTCAGATTTTTTCCGACGGATTTTGACCGAAACTTGTCTTGCATACACACGGTCGCACAAAGTTGTGGGAAAATCCGATCATTCGGAACGAGGTGACGTAAAACAAATAGCTTTCCTCTCCAAATTTTTTCTGAGCATGCGTGGCACTTTGTGCGTTGGAATCCTCTACGCAAAGTCCAATCGGATTTTGTTGTCGGCAAATTTTAGATCCAGCTCCCAAACTTTTTTCCGTCTGAAATTCCGACAGAAAAAGTCTGATAGAGCCCACACATGATCAGATTTTCTGACAATATAATCCGATCGGACTATTTCCGTCTGAATTTCCGACCGTGTGTATGGGGCATTAGAGTGCCGCGCGAATACGGTGTGACAAAGCGTATTGCAACCACCTCCATTTTATTCTCTATGATGTTAGAAAAAATATATATAATGTTTGGGGGTTCTAAGTAATTTTATAGCACAAAAACCTGTTTTTATCTTGTAAACACCAAATCTCAGAAAGAGCCTCAGTGCTTAAAGCGGAGGTCCACCCTAAAATGGACCTCCGCTCATCGGAATCCCCCCCCCCTCCGGCGCCACAATCGGCACCTTTCAGGGGGGAGGGGGGTGCAGTTACCTGGATAATCCAGGTAACTGCACCCACTTCCGGGCTAGCTCTCTGCGGAACGAGCGTAGGTTACGCCCCCGTTCCGCAAGCGCCCGCCCCCTTCAGCAAGTGCCCCGCTGCCTGCTGGGAAACACACAGCTCCCAGAGGCAGCGGGGACCGTCCAGATTGCGCCGCGCGGCTCGCGCATGCGCAGTAGGGAACCGGGAAATGAAGCCGAAAGGCTCCATTTCCTGATTCCCATACCCAAGATGGCGGCGGGACCCGGCAGCCGAGCGAGCGATCGGCTTCGGGTGCCGACATCGCGGGCGCGCTGGACAGGTAAGTGTCACTATTTAAAAGTCAGCAGCTGCAGTATTTGTAGCTGCTGGCTTTTAAAAAAAAAAAAAAAAAAACGCGGAGTCCCGGTGGACTCCCGCTTTAAGTGGTTAAAGTGTTACTAAACCCACAACAGTAAAAATCTGTTTGTATATGCAGCATTTCATGCTTGTATACTGTGGAATTTAATGGGGTTAATCCTTTGCATTGTGTAAAAAGGCTGTTTTATCCTGTATGCACTGATCCTCCCCCCCCCCTTGCACTGTCAATCTGGGCAAGGCCAGCTAACACAGTCAGGTTAGCCAACCTGCACTTGCTCAGTTGTGTCTTTTATGCTGGAGATAACATTCACTTGTTCTCAGAGCTAGCCAGGTCACATGATATCAGCATCACACATGTGGGTGTGTATGCAGGTTGTAGTGGAAATCTCCTCTCACCTGAACTCTCAGCACTGGAGAAATTGTGCAATGTGGTATACAGATCATCCAAAAAGTTATATAGTGGCAGTAATTTAATGTAAAAAGAAGATTTATAAGCTGTGGGCCCTCTTGGGCATGGAGTTCACCAGAGCTTCATAGGTTGCCGCTGGAGTCCTCTTCCACTCCTCCATGATGACATCACAGAGCTGGTGGATGTTGGAGACCTTGCACTCATCCACCTTCCATTTGAGGATGTCCCACAGATGCTCAATAGGGTTTAGGTCTGGAGACATGCTTGGCTAGTCCATCACCTTTACCCCCAGCTTCTTTAGCAAGGCAGTGGTCATCTTGGAGGTGTGTTTGGGGTCGTTATCATGTTGGAATACTGCCCTGCATGTTGGAATACTGCCCTGCAGCTCAGCCTCCGGAGGGAGGGGATCATGTTCTGCTTCAGTATATCACAGTACACGTTGGCATTCATGGTTCCCTCAATGATCTGTAGCTCCGCAGAGCCGGCAGCACTCATGCAGCCCCAGACCATGACACTCCCACCACCATGCTTGACTGTAGGCAAGACACACTTGTATTTGTACTCCTCACCTGGTTGCCGCCACACACGCCTGACACCATCTGAACCAAATAAATTTATCTTGGTCTCATCAGATTCCAGTAATCCATGTCCTTAGTTTGCTTGTCTTCAGGAAATTGTTTGCAGGCTTTCTTGGGCATCATCTTAAGAAGAGGATTCCTTCTGGGATGACAGACGTGCAGGCCAATTTCATTGCAGTATGCAGCGTATGGTCTGAGCACTGACAGGCTGACCCCCACCCCTACAACCTCTGCAGCAATGCTGTCAGCACTCATACATCTATTTCCCAAAGACAACCTCTGGATATGACGCTGATCACGTGCACTCAACTTCTTTGGTCGACCATGGCGAGGCCTGTTCTAGGGGGAACCTGTCCGGTTAAACCGCTGTATGGTATTGCCCACCATGCTGCAGCTCAGTTTCAGGGTCTTGGCAATCTTCTTAAAGCCTAGGCCATCTTTATGTAGAGCAACAACTCTTTTTTACAGATCCTCAGAGAGTTCTTTGCCATGAGGTGCCATGTTGAACTTCCAGTGACCAGTATGAGAGAGTGAGAGCGATAACACCAAATTTAACACACCTGAGACCTTGTAACACTAATGAGTCACATGACACCGGGGAGGGGAAAATGGCTGATTGGGCCCAATTTGGACATTTTCACTTAGGGGTGTACTCACTTTTGTTGCCAGCAGTTTACACATGAATGGCTATGTATTGAGTTATTTTGAGGGGACAGCAAATGTTCCCTGTTATACAAGCTGTACACTCACTACTTTACATTGTAGACAAGTGTCATTTATTCAGTGTTGTCACATGAAAAGATAGAATAAAATATTTACAAAAATGTCAGGGGTGTACTCACTTTTTTGAGATACTGTATATTGTTTTCATGAAAGGTTTGTGTATACTTTTAGCAAATCAGAATTCAATTTAATAATCATTTCTCACACTGGTCATAATTGTGGGGTTAACATGTGCAACACAAACACTCCCCAATGGCACATTAAATTAGTCCACAAGAGACCAATTAGCATCGCCCTTGTTTGTTGATGAAAATAATTAATGATATGCTCTGGGATGGATGGGAATTGTTCCCATGGTAAAATGATTTATTATAAATATATTCCAGAATTCCCATGAACAGATCTCTAACATCAGACGGGAGTGAATACAAGAGAGGTGAGGAATTGGCACAGCAAATGGTAACCAGATATCGTCCATTTATTGTTCAGTTTGGAAACAAAATGTTCATCGCTACTCACCAGAGTTTCAGCTGCCATACTATTTTCCAAAATTTTACTAAAGGGCAAATACAGTGTATTTTTAATAACATATCTTGTGTTATAACCGCAGCATTTACATGAATTTTTTTTATAATTTTTACATATTTAGGCCGAATTATTAAAAGAGATGAGAATCTTCACAATCACAAAATGTGAAAATATTCAATTGACTTATCCAATCATGTGAAAAGCAAATCCCTTTTTTTATCTGCACACGATAGGATAATAAAAATTAATATTCACCCCTGGATATCGAGGTTCTGGGTCACAGCACAGGAAGTCCTGAAGACTACATTGCTCCTTGACCCGATACGCTATCTCTTAGCCCTTGTACACACGGTCGGACATTCCGACAACAAAATCTGTCGGATTTTGTCCGACGGATTTTGTCCGAAACTGGTGTTGCATACACACGGTCGGACAAACTTGTCGGAAAATCCGTGATGACATTATTTCGTTACGATGGGACTACGTTCAGGCTAGTAGCCAATAGCTTCGATCTAGGAATTTGATCTGAGCATGCGTGGCACTTTGCCCGATCGGAATTCTCTACACACGATCGGACTTTGTTTCCTGTTGTCGGAAGGTTTTATAGCCCAGCTCTAAAACTTTGTCGGTCGGATATTCCGACGGAAACAGTCCGATGGAGCCCACATACAGTCGGATTATCAGACAACGCGGTCCGATCGGACATTTTCCGTCGGAATGTTCGACCGTGTGTAGAAGGGCTTAGGTCTTCCTTTTAAAGGTATCCCAAAAAATTCCAAAAAGTTGAGCGTATATATTTTGACTGCTGCAAGACGTCTGATCCCGAGGCATTGGAAATAGCTATATCTGAGATACGAGCTATGGAACATTTGACTGCCCTGACTGAAGAATATTTTGAACAAATCACTAAAATATGGGACCTGTGGGACAATTTCAGTTTCAGTTCCTTTCCCACATCTACCCCTATTGCTACACAACCCTTCAATACACTTCAATTATATATATTCTTAGCAGGTCCTCTTTTATCATGCTGTGTGAGATACATGTGGTGGCCACTACTGTGCACCTACATGTAGATTAAATTTTTCTCATTGTTATATGTTGGTTTCTTTTAGAACTCTTCTTTCTTTTTATGTTGTGTTTTAAAAATTTTATAGGCTTAAGTCCTATGTTCAACAATTTAAGGATTTCTGGGCTAAACTCACCAGAAAAGCCAAACTTTTGAATCGGACTTTATGTATCATAATGTACGTAAGTCTCTGTATCAACGTGATATGTGCAAGGTGATATTAACCTTATTAAACCCATGTTATCTCTTTAATCCTTAATAAAAATTACAATAATTAAAAATGAATATTCACACAATTCATTATGTAAATATTCTCCACTCCTTTAGTAAATCAGCCTAATTGCATCATTAACCACTTTCAGACCGGACCATTTTGCTGGTAAATGACCAGAGGTCTTTTTACACTTTGGCACTGCGCTGCTTTAACTGGTAATTGCGCGGTCATGCAATGTTGTACCCAAACAAAATTTGCGTCCTTTTCTTCCCACAAATAGAGCTTTCTTTTGATGGTATTTGATTGCCTCTGCGATTTTTATTTTTTGCGATATAAACGTAAAAAGACCGCAAATTTTGAAAAAAAATGATATTTTCTACTTTTTGTTATTAGAAAAATCCAATAAACTCAATTTTAGTCATACATTTAGGCCAAAATGTATTCAGCCACATGTCTTTGGTAAAAAAAAAGTCAATAATTGTATATTTATTGGTTTGCGCAAAAGTTGTCACATCTACAAACTAAGGTACGTTTTCTGAAATTTACGCAGCTTTTAGTTTACGACTGCCTATCTCATTTCTTGAGGTGCTAAAATGGCAGGGCAGTACAAAACCCCCCCAAATGACCCCATTTTGGAAAGTAGACACCCTAAGGAAATTGATAAGTGGCATGTTGAGCCCATTGAATATTTTATTTTTTTGCCTCAAGCGATTGAATAATGACAAAAAAAAATTTTTTTTTTTTTTTTTACACAAAGTTGTCACTAAATGATATATTGCTCACACATGCTATGGGCATATGTGAAATGACACCCCAAAATAAATTTTGCTGCTTCTCCTGAGTACGGGAATACCACATATGTGGGACTTTTTGGGAGCCTAGCCGCGTACGGGGCCCCGAAAACCAAGCACCGCCTTCAGGCTTTCTAAGGGTGTAAATTTTTGATTTCACTTCTCACTACCTATTACAGTTTTGAAGGCCATAAAATGCCAAGATGGCACAAAACCCCCACAAATGACCCCATTTTAGAAACTAGACACCCCAAGCTATTTGCTGAGAGGCATTTTGAGTCCATGGAATATTTTATATTTTGCCACAAGTTGCGGGAAAATTACAAACTTTAATTTTTTTTTATTTTTTTTTCACAAAGTTGTCACTAAATGATATATTGCTCACACATGCTATGGGCATATGTGAAATGACACCCCAAAATAAATTCTGCTGCTTCTCCTGAGTACGGGGATACCACATATGTGGGACTTTTTGGGAGCCTAGCCGCGTACGGGGCCCCGAAACTAAGAACCGCCTTCAGGTTTTCTAAGGGCGTAAATATTTGACTTCACTCCTCACTACCTATTACAGTTTTGAAGGCCATAAAATGCCAAGATGGCACAAAACCCCCACAAATGACCCCATTTTAGAAAGTAGACACCCCAAGCTATTTGCTGAGAGGCATGTTGAGTCCATGGAATATTTTATATTTTGCCACAAGTTGCGGAAAAATTACAAACTTTTTTTTTTTTTTTTTTCACAAAGTTGTCACTAAATGATATATTGCTCACGCATGCCATGGGCATATGTGAAATGACACCCCAAAATAAATTCTGCTGCTTCTCCTGAGTACGAGGATACCACATATGTGGGACTTTTTGGGAGCCTAGCCGCGTACGGGGCCCCGAAAACCAAGCACCGCCTTCAGGCTTTCTAAGGGCGTTACAGTTTTGAAGGCCATAAAATGCCAAGATGGCACAAACCCCCCCCAAATGACCCCATTTTGGAAAGTAGACACCCCTAAATTTAGGGGTACACTAGTGAGACTAGGTAATAAATGGCGGGTGCCCTGAAACTATAAAAAAATAACTAACCAACCAGCGTCACCTGTAACAGTTATATGGTGATCACTGGTGAAAGGGTTAACTAGGGGGCAATCAGGGGGCTTTATGCGGTAGTATATGGGGGTCCCTGGCGCTATAAAAAGCTGCGGCAAACCTAAATACCTACCTGCCTAACTAGCGTCACCTGTGACACTAATACAGCGATCGGAAAAACGATCGCTTATTAGGCTGGGTTCACACTGGAGCGATGCGGGAACGCCACGAATGCGCGGCGGGTTCCCGCATCGCATGCCTCCCAGCGGCAGTTCACACTGCCCTATGCGAACTGCTGGGAGTGTCAGTGAAATGTTAATGACACCCCCAGATCAGTTCGCATATCGCAGTGCGATCTGCAAACTTGGATCGCATGGTGTGAACACCCATGCGATCCGATTCTGCTGCGGACCAAAAAAAGGGTCCCGTGCGAGTTTGCGGCGGGTGCGGCGGGTGCGACACGAATTCAGCCATACTATCTGTATAGCTGAACTCGAATCGCACAGAGATCGGATGTGATTTGCACTGCAGTGCGGTGCGAATCACATCCGTTCTCATAAACCGCTGCAATGTGAACCCAGCCTTAGTGACACTGGCGACGGGGGGTGATCACGGGGTTAAACCTTTATTGGGGGGGTTAGGGGGGTACCTTAGAACTAAAGGGGGCTAACCCTAACTGCCCTAACAGTTATTAGTCACAAATGACATCCGCCGGGTGATCAGGGGGTTAAACCTTTATTAGGTAATAAATGGCGGGTGCCCTGAAACTATAAAAAAATAACTAACCAACCAGCGTCACCTGTAACAGTTATATGGTGATCACTGGTGAAAGGGTTAACTAGGGGGCAATCAGGGGGCTTTATGCGGTAGTATATGGGGGTCCCTGGCGCTATAAAAAGCTGCAGCGAACCTAAATACCTACCTGCCTAACTAGCGTCACCTGTGACACTAATACGGCGATCAGAAAAATGATCGCTTATTAGGCTGGGTTCACACTGGAGCGATGCGGAAACGCCGCGAATCCGCGGCGGGTTCCCGCATCGCATGCCTCCCGGCGGCAGTTCACACTGCCCTATGCGAACTGCTGGGAGTGTCAGTGAAATGTTAATGACACCCCCAGATCAGTTCGCATATCGCAGTGCGATCTGCAAACTTGGATCGCATGGTGTGAACACCCATGCGATCCGATTCTGCTGCGGACCAAAAAAAGGGTCCCGTGCGAGTTTGCGGCGGGTGCGGCGGGTGTGGCGGGTGCGGCGGGTGCGGCGAATGGCTGAACTCGAATCGCACAGAGATCGGATGTGATTTGCACTGCAGTGCGGTGCGAATCACATTCGTTCTCATAAACCGCTGCAATGTGAACCCAGCCTTAGTGACACTGGCGACGGGGGGTGATCACGGGGTTAAACCTTTATTGGGGGGGTTAGGGGGGTACATTAGAACTAAAGGGGGCTAACCCTAACTGCCCTAACAGTTATTACAGTCACAAATGACACCAATGCAAAAAAAAAAAAAAAATGACATTGGTGTCACTGTGACTGGGGGGCAGAGGTAATTGTGGGGGTGATCGGGGGGGTGTGAGTGTGCCTGGCATGTTCTACTGTGTGTGTAGAGTGTTGGTGCAACTCACCGATCCGCTCTCCTCCGTGTCGGAACGAAAAATACCGACACGGAGGAGAGAATACATCACTTCCTCTCCTGTGTTTACATTACAGGAGAGGAAGTGATGTCACGGGGGATTTCTATTCGTCGGGAGCGATCGCGAGGGGGTGGCCATGAATGAATGGCCGCCCCCTCGTCCCGGATCGCTCCCGGACGAAAACCGACCGCCGCAGGCACCGGGCGGGGGCCCGATCGGGCCCCCGACCCGCGGGAGGCAAGGGACGTACATGTACGCCCATATGCCTGCCCGTGCCATGCTGTCGACGTACATCGTCGTGCGGCGGTCGGCAACTGGTTAAGGACTGAATCTCAGTCGTGTATCTGTGGTCTTGGAAATCATCACAATGTATGTACATAGTTACATAGTTAACCAGGTTGAAAAAAAGACACAAATCCATCTAGTTCAACCATAAAAATAAATAAATAAAAAATAATATCATACAATCCATATACCCAATCCTTCACCCACCCCCAATTTTCTACAGCAGAGGAAAAATTTCCTTCTTGATCCAAGAGAAGCAATCGGATTTTCCCTAGATCAACTTTACCAGTACCCACTTATATTATGTGCATTTAGGAAATAATCCAGGCCTTTCTTAAAGCAATATACTGAGCTGGCCAGAACCACCTCTAGAGGGAGCCTATTCCACATTTTCACAGCTCTCACTGTGAAGAAACTTTCCCATATTTGGAGATGAAATCTCTTTTCCTCTAGACTTAAAGAGTCCCCCCTTGTCCTCTGTGATGACCGTAAAGTGAATAACTCAACACTAAATTCACTATAAGGACCCCTTATATATTTGTACATGTTGATCATATCCCCCCTTAATCTCCTCTTCTCAAGAGTGAATAAATTCAGTTCCTCTAATCTTTCCTCATAGCTGAGTTCCTCCATGCCCCTTATCAGTTTGGTTGACCTTCTCTGCACTTTCTCCAGTTCCCCGATATCCTTTTTGAGAACTGGTGCCCAAAACTGAACTTCATATTGCAGATGAGTTCTTACTAATGATTTGTACCAGGGCAAAATTATATCTCTCTCTCTGCAGTCCATAAGTCTCTTAATACAAGAAAGGACTTTGTTCGCTTTGGAAACCACAGCTTGGCATTGCATGTTATTATAAATTTTATGAGTACATGTTCTTACAACAACAATTTTTCACACAGGGGCCAATTTACTTACCAACATTTCTTTGGAGTGTGGGAGGAAACCAGAGTACTCGGAACTACTAGTACTAGGAAACCCACACAGGCACAGGGAGAGCATGCAAACTCCAGGCAAGTAGTACTGTGGGTGGAATTTGAGCCAACAACCCTAGTGCTGCTAGGTGGAAGTGCTAACCACTTAGCCACAGACATTTAGGAAGTGCCAGGATCACCTCCTAAATGTCTGTTGGCCATTGCAATACCCCCTACCCCCTGGAAAAGATATCCAGCATAAAAAAGCTTTCCACGGGGCAATAGGCACTGCATCAAGTGTGAAATAGCTCTTCTTGGCAGAAAAACACGGCTAACATTGTTCTCCTTCTCTTTTGAAAAATATAGCTGCCTGGTTATGAGGATCCAGTGTCTGCAAAACTTCCTGATGTGGAACATGAATGTTGAGCAAAGCTCATTATGTCATTCTAACTTTGCTTGCTGCATGCGTCTTCTTTGTTGCTGAAGCAAAAGGTAATGAAGCTAAAGTCAACAAGATGAGTAGTTTTTTTTTTAAGAAAGAGATGATCTATAACAGTCTACATATTTCTCTTGGCATAAGACTCCTTAAAAAAATCCATGCCCATATTATTCAAAATTTTGGTTTATTTCTGTATCTAAAAAGAGCTTGTTGACTATGGAAAACAACACACAAGTGACAGTGTTTGTATTTTCTGGACTAACCGATACCGATAAACTAATCCCGTTCCTCTTCGCTTTTTTCTTGATGGTGTACCTCGTGACCATACTCGGAAACATTGGCTTAGTTATTCTTGTCCTTGGTGCCTCCAACCTTCACACTCCAATGTATTTTTTCTTGAGTTTCCTCTCAGGTGTGGACCTCTTCTACTCTACATCTATCACTCCTAAAATGTTGTCTGACCTTATATCTCTCCGGAAGACCATCTCATTTAATGGTTGTGCCACCCAATTTTTCTTTTTTGCTGGCCTAGCAGTAACTGAGATTATCCTACTCTCTAGTATGTCGTATGACCGCTATGCTGCTATCTGCCACCCTCTTCACTATGTTTCCATCATGACCAAAAGCAAATGTGTGTCTCTTGTCGGTTTCTCCTTCTTCATGGGCTTCCTCCAGTCAGCTGTACAGACCAGCTGCTTATTCAATCTCCATTACTGTGGTTCGAATCTTATAGACCATTTCTACTGTGATGCCCCTCCTATGCTCCAGTTGTCTTGCTCCAAAACACTTCATTGCAACATGTTAACCATTTTCTTTGTTAGTTGTTACTGTTTTTATTCGCTGTCAGCAATCCTGGTCTCATACACGCTTATCTTTAACACGATATACCGTATAAAATCATCTGAAGGATGACAGAAAGCTTTCAGTACTTGTTCTTCCCATCTCATGTGCGCCTGCATCTTTTATGTTTCAGTTTTCATTACTTATTTGCGCTCACCTTCCAGTGCCCTAGAAAAACAAGACAAAGTGGCCTCTGTTTTTTATTCGGTAATGACCCCGATGTTGAATCCTCTTATCTACAGCTTGAGGAACCAAGAGGTAAAAAAGGCCATCATGCAAGCAATGCATAAATGTTCACATCTAATTAGACTTTAATAAATGTTTAGGGTTAAAATATATTATTTTAATTGTATATGGCATGGGAAAAGGTGGGAACCCATGTTGGATTTTCCCTGGGGTGATTCACCTTATGAGCCCTGGTAACCAATGTCACTACAACAGAAATTGATAAGGAATCCAACATTTTAGAGTGTTCACTGAAACAGGAGGTTTGGGGAAATCTTCTAATAGGGACACCTGTTCAAATGATAAATGACCATTTAGGTGAGGATTTCTTTTCTCCGGGACAGGAAGTGAAGATTGTTCCCCAGCAAGACAGCTAAAAACAAATTAAAAAAAACGAAAGAAAATAAAAAAACGCTTGGTCTTTTGATGAACTAAGATAAATTAGGATTGTTTTTCTTTCATGTTTAACCACTTACAGACCGGACCATTTTGCTGGTCAAAGACCAGACCACCTTTTGCGATTCGGCACTGCATCGATTTAATTCACAATTGCGCGGTCATGCGACGTTGCTTTCAAACAAAATTAATGTTCTTTTTTTTACCACAAATAGAGCTTTCGTTTGGTGGTATTTGATCACCCCTGCGGTTTTTATTTTTTGCGCTATAAACAAAAATAGTGCAACAATTTTGAAAAAAACACATTATTTTTTACTTTTTCTTATATCTGTTAATAAATATCCCCCAAAAATATATAAAACATTTTTTTTCCCTCAGTTTAGGCCGATACGTATTCTTCTACATATTTTTGGTAAAAAAATCGCAATAAGCGATTATTGATTGGTTTGCGCAAAAGTTATAGCCTTTACAAAATAGGGGATCGTTTTATGGCATTTTTATTACAAATTTTTTTTTTTACTAGTAATGGTGATGATCAGCGATTTTTATTGTGACTGCGACATTATGGCGGACACATCGGACATTTTTGACAAATTTTTGGGACCATTGTCATTTATACCGCAATCACTGCTATATAAATGCAGTGATTCCTGTGTAAATGACACTGGCAGTGAAGGGGTTAACCAGTAGGTGGCAGTGTAGGGGTTAAGTGTTCCTAGGGGTGTGTTACTAACTGTTGGGGGCTGGGCTTTCATTTAGTGAACACTGATCTCTGCTCCAATCACAAGGAGCAGAGATCAGCATCACTAGTTGCTAGGCAGAATGGAGAAATGCTGTTTACAACGGCATTTCTTCATTCGGCCGCCCCGTGAAACGATCGCGGGTATGCCCGCGGCGATCGAGTCTGCGGGACCCGTGACCGGACTCACGGGGTTCCCGACCAGCATGGGAGCGCACCGCCGCCGGCGCGCTCCCGATGGCAGGGTGGCAAATTTAAAGGGACGTACAGGTAAGCCCATTTGCCTGCCCGTGCCATTCTGCCGACGTATATCGGCGTGCGCTGGTCGGGAACTGGTTAATAACACATTTCAGTGAAATTTACTGTATAAGCTGCAAAAAGGTAACAGAATAAGATTGTCATTGCTTAATTTTGCTTTTTTTTGTTCTATTAGTTACTTAAATTTTGGAAGAGTGATATTGAACTAAAGCTATGTTTCTAATTAAAGGGCCTGTAAACACTCACAGTTTTTCACCTCAATGCATTTTATGCATTGAGGTGAAAAACCTCTTGTAGTCCACTAGCCCCCCCACCCCGAACCCCCCATATACTTACCTGAGCCTGATTGTTCCTGATTGGATAGATTGATAGAAGCACAACCATTGGCTCCCGCTGCTGTCAATCAAATCCAATGACGCGGAAGTCAGGGGACGGAACGAGTTCTGCTGTCTGTTTCAATGGACACAGCAGCAGCAGGACATGGGAGCATGCCCGCATGGGTGCCCTGAGGGAGATCACTTTTCCGACGGGGCATTCAAGAAGAGGAGGAGCCAGAAGTGCCACTGAGGGACCCCAGAAGAGGAGGACTGGTGGCCACTCTGTGCAAAACGAACTGCACAGAGGAGGTAAGTATGACATTTTTTATTTTTATTTTTACACCGAATCTTTAGTTATCCTTTACTGCCTTCACTTGTACCAGAAAATGTAAACTTAACCACTTGTTTACATTCACACCTCAGCTGCTTTGTAATCCATTATACTGAAGACCAACCAATTCTGTGCTAAAAGATGACAGAATCCCAGAATATACTATATCTCAATAGAGATGAGTGAACTTGGTCAAAAATTCAACCAATTGGGTTTCTCCCAAACATTTCACAAAAAAAATCAGTGAACCTCGAATTTTGAAACTTCTTAACCAAGCAAATTACACAACATTGTGCAGGATGATTGGGGAAACCCCTAGTGGTCCCAGTAGTCCAGACTGATGAGGAAAAAAAAAAGAGTCTGAGCCATTTCCTTCAAAAATTATACTAGAGGTATTAAAAAAAAAAAAGGATGGTCCCCTGTGGCAAAGGCAGGCAAGTGTACTGAGAAGGCAATAGCAGGGGCAGATAAAAGGCACCACCAGCTTTTGAGATGCCTTTGGTCCCTTTTTCCCTGTAGCCTTTGTGAATCTAAACTACCAAAATAACATTGAAATTTGGGTTATGATCTGGTTGTCCAAATTCATGAAATCTAAATTTACCTTTATCCAAAAGTTTAGGATGAACTCTAGATTTTGTTTTCTGTATCTGAAACTATTTAAGGAAAAGAGCACACACACACATACTGAAACTGTATCTGCATACATATTTAGACAATGAGAAAGAATAAATGGGATGTTTAAGGTGCCAAATTAGAACACAATTCTTTTAAATGTAAATATTGATAATACAATACTAATACATGTGCTGACTGATTTCATCTCTACATGTTTCACCTTGATATTGGCTTCTTCTGGAGATATAATTGGTATCAGGAACAATAAGCACTGTATATTCAAAAACTATTTGTATATAAATTGAGGTTCCACAATCATGGGGATATCAACAGACGGGTCATCCGGTAAAACCATAGAGGGGGGTGTATCTAGAGTACAGCCACCAGTGAATGGTCCAGAAACCTGTGCAGGCGATATTTTGCTGTAATCACGGGTTTGACAGTTGATCACCAACTCCACAACAGAAATGGATGAAGATGACGAAAAAGATAAGATGAACTCATTTCTGAATTGGCACAAAGTCAAATCATGACCCCTTCAGTCAAGAATTCAGCAACAAATCTCTCTTCCTCCCATGATGGACTCTTTGTATGCTCTGTTTTTATTGCTTGAATAAATTTCTATTTTTATAAAATAATTTTGTTCTAATTTGGCACCTTAAAAATCACATTTATTCTTTATCATTTTCTAAATCATTTTCGAAGGGATGTGGTGCCATATTCTCTAGATGGTAGGCAAAATATCTTCTCTCCTTTGTATTTGCATACAGTTCTGGCTCTTTTTGCACTTATGGTTTAAAGCCTTGTGCTCAACCTGTGACCCTTTGGTACTTATTTTGTGGCCCCTGGGACGCATGTTATCTTTTACTTAAGTCAGTGAAGGAAAAATATTCTTTATAGTGGAGCCTAGTAGTTGGATTAGTTAATTTTTTTTACTTGATCTTATTTTTCTTTGGGGTATCTAAAGCCAGTGGAGCTTTGACTTGGAATTTTTGACCTCGAAAGCAAACACTTCATAAGGATTAAAATGCACCAATTAAAGTTTTCCGTGGTACCACGGTGATTAGTGGGCATGGCAAATGGTGGGTGATTATTGCGACATGCTTTATCGCATATGCAATCAAAAAAAAAATAATTGTAAATTTTAAAATGTAAAGTACTTTGTGGTAGAGGAAGATGACTGTTGCTTTGTGGAAATGACCCAACTAAAGACTTTATAACATATAATAAAATACAGACACACTAGCCATGTTTTTGTCTGTGTTCTGGCCTGACTGGCCTTAAAGACAACCAACGTGACCAGGCCATCACCTGAAAATTGTGAAAGTCTTGCACAATTTTCCTTTAGATTTACCAAAGCCATATAATTTAAAGTCAGATCTAAACACTTTTAATTTGTATGCAATCAGGCCAGCCCTTGAACTTTCATAGTTAAAGGTAAATCTCAAGGAAACGGAACAAGAAAAGTGCATAATTGATGGCCAGCTTAAAGTGGTTCCAAAGCCTAAACATTTTTTGCCTTAATGCATTCCTTGCATTAAGGTAAAACATGTTTCGGCATTGAATGTTGCCCCTCCCACCCCCTTATACCCCCTTATATTTACCTGAACCCTAATTCAATCCAGCGTTATGTACATCTGTGGCTTTTCTCTCTCCCATCACTTCCTGGTCTCCCTGGTTTGCTGGGGCACCAGGAGCCATTGGCTTCAAGTGTTGTCAATCAAAGCTACTATACAAGAAAAAGAACATGCGGATTCAATGTCCGCCGGTGTCCCAGCGATCATGTCATGGAGCCGCAGAACGGGGAGATGCCTATGTAAAGAAGGCATTTCCCCATTCTGCCTAGCGACATGACAGAGATCACTGCTCCCTGTGATCGGGAGCAGTGATCGCTGTAGTGTCAATGGTAGCCCATCCCTGCCACATTTAGAATCACTCCCTAGGACACACTTAAACCCTTGATCGCCCCCTAGTGTTTAACGCCTTCCCTGCCAGTGTCATTCACACAGTAATCAGTGCATTTTTATAACACTGATCGCGGTATAAATGAGGATGGTCAAAATGGTGTCAAAAGTGTCCGACGTGTCCGCCATAATGTCGCAGTCATGATAAAAATTGGAGATCACCACCATTACTAGTAAAAAAAAAAATTTGTAATAAAAATGCCATAAAACGATCCCCTATTTTGTAGACGCTATAACTCTTGTGCAAACCATTCAATATATATGCTGATTGTGTTTTTTTATATATTTTTGGGGGATATTTATTATAGCAAAAAGTGAAAATTATTGTTGCTTTTTTTTTTTTCAAAATTTTGTTTATAGCGCAAAATCTAAAAAAAACGCAGAGGTGATCAAATACCACCAAAAGCAAGTTCTATTTTTGGGGAAAAAGGGATGTCAGTTTTGTTTGGGTGTAACTTGGCATGGCCACGCAATTGTCAGTTAAATCGACGCAGTGTCGAATCGCAAAAAGTGCTCTGGTCAGGAAGGGGGTAAAATCTTCCAGGGGGGCTGAAGCGGTTAAAAAAATGTTTGTTGACAAAATGTTTGGTTAGACTGAGTCCCTGAAGCTCTACTCTTAATGCTAACACTTTACAATATATAGAAAAACTAACATTTTAAAAATAACAAAAGAAAAAAATAGAAAGTAACAAATATACTACAAATAACTGTGAATGGAGAACAAATAAATAAATATGAAAATAAAATAAATTAAATGAAATTAGGTAGCATCTCCCCCCATCTCATAGCCTCATAGGTACAATGATTTGAGGCTTGGAGCACCCTACTTCAATCTTAGCTGACAAATTAGATGCCTTAGATGCCTGAGATCAGTCGAAATATGGCTTTCCATGTCTTCCTAGACCACTTTCAATGTAACTGGTTTGACCTACCCTTGTATGATCCGGCTTCATACAGTTAAACCTGGTGTGTTTTTCAATATACCCTTTCTTTTACCTTTTATTAGTTCTTCAATGTATTTTTGGTAATTGTAATGTTGTTCATGTTCAATCCAGCACCTCTGGATATATTTCAGCTTATTTTACATGCTTTTGATGCACATTGTACACCATTTAACAATTGTAAGCTGCAATACTTGTGAATCTTCTCCAAGCTGCTAACGCTGATTGCTAAATTTAAACCATTGATTATTGCTTCCTGCTGTTTTGTGATCCATGTTGGACGTAACTCTGTTTTTGTGGAATATAATAAAAATAAAATTACAAAAAAAAAAATGGTGGCTGCTGTTGTACTTACTTGTGTTGTTAATAGACATGTGCACTCACAAAAAAATTGTTAATTTTCGTTTTAATTTCATTAGTTTGTTTGATTTTTTTCAGAAATTCGTAAATTCGTAAAAATTGAAAATTTGAAAATTCGGAAATCCGAAAATTCGGAATTCGGAAGTTTCGGGAATTTTCACATTTTGATTTTTCAGATTTCAGAATTTCCGAATTTTCGATTTTCCGAATTTCCGAATTTCGAATTTACTAATTTTTGATTTGCCATTAGATGTGGCATTCATTATTTCAGACAATTCGTAACTTCAGATAAATTCGTACTCGTTATGTTCACTATGTTCACAAATTTGAAAGGGAATTCCAATACCTATAATTTAATAGTTAGTTATTATTTAGAATTAAACAGATTTTCTTTATTTTCTGATTTTCGAATTTCCAAAAATTCGGAATTCCGAAAATCCAAAATCCGGAAATCCGAAATTCGAAAATTCTACAATCTGGAATTGGCAAATTCGGAAATCCAAAATTTGGAAGTCAGAAAATCAGAAATTCGGAAATCTGAAAATCGGAAATCACAAATTTAAAAATTTGGAAATTCGGAAATTTCGGACATTCGTAATTTCGCAAATTTTGAAATTCGGAAATTTCAGAAATTGAAAAATTTGGAAATTTGGAAATTCGGAATTAACAAATTTGTCTAAATTCGTTAAAAAATTAATTTGGAACTAAACAAATTGCACATGTCTAGTTGTTAACACCTCTTAGTATACCAAATAAAGTAAATACCCCAATACCTAAGGGCAGGGGCCTCCAAACTACGGCCCTCCATTTGTTCATAAACTTCAATTCCCATGATCCCTAGTCATGTCTGTGAATATCAGAGTTTTACAATGCCTCATGGGACGTGTAGTTCTGCAACATCTATCTTATATTCCTCAATTTATATCACAGATATAAGCATATATATTATTCAGAAAACAGAAGAGAGACCACCTATATGTTTAGTGCCAGAAAAAAAAAGAAAGAAATTCAAGCTGGGAATCTGCCACTTTGGACCATTAAGACCAGGAAAGTTCCACTAGACCAGTGATGGTGAACCTTGGCACCCCAGATGTTTTGGAACTACATTTCCCATGATGCTCAACTACAGCTCTGAGTTCATGAGCATCATGGGAAATGTAGTTCCAAAACATCTGGGGTGCCAGGGTTTGCCATCACTGCACTATAGATAGTGCTAAACTGACCAGCCACTGTACGAAATGTATGGATACTATCTCACAAATAATACACTCTGCTTTCTTGAATAGGAAAACACATATATGAGAGTCCCCGGGCCTGCACAACCCTAAAGTATACAAAAAATGGAAACATTTCCCCAGGGGGTTTTTTAGGCAGCAAAAGATTGACTATGTAAAAGTATTTTATTAGGTCAAAAAATAGATGATGAATACAAATATACAATGAATTTGATTTTAAAATGCAAGCTCTGATTTTCGACACAAACAACAACATAAAACATCACTCATGGCAAAAAACACCCCAAGGAAAACATGATTTGCCAATTACATTTACAATATTACTATCCACATGACTACCCCAATGCATTTCGACCCTTTCGTTTCTGATCTTCTTCAGGGGGATTTTTATTTTAGGAAAATATATCAAAAAGTTCTAATGAAGACATTTAACAGTATATGAAACATTGTTACATAATTTCAAATTGTGCAAAAGATATATCTCCATATACATAAAGGTATGGAAGAAAACCGCCAGGCCTTTAGGAAAAAACTCAAGACCTTCCTCTTCTAGAAGATGGACAACTAAGCCCTTCGCAGCACCTTGAGGCGATTTAGTTTGCGTTGTGCACTATACAAATATTTCACTCACTCTCTCACTCACTATATTTACCATTGGGTAGATGAGAGAGTGAGCATGCATTGCACAAACCAGATTGCTAAAATACATTTGCGTTCAGTGACACCATCGTCTCCGCACAGCCCCCCCAGGTGAATCCACAGTCCACCAGGCTTGCAAGGGGCCACGCTCTTGGATCTGGAGAGGAGGATGGGGGGCAAAGCACCTGCAATGGGATATTCAGAAATCTCACTAGATAGTTGTCAGGTATTCTATGAATGTCAAGTACTGCTTTGCGACTCTAGACTGGCTGGTACTGAATCAAATATAAAATTCATGTTAATTTGAGTTGCCTGTTCATTTTATTACATAGTTTATTCATTTATTGAATTCATTTTTAAATTAGTTGTAGTTGACATAAGAAAAAATATAATAAATTAGAATGAAATAGAAAATTGGGTATTATTACCCACTTATAAAAATATAAAGTGGATATGCATTAGGTGATGTAAGTGATAATGAAAAGATTAAGGGTGTAGTAATATGATCAAAATGTGATGCAAGACACTAGAAACTGGTGTTTAAAAAATATATATAATAATGTAAAATATTAAAACATTGATAGTGAGAATATGGTGCCTTAGCTAGTGAAATAAGTCAATAAGTAAAACTAGTAGCACTAGTGTAGTAAATAACAAAAAATAATGTGATAAAAAAGTATAAACACCCAGTGATAAGTGACTAATAAATAACAATTAAAAGAAAAAAATAGGTGGCTGTTGTTGTACTGTGTTATTAACACCTCTTATTATAACAAATATAAATATCCCAATACCCAAGGTTAACAGTGCTACCTTATTCCTAAATGTATATCACAGTTATAACCATAAATAGTCTGCATATAGGAACTTATGAGGGACGCAAACTGGCCAATTTTTATCAAGCACATACCCGAAGTCTATACTTGGAATATTTTGGGAATAATTGAGAATAAGGGGATGGGGTGTGTGGGGTTCATGTAATGTAGGGTTGGGGTATTAAAGTGTTTTTGTGCATTCTGTTTTGACATTTTAATAAGCATAAAACTATAAGGCATGGTACTAGGTGCATGCTCGGTTGGAGATTGGGTCTGGTGTTGCCACTTCCGGCCATGATTGGCCTTTGGGGGCAGACTAGGCAGCTAGCAGACCATTTAAAGGGAGCTTGTGGTTTGCTCCCTGTGGACATGAACACTAGGATCTTTGTGAATATCAGATATCCCTGCGGTGGCTGGTAAGTTTTTGTGGGGATTGCCTTGTGCTGTCTGAAACTTTTTTCTTTCCCCCTGTTGTAGATCTTCTTGGTTTTGGTTTTGGGGGTTAAGTTTAACTAATAGAGGCTTTCCTCTCTCCCGTTTTTGCATCTTTTAAGTAGTGTTTGGTGGCCAACACCTGTGACTATTGTCAACCTGATTACATGGTGTATGGGCTGTCTTCCAATCTAGCCTACAGTGATCAGTGTGCTCTCCCGTCATAGTATCTATTCTTCCGGGAGAGTCTATGGCCCCTTTGACACAGGGCGGAATCTGTCCAAGCGGATCTGCCTAGTCAGCGGGGGATCTCTTCGCTGATCCCCACTGAGCAGGTGGATGAGAGGCCTGTGTCCGCTCCACTGTTATCTATGGGGTGTTTGGATGGAAAGGGACTGTTATCCGATCCAATCCACCTGAGTGATGGTTAACGTATCCCGATTTGTTCTGTTTTTAGCAGACCGGATTGGGTGACAGCGGGCACGTGTCCGCTGACATCTGCCACCACATAGAGAACTGCTCCTCCTGAAAAACGGACATGCAAACTCGATCAGTCCGCTGGTGTGAAAGGGGCTGATTAGTTAAATTTAATTTGTGTGCACCTGGACATAATTTACCATTGTTTTTAAAAAACCTTTGTTTCACCGCTGCCACCTAAAGGACTTATACCTTGGCCCAGATTGTATCTGCTAAGTTCTTTTGGACTCTCTTCACATGGTTGGTATTCACAGTGGGGTGGTCCTCATTTAGTGTTTTGATACAGTGTTTTAAATAGCATTTTTGTATGCTTTGAAGGTAAAGTATCAATTCCTGGATTGGTCCCACACCTGCCGGGAGGCATTAGCCCCCAGACCCTGGGTGTGCTTCATGCGTAACCCCTTCCGCAGTTTACAGTGGGTGAGTATGGGTGCTCTGCCTGGGGTTTACTATATCTGTTTATATTATATATAACGTATGTTGTTTATATTTTGTTGTCTTCTTTTATCTAGAACTTGAATTGTATCCCCTCCATCCCCTAAAGAAATGGTTTGCACTGAAAAACATGAAAAGGAAAAAATCATATCTGGAGTATGTTGTTCCTGTTCTACTATTGTTATGCTTTTACCCATTATTTTGAGATAATTTATATTATTGGTTTATAGAACAACAATCTCTAGTATGTTTTTAGCGGTTATAATGTATGTTTTATTCTACCTGGAAATGTTTGTAATGTTGTAATTAAATTTTCTTTTTAGTCAAATATTTTTTTATTGAGAGTATAAAAGGAACAAGTGCATAGACATGAACAATCCAGGTTACAGATGCGTAGAAACACAGCATACATAAAGACACTTTTCGAACTGAGCATCTTGCAAACACATTAACTGTATATTTCACATTACGGAACTCTCGATTACCTTGATCACATTGGAATCTGTAAAATCTATGCCACATATCGTAATCTGCACTTCAACCTGCACGTATATATAGAAACACTATAAACCGTTATTGATTGAGGTTTAATGACAAGGATGTTATATAGGAAAGAAAGACATCAGTTTTATCAACAGAGAAAAGTGAATGAGAAAGGGGGAAGAAAAAGGGGAGAGAGTTTGGGGTTTGAGATTTGAGGGTACAGAAAGGGAATACGAATGGTCCAGCACAGGTGTGTGTCATTCATGCTTTTTTCCCGAAAGAGGAATTCCATGTAGACCAGTCAGCTATGTATTTCTTTCCGGGATAATATTCACCTTCATTATCAGTTCAGAGATATTAGGCGAATCCCTAGATTTCCACTTAAACACTATCAAGGACCTGGCTGCAAATATGATGTGCATAGCTATAGTTCTCATGGGTATCGGGTACTCTGACAATCCAATACTCAACAGTGCCTTTTCCGGGGAAGGCCTGGTCAGCACACCTGTGACCCGGGCAATTAGTTTAAACACCTCGTTCCAGAAGCTTCGCAAATGCGGACACCTCCACCACATATGTAGCAGCGTCCCCACCTGGCCACACCCCCTCCAGCACCAACTAGACTTCTCGTCTGAAAATTTAGCTATTATGTAGGGGGTAAAGTGCCATCTGGCTGTTATTTTCGCAGCCAGTTCCTCATAATTCGAACATCTTGAGAATCTGGCATTGTTTCTAAAGGCTAGTAACCATTGTTGATCAGTAAATTTCTGTCCTAGATCTGCCTTCCATCTCTCCAGGTGACCGAATCGATTAAAAGATGATTTCGCATTAAGTAAGTCATATGCTAATGAGATTCCCTTAAGTTTTGGGTTGGGTGAGTTCAAGAAGTCCCATACCGTAGTAATAAACTTAGTGCTAGACCGCTTCTCTTTTTGGAACCATGACACAATTTGGCAATATGTCAAAAATTCTGTCTGAGGTATATTAAATTTGTTTTGGAGTACTTGAAATGGCATAATGTGGTTACCCTCTAGAAGGTCCTGAACGTTTATTATCCCTCCCCTTCGCCAGATGGACAGAGATATGTTCGGAATTAACCAAAGAAGAGAGTCTATGGGGATAGGAACCGAGGTGACGGAATCTGCAACGTGGTGTGATGTGAGCAGACCTCCCCATGCTTGGAGAGAAGCCTGAATGGTGGGGTGGTCACTAATAAACTTAAATTGCTCACAGTTATAAGCAATTAGAAGCAATTAGAAGGGAGCAGAGCGACTTAGGGTATATCCAAGCCTGTTCCAATTGGCACCAAGGCTTCGGTTCTAGGGTGGAAAACCAACCAATTAGCTGGTCCAGAACCGCTGCTGTGGCATAGTCCTTTAGTATGGGAACCCCCAATCCGCCCGCATGTTTCTTTTTACTCTGCATGGCAGAGGAAAATCTGTCTCTTTTCCCCTCCCAGACAAATGCCAACATTTGTCTCTGAAGAGCCTTAAAAAAGTGGGTGGGTATGTGGATTGGGAAGTAGAAGCATTTTATACGCTGCTAAGCGTCCGTGCCATGAAATATAGTGTTTCCGGAGCCTAATTATGTCTGACTGAAGCACATCTAACAAGGGGGGAAAATTAGCTTGAAACAACTGGGTAGTAGAAGGAGTTAAGTTCGTGCCCAGGTACTTTATAGAATCCGTGGACCATGGATATGGAAGATCTTTTTGAATTTTTGCTCTAAGATGTCCGGCTATACCTATGCCTAATATGCATGATTTGTTTTCATTAATTTTATAATAGGATGCATTCCCAATTTTTATAATACTTTCATGCGCTGCAGTAATGGATTTATAGGGGTCGGAGAGTGTCAAGATGACATCGTCCGCAAAGAGCGAAATCTTGTGCTGCTTCTGCTGGGATGGGATGCCTTGCACATCTAGCTGTTGTCTGATGGTTTCTGCGAAGGGTTCCATTACCATCGCAAAAATAATGGGAGATAACGGGCAACCTTGTCTGGTGCCGTTAGTTATTCTGAACTTTTTGGAGAACATATCTACAGCATACACATATGCCGACGGTGCGGAATAAAGAGCTAGTATTGCTTGTTGTATTTGTCCCGTCAACCCAAACTTTTGTAGAACCTTAGTCAGATACCCCCAGTGAATTCTGTCGAAAGCCTTCTCTGCGTCCAAAGAGAGAAGCAGAGAAGGCCTTCCCGACTTTTCAGCAGAGTAAATAATGTTTATCAGTCTCCTAGTTGCGTCATTGGCCTGTCGGCCCAGTACAAAGCCCACTTGGTCGTGGTCGATAATTCCCCGTAGCAGGCCTGCCAGCCTACTAGCAATCAATTTTGCATACACTTTAACATCGACATTCAATAATGATATCGCTCTGTAACTCTGTGGTAGTGTGGGATCCTTACCCGCTTTTGGTAAAGTAATGATAGATGCAGTAAGCATCTCACTCGGAAAGGAGGCACTAGACATCGCGGCATCAAAGATCCATTTCATATACGGTGATAGCTCAGTTTGGAACAATTGAAAGTATTCTGACGAATAGCCATCAGGGCCCGGCGCTTTATTAAGGGGCATACTTTTAATAATTTTTTGGATTTCAGGGATCGTACAAGGTGAGTTTAAAGCCTCCAATTCACAGTGTGAAATTTTAGGTAGATTAAGTGAGTTAAAAAAATCAGAAATTGATTGTTCGGATGGTTGGAATGTATTTGGGTCATCTTTCAAATTATATAGGGTCTCATAATAGTCGCTGAAAGCGTCCACAATTTCTTTAGGGTTATATACTTTTTGCTTAGTGATGGGGGTTAACCATGCAACCGATCTTTTGTTGTGCGACCCTTTCCCGAAGCTGGCCCGCCAGCAGTTTCCCCGCCTTGTTGCTGTATCTGTAACTATGAGCTTTAAGGAAAAGAAGGCGGTTCTCCTGCTGGGAGACCAGCATGGCTCACAATTCTTGTGTGGAGTTCTGTTTATTAGTAGATTCCAAATGCCTTATCGTCTCTAATAGACCATTAAGCCGTTCCATCCATTGCCTCTTAACCTTAGCACTTAATTGTATTAATAAGCCCCTCATATACACCTTGTGCGTATTCCAGAGGGTGAAGGGATCAGACACCGGCGGAGCATTAATATCGAAAAATTCTGACATAGCTGTCTTCAAATATTTTGTATTGTCAGGCTGGGAAATGACGGAGACATCGTTTCGCCACCTGTTTGCTCTCGTTGCGGCACCTTGATCCCCCACCCTCACTGAAATAGGCGCATGGTCCGACCAAGTTATGACATAAATCTCGGATTTGACAATTTTTTGTAACAGAAATTTGTCTACAAAGAACATGTCAATACGTGAATAGGAATGATGCACATTCGAGAAAAAGGTAAAATCCCTTTCAGATGCATGCTGGCATCTCCAAGCATCAAAGAGATCAGCAGTAGAAATTTTTTTTGTCAGAGTGGACCTGTTGTACTTTCGTCGCTGCGGGTTGGAAACATCTAGGTCATTATTCATAATAGCGTTGAAGTCCCCACAAATTAATACATGACTCTGTTTCATGGTAGACACTTTTTTCCAATTTTTTTGTAAGAAACTATGTTGGTTGGAGTTTGGAAGGTATACATTTACCAAAGTGTATTTCGTCTGGGCAATCACACAGATAAGAATGATGAACCTTCCTGAGTGATCCAAGTGAGAGTCTAGCAGTCGAAAGGGGATAGTGTTCTTAACTGCAACGACAACTCCTGCTTTCTTCTTAGGACCATTGGCCATGAACACATGTGGAAACTTACGATTAGCGAATGACGGGTGATTCCCCGCTTTGAAGTGGGTCTCTTGAAAGCAAATAATATCACAATGTAATGTGGATTCTTTCCATGCCATTTGGCATTTACAGGGACTGTTAAGACCCTTGACATTGAGTGACGAGATTGTAAAAGCCATATTGTGTTGCCTAGTACTCGTAGGTTAAAGCTTGACGATTCTGGTAATTCGATCCGTTGAAGAGAGGAGCCAATGGGACTCCAATGGTACTACTGTTAACGAATGGGCTGTTTGCGACTACCGGAAAAGTCTGAATCTGTACCCTCAGTAGGATATAAAGGAAAGGACCGCAGAGGGGTCCAATAATAGAATAGATACGAAGTAGAGCAATAACAACAAGAAGAATAAAAACGTAATGATTCGCTAAGGAATCTATGCTGGTAAAATCCCGCTTACTCCTGGGGGGGTAGAAGCGGGTTTTTAGTAGATCCAAAAAGTAGTAAGAAAAAATTAAATGTAAATGAAACAACCACAACAAAAAAGTAAAAAACCTGTAGGCCTTTGTTCTGGGCATGTAGGCGAATTTAGTACGATCTTTGCAAAGTTGTTTCAGCCTGTCTCAGCATCCGAGCTTGTGCGTGTGGAAAGGGGCGATCCCGTCCTGTCTGGGTCCGGGCCTGGTGGTATCAGGAGTTGCCACTCTTCTAGGAGACGGATACCCTCTGCAACTTTAGCCACTACGTGCGAATTTCCTTCATATGTGATTAGCAACTTAGCTGGGTACAGCCATCTATAGGTGATTCGGTGATTGTTCAGAGGTTTAGTTATTGTAACCAGTTGCCTGCGTTGTTGCATGGTGTAGGCTGAGAGGTCGGCAAAAAAGGACAAGTCTCTGAGTTCAATAGGTAGTTCCTCCCTTCTCCTTGTTGCTCTCACAAACCTCTCTTTTACATGGTAGAAATGTACCCTGACTATAGTGTCCCTGGGCAGATGCGCCGGGACGCTCTTGGGTCTAGGTAATCTATGGAAAACGGTCCACCACTAACTCCTCCATAGGTAAATCTGGAAGTGCTGCCCTCAGTAGGTTAATAAAGTATTCTCGCAGCTCCTGCGGCTTAATCGTCTCTGGTATCCCATGAATCTTGACGTTGTTGCGTCTGGAGCGGTCCTCAAGGTCCGCTAATTTTGCCTTAATGGCCGCCAGGTCCTCTTCCCTGTCATTGTGAGCATCTACCAACTCATTAAATGTGTGTGCAAAGTCCCCCATTTTCATTTCAACATGGAATACTCTATTACATACCGCAGTTACTTCTGTTTTAAATTGCTGGGTAATAGACATTATGTCTGCATGCAGGGTTGATCGCAGAGACACTAACATGTCCTTTAATGTGGTATCCATTACTGGCTGGTTCAGTGTGGGGAAGTCAGTGATAGAGTCCTGCAACTCTCTGGTGTCATCCATGGAGGAATTAAAAGCACTCACCTCCTCCGTATCGGCTATTCGCTCCTCCATTTTTTGTCTGCTTTTCGCCGGGCTGGTAGAGGCAGAGGTCGGTACCGAATGTGAGAGTGGTACCGCTGCTGGTAGGTTGCTATAGTCCGTTCTCCGATCCATCCTCTCCCGTTGAGACTGTGAGCCTCGTGCGCAGCCGCCATCTTGGGCAGGGTGCTGGCGCTGCTGGGCAAAGAAATCCAGCATTTTGCCCGGTCTTGTAAGCCCTTTTCTTTTTCTAGAAGGCATCAGGGATGTTGCCCGCAGGTGCTGTGATGGTTTTCAGCTTGAAACGAGGGCTGCCACCGCTATAATTCGCCTAGTTTGCCCAGAATACTGTGGAGACTCTCTCCTAAGCGTCCATCCGCTCCGCTGGTTGGCCACGCCCCCCTCTAAATTTTCTTTTTATACTATACATGTATAGTCTTATTTTGGGGTACCAAGTCCTTCTGAAAGTATTTTTTGTTTCTGGACACAGTGTATTCGCCTTTAGTAAATCCATCCCACAGTGTTCCCTGGTACCAAGGTAGAGTTGGATGAATATTGAACCATAGATCACAGAGCTGCAAATATGTTAGCTGTCTTTTCTAGTACTTGTCCATCAGATCTGCTCTAACGAGAAGGTCTTTCAGGTTCTGACAATGTGATGTGAACTTATTATGGTTTCTTAATCTCAGAGCAAATGTTACTCACTCTAAAGAATATGATGGAGAGGATTGGATTGGAATGAGGCAATTTCTTCTGTGATCCATCTGTTTTCAACCCCAATCCTGGTGAGATTCTGTATCTTCTCTAATATAGAGTTGATTGGATGACCCAATACCCTGGTATAGGTTATTTCTAAGATGAAAAGTCTAGAACAGTGGTCTCCAAACTGTGGCCATTGGCTTTCCTTTATCTGGCCCTTCCTCCCACTGATATGAGACACTATTCTACCAACTGATATTAGCAGTGGTGCATCATTTCTCCTACTGACACCACTATTCCTTCCAAAGACACCATAAATGGGGCATTGTTCTCCTGCTGACATCAACAATAGGCCACCATTCTTTCCAGTGATGCCAACGATGGGGCACTATTCCTCCCTTAAATACCAAATGTGGTGATGTTTACTCCTGCTGATGGCAGCAAAAATTCCACTCCTGCTGTCCATAGTTCAACCCCTTTAAAGTCTGAAGGACAATAAACTGGACCTTTGTTTAGAAAGTTTGGACAATGATGACCCTCTCTTTTCAGCTGGTTATAGAATACGTTTTTATTATTCTTCAAAGGAGATAATGGCGAAAGCTGTTCTACTGTGAGGTAAAGAAAGGACGTTTATACCTTATTAATTGTCTGCCATCATTTCTAATGGTTTTAATGTACTGTAAGATTCAATGGCACCAAAATATTGAGACTAGGCATATGACATTAGAAAGGCCATATGAACTGGAGGAAGCTATCATAAAATTCATAGAGGACTTTTTAGGTGCCAACTTCAACTAGAAATAACTCAATGTCCATTTTGTAATAAAAACTGAGTTTATTGAATGACCTCAAATAAAACCATTCATTTAAAGGACTTTACAGATTCTTTTGATCATCACATATTTAATATAGCATATACAGAGACCTCTGATAACTAGTTCTTACTTCTATATTATCTTAATGCTCTCATATTTTAGAGACAAACATATATAGATTTATCGCTATCTGTCTTCCCTCCTGTAAAAGTGTAGGTTGCCTATGGTTATACATCACCAGTGCCCTGACTATAATGAAATAAATATTATATATATATATATATATATATATATATATATATATATATATATATTTATTTATATATATACACACACATACATATCTCACAAAAGTGAGTACACCCCTCACATTTTTGTAAATATTTTATTATATATTTTCATGTAACAACGCTGAAGAAATGACACTTTGCTACAATGTAAAGTAATGAGTGTACAGCTTGTATAACAGTGTAAATTTGCTTTCCCCTAAAAATAACTCAATACACAGCCATTAATGTCTAAACCACTGGCAACAAAAGTGAGTACACCCCTAAGTGAAAATTAGACATTTTCCCTCCCTGGTGTCATGTGACTCATTAGTGTTACAAGGTCTCAGGTGTGAATGGGGAGCATGTGTGTTAAATTTGGTGTTATCGCTCTCACTCTCTCATACTGGTCACTGGAAATTCAACATGGCACCGCATGGCAAAGAACTCTCTGAGGATCAGAAAAAAAAAAAAAAGAATTGTTGCTCTACATAAAGATGATAATATATATAATATTATTATAATATAACAAAAAGTGCAGCGCTAGATAAACCTATACAAGGATATAAATGTGTATGAAATTACTAAGATAAGTGTCTCTTATCCCAAATGGGGTTAATAATAAAAAATTCTGTTAAGTGATAACATGCAAAGTGAATATTAAACCCCAAGCTCAAAATAAATGCTCAGGTATGCTGAAGTGAAAAAAATAAAAATAGTGACTAAATAGTCTCTAAACTAGTAACTGTAAAGTGTCCACTGATAACAATTTTGCAAACTGAAGGTTCAAATATTCCGTTGACTCAGACCACATGAAACTTGCGATCATCAACAGGATATTCGCTGAAAGAGGTAGGTACACTTACCAGAGAGGATGTACACAAATACCGTATAGCAATGTGTCATGAAGGCTCAGAAGGGCTCAGAAGACCCACAGAGGCAAATTCACTGCAGATGGTAAGTCTCCTCCGGATTGGCTGTCACACTCCTTGATCTCCAATTTCTCGGTCAGCTTTCCAAGGTGTAGACCTCCACAAACTTCAACGGACCTCCACAAGTCCCCACAGAGCTTGATCCAGATTAGCTCCAAAAAGGCTCACCATAAAAGGGAAAGCATAAACAAAGCGCTTCGCATAGTGAAGTTCGACCACTGAAGGTATATTCGTAAAAAAAATTTACATAAAAAAGCACAAATATGCATAGAATCTCGTGATAAAAAATTTAAAGAAAAGCAATATGGGGAGCAGGAAACGCTAGCTAACTCTGAGGATCTGAAAAAAAAAGAATTGTTGCTCTACATAAAAATGGCCTAGGCTATAAGAAGATTGCCAAGACCCTGAAACTGAGCTGCAGCACAGTGACCAAGACCATACAGCGGTTTAACAGGACAGGTTCCCCTCAGAACAGGCCTCGCCATGGTCGACCAAAGAAGTTGAGTGCACATGCTCAGCATCATATCCAGAGGTTGTCTTTGGGGAAATAGATGTATGAGTGCTGCCAGCATTGCTGCAGAGGTTGAAGGGGTGGGGGGTCAGCCTGTCTGTGCTCAAACCATACACTGCACACTGCATCAAATTGGTCTGCATGGCTGTCATCCCAGACAGAAGTCTCTTCTAAAGATGATGTACAAGAAAGCCTGTGAACAATTTGCTGAAGACAAGCAGACTAAGGACATGGATTACTGGAACCATGTCCTGTGGTCTAAAGAGACCAAGATAAACTTATTTGGTTCAGATGGTGTCAAGCGTATGTGGCGGCAACCAGGTGAGGAGTGCAAAGAAAAGTGTATCTACAGTCAAGCATGGTGGTGGGAATGTCTTGGTCTGGGAATGCATAAGTGCTGCCGGCACTGGGGAGCTACAGTTCATTGAGGGAACCATGAATGCCAACATGTACTGTGACATACTGAAGCAGAGCATGATCCCCTCCCTTCGGAGACTGGGCTGCAGGGCAGTATTCCAACATGATAACGACCCCAAACACACCTCCAAGACGGCCACTGCCTTGCTAAAGAAGCTGAGGGTAAAGGTGATGGACTGGCCAAGCATGTCTCCAGACCTAAACCCTATTGAGCATCTGTGGGGCATCCTCAAACGGAAGGTGGAGGAGTGCAAATTCTCTAACATCCACCTGTGAAGCTCTGGTGAAATCCATGCCCAAGAGGGTTAAGGCAGAGCTGGAAAATAATGGTGGCCCCACAAAATATTGACACTTTGGGCCCAATTTGGACATTTTCACTTAGGTGTGTGCCAGTGGTTTAGACATTAATGGCTGTGTATTGAGTTATTTTGAGGGGAGAGCAACGTTACACTGTTATACAAGCTGTACACTCACTACTTTACATTGTAGCAAAGTGCAATTTCTTCAGTGTTGTCACATGAAAAAATATAATAAAATATTTACAAAAATGTGAGTGATGTACTCACTTTTGTGAAATACTGTATATATATATATATATATATATATATATATATATATATACACATACAGTAGGCTACTGAGTGTCTAGGAGGAGAAGGATTATGCTGGCAAAGCACGGGAATTGTAGACGTGTCTGGCTCATGCAGTGTGCAGCCCAACCATACATCAGTATGAAAAATGCAGAACAAAATGTAAAACAAATATGAAAACATATAAAAGGAAAAATATTTTAAAAATAAATTGAGGCTTTGAAACTGTCATTCTAGGACCACTAAGGCCAATAAATCCAAAAAAAAACACATAAAACTAGTGAACAATGAGGAAACTACTATATGCCTCCGCTTCCTGGTGTGATGGTCAACGTGCAACAAACCCACATAATATGACACGTCAGCCTACTGCTTTAACTCAACACAGATTGCCATAGCATACATTAATGCACCATAATGGACCTCTTAAATACGATTGGGCCCTTCTTAGTAATTTCTTATGGTACTCACAGTTGAGGGGTTAACACATGAAACATATAAAACTCTAAGGACATATTCCTTATTACTGCATTAAATTGCTTTGTTTGTTGCTAAAAATAATTAATGATATGCTCTGGGATGGATGAGAATTGCTCCCAAGCTTAAGCAATATATTATAAAAAGGCTTAAGATTGCCATGTACTGATCCATAACGTCAGACAGGCGTGAATTCAGGAGAGGTAAGTGACATAGAAAATGGTTACACATTGCTTTTTTATTGTTCAGTTAGACTGGGTTCACACCATCACCACATGCAGCTCCATGCAGGGGTTCGGTGCGTCCCCGTTCACCATTTCAGGTATGATTTCAGCCTGCATTTTTGGCTGAATTTTGTTGCTTTATGAGTTTATGTGAAATCTCCATTAATAGCTGTAAAATATTGTAATTATGAATCTATTTCAATTAGCTTTGTATCTATGTAGGGGGTGTAACATAGCATCCCAGAAGTCTCTGTTAGACAGACGTGTTGATGCCTAAGCTCGTGCATCTAAACAATGGGACCTAAACCTCCTTGTTCTACACATATTCACTTCAAAGGATCCCATGTTTAGATATGCAATGGAGGGTGGCCAGTCCATCATCAATACTTAACTTCCCTGAAAAAGGTCACGTTAATCTCCCGCTCAGAATGGTGACAAGGATTTGCATTAAAGGGGGCTGATTTATGCAAAGTATATGGATTGGAGATGTAGCCAATCCTTACCCAGGATTAGGGAGCCCACCATTCAGAGCCACTCCATGCCAACCAATGAGGCATCAGCCTGTAATGATATACACAGACTAGGAGAGGGACGCACACATTCTATGGTAAAGCGTCCATCAGAATGGAACCTTGGTGGAAATGGTAACTATGGGAGATGTCTACCTTTTACTTGTAACTAAATATGTTTGTCTTATGTCTTTTATGTCCTACTGTTTGTAGATTAAAGTTATAAGGAATATACAATGTATTCCTGTATTCCTTCATGTAACCCATGATTTTTACTCTTTCCCTGTACAAATAGATAGATTGTGTTTATTAGTGAAGCGCCGACTCCTGAAGAGCACGCGATATGTGTTTTTGTCATTTATTATTCCTGGAACCGCAGTTTGGTTTTGGGTTCATTTACACCAAATTTTGATCTTAGTACCAGTCTAGCTGGATTGCATTGTGTTCTGCTTGACCATAGGTGGCGCTGTCATCTCTGTCAGGTGCGAGAACTCAGTCCAGTTAGGTGCATTGAGTGCCAATTCTTTCTCGGAAACAGCCCAGTGGGAGTGTCCTCTTGCTGTGCATTCTGGGAGAGGGTACTTAAGGTGCTGACGTCACGTGCTTTTGGGGGTTCTGGTCCAGAAGTGCTTTCTGTCTGTTTTGTCCAGTGCTTCCTGACCAGCCCCCAGGGCTCTCATGGCCGGAGGTGCGGATCCATCCAATTCCGAGTCTCGGAGCTGGCTAGGCCGAGGCAAAGTAGCTGGAAGTAGGATTCAGGGATGGTTCCGGAGCCGTCTCAGTTGTGGAGAGGCCCAGCAACTGAAAGAGCAACCAGGGGAGGACTCTTCGGGAGAAGGCCATGCGGAAGGCTGGCTTCTCAGAAAGAGCCTGGGGGCTCAATTGAAGGACTCTAAGTGAATCTATACTCATATGGTATCGCTGGACCGGCTCCAAGATCCTGGTACCGTATGAGGGCTCTCTAGGTTGTCTACATCCTTCAGTTACAACAAGTGTTCTACAACAAGTCTGGGGCAGAGACTTTATTCACCAGTGTTAGCCCTTGTACACACGGTCGGAGACTCCGACGGAATGTGACCGTTTTGTCAGATAATCCGACTGTGTGTGGTATGCATCGGACTGTTTCCGTCGGAATATCCGTCGGACCCAATTTTCCAACTTGTTGGAAATATTTTCCGACAAACTGGTCCGATCGGACATACTCCGATCATGTGTAGAGAATTCCGATCGGACAAAGTGCCACGCATGCTCAGATCAAATTCCTACACCAAAGCTATTGGCTACTAGCGTGAACATAGTCCCGTCGTAACGAAATAACGTCATCACGTTCTGAACGATCGGATTTTCCGACAACTTGGTCCGACCGTGTGTATACAACAGTTTCGGACACAATCCGTCGGACAAAATCCAACGGATTTGGTTGGCAGAATGTCCGACCGTGTGTACAAGGGCTTACAACAAGTCTGTGGCAGAGACTTTTCTTTGTTTGAGCACTCTATCGTCTGCTAGGCCTAGTGAGAGAAGGACTATCCAATAAGAGTGAGGATCCAGTTGTGAATGGCTATTCTCTAGATTTTCTAACGTGAGAAACTTTTCTATTTGACTAAGTTCCAAGAGTACCTGGACTTTCTACCTAAACCCTCTAACCCTCTTTGAGAGACTGTGTTTTGTCTACTTCTTCTTTGCAAATAAAAATCCCTCAAGCGGATCTGGTGTCAGTCTTTGCAGTTCTTGGGCCATCTACCTCAGGAAACCCCTAGACACACACATGAGGTCAAGAAGGTAATGGTAAGCCCAATTAAATCAGCCGCTCCTTCGGGGGTCAGTGCTACATTAGTCTAGGCCTCTTTACTACAGTATATAGCAATACATTTTTGTTATTGTGTTAAAGCTTTCACTCATGGTCAAAGAACTCTCATTTAACCCAAATCATATCTGAGAGATATTAAATCTCAAATATAGTAAACGGGTATCAATGCATACCTGAAATGGGCCAAAAGACGCACAGGGCTCCTGTGCAAATTCGCACTGGAACCGCAGAGGAGATATGTGAACCGGCTCCATTGAAAGCTGGTCAAAATCTCCTGCTATTGTGAATTGGATGTGGGGTATCAGCATCCAATTCACAATGGTGTGAACCCAGCCTTAATGAACAACATTTGTAGGTCAGGACAATGTCCATCAGATCCATGTCCATGTCCATGTGCTCCAGATCTTCAGCTGCAGTGTTATCGTCAAACAGTTTATTAAAGGGAATGTATGGTGTATATTCTGTATCCCCTTTACAAAAAATGTCCTATACATTGCAGGCTGTCTGGAATATTACAAAGCAGTATTACTTCTAAAAGAATGAAAATCTGAGCTAAAAGGATAGCTCTTGAGTCGAACACAATTCCTAAATTTGAAAAAATATGGCAGCCATGGATAGATAACTTTTTATCTCCATCATTTGACTTGAAAGTGCTTTTGCCATGGTAGTTGGTTGAGAAGATATCATCCTGAATACATTCATTTCAGAAATAGCGGCGGCTCTCTACCCATTTCCACGGATTTCTTCCCTTCCTCTCTTTTTCTTCCTTTCCTTTTTTCTCTATATATCTTTTCATTTCTCTCTCATCTTCTTTTCTTTTACTATACTCATACTCACATATCATTATAAAAAAAGCATACAAGTTGTTTTTATCTTATTATAGTTCCGAGGATTGCATCTAATTTTGCAAGGTCCTTGATTTACAAATTATTAATGATATTATTGTTTATTAGTTAAGGATTTATTAATAATTTACCATTTATGTCTTTAAATTAATTCCGATAATGATAATAATACTTTTGGATCTGTGTAAACTTCATTACCTTGATTGTATAATCATTATTGTATCTAATATGTATGTCATTTGTACATGCAATAAAATCTTTTAACAAGGAAAATCTGAGCACTGTTATGTATTATATTGGGGACGCTTCAGTGCATATGATGTTTTTAAAGGTAAACGAACCCTTTAAAATGTATCTATAGCTAAAACTTGAAGGGAAGTGGGGACGGCTTGCAACTCCTGTCAAGTTTTCAGAAGCTCTTATCAAGAAATTCCTTCCCTTTTCCTTTTTTTTATTTGTTAGGTAAGGCAAGGCTAGGACCTTTATTACCTTTTTATTTTTATCTGCATCCATGCTGCAGATTTTCCCTCATTTCCTGTTGCCACCAGAACGTTAGGGGGTTAATTTACTAAAACTGAAGGGTGAACAATCTGGTGCAGCTGTGCACAGTAATCAGTCAACTAACTTCAGCTTGTCCAATCAAACTTTGACAAAAAAGAAAAAAAAACCCTGAAGCTCATTGATTTCTATGCAGAGATGCACCAGATTTTGCACTCTCCAGTTTTAGACATGTGTGCCGTTGTTTAGTCTTGTTCCGTTTAGTATTAGAATTAATTTGTATTTTGTAATTCGTGTCCGAAATCCAATTTGGATTTGTACGAAAAATACAAATATTCGTTAGGTTCGTTAACTTTTGGTAACAATTACGAATGTTCATTATGATCCCTGTGCTGTGCTAACTTCATCATAATGAATAATCGTATCGTAAGTAATTAACGAACATTCTTATTTTGTCCGATTCTGAATCTCCCATCGACTACCAGTACCAGTCTTCCACTCCCATATTAAAAAAGGTAATTTTCCCAACCCTCACTCAGCAGCAGAAGAAAACCTCTGATTGGTCAACAAAACACCAGTCATGTTTCCGTTGTAACGGAATTTGGATCCGAAATTCGTCAATGAAATTTCATAGTTCGTGCAAAATTCAGAAGCATAGAAATGCGTATTTCGGAACCTCCTGAATGTACGAATTTACGAAAATTCAAACGAATTTTCGATTCATACGAAACTAATCGCACATGTCTGGTTTCAGTAAATCAACCCCTAGGTTTGGAAGAAATCTCTGTAAAGGAAACCATAGGCATGTGCAGGGGGTGTGCCTAGGGTTTTTTCATGCCAGTCCCAAACACTTTAGTGGCGCACGGCAAAACATTTTTTTTAAGGGGGAATGCTGTGGAATCTTATGTGAAGGAGAACTCTGATGGAAGGTGGTTTCTGCTCACCAAACCTCCCACTTACATCAGAGTTCCCAGCATTTCCCCTTAAATTAGGATTCCCAAAGCCCCCCCTAGGCTTGATTCACACCTATGGCCTTTTTAATGCATTTTGCAGATTTGCACTACAGAACGTGTTCCATAGGAAACCATGTTAAATGGACTGTAGTTCAAATCTGAAAAATGCAAAAAGCAGTAAAAATGCATAGGTGTGAATCAAGCCTTACATCAGAGTCTACAGGGCACCCCTTACATCTAAGTCTCTCTTACCTTAGCATACTCACTCGCTCGGAGAGAAGTGAGGGAGATTTCAGTCACAGACATTGGACGGTGAGTTTAGTCACCCAAGGATGGCGGCTCAGGTATCGACAACTTTCATCCATGATGTATCTGCCGCTTCTTGAGCTTCAAATTTCCAGCCCACACATCCCTTTGCTGAGGCACAGAACACCGGTGATTGGAGCATGGGTGGGCAGACAAAGGGGTAGAGGTTGGAGGAGGAGGAGCAGATCAAGCCCTTTCTCCTCTCCTGTCCATGTATCGGGATGGGGCCCTTGGGGAGCCACAGTTTATTATGAATTTTGTGTCCGGGTTCCAGGCAGTCTGAAACCTGGACACATGATTTGAAATCCAGACCGTCTGGGTGAATCGCGGACAGGTGGCAACCCTAGATGTGCCAGGTGTGCACACCCTAATCACTATGTGTGGTGCCAACTCCCTCTACTTCCCAGTCTTTCCCCGTGTTGCCCCCCCCCCCACCCCGGAGTGCTGCTGGCTTCCCTGCTGTCCTCTCCCACCATGCAGGGGATGTTTCAGGATGGAGTGAGGGGGAAGGGGCTAGTAAATATGTCATTTACCAGAGCCTTCCTTTTCTAAATGAACACAGTGAACACGCTCACTCACTGTTTATTCATAACTGAAGTACAGTAAATAGTGTCTCCTATCCTTCAGTTTTTGAATGAACAGGAAGCCGCTCAGCACAGAGCACTTCCCATTCATTCACTGTCCAGTGCAGCTGAGGCTGCAGAGAAAGGCATGCGTGTTTGCGCTTTGTGGTACAGACCCTAATGCAATAGGCAGAGCTATGAACAAAGCCCAGACGACAGTAAGGCCTCATGCACACGGACGTTTTTACAGCCGCTTTTTTGAGCTTTTTTTGCAGCTTAAAAAGGCCTGTCCATGTTAGTCTATGGCTTCATGCCCACCTAGGCGTTTTTGAGCTGCAAATGGCATAGGCGTTTTTAAGCTGTAAAAAAAACCCAGGACCAGTGCGTTCCGTGGCGTGGAGCTAGAGCTGTAAAAACGCGAATCGCGGGAAAATGCGCAAAAACGCGCACAAACGCGCAACATATTTTCTTTGTTTTCTGAGTCCTATAGCCAAGAGATGTGTTTCTTAAAAACAGCTACTTAACGCTAACGCTAAAAACGCGCAAAAACGCGCAAAAACGCCAATGCAAAACGCTGTAAAAATCAAGTTTTTAACGACGATTTTTCCAGGCGTCGGAGCTAGCTTTGCAGCCAGTTTTTTAAAACGTCCGTGTGCATGAGCACTAAAACCTGACAGGGGTTCTAATCTCTCCCTAAACTATTCAAACCAAAAAGTAGTTTTGAGTATAGATACGTTTTAAAGAATATGTATAGACAACACTTAACATTAACACATATACGTAAATACTAAATATAAACATATAAATTGAGAATCCACAAATAAATATGAATAACCTTATAAAATACATGGCCCAGTATCCCAAAAAACACTCCATATTATGCCAGATATAGGGCTCAATTCAGATCTATGTATGTCGCTTTTGAGCGTTTCGGCCGTGCTTTTTTACCACGTTTTACAGCAATTTTACTGCGATTTGCGTTTTTATGGGATTTTTTTGTGTGAAAATTTGTTGTTGGGCAGATTTAAAAACGCAAATCACGGTAAAAATGTGGTAAAAACACACTACACTTCTCCATTGAAGTCTATTGAACCAAAAAACACAAAAAAGAGCACCGTTTTGCGTTTAGAAAAGTCCCTGACCCTTTCCAAAAAGGCAGAGGCACAAAAATGAATTTGATATGAACATGTTCCATAGGAACCCATGTTAAAAAAAAAAAAATGTCCTGCATTTCTGCAAAAAGCATGAAAAAACGCATTGGGGTGTATGGAGCCTTAAAGAATGACCAGGGTGATTCCGTTGAGCCTCATCCTGGCATGACCCAAGTCACCGAGATAAAATGTAAGTACAAAAATAAATTGTTAATGCAGACCAGCCAAACAAATGAGATCATTTGTTACTTCTATCAAGTGAAACTAAAGTGCTAATATATCTCCAGCTAATATCTGGCAGAACCAATAAAGCACTGAATGTTTTTTTTTTTACAATTTATCAAAAATGTTAAATTAACCACTTTGCCCCCTTAATGACCAGGTCATTTTTTGCAATACGGCACTGCGTCGCTTGATAATTGATAATTGCGCCGCTGTCTAACGTTATACCCAAACAAAATTTACGTCCTTTTTTTCCCCACAAATAGAGCTTTCTTTTGGTGGTATTTGATCACCTCTGTGGTTTTTATTTTTTGCCCTATAAACAAAAAAGGCTGACAATTTTGAAAAAAACAGGCAAAAAACAATATTTTTTACTTTTTGCTATAATAAATATATATATATATATATATATATATATATATATATATATATATTTTTTTTTTTTTTTAAAGACATTTCTTCATCCGTTTTGGCCAATATGTATTTTTGTTAAAGAAAATAGCAATAAGCGTATATAGATTAGTTTGCACAAAAGTTATAGCGTCTACAAACTAGGGGATAGATTTATGGCACTTTTATTTTTTTAATTTTTTTTTACTAGTAATGGCTGTGATCTGCGATTTTTATCGGGACTGCCACATTGAGGCGGACAGATCGGACACTAGAGGGCGATCAAGGGGTTAAATGTGTTCCCTTGTATGTGCTTCTAACTGTGGGGGGATGGGACTGACTAGAGGAGTAGACCGATCGTTGTTCCTAATTACTAGGAATTAGTCTCTGTCTCTCCTCCCCAGACGATCTGTCTCTCCTCCCCAGTTCTGGCTTTTGTGCCTGCGATCGCGGGTGGCTGACGGGCATAGCAACTTCCGGCCACGCGCATCGGGTCCCCTGACGTGCATGCGGGCACGCAAGCCTGCCAAGGCTCTTAATGAAGCCAACGTACCTATATGGCGGTTCGTGCAGGGCTGCCAACCTGCCACAGTATATGTACGTGAGTCAGTCGGGAAGTGGTTAAGAAAAGAGGAAGAATTTTGGATATTTAAGACCGGGCCTTTTTTTGTTGCTTACAAGTTAAAATCAATATTAATTAATTAATCAACAGTCTGCCAAAGCCCCAACGTTCTAGGAGAGTAAAGACGTAGGGTCAGGAAGCCGAGTCAAAGGCCTTGTGTAGGTCTAAAGAAAGAAGCATGCCTGATTGTTTAGGTTCCCCTTCCCAATTAGTCTGGGCGGGAGTATGGAAATTATATCAATTGTCCTAATCTTATTAGGGCCCTGTCTGCCTGGGATGATACCCACTTGATCTTTATGGATGTAAGTATTAATAAAGGAGGCTAAGCGGTTGGCTAGAATTTTGGTCACCATTTTTAAAGGGATATTGGACGATAGTTACCAACTTCTTCTGGATTTTTGTCTGGTTTGGGTATTACCGCAATATATGCTGTATTGAGTTGTGTGTCCATTAGGTCAACCCGAGTCTTGGCATTAAGGAATTTTGTTAAATAAGGAACCAAGGTTTTGTACCAAGGGCAACGATTTTGTATTTGGGATTCGAAAGACCGTCTGGTCCAAGGACTGAACCCCTCTTAAGGTCCTTGATAACTCCCAACACCTCCCACTCAGTGAAGGATGCTTCAAGAATGTCTTTGTGTTCCAGGGATAGGGAGGGAAGACCATCCATGAACCCATTAATAGAGTTGTTGTTATTTGAGGTGTGGATACTATACAGATTGGCTTAGAAATCATGGAATGCTTCTAAAATTTCCGAGGGGTTAGCTCTAGTGCCATGTCCTGGGATTTTTATCTTTGGCATTACATAAGACTGTATTCGGGGTGAAAATTTGGCTACCAGAATGGAACCCAGCTTGTCCTTCTGGGTATAAAATCTATTTTTGTTCCAGCAAATTTGTTTTTCTGCTTTTATGGTGAGTGCTAAGTTGAGTTTCAGCCTGGCTTTATCGATTCGGGCCGTTGTTGTGACAGACGGGTCCTTATTGTGTTTGGCCCATAATGTTGCGTAAGCTTTTTCTAATTTCTTAATGTCAGCCGTACTTTCATGTGTAATTTGAGTGGCCAGCCGAATGATTTCCCCTCCAATGAAGGTCTTGTGGGCTGCCCACAAGTTCTCCGCAGAGGTTCCGCCATTTATGTTAAAGTGAAAGTATTCTTGCAATAATTTATCTATCGTGGTAACTCTAACTGTGTCAGAGAGGATGGACTCATTCAGTCTCCAGTTCCTTTGACCAGATTTTGGGGTTTGTAAGCGAATTGACATTATCACTATCGAGTGGTCAGACAAGACTGTGTCTCTAATATGGGATTTTATGATAAGTGGGATAAAGTGAGTAGGGACCAGAAGATGATCGATCCTAGCGTATGAGTTATGTAGATTGGGGTAGTGTGGCAAGTCTCACGTAGATGGATTCAGCTCTCTCCAGACATCTGCCAAACCCTGGGTATGTATTAACTTGGCTTTTTTGTGGCTTACTTTGGTCGGGCGGGTCAGTTGGATTCCAAGTGGTTTAGATTTATCTAACCCTTGATCAAAGGCTACTTTGGAGTCCCCTCCAAGAATGACTATGCACTCCAGGATGTGGGTGAAAGTGTCAAAAAGATGTCTAAAGAATGCCACATGTCATTTGTTGGGAGTGTAGTATGAGATCAGGGAGTATAGGTGACTCTTGATCGTTCCCTTAAATAAGATGAATCTGTCCTCCGGGGTTCTCTAGTGTCTGAGAGCCAATTAAATTTGCATGATTTTGAAAATATGATGGCTACCCCCTTAGTTTTATTTTCTGCATTAGCTAGCTAAAGATTAGGGAAGTGGGATTGTAGGAATTTGGGACTGTACCGAGATGGAAAATTTGTTTCTTGAAGCATGACTACATCCAATTAAATAGATTTATAATTGTGGAAGCAGGAGAGGGTGTCATAGCATGCTGGCTGTATCCATGAGTCACTGGGGTGTAGTTTCAGGTGGCAGGGGCTAACACTTGCCTTTGTTCCAGTGCTCCTTCCGTGTTTTGAGCATGAGGCTGTGTGGCTGCAGTGGCCATCTTGGTACACCCAACCCGGGTGGAGGCTTCAAAATTCAGCCCCAGGTCTCATCTGAGGGCCGGGTTTTACATTCAGGGGTGTTCCCTGGTGGTCTGGGGGAACAAATCCCTTACTGAGTGTGGTCCTGGGTAGGGCTGGAAGGTGCTGTGGGTGCCGCTGGTCTAGCGTGGTGTGGAGCTTAGGCGGCCATCTCAGAACTCTCACGCATGAGCACTTGCTGAGATCACTTTTATATGAAAGCCGGCCGCTTGCTGTAAATTCAGATGCTAGCTGCTGCCATGACTCCTGTATTTCATGTCAAAGTAATGATGTACATTTACAGATAGGCAGGCAGCAAGTGGTTAATTGGTCCACTTTAACCATGTGCAAATCAAGATTCAAGGCTGATATCTTTATTTGCCATGCATCAAATCTAACCCAATGTAATATCTGAAAAATTATTGCTATGTATTCAATAAAAATCGTTAAATTAGGTGTTCTTGGTAAGTTTGTGGTAAATGTATACAAATACAACATATGCATTTTGAGGTTCTCCTCTTCTTCATGGTTGAAGAGATTAAAAGTTTCTTTGGTGCTTAACGAGGAATGGAATGGAGGTCTGCTGCCTTAGGATGAAGAAGAACTCAAGAATAAAGCGTGAGCCTAAAACTGTGCCTCACCTTTGGGTATCCAATCTCCATTCTACAACTCATCACACACCAAACATCACATTCAAGTTTTTTTTTTTTTTTTTTTTTTTAGCCCCAATGATTGAGGAGATACTTTAAATGTTTTGTGTACATGTTTACCAATAAATTGTGTAAGGACTGAAAGCTTTAGACCTTTTTCACATGCTTCTCCTCAACCACCTAAACAATCAAAATACATCTAAAAGGGATCAACCAATTAAGGAAATCCTCCGCAAGTCAAGATGATACAGAAAAATCTCCTCACCAAGGTCTAATGATACATCACACATTAAACCCAACACTTCAATACCTTCTAGTCACTGACCTGGAACAACTACAGTGAATGTGGTTACTGCAATTCTGTTGCTGCATGCTTCTTGTGGGTCAGGAAATTCGAAAGGCAATAAAGCCAGATTCAGTCAGACAACAAGTATTTTCAAATAGAGGTCAAGAGTGACAGCCTTTGTATTTCTGTCACCATCTGTTTTCTTTAAAATATCTATATCTAATGAAGCACTGACCCCCGAAGGGGCTGCTGATTTGAATTGGGCCTGCACTCTACTGAGAAACCCCCTTCTGTATGACTCTGTCCCCTTGGCACAGCTGTGGTGCAATAATAATACAGTACAGTGTAAACAGTATAACGTACCTGTGTTTATCCCTCAGGATCCTCTGGCTCCACCTGGTGGGGAAAGACAGTAAACCACACACTTGTACTCTTAAACAGGAATACTTTTACTGAAAGTATAGCAAATAGGTGGTTACAGAGTTTGCATTGTCGTTCCAACGTAGAACGTCAGCACAACATAAGTCAACAGGCACATACAATAAACAACATGCAAGTATGTTACTATCTAAACCTGGGAGCTCCCCTTATTTAAAGTCTACGTGAGGCCTCACTTAATCTATTTCTTCCTTTATCTTCTTTCTTCGCTTGCTTAAATAGTTCCAAAAATAATTGTAATCCAAAGGGGTAAGTAGAGAAAGTTAACTTAGAACACTCCAGGTATAACTCCAGAAACTTGTAATCACACTTAGGTACTAAAGTGAAACAGGCCTCGAACCTATTAAGTGTCAGTTGCTAAGTTACGCTTCCTTGGAAGAACAGGTCCCAGCGAGGCCTATTAGTAAGTCTAAGTATGTGTAATAGATTAAACAGTGGGCCGCCACCCGCTCACCAATCGGATCAGAGTTCTGAGTGATGGCTTGAGTCCGACAACTGCAGCTTGCTTCCGCTGACTAGGCCAGATGCTCCGTGTCACTCCACCGACTGGATCCGGCTCTCCCCTGCTCCAACAAGCGTCTCCGATCCCCGTTGGTCTGATCACCAGCTCTTGGCTCCGTCAAGTCACCCAGGAAACAGTCCGGTTTGCACTCCGCGGTGACTATCTACCGATGCATCCGAGAACCTTACACACAGTTCCGCACGGGCAGGCAATGTGGTTTCAAGAGACCAAATATGGCCTCTGCAGTACTTTTTATACCCTACCCAGCATGCACTGCATATCAGAGTGTTCATAGGTAGGTCACATAGACTCCTGGGTAAATGAGGTCAGATGACCAAAGTAAACACAGTCACTTCCTGTTATCTTTCCAACACCATAGAAAAGGAAAATAGCTAAAGTCCATTTCCAGTTTTGGTCACTAGATGGCATACAATACTAGTGATTAACATTGTCCATAGATTTACATTGTACTTCACATTAATTGCATTAATACACAATTATATGCTCGCTCACTAAAATGTGATTTCTTATTTATACAGGAAGAACTCGACATTTATGGAAAACAACACTCAAGTGACAGTGTTTGTGTTCTCTGGATTAACTAATAATGATAACCTAATTCCGCTCCTCTTTCTCTTTTTCTCGATGGTCTACCTGGTGACCGTATTTGGAAATATTGGCTTGATCACTATTGTCAATGTTGCCTCCAATCTCAAGACTCCAATGTATTACTTCTTGAGTTACCTCTCAGCGGTCGACCTTTGCTACTCCACATCTGTCATTCCTAAAATGTTGTCTGATCTCACATCTCTGAAGAAGACCATATCATTTCATGAATGTGCCATCCAGCTGTTAATCTTTGCTGCCATGGCAGGAACTGAGGTTCTCCTGCTCTCTAGTATGTCGTACGACCGTTACGCTGCTATCTGTCACCCTCTACACTATGTTTCCATCATGACCAAGAAAAAATGTGTGACTCTAGTGAGTCTGTCATTTTACTTTGGCTTTTTTCAGTCCATTGCGCAGACCAGCTGTTTGTTTAGTCTCCGGTACTGTGGACCCAATGTTATAGACCATTTCTACTGTGACATCCCTCCAATACTGCAGCTGTCCTGCTCCAAAACACTTCACTGCAACATTTTAACCATGAGCTTAATTGGTTCTTACAGCCTTTGTTCATTGTCTGCAATCCTGGTCTCGTATGCTCTCATTTTCTCCACTATATTGCGTATAAAGTCTTCTGAAGGACGACAGAAAGCATTCAACACTTGCTCCTCTCATCTCATGTGTGCCAGTGTCTTCTATGTCGCGGTTCTTTTTACTTATTTGCGCTCACCTTCCAGTGCCCTACAGAAGAGAGACAAGGTGGCCTCTGTTTTCTATGCAGTAGTGACCCCGATGTTGAATCCTCTTATCTACAGTCTGAGGAACCAAGAGGTGAAAAAGGCCACCATGCAAGCAATGAACAATATTTCACACTTATTTAAAAAAAACCTGAAATGGAAATCTTAATGAGGAGCTGCCGGAGCCCGTGTGTCCTAGTCGTCCCACATTCCCTACTGTTTATCAATCCAGTGTTGTGTCTCTCTTGGACTTGTTATCATTATTGCCTGACCTGGACTTGTTTCCACTGTTATGTTAAGTGCTGATACTGCTTGTATATCGCTTACAGATTATGTTTATTGTCTTTTAGGCCTGGTTCACACCTATGCAGGTTGCAGTTTGCATATTCCAGTTGCATTTTTCGATACGTGTTTTTGATCCACTGAAGTCTATGGCACCAAAAAAACTGAAAAAAAGGTCCCTGGCCCTATCTAAAAAATGCACAGATGTGAATGTGACTCATAAGAAACCATGTTAAATGGACTGTAGTGTGTTTTTAAAAAACTGAACACACTTATGCCTTGTACACATGGTCGGACATTCCGACCACAAAATTCATCAGATTTTTTCCGATGGATTTTTTCTGAAACTGGTGTTGCATACACACGGTCAGACAAAGTTGTCAGAAAATCCGATCGTTCGGAACGTGGTGACATTCGTTGCATATGACGGGACTATGTAGAGGCTAGTAGCCAATAGCTTTGGTCTCGTAATTTGATCTGAGCATGCGTGGCACTTTGTCCGTCGGAATTCTCTACAAACTATTGGAAAAAGTCTGATCAAATTTTTTTGTCGGAAAATTTTATATGTTGCTCTGAAATTTTTTTCGTCTGAATTTCCGACGGAAAAAAGTCCGACACACGATCGGATTTTCCGACAATATAATCCGATCAGACCTTTTCTGTCTGAATTTCCGTGTACAGGGCATAAAAAATGCAAAGGTGAGAACCAGGCCTTATTGAAAAAAAAAACCTAAATGTTTGGGATTAAAGTGAAACTAAACACACACTCATTTACGCTGCCCTTTCTATTTCTCTATGTGGATGATGGCACTGTAATTATTTTAATAATAATAAAAATAAAAAAATCTAAATACATTTTTCCTAATGGATATCCAGTTATCATATGACCTAGCTCTCTCCTAACCTGTTTGCAAGGAAACATAAGCAGGAGGAGCGTCTAGTCCTCTACTGCTGGTCACATGTTCAAAATAAAAAACAACCTTTGGGATACAGAGTAAAAATGCAAAAGTAATATCAATAAACTGTAAATTGTTTTATATATATTTATATATATATATATATATATATATATATATTTATATATATATATATATATTTATATATATCCCTGTGTGTACAGGGATAGGGACAATTGTAGACACTCACTCAGATTGAACTGGATAGACTGGTGTCTTTATTCAACCTTACTAACTATGTAACTATGTAACTATATTTTAAATTAAAACTTTATTGTTTTGTGGAAATAACATGTTGTGGACAGATTTCTGCCAGTCACACATTGTGTCACTCCCCTCCAGCCTGTATCTTAGAAGAAGTGGGAGGTGAAGCCTCCATCAATCAAAATGTAATATCCTGCCCCCATTGTGTTTAGCTGATTAGTGACTGTCATTTACCACTGTTTATACACCCACATGTGTGTCTCTATAGTCACATGCTGCTCATATGTGATAGAAGGAAAATTCTCAGCATATAAACCCACTGAAATCTGAGCATGCGCAGAGCTGCCAACTGCTGCACAATCCCTAAATTACTTGAGGACATGAACAGAAGGGGGAGAGGGCAGCAGGATCAACCAAGTTTTTTGCAGAATACAGAAAACAAAGTGAGTATGAACAGCATGTAGAACACCATTTATTCATAGTTTTTTTATGATGTGGGTTTAGTGACACTTAAGATTACTTTTTTTTTTTAACCACGACCAGTTTGAGGAGTCCTTGATAGTACAGTGCACAGGTCACCAGTAATCTGCAGCTGCCTGAATTTACACACTGTTTGTATATCAGATGCATGTACTGTTAATCTCTTCTCAAATAAAGCGTGTAATATTTCTGTACTGGTGTGCATCTATGTACTATGTATGGTTATTGTTATATTCTGGTTACAGTTCTTCTTTGTTTAGATTACTGATTCATTTCCCAGAAAGAAATCCCCCCCCCCCACTATTCACAAAGTCCCTGTCCTGGGTGAAGGCACTGCCAATTTTATTATCAAACCCACTCTTCCACTTAGCGAAGGTTCTATGTCTCTTATTTACCAACAATTTTAGCACAATGCCCTGTTCATGGAGGTCCATTTCTCCAATGCCCCCCCCCCCCCCCAAAAAAAAAGACTACATTGTGTTTGTGTTTTTTTTAATTACAATTTACATTTTACTCTGGAGTGGTATCCGTGTGTTCCTTTTAGTGCTATACTGTTGCTGTAATAGGTTTGTATATGTTGCTCCCCACCAAATGGAATATTTGATTTTTTTTTTTTTTGCTTTAGTACATATCCCCCACATATCCCCCACATATCCCCCACATATCCCCCACATATCCCCCACATATCCCCCACATATCCCCCACATATCCCCCACATATCCCCCACATATCCCCCACATATCCCCCACATATCCCCCACATATCCCCCACATATCCCCCACATATCCCCCACATATCCCCCACATATCCCCCACATATCCCCCACATATCCCCCACATATCCCCCACATATCCCCCACATGCCATTTGTTGGAAAATGATTTTGCCTATTAGCTCAGAAAATGGCAAGAACCTTCACAATCATGTTTGGATTCCACACCTGAACTTTAGTAATGTTTGCCGAACCCAGGCAGGTTTGGTTCATCACTAGTGCTTAGTATAAAGTTATCTGTAGAACGGTGGACTGTAGTCTAACAAGTGTGTGTCTGGGAGTGGTAGGTTAATTTTAGCATACATTTAACACAAGAAAGTTGACTTCATACAGTATGCACCAATAAATGAGGGACAAATCCTATTTATATATCTGATGCCAGGATTGTGTGCGTAGGTACCAACATCCCTGGGGTCAACAGATACAAACACAGTTTCTTCTAGTTATAGGATTTTAAAGGTGACAAAAATTGTACTGAAATATGTTCCACTGTTAAAATCCGACTTTTATAATAAAACAGTTAAAAGAAGTGCAATTTGAACGTAGTACTATACATTTTACAGGTATACTGCGCAATATATGTAGCGGCGGGCTCCTGAAGAGCACGCGCTATATTTTCAAAATTATAGCTTTACCCAAACCATAGCTTGGTTTGGGCCTATTTGACTAAATTTGGCTTCTGTGTTAGTCTGACTGGAAGGTGAGATGTTAAGCCTGGCCACAGGGGGCGCTGTCTCTGGTGGCAGGCATGGAACTATGGTCTGGTTAGGCACTTATTCCCTCTCTGAGTCAGGTCAGTGGGAGAGTGGGAGTGGCCCTCCCGCTGTGCCCTCTGAGAGAGGGTATTTAAGACACGGCATCACGTGGTTCTGGGTTTCGGTCCAGTATGCTGTGCTGAGTCTATGGTCCTGGTCCTCCTGACCAGCCCCCAGGAAGGCTATGGCCTGGGGTGCGGATCCACCCGACTTTAATGCCTCAAAGACCGAGGAACTAAGGAAGGATTCTGAGGTGGATGGGTGCTGTCTCCGGTCCGGGAGAGACCCAGTGTACTTCGAGCATTCCAGGGGAGGACTCTTTAGAAGATTACCACGAGTGAGGTTGGTTTTCTTAACAAGAGCCTGGAAGGGCTGAAGTAATGAGAGAATCCGGACTTGTGGATATCACCAAGCTGGTTGAAAGATCCAGGTATCCTACAAGTGTTCTACAGCTTCGTTTCCTATGTGTTCTGCAACAACGTTGGTGATAGAAGACTTTGTTCTTGAGTAAGCACCTTGTTGGCTGCTAGGCCTTGTGAGAGAGGGACTGTCCAACCTGAGTGCTCATCCAGCTGCAAATGGCTATTCTCTGGATGCAGTCAAAGTAAGCAAGTTCCTTAACATTTATAGACTTTGACATTGAGAGTACCTGAACTTTCCTTTCCAACCCTCTGATCCCAAGTTAAAAGACTGTTCAATGGTTCATGTTTGGAAATAAAAATCCATTCAACTGGATCTATTGTCAGTCTTAAGTTACTGGGTCACCTACCACAGGACATCCCCTAGATGTGCCATAAGAAGAAGCGGAAGGTAACGGTAAGCCCAAAAATAACCAGCAGCTCCTTCAGGGGTTAGTGCTACATATAGATACAGTAAACCTCTTAAGGTGATTCTATAGTGTTGCTTCCAGTAGTAGTTTGGTTTATTTCCTTCACACTAACACATTTTTTCCTGTGCTGGGAGAATTGACTGAAAACTTTTAGACTTTAGGAAGAAAAAACTTCAAGCTTCTCCTCCATGATAAGGAAATTTTCCTGTGGGCACCAATTAAAGATTTCCATGGTACCATAGTGATTAGAGGGCATGGAAAAAAGTAGGCGCTAATTGTGACACCCTTGATTGAAAACAATCAAGTATTTTATGATGGAACATAGCAAATAGAAAATAGCATGCACTTGCACACAGTAAATAAATACATAATAAAATATCCTGCCATCCTTACAAATAAGGAGGGGCTGTCATGTACCTCATAGGAGGTCATGCTCTCTTGTATCTCCAACCCAAGCCCGGGCCCCACTGAAGGTGGAACAGAGGGTACTGAGAGTCAGGAGAAACACGATTGCATGCCGATGTTGATGGAAGAACTTGTAGCAGGAGATGCAGTCCCAAGGAGATTGGCAAACCAATGGATCAGGAACCATAGTAGTGTTCAGAAGTTTAGCCCAGGTTAAAGAGGCACTCCGCTTATTTTGTTAGTTCAGAATGTGCAGCTTGTCAGGGCTCTCAGCAGGCTTGATACGGGAACACTCAGCAGTGCACAGTGCTGGTATAGTAGACAACCAAACAGGCACTTGAGCAGGACAGGAAACCAGGATCAGAGACAAAAGCGTGGTCAAAGGAATAACCAGGGTCATCAACAGGCAGGCATCAAGGTACTAAATCAAGTCAAGAACGGAGCCAGGACAGGAATTAACAACAAGTCAGAAGCGGAATCCAAGATCAGGTCAAGAGCAAGCCCAGTCAGCAACAAAGGAATCATACAGGATACACGCAGGACACATGGAATGAAGGGAACAGCTGAAGATTTCGCATTACGCATTCGTGAATTATTGCGTGCATGTGCATGCCTGCTAACCATTCTGCGAGAAATACCATGCAAATGTGCGTATCTGCACACCAGACATCTCTTCCCTGACAGGGGCAGTCGCTTTACAACAACTGCTCCAACACAAACTGACAAATGCTTTCTGAGAGTCTTAGAACACTGTCTTATATAGTGAGGATACTGGCCTTAGTTTTGGCCATTCTAAGCCACCTTACTTAGGTTTAGAGGCCAGAAAGCGTGTTGCCAATTGCTTGCTGTGGTGGTGAACAGCTTCATTAGTTTTCTCTTTTCCTGAACTTTGAGTTGGTTTCACCTTGAACTTGTGCTCAACCCAACCTGAAGCTCACCCCTACCCAACAACTCATCAGATACAACAGACTACAAATGGTCAGATTCCTCTGCAACCCGTCATACATGGAACACAATTTCCAGTCTATGATAGTGGATGTGATTCTCCAGACTGCCTCTCACATGAGCATGAAAGCAAGATAAAGAGTAAGGAAGTGAAGAAGACAAAAAAATGTTCCACATGAAGATGGAGATCAGGATTGGTCTTGTTGGTAGAGGTATAATGGTAGTAGAGAAAATAGTGAAGACGGTAGAGGTAGTGAAGGATGAGAATGAGGAGATTGAGGCAGAGGAGATGATGGAGGTAAGGGTGCTGAAGGAATAGGAAGAGAAGATGAAAGCAAAGGAGTAAGTCAGTACCTCAATTATGCTCACCAATTACTAGACATGTGCATTCGTTTTCGTCCGAATGCATTTACGTCCGAATTTCAGGTATTTTTGTTATCGTTTTGACAAACGATAACAAAAGTCCGAAAAACGAAAGATCTGACATAAGTAAATGCTTTATTTTCATTTTCGTTGTGACACAGTTCGATACAGAATAGGAGATTCGACGTGACTCTGACAATAACAATCTGTGTCTATTGAACTTGTATCATTAACAGTCCATTCACACAGGGGCAACACGACTTCCAGCGTGACTTTGGGAGGCAACTTGGACATGACTTGAGTGTGAATCAAAGCGCGACTTGGGGTGACTTACAACACGACTTTAAGTCGCCCCCAGGCCAGGCGACTTCAATAAAAAAAAAAAAAAATGGCATGGGTTCCCCTTCAAGAGCATACCAGGCCCTTCAAGTCTGGTATGGATATTAACTACTTCAGCCCCGGACCAATTGTCAGCCTAAGGACCAGAGGTCTTTTTGCAATTTTGCACTGCACTGCTTTAACTGGTAATTACGATCATGCAATGTTGTACCCAAATTAAATTTGCGTCCTTTTCTTCCCACAAATAGAGCTTTCTTTTGATGGTATTTGATTGCCTCTGCGATTTTTATTTTTTGCGATATAAATGGAAAAAGACCAAAAATTTGGAGAAAAAAATATATTTTCTACTTTTTGTTATAAGAAAAATCGAATAAACTCAATTTTAGTCATACATTTAGGGCAAAATGTATTCAGCCACATGTCTTTAGTAAAAAAAATGTCAATAAGCGTATATTTATTGGTTTACGCAAAAGTTATAGCGTCTACAAACTAGAGTACATTTTCTGGAATTTACACAGCTTTTAATTTATGACTGCCTATCTCATTTCTTGAGGTGCTAAAATGGCTGGGCTGTACAACCCCCCCCCCCCCAAATGACCCCATTTTGGAAAGTAGACACCCCAAGGAAATTGCTGAGGGGTATGTTGAGCCCATTGAATATTTTTTTTTTGTCCCAAGGGATTGAATAATGACAAAAAAAAAACCTAAATTATATATTGCTCACACATGCCATGGTTATATGTAAAATTGCACCCCAAATTACATTTTGCTGCTTCTCCTGAGTACAGGGATACCACAAGTGTGGGACTTTTTGGGAGCCTAGCTGCGTACGGGGCCCCGAAAACCAAGCACCGCCTTCAGGATTTCTAATGCCGCGTACACACGACCGGACTTTTCGAGGGACTAGGTCCGACAGACTTTCGGCGGAGTTCTGACGGAGTTCTGACAGAGTTCTGACGGACTTTCCGAATGAACGGACTTGGCCACACACAATCACACCAAAGTCCGACGGATTCGAACGTGATGACGTACGACCGGACTAGAATAAGGAAGTTCATAGCCAGTAGCCAATAGCTGCCCTCGCGTCGGTTTTTGTCCATCGGACTAGTAACACACGAGCGGATTTCTCGGTAGGAACTGGGTCCGGCGGAGTTCCGGTGGAAAAATTTGAAACATGTTCCATTTCTAAAGTCTGTCGGCTTTTTGCAAATCAAAAATCCGCTGCAGCCCACACATGATCGAATGGTCTGCCGGAATTGTTCCGTCGGACCTTTGATGTTGAAAAGTCCGGTCGTGTGTACGCGGCATAAGGGTGAAAATTTTTGATTTCACAGTTTCGAAGGCCATAAAATGACAAAATAGCACAACCCCCCCCCCCCCCAAATGACCCCATTTTGGAAAGTAGACCCCCCAAGCTATTTACTGAGAGGCATGTTGAGTCCATGGAATATTTTATATTTTGCCACAAGTTGCGGGAATATTACAAACTTTATTTTTTTTGCTCAAAGTTGTCACTAAATGATATATTGCTCACACATGCTATGGGCATATGTGAAATTACACCCCAAAATACATTCTGCTGCTTCTCCTGAGTACGGGCATACCACATGTGTGGGACTTTTTGGGAGCTTAGCCGCGTACAGGACCCCGAAATCCAAGCACCGCCTTCAGGATTTCTAAGGGCATTCATTTTTTATTTTACTCCTCACTACCTATCACTACCTATCACAGTTTTGAATTCCATAAAATGCCAAGATGGCACAAAACCGCACCAAATGAACCCATTTTGGAAAGTAGACACCCCAAGCTATTTGCTGAGGGGCATGTTGAGACCATTGAATATTTTTTTTTTGTCCCAAGGGATTGAATAATGACAAAAAATAAAAATATTTTTTTTTTACAAAAAGTTGTCACTAAATTATATATTGCTCACACATGCCATGGTTATATGTGGAATTGCACCCCAAAATACATTTTGCTGCTTCTCCTGAGTACAGGGATACCACATGTGTGGGACTTTTTGGGAGCCTAGCTGCGTACGGGGCCCCCGAAAACCAATCGCCACCTTCTGGATTTCTAAGGGCGCAAATTTTTGATTTCACTCCTCAATACCTATTACAGTTTCGAAGGCCAAAAAATGCCAAAATAGCACAAACCCTCCCCCCCCCCAAATGACCCCATTTTGGAAAGTAGACACCCCAAGCTATTTGCTGAGAGTCATGTTGGCTGAACGAAAAAAAAAGAGATTGATCGGTGGGTATGCCCACCATTAGAATACCTCCCTTCATCCACCCACTTCTAATGATGGGCATACATGCACCATTTATATATGCCGAAGCATGGGGGCATCCTCCCGCAAAAAAGTTATGCCGCGTACACACGGTCAAACTTTTCCACGGGCAAGCCCTCTGTCGGAATTTCGACCGTATGTACGCGGCATTAGGAGCAAAATCACCTCCTACAGCGTTGGAGTCACGGCTTTATGTATGGTGGGAGCAAACGCTATTGCTGTCAAGATAAATAAATCCATGCTGCAGCTGAATGGCGTACCTGAAAACAAAAAAAATGGTTAACAATAAAACACAGTAAACAGTAAAGTATAAAAAAATTAGAGAGAAGAGAGAGAGAGAACAATAAAACGACAACTATTTTTGGTTTTTATATTTTATATTATTTTTTTATTTTTTTTTACTTTATTTTTTTTCTTACATTTTTTTTTTGAACTGTAAACTGTAACGGTTCAGGTCTCTCAAAATGCAATGGCATCTTGGGAGACCCTGTGTTAGTGTGCCTAGCCTGTGAAATGCTGCACCCTACGCTAATACTTCACTAGTGAATGGTAGCATTCGAAACATTCACCAAGGCAAAGACCAGGATTGCCAGGACAGCATGGACAATAACAATGGGTGTCACGCCTATATCCACGCTTGGTACAGACACGACATCTTCTTTGGGGGGCTCGTTGGGTAGGGGTACTCGGGAGGGCATAAGGATAATGCCTCTCATGCAGCCGGCTTACTGCATTTGATTGGGAATGGTGAGGTGCAGAACCATCTGGATACAGAAGGTCTGAGACAACCTCTCTCTGGAAAAAAAGAAAGGTTAAAGTCCCGCCTGAAGCTTTGTATAGCACATAAGCATTCAGCAAAGCCAATTGAAATAAGTAAACAGACACTTTTTTGTACCAGCGTCTGGCCTTACGGGCAACTAGATACGGCGCCAACAACTGGTCATTGAGGTCCACCCCTCCCATATTTTTGTTATATTCGTGGACACAGAAGGGTTTCTCCACAATACCAGTCGCCGTATGAATTTGGACCGTCGTGTCTGCATGAAGGGAGGTAAGAACGAAAACATTCTTATTATCCCTCCACTTCACAGTGAGCAAATTATTACACTGCAAGCAGGCTCTCTCCCCCAGCCTAAGATGGGAATCTACAAGCCGCTGGGGAAAGCCCCGGCGATTCGGTCACACGGTGCCACATGCTCCAATCTGATGATCAAACAAATGACTAAACAGTGGCACGCTCGTGTAATAATTGTCCACGTACAAGTGGTACCCCTTTCCGAACAAGGGTGACACCAAGTTCCACACTATCTTGCCAGCGCTTCCTATGTAGTCAGGATAGTTCTCCGGCTCTACATGACTATCTTTACCCTCATAAACCATAAAGCTCCATGTATAGCCTGTGGCCCTGTCACAGAACTTATAGAGCTTGACCAAGTATCTGGTACGCTTGTTGGGAATGCATTGTTTGAATGACAAGCGACCATAAAACTTAATCAGGGACTCATCAACGCAGACAACTTGATGGGGAGTAAACAAGTCTGCAAAACGTTGGTTGAAGTGGTTTATGAGGGGCCGAATTTTGTAGAGCCGATCGTATTCAAGGTCTCCACGAGGACGACAAAGTTCATTGTCATTGAAGTGCATGAACCACAAGATCTGCTCGTATCGTTTCCTGGACATGGAGTTAGAGAACACGAGCATGTGGTCAGTCGGATGCGTGGACCAATATGCCCGCAACATCATGAATTTATGTGTGCCCATGTTGAGGGAAAGGCCCAGAAAGGTCTTAAATTAGGAAACCGTAACTGGTTTCCAATCTCTGGCAAGGGAAGGCAACTGGGGATTAGTGGCGATCTGTTGATTTGATTAAAAATCAAGTGGCGTAAAATCAGCTGTATCCACCTGAATACCGGGTTGGGCAGTAAATGGGGAAGTACTGGTGCTGCAGAAGTGGCGGGCACCCAATCAGGATTGGCGAATTCTGCAGGAAGGGCACTATGGGAACGACGGGCCTGCCTTTGTCTTCTTCTTGGTGGCAGCGGGACACTACCTCGCCAGCTTGAACTGCACTTATGGGACTTGCCACGTCACCACGTGATACTGCAATGCTGAAGGTACGTCCAGGGTGTACTAGGCCGCTGGTGCTTGCCAGTTCACCAAAAGGATGAGCGGCACTAGTACTGGCTCTCTGCTCCATACGAGGGACCTGCGATTCTTGCACCTCAACAACATCAGAAGATCGGGGTCTGGTACACCTGATGTTAGCAGGGACCTCATCTTCATCGTCAGAGCTATCTGTCATGGAGCCGCTGTCCTCTACAGGTTCGTATTCTGAGCCTGAATCTGAAAGATCAGTGTCTTCCTCTTCACTATCTGTCATGCTCAAAAACGTGTAGGCCTCTTCACTAGTGTACCTTCGCTTTGCCATTTTGGGCTATAAATTTAGGGGTACACTAGTGAGACTCACAGGTAAAAGAGCACCTAGGCTGTCAGCGACTGTATAAAACGCTACCAAAAAAAACTGTTAGCGATCGCAGGGATCAAGCCTGACTCTGCAAACGCTACAGTTATGTGTGTTGTGTTTTTTTTCAAGTGACAGTGATCGATCGATACTGCACTTGGGTGGGCTGGGCTGGGTGGAGGGGCAAAACGCAGGTGCTAGCAGGTATCTGGATTGATCCCGCTAACAATGCGTTTTTTTGGAACCCTAAACTGCTGGGGACGCTAGTATCGATCTGATCAGAACAGATATTGATCTGTTCAGATTCTATATCACTAAGGGAGGTATATGCTTTGCGCGTGGGTATTAGCGGTACTGGCACTAACCTAGCACTGCCTGGGGCGACGCAGACCCTATCTGACCCTAAAACCTAATTGATATCACCCGCCGGGTGATCAGGGAGTTAAACTTTTATTGGGTAATAAATGGCAGGTGCCCTGATGCTATAAAAAGCGAACTACCTAACCAGCGTCACCCGTAACACTTATACAGTGATCACTGGTGAAAGGGTTAACTAGGGGCAATCAGGGGGTTAAAACCTTTATTAGGTATTATATGGGGGTACCTGACGCTATATAAAAACCTGACGGGGAACCTAAATAACATAATAACTAACTGGCTAACCAGCGTCACCAGTGACACTTATACAGTGATCGCTGGTGAAAGGGTTAACTCTAGGGGCAATCAAGGGGTTAAAACCTTTATTAGGTTATATATGGGGGTACCTAATGCTATAAAAACCTGGCAGTGAAACTAAAAAAATAACTAGCTTCCTAGCGGCACCAGTGACACTAATGCAGCGATCAGAAAAACGATTGCTTAGTGACACTGGTAAAAGGGGGTGAAAGGGTTAACTGGGGGGGCAATCAAGGGGTTAAACCTTTATTAGGGGGGTAGGGGGCTACCCTGGACCTAAAGGGGCCTAACACTAACTGCCCTGACACTTTTTACAGTCACAACTGACACTAAATGCAGTGATCAGTAAATAAATGATCACTGCAATCAATGACACTGTGACTGGGGGGGGGGGTGGGGGGTGATCAGGGGGGTGATCGGGGGGTGACTGGGGTGAAAAGTGTGCCTATGTGTACCTATGTGTCAGTGGACTGTTGGTGCACTTACTTGGATGTCTTCTCTCCTCGCCGTCCGGTCAAAAAGACCGCCACGAGGGCAGTGACATCACTTCCTCCCTGCCTGTGTTTACAATACACAGGCAGGGGAAGCTTCTCATTTGCCAGGAGCGATCGAGAAGGGATGGCCAGAAACCAACAGCCATCCCCTCTTCCTGGATCGCTCCCGAAGCGAAACAGACCGCCGCAGCCAGCGGGAGGGGGTCCGATCGGACCCCCCACCCGCTGGAAGGCAAGCACGTACATGTACATGCTTGTGCCTGTCGGTGCCATTGTGCCGACGTACATTGCCATGCAGCGGTCCTTAAGTGGTTAAGGGGAACCCCACGCTAAAAAAAAACCTGAAGGGTCCCACTAAGGCCACAAATGTCCACTAGATTATTTAAGAAGGGTTGAGACACAAAGACTTTGACATAGTGGGCTTGGTGATGACTATAGTGTAGCTTTTTGTTGCAGCTTCAGAAGACAGTTGGTATCCATTACACTATCACTACTTTACAATACACTGGTATCCAGCCACTGTACAATATTTATGGCTATTGTCTTTCAGGTAATACACTCTCATTTCTATTTAAAAAATAAACATGGCTTGTCTTTTTTTATATGCTGCCTATTCAATTGTTCATGTACTGTCCTGAAACTGGCCAATTTCAGCAAACACACAATGGAAGTTTATATTTTAAATGATTTGAGAATAATTGAGGATACAGGGATGGGAGGGGGTTCAGGGAATGTGGGGTTGTGGCTTTGAAATGTTTTTGTGGTCTCTGTTTTGACATTTTATTAAACATGTAAAACAAAGCAGTGCGTTACTGAAAAAAAGGACGTTTTACAAAGTCTACTACTAAGCTGTTGTGGTATTGGTCAATTTTTACAACATTCAGGGATTCAGGGATTTAGCTTCATTTTTTTTTGACAGTAAACTTTCCTATAACTGCTACTTTCACCTTTCAATTCAATGCATACTGCTTGATAAAATAAAATCCGAATTCAGGGCCCAAACCGTATTTATCTGCGTATAACACGCACTTTTCCCCCTGAAAATAGGGGGCAAATCACGTGTGCCTGTTATACGCCGATAGTGTACCTCGGAGGGGGATGAGCGCTGCCGGAATTCACCAAACCGTCATCTCCTGTTTACTCGGCTCTCACATCACACACACAGTCCCACCTCTGCATTGGACCAGTGTTCTGTCTATCACATGAGCTGGGCCAATGCAGATGGCGGAGGTGGGACTGTGTATGTGACTGCCCACTGAGAGCAGAGTAAACAGGAGATGATGGCTCGTTGATTTCCTGCATTGATGAGAGATGGTGAGGCTGCAGATGGGCATTAATCAGGCAGCTGTATTGATGGGAGAAACTTCCCTCTTAAATTGAAGGTGCATGTTATACACCTGTGTGTGTTATACCCCAATAAATGCAGTATCTAAAATAGCCCTTTCTTCATATTGAAATAATCAGATTGGATTGCAGCTGCTGTATTAAATCTAAGTTAAATGTAAATGGTAAAAAATCAATTATGCATTCAAAATATGTGATGCCAGAATGTAGTGCCGCTAATGCTGTCCTTGAAAATCATACTGTTCTGTAGTCAAGCTAAAAAAGGACTGGACTGCACACCAATGATGTTGAAGCATCTAGTAGATTTAAAGCGGGAGTTCCGCGTTTTTTTTTTTTGTTTTTTTAAGTCAGCAGCTACAAATACTGCAGATGCTGACTTTTAAAATATTGACACTTACCCGTCCAGCGTGCCCGCCATGTCGGCACCGAAGCCGATTTGTCGCTCAGGTGCTGCCGCCGCCATCTTGGGTATGGGAATTCCATGCCCTGTTTTTAACAATAGCTTGCCTATTAGCCTTTAAAATTACCAAAACTTATGGGTTGGTTTACTAAAAGCAAATACACTCTGCACTTTGCAAAGTGCAGTTGCTCCAGAGCTTAGTAAATGAGGTAAACCTTAGGCCGCGTACACACGCGGGGACTGTTCGCCCAACTTTGTCCGTCAAACAGTTTCGGCAAACAGTCCGCTCAAAATTAGCATGGACGGACATGGCCACACACGACGTACGAACAGTTTGCTGAAACCGTGCGCGATGACGTGAACGGCACGTACGATGGGACGAAAAATACGACGTCCTATACACTGCATTATAACTTTCGGCGTGTAAATCCTTTCTGAGCATGCGCGGAACTTAGTTTGTCGAACAAGCCTACACACGAGGGAACTGTTCACTGAAACAAGGTTTCAGCGGACAGTTTTTCGGAATTTCCGAAAAACCTTGTTCAGCGGACTGTTCGCTGAAACTGTCCGCTGAAAGCCCACACACGAGCGGACTGTCCGCTGAAACACTGTTCAGCGGACAAAGTTGGGCGAACAGTCCCCGCGTGTGTACGCGGCCTTAGAGTTTGCTGCCAAGGGTAGGTTTGCAAATTTCCAGCAAGGTTCAACCGATTCCCCACAAATCAAAACTGGGCAGATCTTCTCATCCCTAATCAATCTGTATTTTTCTGTACTTTTTTAACCACTTGTCTACCGGCACTTTTCACTCCTTTCTGCCCACGCCAATTTTTATCTTTCAACACTGTCGTATTTTGAATGACAATTGCTCGGTCATACAGCACTATACCAAAACAACATTTTTAGTATTTTTTTTAACAGATAGAGCTTTCTTTTGGTGGTATTTAATAACCGCTTGTTTTTTTTTTTTTTCTTAGTTTCTGTTATAACATTTTCTAAATAAGTAATTTTTCTCCTTCACTATTGTGTACTGATGAGGCTGCACTGATGGGCACTGATAGGTGGCACTGATGGGCACTTGTGACACTGCACTGATTGGCACTGATGAGACTGCACTGATGAGCGCTGATAGGAAGAGGAGATCAATGTGCAAACCAATAGGAGATAAAAATCAACAGACAGCTGCCAACATCAGGGTGTTCCCACACCAAAACAACAAGCTACTATTTATGGGGATGAATGTGGCGCCTACCAATCTCTAATCTAACAATACATCTAAATATACCTTAATATATTTATATTATATTATAATATTAATATATTTTTATGAGAACACCTCCTTTATTATGAGAGTCTATTTATACTGATCACTGAGGTTCTATTGATTATTGAGGTTTATTTTTTATTGAGCACTATTGAGTCAATTTAGCTATTTAGTGAGTTTGAGGTCTGTAAGAGTTTGTATTGTTGTTTTTTCCTTGCTTCCTCGCAACTGTGTGATTGAAGGGGAAGAAGAGTATTGTTCATTGATTAGTGGAGGCTGTTACTATTTGATTGCTGTCTCCATTATCTATGAGATATCAAGCCCCAAACTCTTTTTTATTGCTGTGGAGCTACTTTTCTCATAGGACCTTCAGAGGACCATTTATATAGTTATATTTATATGTATTGTTAGATTAGAGATTGGTAAGCGCCACATTCATACCCATAAATTTATGAGGCTAAAATGGTGGGCACTGATAGGTGGCACTGATGGCCAATGATGAGGCTGCAATGATGAGCATTGATGAGGCTGATTTGATGGGCACTGATAGGTGGCACTGATGGGCATTGATGAGGCTGAATTGATAGGTGGCACTGATGGGCACTAATGAGGGTGCACTGATGGGCACTGATGAGGCTGTACTGATGGGCATTGATGAGGCTGCACTAATGGGCATTAATGAGGCTGATCTGATGGGCACTGATAGGCAGGACTGATGGACACTGATGAGGCTGCACTGATGGGAGGCACTGATGAGGCTGCACTGATATGCAGCACTGATGGGCACTGATGTGTGGCACCAATTGTCACTTATAGGTGGCAATGATGGGCAATGATAGGCACAGATATGCTGCACTGATAGGCAGCACTGATGGGCACTGAAATGCAGCACTGATGGGTATTGATAAGTTGTACTGATGTTCACTGATGGGCACTAACAGGCATCACCGATGGGCACTAAATGTGAAGAAAGTAGCTGATACACAGCGACTAATAAACTCCGCGCCACAAAAAATAAAAAAATAGTAAAATATAAAATTGACCAATAATCAGTGAATCAAATATGTTGAATAAAACTAATAGCTGCTCCCTAAAAGAACAAGAAAAAACCTGTCATGCTGAAGATATACTGATGATAGGGGCGCTAGAGAAAATATAAATATCAAAAGAATGTGACAATTTGACAATCAAAAGATACCCACCATATTACAAATATGCAATAAACAAAAAAATTACAACCAAAATATAGTGAAATACAATAATAAATAAAGTCCCAGTTGGGTGATGACACCAAAAGGAAAAAAAGAACTTAAATAAATATAACTCCAAAGTCCAAAACAGTGACTTTTTCAGTGAAAAATTCCTTCTGAATCCATAAATCAAAAAAACTGCTGGAATCTTCTATAACGTAATGAAACATCCCTTCACCAAAAACTTATGGACATAGAAACAACACCCCACTTGTGAAGATAAAAATGTCTTCTTACCAGATGCTGTTGACTACTTTAATTAAAAAGATAGTCAAAAAGGCTTATGCAGGTTGATTCCCTGCTCACATGGAATAAGGTGGACCTCGTATGGACAGAAGCTTCTCCTCATAGACTCAGATAGGTCATAAAAAAAGCCAAACAAAAATCCATAGCGTAACACCGTTTAATAAAAATAAATTAAAAAACATAAGGCCAAATGGCTGCTTACATATGTCGGTGCCCGACCTGGCACTGGGGCTGCTTGCTTAAAACAAACGTTTCGTAATGGATACGTAGTTCCTCGTGGTGTAGGCGTGCGTTCCACCAAAGGGCAGCCGATAACCAAGGACGACCAGAACTAAACGTAAACGAACGTGACTGGATACCGCCTCGACGTACGTTTCGTTTGACACGTCATCAGGAAGCGTCAAACGTGTCAAACGAAACGTACGTCGAGGCGGTATCCAGTCACGTTCGTTTACGTTTAGTTCCGGTCGTCCTTGGTTATCGGCTGCCCTTTGGTGGAACGCACGCCTACACCACGAGGAACTACGTATCCATTACGAAACGTTTGTTTTAAGCAAGCAGCCCCAGTGCCAGGTTGGGCACCGACATATGTAAGCAAACATTTGGCCTTATGTTTTTTAATTTATTTTTATTAAACGGTGTTACGCTATGGATTTTTGTTTGGCTTTTTTTATGACCTATCTGAGTCTATGAGGAGAAGCTTCTGTCCATAAGAGGTCCACCTTATTCCATGTGAGCAGGGAATCAACCTGCATAAGCCTTTTTGACTATCTTTTTAATTAAAGTAGTCAACAGCATCTGGTAAGAAGACATTTTTATCTTCACAAGTGGGGTGTTGTTTCTATGTCCATACGTTTTTGGTGAAGGGACGTTTCATTACGTTATAGAAGATTCCAGCAGTTTTTTTGATTTATGGATTCAGAAGGAATTTTTCACTGAAAAAGTCACTGTTTTAGACTTTGGAGTTATATTTATTTAAGTTCTTTTTTTCCTTTTGGTGTCATCACCCAACTGGGACTTTATTTACTATTGTATTTCACTATATTTTGGTTGTAATTTTTTTGTTTATTGCATATTTGTAATATGGTGGGTATCTTTTGATTGTCAAATTGTCACATTCTTTTGATATTTATATTTTCTCTAGCGCCCCTATCATCGATGGGCACTAAATGACAGAACTGATGGTCACTGATGAGCACTGATGGGGCTGCACTGATAACCAGGGCACTGATGATCATTATCAGTGTAGATGTCCCCTGTGTGGAATGCTGCTTACAGGCTCGCTTCTCCTCACATGCTGTCAGTGTGAGGAAAGGAATGAGGAAAGAAATGCCATCAAATCCTGTTAACACTTTGATCAGCTGTGATTGGACACAGCTGATCACATGGTAAAGTGCCACTGCTGGATACAGCAATCACAAAGCACCCCCAATGCGCGTGACGAGGCAGGGTTCTATAGCACAGTCCGCAAGAGATTAAAGGGATAAATCATAAAGAAGTGTGTATGTGCTGAAAGGGGGAACATGAATAAAATCTTTGAATACATTGAAGTTGGAAAAGCTAATATCAAGAACATGGAGGCATGATCACAAACTAGCAGAATGGAAATGTCAAGAGTAATGTTGTATTCCTTATTGCTTCATTAAATTAATCCATAAGAAACTGGTTCGTAATTACCTTGTTTCTTAATGAAGATAATTAATGATCTGGGGGGGATGAAAATTGTTCCCAAGCTTAAGTGATACATTATAAAATAAAGGTTCCGGATTCCCTTTGAACAAATCCCATACATCAAACCGAAGCGAATGCCGTTGAGGTGAGGAAATTATTTATTAAATGATAACCAGCCATTGTTTGTTAATTGTTCAGTTTTGAAACAAAATAAAGACAATGCCCATCAAATACATCATCTGCTACATTTTCGAACATTTTTCTTAAGGTAAAGCACTACATAATTTTAGTGAGAACTTATTTTGTATAAGCCCTTGTACACACGGTCGGACATTCCGACGGATTTTGTCTGTTGCATACACATGGTCGGACAAAGTTGTCAGAAAATCCGATCATACGTAACGTGATGAGGTTATTTCGTTACGACGGGACTACGTTCAGGCTAGTAGCCAATAGCTTTGGTCTAGGAATTTGATCTGAGCATGCGTGGCACTTTGTCCGATCGGAATTCTCTACACACAATCAGACAAAGTCCGATTGGATCATGTTGTCAGAAAGTTTTATAGCCCAGCTCTAAAACTTTGTCCATTGGATATTCCGATGGACACAGTCGGATTATCCAACAACACGGTCCGATCGGACATTTTTCGTCAGAATGTCCGACCGTGTGTACAAGGGCTTATAATTACAGAATTGGCCTGACCACAATTTTTGATATGGAACTTTTTACCATTTTAATAGACATTTGTAAATCAATAGGGGTCATGTACTATAGCGCTGCCAGCTAATTATCACTCAAATTTTAATGATCGCACTAATTAGTGCTAAAGCTGAATTTGCTATAGCGCTGATGAAAAAATACTCCCACAATCGAATTTACTATAGCTCCCAGAAAACAGATAGCACCCAAACCCTTACTCTGCTAGAACCTGGAGTATTGCACATGGAAATAATGTTTGGAGCATGATATGATCGTCTAAATGGTATTGAAATGTGGTATATTGTTTAAACTGTATGAAAAAGTGATATATACACTGAAAACTCTTTAAAAGTCTGAGAAGAGATAAATTCCCCGTCTCGGTACAACTAGGTGCCAGCACAACTGAACATGCTCTGACATGCAAACTACTATCCTTTTAACTCCCATGCCTTTTTTTTTCCCATGCCACTCTATCCATTTACAAACCAATATTTCCAAGCCTGTAGACTTTAACCTACACATTAGTCACGTGTGGGGAACTGTGTCAAACGCTTTTGCAAAATCCAAGTATACCATGTCCACCGTCACCCCTCTGTCCAAGGTTTTTCTTACCTCTTCATAAAAAGAAATCAGATTTGTTGGACTTCTGTCTTTCGTGAACCCATGCTGTCTGTTGCTTAAAATATTTTTTTCCAGAAAGTTCTTGTCTATGTGCTCTTTTATTAAACTCTTCAGTATCTTCCCAGCTTTAGAAGTTAAACTAACAGGTCTATAGTTACTTGGTAAAGACTTTGTTCCCTTTTTAAATATGGGAACAACATTGGCCCTACGGCAATCCCATGGTATCATTCCCGTCATTAATGAGTCCCTAAAAATAAGAAACAATGGCCTTTGAAATTACAGAGCTCAATTCTTTTAGGATCCGTGGGTGGATGCCATCTGGTCCAAGTGCTTTATTGACCTTTAGTCTGTCTAAATATTTATAGATCATTTCACTTTTGAGCCATGTGGATCATTTGGGGCTGTGTCACTACCATCCCCATTATGCACATGTTTAATAAATTTGCCTTTTCTTTGTCCCCAGCACCCAGTCTAGATTATTTTGTAAACGACCTACATGCTTAGACCTGACCTTTTTACTATTAATATATTTGAAGAATTTGTTGGGGTTTGTCCTATCTTTTGCAATCTGTCGTTCGTTTTGAATTTTTTGTGTCCTTGATTTCCTTTTTACATATTCTGTTATATTCTTTGTAACATTTAAACAACAATAGTCTTCCTTCCTTTTTATTTTTTTTAAAAGCTCTTTTCTTATTGTTTATAGCTTTTTTTAACTTTGGTCGTGAGCCACATTTTTTTATTTTTAACCTATTTAACCTATTTTTTCCTCCCAGTCTAAGTCTTGGAGAGCAGCCCTTATCCTTGGAAAAGTTGCTCTCTTATGCCGCGTACAGACGATCAGAATTTCTTACAACCAAACCGTGGATTTTTTTTTCTGACGATCGTTGGCTCAAACTTGTCTTGCATACACACGGTCACATAAATGTTGTCCAAAATTCCAAATGTCAAGAACGAGGTGACATACAACACGTACGACAAGCCGAGAAAAATTAAGTTCAATAGCCAGTGTGGCTCTTCTGCTCGATTCCGAGCATGCGTGGACTTTTGTGCATTGGAATTTGTGTACAATTTACGACAACAGATTTTGTTGTCAGAAAATTTGAGATGCAGCTCTCAAACATCTGTGGTTGGAAATTCCAACAGCAAATGTTCGATGGAGCCTACACGAGGTCGGAATTTCTGACAACAAGCTCACATCGAATATTTGTTGTCAGAAATTCCGAGCGTGTGTACGCGGCATTAAAGTTAAGTGTTTTTATCTTTCCCGTATGTGTTTTTTGCTTACAGCTAACATCAAATGAAATCATGTTATGGTCACTGCTGCCCAGGTGTTCCTTTATATGAACATTAGTAATAAGCGCTGCATGGTTTGAGATTACAAGGTCCAACAGAGCATCATTCCTAGTTTGGGCCTCAATAAACTGGACCATAAAATTGTCCTGTAATAGGTTTATAAATGTTTGCCCTTTAACTGATCCAGCAGTGCCACGACTCCAGTCAATTTCCGGGTTGTTAAAATCCCCCATTATTATCACCATTCCAGCCTTTGCAGCCCTTTCCATCTGTGTAAAGAGTCTCTACCTCCTCATTAACAATGGGTGGTCTATAACAAACTCCAATGTTTAACTTTGAACTACGCACATCTATCTGCAGTTCCACCCATAGTGCTTCAGACTCATCACACTCTCCATCCACCAGGTCCTCTTTTACACTCGCTTTGAGATCATTTCTCACATAGAGATAGACCCCGCCACCTTTCCTGTTTACCCTGTCTCTCCGAAAGTGTTCATAGTCAGGAATATATATAGCCCAGTCATGTGAGGAATGAAGCCAAGTTTCAGCAATACCGATTACATCATAGCTCTCCTCGTGCACCAGAGCTTCCAACTCACCTATTTTGCTTAGCAGACTTCTGGCATATGTGAACAAACACTTTAATGCATTATTACATTTTGCCCTGGTGTTTTGCATATCCTTTTTAATAGTACAAATGGCACTATAATTTCCAATGGTTGTTTGCAACATGGGAACTTTCTTGTCACCTGCCATAACCCTCCCCCCCCCCATCTATTCCCATTCCAACCTCCATTAATGTCTAACCCTTAACTGACCTGTCTGCCCAATTTAATTCTGGTTCACCCTCCCCCCTCAATCCTAGTATAAATACTCCTCCAACCTAGTTACTTCTAATTCTCATATGTTAGATATGCCCCATACACACGGTCAGACATTCCGACAATAAAATCCATCAGATTTTTTCTGACAGATTTTGGCCAAAACTTGTCTTGCATACACACAGTCGCACAATATAAATGTACGATGGGACTGCGTAGAGGCCAGTAGCCAATAGCTTTCATCTACAATTTTTTTCTGAGCATGCGCGACACTTTGAGCGTCGGAATTCTCTACACACGATCGTAAAAAGTCCAATCAGACTTTTTCTGACAGAAAAAGTCAGATAGAGCCCACACACGATTGGATTTTCTGACAACATAATCCAATCTGACTTTTTCCGTCGGAGTTTCTGACCGTGTGTATGGGGCATAAATGTTAATCTAGTTTATGTAATGGTTTAGATGAAAATAATGCTTCATGCTAATTCCAAACATAAGTGTGTGTTGATTTTGTGTGTTGCCTTTTTTGAGTTTGTAATAATTGTATGTTTTTTCTTTTAATTCTGCACTTTAACTATTTAGGGGTTTGGGGTGAGGAGTTCTGATCCTTAAAAAGGTTTGTCATGGTTATTAGCTTGATTTGTATCCCTTCTTTTCTAATGCGATTTTTTAATGTGTCTAATTTTTAGTGTCCTACCCTTGTAGATTGTACGCTCTTTTGAGCAGGGGCCTTCTAACTATGTTGTCAAATGCTGGAGCATCATTTCAATGCCTTTTATTTCTTTATCTTTGCCCGAGGTATATTAATGTTACAAATGTTTTATTTTTTTGCTAATGTTGAAATAAAAAGTAGATTCTTTTTTGCTTTGTTTGACTTTTGCAGACTCAAAATACATATTTTCTAAGTGCAAACTATTCATACCCCTTCAAATCTTTAGTAAATCTTTCGTGGACTAGGTAAACCAGGAAATCTGTCAAATAAATGTTAATTCTCCCTAAGAAACAAATAAAACCCAAAGACCCCCCCAACAAAAAAAGTGTCGTGGGAATGCTAATTCGTGTCCGCAAATTTTTGTTCACGAGTGAGCATATTTTATTTACACGGGCTGGTTTTTGACCCGGAAATGCATCAACGTGAAAGAGGAAAGGTTAATGCCTGATATACAAGGTAATATGTGTGTGGGCAGTGTCTTGTTATCTAGGTTGGGGGATGTGCTAGTTAGCTTAGTTTATTGTGGGGAGGGACTGTTGTGTGTAGTCTTCCTTTGCTCACATTCACTTTCTGGACATGCACACACCTCACTGCCTCTTTCTCTGCACATTAGACCTCCTGTATTTGTACATGTTCCTGTAAATACACTATCTACTATGTATATATGGTCTAAGCAGTGATAGTAAACAGTTGACGCAGAGTGGATACAAATTTCCGGCCTCCCGGTAGCTGGGCCTCGGAACAGAGTGGATGCATATTTGCATGTAATAGCCACAGCAGCCTCACCCCACCTCTCAGAATGGTAAACTCCTTAAAGGGCCAGTGCCAAGGGAAGAAGGATGTTTAACCACTTCCCACCCGGCCAATGCACATATACGGCTGGGTGGGAGCCGTCTACTCCTGATAGGACATTCAGGAACGTCCATCAGGAGGAGCGGGATCGCGCGCGCGCGTGCCCGCGCAGCGGCACGATCCCGATGCGCCCGTGTCACCGGGACACGGCGCATCTCAGATCGGCAGGAGAGCTCTGTGATTGGCCCTCCTGATCACATGACGGCCGTGTCCAATCTCGGCCGTCATGTGATGTAAACAAACAGCCGGTTGCTAGGCAATCGGCTCCTCCTCTCCTCACACAGAAGTCATCGCTGAGGAGAGGAGAGCAGATTGCTGCAGCCGGCTGATGATCAGTGAGTATGAGCTGTTTTTTACAGCTTTTTACTCACTGATCTTCAGTCTAGTGTAAACACACAACACACCACACAGTGTAAACACAGTCCCCACATATGTCCCCATAACACACATGTCCCCAAAACATACATGTCCCCAAAAAATAAAAACACATGTCCCTAATAATAAAAACATGTCCCCCACATATGTCCCACTAAAATCACTTGTCCCAATGATTATGTGCACACATATGTATGTGATCACCTGCACACATATGTACATGATCATTTGCGTACATATGTCCGTGATCACACAAACCAATTATTATACACTTAACGGAATTTTTTTTACCAAAAACATGTAGCAGAATACATTTTGGCTTAAATCTATGACAAAATTTGATTTTATTGGATTTCTTTTAAAATAGAAAAAAGAAAATATAGTTTTTTTTCCAAATTTCCGCTTTTTTGCGCTTATATCGCAAAAAATAAAAAACGGAGTCGTGAATAAATACCACCAAAATATATCTCTATTTGTGCGAACAAAATGATAAAAATGTAATTTGGGTACAGTGTAGCATGACCGCACAATTGTCACTGAAAGCGCTAGAGCGATGAAAGCTGAAAATTGGGCTGGGAAGGAAGGGGGCGAAAGTGCCCTGTATTGTAGTGGTTAAAGTGAAAACAGAAAAGCAAAATGTTGGATTCAAAAGAGTGTCTGGGGGGGGGGGGTCCCCTTAGTCTGCCTGTAATGTGTTGCATTGTATCCCATGTCTCAAACCTGCTACAGCAATGATGACATATTTAAACACCAATTACATTTGAATAGTTTTCCCTGGCTGCAAGCCATTTCTGGTAATATAACCATAAAACAAGCAGACCACGTGACTCTGTCTCCCCACCTCCCCAATGCATACCAGGCCCTTTGGGGTTTGTATGGGTTTTAAGGGGAACCCCAGACACAAATGTAGCATATAGAAACGGCATGGGGGCCCCATAAAAAATCAATACCAATCCTTATCTCAGAGCTCAGCTGGAAAGGAGGGGGCCAACTGAGTGCCCCCCACTTCTGAGCCAGATCAGGTCACGTGTCCTCAGCATGTGGGGGTGCTTTGTGGTGTGGGTGAGGCTCTGCACCCCTACCCACCCCCAAGGCACCTTGTCCCCATCTTGATGGGGACAATGGCCACTTCCCCAGAACCATGAACGATGGCTGTGGGGGTTTTCGGCTGTGAGGTTTACCAACATCTGGAAGCCTCCTTTAACAACGGGGCCCCTAGATCACACCCCCCAACATGAATGATTATAGGGTACATTGTGGCCCAAAAAATTGGCTACATACAAAGAACATAAAACACACAGTTTAAGTCCTTTATTTACTTTAAACTAGCAAATATCTCTTTATCCCATGTAGATCCATTGTCAATCCTGACAGCCATTGCATTGACAGACCTGGAAAGGCATGCACTGGTTGGTGTTGTCACAGGGGGCAGAGCCCCTTGGTGACATAACCAGTTTGCCCCACCCCTTACCTATTTCAAAAATGACAGATGGAGATGGTTGGTGGGTAGCCATTGCTGGGGGGTGGAGCTTATGTTTTGGAATCTCATTTTTGGTGTCCAGTGGCTGTTGGGATTGATGATGGATTCACATTGATGGTATTTTTGGTTGATTTATGGAAATTAGTTACGAAAAGTGCATTTTGAGGAAAATGGGGGGTTTTAATTTGTTGTTTATTTACAATTTTTAAGGGGAATGATTTGGGGTACAATGTACCCCATCCTCATTCACATGGGGGGACAGGATATAGGGGCTTCCAGATTCGGATAAGCCCCCCCACCAACAGACCCTGACAACCATGGGCCAGGGTTGTTGGGAAGAGGCCTTTGTCCCCATCAACATGGGGACAAGGTGCTTTGGGGGTACCCAAAGCACCCTCTCCATGTTGAGTGCATGGGGCCTGATATGGTTCAGGTTGGGAGGGCCCTCACACCTCCAGGCTGCATGCTCGGATAAGGGTCTGGTATGGATTTTGGAGGTTTTGAGGGGACCCCACAACAATTTTAAATGTCATTTTGCCATGGGGTTCCCCTTAAAATCTATGCCAGACCCAAAGGCCCTGGTATGCATCGGGGGGGGGGGGGACCCTACGCCAATTTTTTTATTAATTTTGGCATTGAGTGCCCCTTAAAATCCATACCAGAGCTAAAGGGCCTGGTATGAACTGGGGGGACCCCCATGCCATTATAAAAAAAAATCATAATAACCAATGCCACATCAGCGTGAGCATGGTTGTTTCCCTAATATGAATGGCTCATTTGCTAAACATTATTGTATAGAATAAAAACATCAAACACTAGTAAATGTATTTTCTATGAATGGTTGTGCTCAGCCCAATAGGCTAGTGGTCAGCACTTCTACCTTGAAAAACTCAGGCCTTGAAGGACTCATGGGTTCAAATTCTTCAGAGGGATACTAAAAGATTGCATTGCTGAAAAAAGGTGAATGTGAATTAGCCACAGCAGCATATTCTGAAAATAGGCCAAGATCAATTTGCCAATGCACTTTAGTTTGGTTGATTCTATTATTTTAACTCTTCAAATGCATACAATGGTATGTAAGTATTCAATATTATTATGTTGTGGAATTCCAAACATTACACACTAGTTAATGGGCAGTTTACATTTTTTTGTTTGTTTATTTTAATTTGTTTGTGCACTGGAAAAATAAATACAGTTGGTGGGTGGTAGGTTGGCTGGGATTTGAACTCATAACTTGAGTGCTTAGGAGACATCCGTGCAAACCACCAAGCCATTGTGCTAAGTACGCTGAGGCCTCCATGATAGTGTAGTATGATTCAAGAATGAACATAATACTTACTGCTTTATAGTCACCTAAATAAAAAAAAACATTAAAAAAATAATACACAACAGATATGTAAGTGTAAATGTGCAATACATGTAACTTTACAGAATTTCCAACATTCATTTGTAATTAGGGTTGCCGCCTCATCCCTTTAAACCTGAACAACTTTGAATTACACAGGTTCTGAGGCTAATTAAATGCAGATAAGGCACCAAGTGAGTTTAATTACTATCTTAATCAGCCACAGAACCTGTGTAATTAATATGAGTTTGGGATAAAGGGATGAGGTGGCAACCCCATCTGTAATACTCATTCATAACTGCATTCATTAGCAAAAGAAAAACAAAACTAGGAATAATAATTGCAATATACATCAATGGATGCACTAACAAGTCAGGGTTAAGTTATAAAAAAATATCCAAATCTTTGATGATCCCTAGGAGCACATTCAAATCTATCATAATCAAATGGAAAGAACATGGCACAACAGCAAACCTTGCCAAGCGACGGCCACACACCAAAACTCACAGACTGGGCAAGGAGGGCATTAATCAGAGAGGCAGCACAGAGACCTAACGTAACCCTGGAGGAGCTGCAGAGTTCCACAGCAGAGACTGGAGTATCTATACATAGGACGACAATAAGCCGTACGCTCCATAGAGTTGGGCTTTATGGCAGAGTGGCCAGAAGAAAACCATTACTTTCAGCAAAAAACAAAATGGCACGTTTTGAGTTTGCGAAAAAGCATGTGAGAGATTCCCAAAATGTAAAGAGGAAGGTGCTCTGGTCTGATAAGACTAAAATTTTACTATTTGGCCATCAAAGAAAACGCTGTTTGTCTGGCGCAAACCCAACACATCACATCACCCAAAGAACACCATTGTGGTGGCAGCATCATGCTGTGGGGGATGTTTTTCAGCAGCCAGGACTGGGAAACTGGTCAGAGTTGAGGGAAAGATGGATGGTGCTAAATACAGGGATATTCTTGAGCAAATCCTGTACCACTCTGTGTGTGATTTGAGGCTAGGATGGAGGTTCACCTTCCAGCAGGACAATGACCCCAAACATACTGCTAAAGTAACACTTGGGTGGTTTAAGGGGAAACATGTAAATGTGTTGGAATGGCCTAGTCAAAGCCCAGACCTCAATCCAATAGAAAATCTGCGGTCAAACTTAAAGATTGTTGTTCACAAGAGCAAACCATCCAACTTGAAGGAGCTGGAGCAGTTTTGCAAGGAGAAATAGGCAAAAATCCCAGTGGTAAGATGTGGCAAGCTCATAGAGCGACTTGGAGCTGTGATAGCTGCAAAAGGTGGCTCTACAAAGTATTCTCTAGGGGGGTGAATAGTTATTACATGTAATAGCGCCCAGTACTTCTTGACTTAAGTAAATGACCCCCCACAGTTTGTTGTAATAAGTCTAGGGCTGTATGGGCATTTACATCTTTATAGAGATTTAACTGATTTTTGAACATTATCAAATTTCGAGTGTTGCAAATGAGATGATTGGAAAGTGGTTTATTGTCCCAGTTGCAAAAAAAAATTTAAGCTGTTAACACATGATTGGCATTGAGGGTGGCATTACAATACTATTAACTATTAGCCAACATACTTAGGAAACAGGCCCCAATGTACAAATGGGAAGCACAATTTATTTTTCAATCATGTTAGTACCTTGATTCACTAAAGGAGTTGAGAATTTGAATATTCACTTCAATTATCCAATCACGTAAAAAGCAGATTCCTATTACCTGTTTTATCTGCACCTGACAGGATAATTGAAATGAATGTTCGCAATTTATTATGCAAAAAAGTTCCACTCCTTTAGTACATTTTACCTAAGCAGTGCTATAAGTGAAATTGAGAAATGTAGTTTCACTGGCTATCCTGAGGCTCCAGTGCTTTTAATAATTCCTGTGTTGAAACAAGCATGCTGGCCAGAGAGTTGTATTTTATTTTTACTTCACTTGCTGCATGCTTGTTTGTGGTTGCTTACTTAGCAGGTAATGAAGCTAGATGATGTGTTTATTCTGAAGGAGGTTAGCTATGAAAGCTTATCTATTTCTTCAACTTAAGTTCCTTTCAAATATTCAAATTTGTAATTTAGGTTCATCTCTGTGTATGAAGAACTTAGTGGGCATGGGAAACAACACACAGGTGACAGTGTTTGTGTTTTCAGGACTGACCGATAATGACCAACTAATCCCGTTCCTCTTATTTTTTTTCTTGATGGTATACATTGTGACCATACTCGGAAACATTGGCTTAATTATTCTTGTCCTTGTTGCCTCCAACCTCCACACTCCAATGTATTACTTCTTGAGTTGCCTCTCAGCGGTTGACCTCTTATACTCTACAGCTATCACTCCTAAAATGTTGTCTGACCTTCCATCCATCAGGAAGACCATATCATTTAATGGTTGTGCCTTACAATTTTTGTTTTTTGCTGGCCTAGCAGGAACTGAGGTTTTCCTACTCTCCAGTATGTCGTATGACCGCTACACTGCTATCTGCCACCCTCTTCACTATGTTTCCATCATGACCAAAGGCAAATGTTTTTCTCTTGCCAGTCTTTCATTCTTCATGGGCTTCCTCCAGTCAGCTGTGCACACTAGTTGCTTGTTCAGTCTTCAGTTCTGTGGCTCAAATATTATAGACCATTTCTACTGTGATGTTCTTCCTATACTCCGGTTGTCTTGTTCCAAAACATTTCTTTGCAACGTGTTAACTATTCTCTTTGTTGGTTCTTGTGGTCTTTATTCGCTGTCAGCAATACTGGTCTCATACAGTCTCATCTTTACCACAATATTACGTATAAAATCTTCTGAAGGACGACAGAAAGCTTTCAGCACTTGTTCTTCCCACCTTGTGTGTGCCAGCATCTTCTATGTTTCAGTTTTCTTGACTTATTTGCACTCACCTTCCAGTGCCCTGGACAAACAAGACAAAATTGCATCTGTCTTTTATACAGTAATGACCCCAATGTTGAACCCTCTTATCTACAGCCTAAGGAACCAAGAGGTAAAACGGGCCATCGTGCAAGCAATACAGCATATTTCACATATAATTCAATAAGAAAGAGGAGAACAGTTGGGACTTTATATGAGGCAGTTACCTAGTAAGGTCAATTGCCTCCATCCCTATCTATACACCTCACATTTTTGTAAATATTTTATTCTATCTTTTCATGTGACAACACTGAAGAAATGACACTTTGCTACAATGTAAAGTAGTGAGTGTACAGCTTGTATAATGGTGGAAATTTGCTGTCCCCTCAAAATAACTCAACACACAGCCATTATTGTCTAAACCTCTGGCAACAAAAGTGAGTACACCCCTAAGTGAAAATCTCCAAATTGGGCCCAAAGTGTCAATATTTTGTGTGGCCACCATTATTTTCCATCACTTGCCGACCGCCGCACGCCGATGTACATCCTATTTTTGAAGAGGGATATCTCGGTAACGACAGCAGCTGCTGCCACAACCGAGATATCCATCTCTTCAGGTCGGCGGTCGGCTGTACGATAATGGTGGTCTCTGCAGCGGATTCGCCGCGAGATCACCGCTATCGGTGGCGGGAGAGGTGCCACCCCCCCTCCCACCGCCCTCCCGCACCTTCCGCTGCTTACCGGAGCCGTCGGTAGTGGCGGAGGCGATCGGGTCCTCTTACTAGCTGGGTATAGAGACAAGTGAGGCTAAGATGGCCCCCACTCGTCTCTATACCATAGGAGGGCGGAAGCGACGTCTTAAAGGTATATTTTTTTTAAATGTAATTTTTTCTTTCTTTTTTTTTTTTTTTTCTTCTTTTTTTTTGTTGCATTTTAGCCCAAATATAAGATCTGAGGACTTTTTTACCCCAGATCTCATATTTAACCACTTCAGCCTCGGACCAATAAATACCTTAAGGACCAGAGGTCTTTTTACAATTTTGCACTGCGCTGTTTTAACTGGTAATTGCGCAGTCATGCAATATTGCACCCAAATGAAATTTGCGTCCTTTTCTTCTCACAAATAGAGCTTTCTTTTGATGGTATTTGATTGCCTCTGCGATTTTTATTTTTTGCGATATAAATGGAAAAAGAGTGAAAATTTTGAAAAAAAATGATATTTTCTTCTTTTTGTTATAAGAAAAATCGAATAAACTAAATTTTAGTCATACATTGAGGGCAAAATTTATTCAGCCACATGTCTTTAGTAAAAAAAATGTCAATAAGCGTATATTTTTTGGTTTGCGCAAAAGTTATAGCGTCTACAAACTAGAGTACATTTTCTGGAATTTACACAGCTTTTAATTTATGACTGCCTATCTCATTTCTTGAGGTGCTAAAATGGCAGGGCAGTACAAACCCCCCCAAATAACCCCATTTTGGAAAGTAGACACCCCAAGGAAACTGCTGATGGGTATGTTGAGCCCATTGAATATTTATTTTTTTTGTCCTAAGGGATTGAATAATGACAAAAAAAAAAAAAAATTTACAAAAAGTTGTCACTAAATGATATATTGCTCACACATGCCATAGTTATATGTGGAATTGAACCCCAAAATATATTCTGCTACTTCTCCCGAGTACGGGGATACCACATGTGTGGGACTTTTTGGGAGTCTAGTCACGCACGGCACCCCGAAACCAATCACCACCTTCAGGATTTCTAAGGGTGCAAATTTTTGATTTCACCCCTCACTACCTATCACAGTTTCGAAGGCCATAAAAAGCCAAAATAGCACAAAACCCCCCAAAATGACCCCATTTTGGAAAGTAGACACCCCAAGCTATTTACTGAGAGGCATGTTGAGTCCATGGAATATTTTATATTTTGCCACAAGTTGCGGGAATATTACAAACTTTTTTTTTTTGTTGCACAAAGTTGTCACTAAATGATATATTGCTCACACATGCTATGGGCATATGTGAAATGACACCCCAAAATACATTCTGCTGCTTCTCCTGAGTACAGGGATACCACATATGTGGGACTTTTTTGGAGCCTAGCCGCGTACGGGACCCCGAAATCCAAGCACCGCCTTCAGGATTTCTAAGGGCATAATTTTTTTATTTTACTCCTCACTACCTATCACTACCTATCACAGTTTTGACGGCCATAAAATGCCAAGATGGCACAAAACCCCCCCAAATGACCCCATTTTGGAAAGTAGACACCCCAAGCTATTTGCCGAGGGCCATCTTGAGACTATTGAATATTTTTTTTTTTTGTCCCAAGGGATTGAATAATGACAAAAAATAAAAAATAATTTTTTTTTACAAAAAGTTGTCACTAAATGATATATTGCTCACACATGCCATGGTTATATGTGGAATTGCACCCAAAAATATATTCAGCTACTTCTCCCGAGTATGGGGATACCACATGTGTGGGACTTTTTGGGAGTCTAGTCGCGTACGGCACCCCGAAAACCAATCACCACCTTCAAGATTTCTAAGGGTGCAAATTTTTGATTTCACCCCTCACTACCTATCACAGTTTCGAAGGCCATAAAAAGCTGAAATAGCACAAAACCCCCCAAAATGACCCCATTTTGGAAAGTAGACACCCCAAGCTATTTACTGAGAGTCATGTTGTCTGAACGAAAAAAAAGAGATTGATCGGTGGGTATGCCCACCATTAGATACCTCCCTTCATCCACCCACTTCTAATGATGGACATACATGCACCATTTATATATGCCGAAGCATGGGGGCATCCTCCCGAAAAAAAGTTATGCCGCGTACATACGTTCAAACTTTTCCATGGGCAAGCCCTCCGTCGGAATTTTGACCGTATGTACGCGGCATTAGGAGCAAAATCGCTCCTCCACCCCTTATGCCCCCATGCTTCGGCATATATGCTCTTTTTTAACTGTGGTGGTGAAATCACCTCCTACAGCGTTGGAGTCGCGGCTTTATGTATCGTGGGAGCAAACGCTGTTGCTGTCAAGATAAATAAATCCGCGCTGCAGCTGAATGGCGTACCTGCTAAGCAAATTATGGTTAACGTTAAAACAAAGTAACATCACAGGAAAACCTTACCATACCATACCTGCAAAGCAAATGCCAAAAAAAAACTGTAAAAAATAAAACATTTTTTAACACAACCTGTGCCTAAAATATATATATGCCGAAGCATGGGGGCATCCTCCCGAAAAAAAGTTATGCCGCGTACATACGTTCAAACTTTTCCACGGGCAAGCCCTCCGTCGGAATTTTGACTGTATGTACGCGGCATTAGGAGCAAAATCGCTCCTCCACCCCTTATGCCCCCATGCTTCGGCATATATGCTCTTTTTTAACTGTGGTGGTGAAATCACCGCCTACAGCACTGGAGTCATGGCTTTATGTATCGTGGGAGCAAACGCTGTTGCTGTCAAGATAAATAAATCCGCGCTGCAGCTGAATGGCGTACCTGCTAAGCAAATTATGGTTAACGTTAAAACAAAGTAACATCCCAGTATAACAGTAAAACCTTACCATACCATACCTGCAAAGCAATTGCCAAAAAAAACTGTAAAAAATAAAACATTTTTTAACACAACCTGTGCCTAAAATATATATATGCCGAAGCATGGGGGCATCCTCCCGCAAAAAAGTTATGCCACGTACATACGTTCAAACTTTTCCACGGGCAAGCCCTCCGTCGGAATTTTGACCGTATGTACGCGGCATTAGGAGCAAAATCGCTCCTCCACCCCTTATGCCCCCATGCTTCGGCATATATGCTCTTTTTTAACTGTGGTGGTGAAATCACCTCCTACAGCACTGGAGTCGCAGCTTTATGTATCGTGGGAGCAAACGCTGTTGCTGTCAAGATAAATAAATCCGCGCTGCAGCTGAATGGCGTACCTGAAAACATGAAAAATGGTTAACAATAACACAGTAAACAGTAAAGTATAAAAAATTAGAGAGAGAGAGAGAGAGAACAATAAAACGACAACTATTTTTGGTTTTTATATTTTATATTTTTTTTGTTTTTTTTATTTTACTTTTTTTTTTTTATACACTTTTTTTTGAACTGTAAACTGTAACGGTTCGGGTCTCTCAAAATGCGATGGCATCTTGGGAGACTCTGTGTTAGTGTGCCTAGCCTGTGAAATGCTGTACCCTACGCTAATACTTCACTAGTGTGTGGTAGCGTTCAAAACACTCACCCTGACAAAGACCAGGATTGCCAGGACAGCGTGGACAATAAGAACGGGTGTCACGCCTAAATCCGCGATTGCTACAGACACGACATCTTTTTTGGGGGGTTCGTTGGGTAAGGGTACTCGGGAGGACATAAGAATAATGCCTCTCATGCAGCCGGCTTACTGCATTTGGTTGGGAATGGTGAGGTGCAGAACCCTCTGGATACAGAAGCTCTGTGACAACCTCTCTTTGGAAGAAAAGAAAGGTCAATGTCCCGCCTGAAGTTTTGTATAGCACAAAAGCATTCAGCAAAGCCAATTGAAATAAGTAAGCAGACACTTTTTTGTACCAGCGTCTGGCCTTACGGGAAGCTAGATACGGCGCCAACATCTGGTCATTGAGGTCCACCCCTCCCATATTTTTGTTATATTCATGGACACAAAGGGGTTTCTCCACAATACCAGTCGCCGTAGAAATTTGGACCGTCGTGTCTGCATGAAGGGAGGTAAGAACGAAAACATTCTTATTATCCCTCCACTTCATAGCGAGCAAATTATTACACCGATAGCAGGCTCTCTCCCCCAGCCTAAGACGGGAATCTACAAGCCGCTGGGGAAAGCCCCGGCGATTAGGTCGCACGGTGCCACATGCTCCAATCTGATGATCAAATAAATGACTAAACAGTGGCACGCTGGTGTAATAGTTGTCCACGTACAAGTGGTACCCCTTTCCGAATAAGGGTGACACCAATTTCCACACTATCTTGCCAGCGCTTCCTATGTAATCAGGGCAGTTCTCCGGCTCTACGTAACTATCTTTACCCTTCTAAACCATAAAGCTCCATGCATAGCCTGTGGCCCTGTCACAGCACTTATAGAGCTTGACCCCTTATCTGGTACGCTTGTTGGGAATGTACTGTTTGAATGACAAGCGACCAGTAAACTTAACCAGGGACTCATCAACGCAGACAACTTTTTGGGGAGTAAACAAATCTGCAAAACGTTGGTTGAAGTGGTTTATGAGGGGCCGAATTTTGTAGAGCCGATCGTATTCAGGGTCTCCACGTGGACGACAAAGTTCATTGTCACTGAAGTGCAAGAACCGCAAGATCTGCTCGTATCGTTTCCTGGACATGGAGTTAGAGAACACGGGCATGTGGTCAGCCGGATGCGTGGACCAATAAGCCCGCATCCGCATGAATTTATGTGTGCCCATGTTGAGGGAAAGGCCCAGAAATGTCTTAAATTCGGAAACCGTAACTGGTTTCCAATCTCTGGCAAGAGACGGCAACTGGGGATTAGCGGCGATGTGTTGACCTATAGATGATGCTGATCTATAGAGATCTTCCGTGAAATACAGAGAATAAAAATCGAGTGGCATAAAATCATCTGTATCCACCTGAATACCGGGTTGGGCAGTGAATGGGGGAAGTACTGGTGCTGCAGAAGTGGTGGGCACCCAATCAGGATTGGCGAATTCTGCAGGAAGGGCACTATGGGAACGACGGGCCTGTCTTCGTCTTCTTGGTGGCAGCGGGACACTACTTGTGCTTGCCACCTCGCCAGCTTGAACTGCACTTATGGGACTCGCCACGTCACCACGTGATACTGCAGTGCTGGACGTACGTCCAGGGTGTACTAGGCCGCTGGTGCTTGCCAGTTCACCAAAAGGATGAGCGGCGCTAGTACTGGTTCTATACTCCATACGAGGGACTTGCGGTTCCTGCACCTCAACAACATCAAAAAAACGGGGTCGGGTACGCCTGACGTTAGCAGGGACCTCTTCTTCGTCGTCAGAGCTATCTGACATGGAGGCGCTGTCCTCTACAGGTTCGTATTCTGAGCCTGAATCTGACAGATCAGTGTCGTCCTCTTCACTATCTGTCATGCTCAGAAACGTGTAGGCCTCTTCACTAGTGTACCTTCGCTTTGCCATTTTGGGCTCTAAATTTAGGGGTACAGTAGTGAGACTCACAGGTAAAAAAGCACCTAGCCTGTCAGCGACTGTATAAAACGCTACAAAAAAACTGTTAGCGATCGCAGGGATCAGGCCTGACTCTGCGAACGCTGCAGTTATGTGTGTTGTGTTTTGTAAGTGACAGTGATCGATCGATACTGCACTTGAGTGGGCTGGGCTGGGCTGGGCTGGGCTGGGCAAAGGGGCAAAACGCAGGTGCTAGCAGGTATCTGGATTGATCCTGCTAACAATGCGTTTTTTTAGAACCCTAAATTGCTGGGCACGCTAGTATAGATCTGATCAGATCAGATATTGATCTGTTCGGATACTATACCACTAAGGGAGGTGTATGCTTTGCGCGTGGGTGTTAGCGGTACTGGCACTAACCTAGCACTGCCTGGGGCGACGCAGACCCTTTCTGACCCTAAAACCAAATTTATATCACCCGCCAGTGATCAGGGGGTTAAACCTTTATTAGGTAATAAATGGCAGGTGCCCTGATGCTATAAAAAGCGAACTACCTAACCAGCGTCACCTGTAACACTTATACGGTGATCACTGGTGAAAGGGTTAACTAAGGGCAATCAGGGGTTAAAACCTTTATTGGGTATTTATATGGGGGTACCTGAAGCTTTATAAAAACCTGACAGGGAACCTAAATAACTAAATAACTAACTGGCTAACCAGCGTCACCAGTGACACTTATGCAGCGATCGCTGGTTAACTCTAGGGGCAATCAAAGGGTTAAAACCTTTATTAGGTTATATATCGGGGTACCTAACGCTATAAAAACCTGGCGTTGAATCTAAAAAAAAACTAGCTTCCTAGCGGGACCAGTGACACTATTGCAGCGATCAGAAAACGATCGCTTAGTGACACTGGTAAAAGGGGGTGAAAGGGTTAACTGGGAGGGCAATCAAGGGGTTAAACCTTTATTAGGGGGGGTAGGGGGCTACCCTGGACCTAAAGGGGCCTAACACTAGCTGCCCTGACACTTTTTACAGTCACAACTGACACTAAATGTAGTGATCAATAAATAAATGAACACTGCATTAGTGACACTGTGACTGGGGGGGGGCGGGGGGCCGATCGGGGGGGGTGATCGGGGGGTGACTGGGGTGAAATGTGTGCCTATGTGTACCTATGTGTCAGTGGACTGTTGGTGCACTTACTTGAATGTCTTCACTCCTCGCTGTCCGGTTCAAAAAGACCGCCACGAGGAGTGTGACATCACTTCCTCCTCCTGTATTTACATTTTCACAGGGGAGGAAGTTCGTCACTGGCCAGGAGCGATCGAGAGGGGATGGCCAGAAACCAACGGCCATCCCCTCATCGCGGATCGCTCCGGCACCGAAAGGGACCGCCGTATCCAGCGGGAGGGGGTCCGATCGGACCCCCCACCCGCTGGAAGGCAGGCACGTACACCTACATGATTGTGCCTGCCTGTGCCATTCTGATGACGTATAATGGCAATACGGCGGTCCCTAAGTGGTTAATTGATTTTTGACCCCTTAGATATACGTCTAACCGGGTCATTTACATCTGGTAAGCCTGCGCTTCTTATGGTGGCGGGATTCACATAGCGGTGAATTTTGTGGATACATCTTATTTGGATTCCTTCTTTCACCATACCCTTTCTGGGACTTCAATTTTTGCACTATTGTTTTAGGATATGGACTATACCTAATCATTATTTATGTTCATATTTCTGGTATTTCTTTTTTCCTTGGGTTGGGCTCAGACCATACAGCAACTCCTTCTATTATATTTTATTGAACTCATGCACATGCTCCTGAAGAGTGGATCAATCCATGAAATACATAGAGCTATTATATGCCGTATCCATATGATTCAACTGATATCTGTAAGTAGGTATAATTTTTGATATTAATCATTTATAATCATGTTTCAACCCGTCTACATTGTATGTATAGATAGACATTTTGATAAATTGTACCAGTTATTATAATTGTATTGGATATACACTTACTCATGATTATGCGTTTGTATGTTAATTTATAAAATAAACTGAATTCTTTATACCTATGTGCTTCATTCAATGCCCCAATCCTCTTTCCCCTCTTTTTTTGACATACAGTATCTGACAAAAGTGAGTACACCCCCTACATTTTTGTAAATATTTTATTTTATCTTTTCACGTGACAACACTGAAGGAATATTTGCTAAAATGTAAAGTAGTGAGTGTACAGCTTGTATAACAGTGTCAATTTCATGTACCCTCAAAATAACTCAACACACAGCCACTAATGTCTAAACCACTGGCAACAAAAGTGAGTACATCCCTAAGTGAAAATGTCCAAATTGGGCCCAATTAGCCTTTTTCCCCTCCCCAGGTGTCATGTGACTCGTTACTGTTACAAGGTCTTAGGTGCGAATGGGGAGCAGGGGTGTTAAATTTGGTGTTATCGCTCTCACTCTCTCATACTGGTAACTGGAAGTTCAACATGGCATCTCATGGAAAATAACTCTTTGACGGTCTGAAAAAAAGAATAGTTGTTCTACAAAAGGATGGCCTAGGCTATGAGAAGATTGCCAAGACCCTGAAACTGCAGCACGGTGGCCAAGACCTTACAGCGGTTTAACAGGACAGGTTCCACTCAGAGCAGGCCTCTCAATGGTCGACCAAATAAGTTGGGTGCACATGCTCAGCGTCATATCCAGAGGTTGTCTTTGGAAATAGATGTATGAGTGCTTCCAGCATTGCTGCAGAGGTTAAAGGCATCAGCTGGATTACTGGAACCATGTCCTGTGGTCTGACAAGACCAAGATAAACTTATTTGGTTCAGATGGTATCAAGCGTGTGTGGCAGCAACCAGGTGAGAAATACAAAGAAAAGTGTGTCTTGCCTACAGTCAAGCATGGTGGTGGGAGTGTCTTGGTCTGGGGCTGCATGAGTGCTGCCGGCACTGGGGAGCTACAGTTCATTGAGGGAACCATGAATGCCAACATGTACTGTGACATACTAAAGCAGAGCATGATCCAATCCCTTTGGAGACTGAGCCGCAGGGCAGTATTCCAACATGATAATGACCACAAACACACCTCCAAGACGACCACTGCCTTTCTAAAGAAGCTGAGTGTAAAGGTGATGGACTGACCAAGCATATCTCCAGAGCTAAACCCTATTGAGCATCTGTGGGGCATCCTCAAAAGAAAGGTGGAGGAGCGCAAGTTCTCTAACATCCATCACCTCCGTGATGTTGGCATGGAGTAGTGGAAGAGGACTCCAGTGGTAACCTGTGAAGCTCTGGTGAACTCCATGCCCAAGAGGATTAAAGCGGGAGTAAATCCGCTGACGTTTTTTTTCCCTGACCTGCAAGGGAAAAGTCATAATGAGCTAGTATGCACCGCATACTAGCTCATTATGAAATACTTACCTTAGAATGAGCCCCCAACATCCCGCCCGGACCACACTGAGGGTACTTACATGTTCCCTTGGCATGTCTTCCGGGTATCGCGGCTCCGGCGCTGTGAGTGGCCAGAGCCGCGATATCGTCACGCAGTCAGTGGCACATTGCGAGGGGAATATCTCCTAAATCATACCGGTTTAGGAGATTTTTTTTACCTACAGGTAATCCTTATTATAGGCTTACCTGTAGGTTAAACTTCTAAAAAAGACCTTACTACCGCTTTAAGAGGACCTGTCATGCTTTTTTCTATTACAAGGGATATTTACATTCCTTGTAATAGGAATAAAAGTGATCCATTTATTTTTTTTTAAAAACTGTGTAAAAATAAAAAAAATCTATTAAAAAAATAAAATAAAAAAAGAAAGGCTAAAAGTTTGACGCCATTCCACGAGCGGGTGCAATTTTGAAGCGTGACATGTTGGGTATCAATTTACTTGGCGTACCATTATCTTTCACAGTATAAAAAAAAACTGGGCTAATTTTACTGTTGTCTTATTTTTTTATTCAAAAAAGTGAATTTTTTCCCAAAAAAGTGCGCTTGTAAGAACGCTGCGCAAATACGGTGTGAAAAAAAGTATTTCAATGACCGCCATTTTATTCTCTAGGGTGTTAGAAAAAAAACAATATAAAATGTTTGGGGGTTCTAAGTAATTTTCTAGCAAAAAAAAACAGTTTTAAACATGTAAACACCAAGTCTGAAAAAGAGGCCTGGTCCTTAAGTGGTTAAGATTCCAAATTCCGGGGCACTGGTTCAGCGTTCTCCAGTTGTATGGATCCCAAAAGATGACTCTTTCTCCAATATTAGAATATATATAGTAACAGCATTTGAAGAGATAGCTCTGACATCAACCCAAACATGCAATGGAAGGATAAAGCCAGGATAGCGTAATAACATTTTAAAAAAAATTTAATAAAAATGAAATAGTAAACTCACATTTCAGTAGTCAATAGAAAACATGTCAGATAAAATAGGCAGTGGTAGAGTCTTCCCGATGCGTTTCATCCTATGGGACATCATCTGGGGTGTGAGGGATGGATTTTAGGGGGACCCCCACGCATAGCAAGACCACTTACTGTTATCTCACATATATATTATTATTATTATAGCCAAATTTACCACCATAACTCCTCCCACAGCTTTTACACTACATAGACAGCAATATACCAAAACGTGCGGATTGTTCCTGATTGGTGCTCTATAACTTTGTGGAACATTTAGCCAAATGGTTCACGAAATATCATAATTTTTTGCTGCAAAATTTGTCCCATAGGAATGAATGGCAAAATGTTCAAAACTAGAGTGGGAGGTGACAAAAGCTGAAACCCCATGATCAGCCAAAACATTATGACCCCCCCATGATCAGCCAAAACATTATGACCCTGTCAGGGCTGGCTTAGCCCTTCCTTCTCTGGGCCGGGTGCTCAGCTGTCGGCTAATTGCCAGCTCTCATCTCTCTCCACAGTTACCAGCTGTTCCTGATTATGCTCGTCTGACCTGCCTACTTAAAGCTGTCCAGCTCACTTCACCTCTGCCTTCGCCTTGGCCACCTCACAAGAAACCATCTCCTGCGGTTCCGTTTAAAGACTGGCTTGCTGACATCCCTTCTGGCTCCTTTTCCTGCTTGCTGTTGCTCTACTTGGATCCCTGACTTCTGGCCTGGCTGACTACCCAATCTGGTTATTGAACTCTGGCCTGGCTGACTACTCTATCCGGTTACTGGACTCTGGCTATGCTTTGAATACGCTTTTTCTATTTACCTTTTTATTTTTATTTAATAAAACAAGTGTGATTTAATTGTACTTCTGTCTCGGTCTGATTCATGGTTTCTGACAGACCCCCCCATGATCAGCCAAAACCTTATGACCCCCCCGTGATCAGCCAAAACATTATGACCACCCCATGATCAGCCAAAACATTATGTCCACCCCATGATCAGACAAAACATTATGGCCACCCCATGATCAGCCAAAACATTATGTCCACCCCATGATCAGACAAAACATTATGACCACCCCAATGTTCAACTCTTTCAGCTAATGATGGGACTTCAACTTTTTTACTACTATTTATACTTTGTAAAATATTAAGCTTTTTAATACTTTTCACAGTTACTCCAGCCACTCCAACCACACAACAGTTACTCAAGCCACTCCACCCAGTTACTCCGCCCACTCCAGTAGGTGGAGGCAAGAACACTTCACACAATTTCCCCAGAAATTGTAGCTTTTCTAGTTATAATTGTTTGGATATACACTTACTCATGATTATGCGTCTGCACGTTCATTTATATAATAAACTGAATTCTTTATACCTATGTGCTTCATTCAAAGTCCCAATCCCGTTTCCCCTCTTTTTTTCCACACGTAATTTAATTTACATGAATATTTATAGTTCAAGATTTGTGAGAGACTCACCCGGGACAGAGGCTTTTGGACGGGACTGATTGTTAGCCTCTTGCTACTGATTATGGGCCCCGGATTTTGAGGGAACACTACTCTTTGTGAGCTGTATGCCTGGGGACACTTGGAGTAATGTTACTTTGGATTCAAGTCCATGTCTCCCCAAGACATACAGACTCTGGGAACCCTGTATATGGCCTATATACCATATTAGAAATAGTGACTGCTTTACACTGTTGGGACTCATAGCAGATGCCGATGTCATCAACTCCAGCCATCTGTCTGTAATGTGTTTATTGTAAATAGGTCTAGTGTGATTTCTAAGGGTTTTTCGCCCATTGTTAATTAACTCAGCTATTGTGTGTCTGCTAGCAAACCTTGTGAGCTGTATTTATACTTGTAATGTTGTCTCCTTTATATTCACTCTGGTAGGGGCCGGAAATTCTAGACACCTAGGCTGGTTTAAATGACTAGTTAATTATGTTTCTGTTTACAGTTGTATTGTTGGGGTAATATGATCAAGAGGGGGGAATGTCATCCCGATGTTTATATTTGTGTGAGATTTCAAAATAAAACAGTTCTATTTCTGGTGTACTCCAAGACTGGTGTTGTCAAGGTTCTTGGGGATTTCTATAGCCAGATTCATTGGTCTCCTGTTCCAGGACTTGGGAAGCAGCTTCTTAGTGGAAATACCCAACAGGGTATCTGGAGTCCATCACAAGAATCTTTTCTTTTTTTTTTTAGCTTTGAATGGCTTACAAATAGGTTAGAAACCCTTTCAAGTTTTTATTGCTCAGAGGAATGGATACGTAGAGCTGAAAACCTAAGCTTATCTTATTGGTATTGATATCCAATAGTGTTGTATTAACAGTGTGTATTGATTCTGGGCTTCTAAACACCAAAGGATTCCAGAATTTTTTTGTTTTTTAATGCAAATAAATACATTTAAAATGAAAGTGCCACCATGAGTTAATAGTCCTGATACACATTTATTCCAATGTAAGACCAAACGGAAAACTGTACAAGAGAGCAAGGGCATTTGGGGGGGGGGGGGGCAAAATATGCCCCCTTCATCAGGGTGTAAAGAAAAGAAACAATATAAATGCGATGAACTACGGATAAAAGTGTCTGCTTATTAAGCACTGGAAAATAACTGCTGATAAGATCGCCCCCGTTCTCAGAGTAAACAGTCCCCCTCTAAATGCCGGTTTATGTATCAGTGTAGATTACTTCTCTTAAGTAGTAGAGGAGCGATTTACAAATACATAGAATGCTGGCTGTAATCATATGGGACATTGCGAGATTACAGTAACATGAATGAAAAGGGTAAAGTAAAACAAATAAAAATACAATATTAAAGTTAAAGCTGACCCAGTCACAATGAACAAACACCTTATAACTATAGTTGACCCTTCCTTTTTAGATTGTAAGCTTTAATGAGCAGGGCCCTCTGATTCCCCTTGGCTGCAAGGAAGTATTCCAACCAGATAACGACCCAAACACACCTCCAAGAAGCTAAAGAAGTTGAGGGTAAAGGTGATGGACTGGCCAAGCATGTCTCCAGACCTAAACCCTATTTAGCATCTGTGGGGCATCTTCAAATGAAAAGTGGAGGAGTGCAAGGTCTCTAACATCCACCAGCTCTGTGATATCATCATGGAGGAGTGGAAGAGGACTCCAGTGGCAACCTGTGAAGCTCTGGTGAACTCCAGAGGAGTGCTGGCAAATAATGGTGGCCACACAAAATATTGACACTTTGGGCCAATTTGGACATTTTCACTTAGGGGTGTACTCACTTTTGTTGCCAGCGGTTTAGGCATTAATGGCTGTGTGTTGAGTTATTTTGAGGGGGCAGCAAATTTACACCGTTATACAAGCTGTACACTCACTACTTTACATTGTAGACAAGTGTCATTTCTTCAGTGTTGTCACATGAAAATATAGAATAAAATATTTACAAAAATGTGAGGGGCGTACTCACTTTTGTGAGATACTGTGCACAGTAATATATATATAAGGCAGGTGTGAAAAAATATTGTAAATGAAGAAGGGTTTCAGAAATAGAAGTGTTAATAGTTTATTTTTATCAACTGACCAAATGGAAAGTAAACAGAGAGAAGAGAAATACAAATACTACCAATATTTGATGTGATAACCCTTTGCTTTCAAACCGGCATCAATTCTTCTAGGTAGACTTGCACACAGTTTTTGAAGAAACTCGGCAGGTAGGTTGTTCCAAACATCTCGGAGAATTAAGCACAGGTCTTCTGTGAATGTAAAATTGGGAACAATCAGCACAAACAAATAACAAGCATCAAAGAAATGCAAGCTGAACACTTTAGGTAATCACATATGCCTAAATGGTATGATAAAAAATGGGGGTAAGTGCAGTGCAATATATAACAATATAGCTAAAATCAATAATAAAAGTCCAAAGCACATCCAGAATAAATAGTTGTCAGGTGTCCTCAGGACAAAAAGAATTGATGTGTTGACTCCAATGGTATAACAGTCATGATTAACCCCCCCTGGCGGTATTCACGAGTTTGGCTAGGGGTGGAGATTTTATACCAAAAGCGGTAACCCCAAACCAGACTCGCTGAATGCAGGGAGACTTTATTTACCTTCTCCCCTGGATCCAGCGATGTCCTCCCTGCTGTACGAACGAGCTGTGCTCCGCTCGATCTATCACAGGGCCGATCTCCATTCCCTGCGAGCGTTGCGAAATTCAAAAAGTGAAACACACAGTATACATACAGTATAATGTAATCTTACAGATTACATTGCTGTATGTAATTATTGAACATCCCCTTTGTCCCTAGTGGTCTGCCCAGTGTCCTGCATGCAGTTTTATATTATAAAAACTGTTCTTTATGCCTGGAAACTGGAGATTGTCCATAGCAACCAAAACTGTCCCTTTACATCAAAAATGGTTTTAGATCAGCTAGAAAACAGCGATAATAAATTGGAATCACTCGCAGAATTGAGGGATAGCGATTTGTGGGGAGATCCGTCATCAAATACTGAAAAGTAATGACAGTGACAATTCTGCAACTGAGCAAATTTCAGTGTTTTTGATTTGATTACATTATTTAATAATTTTTATTATTATTATTATATTATTATTTGGTATAATTATTTATAGTTATTTATAATATTATAATTAATGATTTCATTTTTCAAATTTTATCATACCCGGGATGTCTGCTAGACTCTAGTTTGGCCAGATTTAAGTGAGTTATTGCTAAGAATTACAGAACTACAATATAAAACGCCAAATTTTCATGCAAAATAATTGTACCGCTTTCAGCACCTAAAATCTGAAATAATCGTACCACCAGGGAGGTTAACTTCCCCAAAATGAACAGAAATGCGCTTACCAGATTCTGTGGACCTCTGCAAAGCAAGAGATCAAACTCACATGTGTCCCCGCAGGGATGGTGGTAATTTCTGATGTCGTCTCTGGACTCTTCAAATAAACCTGGTGAAACAGCTGTCCAGCAAGGGGATATCCGAGATGTGAGCGTCCAGGTCAGCGAAGGTGGATTTCAGAAGAATAAGGACCGTTCCAAAGTGTATATGAAAAATGACACAATCTAAGCCCTTGTACACACGATCGGAGATTCCGAGGGAATGTGTCCGATCCGACCGTTTTGTCGGATATTCCGACTGTGTTTGGTCTCCATCGGACTGTTTCCGTCAGAGTATCCGACGGACCAAGTTTTCCAACTTGTTGGTAAAATTTTCCGACAAAATGCTCCAATCGGACCTTGTCCGATCATGTGTAGAGAATTCTGATCGGACAGAGTGCCACGCATGCTCATATCAAATTCCTACATCAAAGCTATTGGTTACTAGCCTGAACGTAGTCCCATCGTAACAAAATAACGTCATCACGTCGGATTTTCCAACAACTTTGTCCGACCGTGTGTATACAACAGTTTCGGACAAAATCCGTCAGACAAAATCCGATGGATTGGGTTGTCGGAATCTCCGACCGTGTGTACAAGGGCTTAGTGTACTCCATTTGTTTATTAATAAAGACATTAAAGTCTCTAATCAAAATGAAAAAACAAGCACCCATAAGCGCAAATGGTGTAAAATTAATAAGCGGCAGCACGATCGCAGATCAAGTGCCCACAAAACACCAAGGTTTTTTTTGTTACCACCATCCCTGCATGGACACATGTGAGTTTGACCTCTTGCTTTGCAGAGGTCCACAGAATCTGGTAAGTGCATTTCTGTTCATTTTGGGGAAGTTATTCATGACCGTTATACCAACACATCAATTCTTTTTGTCCTGGGGACACCTGACAACTATTTATTCTGGATGTGCTTTGGACTTTTATTATTGATTTTAGCTATATTGTCATAGATTGCGCTGCACTTACCCCCATTTTTTATCTTCTGTGGATGTTGGCCGCCATAAATCCTTCTGTCTCTTTATGTCATCCCAGACAGACTTCATGGTGTTGAAATCAGGGCTCTGTGGGGACCAAACCATCACATCCAGGACTCCTTGTTTTTCTTTACACTGAAGATAGTTGTTAATGACGTTGGCTGTATGTTTGGGGGTCGTTGTCCTGCTGCAGAATAAATTTGAGGTCAATCACGTGCCTCCCCGATGGTATGACATGTTGAATATGTATCTGGGGTTTAGACCCTTCCAAAAAAAATAATTGGCCATGCATGCACTTTAAAACACATTTTAAATGCAACTAGTGAAGAGGGAGGGGAAGTGGAGGGGCAAAGCCATTCACCAATCACGTTTCCAAATGTCCTTTGTCAGGATACGCTATTCAGTCTGTTGCTACTTTCCGGTCTAATCACAGGACTCGGAGCATGGAGGTGACCAAATTGTATTGCCAAATTGCAGTAGAGAAAGGTCAGGTCACCAACCTGACTATGTTGTTTGGTAGAGCTGCGTTTGGCTGTCTTCCAGTACATCAATAAAAAAAAAAAACAAATACATTGAAAAAAATAAGTAAATAAATAAAATAGGTAGATAAATAAAGAAATAATATTATGCCAGGATCCTTAAAGGTTTGCTTTAATGTATGTATTTTTCATCAAAAATGCATTTCTTTAAATAAAAGTGTTATTGTTACTTGTATTATAATTTTTAATTAGCGTTTTCTGGAGAATTGCACTCAGGGGAACTGAGATTTATATAAAGATAATCCTTCCTTACAGAGATGAATGTACAGTATGTGACTTAGAGCTGTTACACATTATATGACGTACAGGTAAGACTGGGAAAGAACATTTTATGGTGTCGGTATTGTTTTATTGCTGAACAAACACCCAGTTTTGATAGCCGTCTGATCCCCGATTAACTGTTTCATCCTATGTATAGCCATTCATACATCAGACCCTTTTACAGTAACAAATGATATACACTGTATACGATATTCACCACCAATGTCTGGAGTAGGAGAATTTGTTTTTTTCGCTGGTCATGATAATAGTAATGATATGCAGCTAAAGTGCTAAAGTTCAAAATAATTTATGATATTTATTATTTAACCCTTTCATGACTACGTCTATTTTTGACATTTGGTGTTTACAAGTTAAAATCCATATTTTTTGCTAGAAAATTACTAGGAACCCCCCAAACATTATATATATATATATATATATATATATATATATATATATTTTTTTTTTTTTTTTTTTTTTTTTAGCAGAGACTCTAGAGAATAAAATGGTGATTGTTGCAATATTTTATGTCACACAGTATTTGCGCAGCGGTGTTTTAAACGCAACTTTTTGGGAAAGGGGACACTTTCCTGAATTTAAAAAAAACGAAAAAGCAAGCTTTAAATTTTTTTTTTTTTTTATTATTTATTTTCAATGTCACTGATAAGATGGCATTGATGGGTCCTGATGGGTGGCACTGAGAGGTGTTACTGATAGGTACCACTGGTAGGTGACACTGATGGGCAGCACTGTTGATGAGGCACTGATTGGTGACACTGATAGGTGGCACTGTGGGCAATGATGTGTGGCACTGTGGGCACTGCTAGTTGGCACTGTCAAGTGGCACTGGCAGGTGGCACAGATGAGCTGGCGGCTGCTCTTCTTGATTGGGACTGATTCCCTCATGCTGTCAGTGCGAGGAGAAAAAATAGCTGATTACCGGCTCTGTTTTAATTGTCTGGCAGCTGATCATGTGGTAAGGGGTCGGGATCAACCCCTTACTCCAAACTGTGATCAGGCGAGTCTCATAGATGGGCGCTGATATGCAACACAGATGGGCACTGATAGGCAGCACTGATGGGCACTGATATGCAGCACTGATGGGCACTCATAGGCAGCACAGATGGGCACTCATAGGTGGCACTAATGGGCAATAATGATGGGCACTGATATGCAGCACTGATGGACACTCATAGACGGCACAAATGTGCATTCATAGGTGGCACTGTGGAACTCGTGGGCACTGAAAGGCTGCACTGATGGGTACTTATGGGTGGAACTGATGGGCACTGATAGGTGGCACTTATGGGCACTGATAGGTGGAACTGATGGGCACTGATAGGTGGCACTGATGGACACTGATATGTGGCACTGATGGGCATGGATGGGCATTGATAAGTGGCACTGATGGGCATCACTGCTATGGAGGCACTGGCAGGCATTGCTGATGGGCATTGATTGGCATCACATTGGCATCCCTGGTGTCCATCAGTTGTGGCCATCCCTGGTGGTCCTGGTGGCATCCCTGGTGGTCCTGGGCCGGCATCCTGGGGGGGGGGGGGGGGGCTGCGCTGATAATCAATCAGATGTGAGTGAGGAAAAGCCAATAAACGGCTTTTCCTGTTTACACCGTGATCAGCTGTGATTGGACACAGCTGATCCATCAGAGGCTCTCTTTACCCAGATTGGAGGCTTGTTATCCAAATAACGTCATATGATGTCCGGTCAGGATAACAGAACCACAGTTTCCCAACATCATATTGCTATATGGTGGGTGGGAAGTGGTTAAAGTGGTGGTAAACAGATTTTTTTTACTTTCCGAAGGCTTTACCTGTAGGTACAGTGAATATGTCCTAAATGTGTTGGTGTCAGCCGCAAACCGATTGGACCATGAGGTAGCTTCACTCTTCTGGAGATGTCTTCACTTTGTCCTGTAACTCAGCTCTGCTGTGCAAAAAGACAACATTTATAATAGGTATATAAAAAAATATTATAATAGATACAATTTCAATTGATGGTCAGTTATCCCAAATTCAAGGTCACTTTAATATGCAAATATCGAAATGTACTTGTATGGTCATAAGCCCCCTGTCTTGCATCATACGGGGAGAGGATTTTTGCCCCATAAACCCCAATGGCCCTAAAGAAGTATCCAATTAAATTCTTCCAATCACCCAAGGAGTGTGGAGCTTATGCTACTTTGAAACATGTTTAGTTTTTCACATGTTTAGTTTTTTACTTCCAAGACACATACATACATTGATCTTTTTTTTTTTTTTTTTCTACCAAAGGGCTGAACAGAAAAAATGATCTGATCCACACATTGGAGGTGCATATGGGAAGCTCTCCCGCTGTGGTATTGTACTTTCTCAGTGGGGAGACCTCTCCACCACCCAAATACAATGACCAGTGTTCCCGGCTATAGATAATTCCGGAAAAAAACTGAATTGGTAGATCAACTTGTGTACAACAAGCCTGCCTATGCATGTATCAAAATTCAGCCGATCCCCGCTGAACCAGTCGAATTTTGATCTATGTATGGCTGGCTTAAGACAAAGTGGTGTGGAAGCACCTTGAGATCCCACCTAGCAAACATACAACAAATACTAGTTTGTTTTATCTGCTAATGAGTCCATTTAAAAAAAAAATGTGGGTCATGGTATTGTATTATGGGTTATCTTTCTTTTTTTTTTCAACTTAATTTAATTGTCCTCCTTTAAATTGCTAATTTTATCAGAATCCTTGGTGGCACTGGATATTAAATACTGCTCATCGTTCAGAGACCGGCCACCTTTGAAGCTACATTGCTCTCAGAAGCCAGCCCCATTGCACTTTATAAAACTTCCAACATGTAAGTGTCTTCATTTGCTAAACTTTTTATCTTGATCTATAACTACTATTACTACTATAACTACTACTACTATATATTTTTTTCTTGGTATTTTCTTCCTGCTAGCCGTAGAGCAGTTTGTACATTTCTCATAATTTTCTTAAATCACATTAACTTTCTATTCTATTTACACTTCCACCAGGAGTTGAATGAAAGCATCTACTGCTGTAAGCATGTATCTTTGGATAGCTAGTTGAGAACCGAGGGAGTGGGGATGAGCTTGAGTTAGACTCTGGGTTCTGCCCAAACCCATGTTCGGCCAAATCCAGAAGTCACATGTTAGTGCTGACCAAGGAGTTGCGGGCAGGGGATTCCCCATCCCACAGCTGCACATACAAAGGGGCAGGGGCACTTATGACAGAAAATTAACAAAATATTTCCCAGCACACTTACCAGCCAGCCTGCAAAACAACTAACTGGGCCCTGTCTAAGCCCTTGTAGAGAATTCCGATCAGACAAAGTGCCACGCATGCTCAGATCAAATTCCTAGACCAAAGCTATTGGCTACTAGCGTGAACGTAGTCCCGTCGCAATGAAATAACGTCATCACGTTCTGAACGATCGGATTTTCCAACAACTTTGTCCGACCGTGTGTATGCAATAGTTTCGGACAAAATCCGTCGGACAAAATCCGACGGATTTGGTTGTCGGATTGTCCGACCGTGTGTACAAGGGCTAACAGTTGAAAACAGAAGGGTTTGCTGCAAAAGCCAGTTAAAGATTAGAGTGGTTGCCATTTTTGTAAAGTTGGTCGAATTGGGTGCAGGGATGCACTGGATGCCTTCATTGTCATTGTGCTGGGCATCACATATGTCCCTGTGCCTTTAGGGAGTGATGGGCTTCCTCCAGGCACACCTGCCCATAACCTATCCATTGATATATGTGCTCCTACTATGGAGGCTCTGTACATTTTAGAGTTAGGACCACACTGTATACAGAGGTCCCTTGACGTGGGCACTGCGGCCTACACATATATTTGCAAATGTGTGCAAACAAAACCCTCTGGGATGTCACAAGGGTTCCTGCCACACAGCTGCACATACATAAACGGGCAGAGATGCTAATGACATTGTGACCTAATATGACCACATAGCTTATTAGGTCAATGACATTGTGCTAATATAGCCATGTGTCCATATTAGATCAATGATGTCAAGAGCATTTCTGCTCCTTTGTGCATTTGTAGCTGCAGGGAATTCCTTGCTGGCAGATCATTAATCAGACACTGATAGCTGACTTCAGGGTTTGGCCAAAAATTGATTTAGACCAAACCGGGACTTGAAGAAAAGCTAGGGCAATGATATCATGGGCATCCTCACCACTTTGCATCCATGCAGCTTCAGGGCTGGGAATGTCCTGGCTTCAGCTGATCGGCCCAGGAGTGACAATGTGACGGACTGGGGTTTATATGGTCACAAAACAGACACCCCAAAGCAAAGTACATATTCATTTTTTTTTTTATATATTTCTAAACATCTCCCTTCTATTCTATTAATAACCAGTAGATGGCAGAGAAGGTACACAAACAGAGTCTATATAAGGCCACACACCATGTGACTGGAAATTAAACTACTTCCAGCCATAAAGTCAGTGGTCATATCTCATGCTGTTTGTGTGATTCTTTGCAGGTATGTACTCTAAATTGTTCCTAATCTGTATTAACCTGTGATAGAAAGATTCCTAAACATCTTGAGCAGATGCGGAAAAAGTCTCAGCAGATTTTATGCTATAGTTTTGCTGTAATTAGAAGTTTAGAACAGCATGTGTCAGAAACAAGTGAAAAGTGCATAAGAACATGAAAATACTGCATTAGTCAGTACAAATGTCTATGATAAACACTAAACCTTTCTAAATAGGTATATTTAAACCTGATTTATTGGAAATTGCATAGATTTATAGAAGCACATATTGTATCCAAAAGTAGGAAAAAAGGGGAGCAGGGGATTTTTATACGGTACACTTTATAAAGAAACAGAGATTTCTTATAAAAGAATTCATAGCTTTAATATTTAGAAATATATTAAAAATATTTTGTAAAGACAAAAATAGAAAATACACTATTTATACAAAACAGTACATGACATAAGACATAGGGGATCCTGAAAATGTTAGTTGCTGAGAATGATCGTATTTCCTCCCGACATGTTTCGCGTTTTTGCTTCTTCAGGGGAGTATGCAACTAACATGAACATAAACACAAAGAAATAGTTAAGAATACAGAATATACATCTATGCCGTACAATTAAGTACACATATAATTCAGGACATTAAATATGAAATTGATGTGCTTAGTCCGAGGAGGTACAATGCTTACCCAGGTATGGTCATTCCCAACATCGCAACACACAAGCCAATAGATGGTGGAATAGGTGGCAGAAATTATGGGACAGGATCAAATGCTAAAAACAACCCAGCCCCATGCAGGGCATAGATGAAGGTAGACAAGCGCTAAAAAAATCAAAAACAAAATCCAGAGATAAGTGCTGAGTTTACAAATCCAGCACAAGCATTGAAAAGTGTTACTTTGTAACAGAAAGGGTAAACGATAACATTCCCTCAATTATAAGAGGGAATTGGGGCTGAAGAGCATGCCTCCATATTAAGACGAGAAATACTGATTATTAGAGGAGTGAAACAATTGATTGTAATTATAATAAGGGTTACACCTAATTGGTATATAGGTCATAAAAGGTAACTGTTTAGGATGTATAGCTTGTATGCTGTTATAAATAATAAAGAGGAATAAAAATTGTTTTTACCTGCAGTTATAGTCAAAGATGAAAAAATTAGTTCCATGTGATAATATTGATGCAGTACAGGTGCAACAGGTCACAATGAAAAAATCAATCGATTCATTGTAGTGTTTTGTAAGTTATAGAGTGCAGCGCTATGCTGCCACTCTAAGCTTGCTGAACCTACAAGCAGATAAGGGGGAGGATGAAATAGATATAGGTATGTATGAGTAGGAAAAGATATTACAGCAGTATAGAATTCAACTGAAAAAGTATATTTACCAAACAGAAAGGATCAGCGTGGCGGCAGTGTCTGTGCTGAACCTGCACTACAGGTGGAATAACAGCGCTGCCTTTTAAATCCCCCATCCATCGAGCCGGCGTCTGACGTCACCGGCTCGATGCGGACAGCCATAGGTGGAAGCAGTGAGCATGTGCAAAGCCTTTCGAATCGGCATTTAAACTACCAACCCCATAATGCCTCAGTGCTGACACGAGGTTTGTTTGGATAAATGCTGATGGAGATCTGGCTGCGCTGGCTCTCCGCCCTTGAAGGGGCGGGAAGACAAAGGCCAGCATAAGGGGCAGATAAAGCGACGATTGTCATGGCTTTTAACCCAAAAGCGGATTACAAGTCCCCGTCCACCTCAAATCGGGAGCCACCTGGGGAAATGACCCAGCGGCGCCCTTGGGTGTCCATATGCCCTTACACACTTGGAGCCAGAGGAGAAAAAAACAAAGGATCCAGTCCCAAACCACAGGATAGTAAGGCTTAGGAATGCGGTGTAGGGAAGAAGGGAGAGAGCAAAGCTCCTCAATGTGGATGGGACTCATAGAGAGCAACAGAGATCCCTAAGTGTGCAGACCATGAAACCCATCTTGGACCAAGCACAGCGAGACATCGAGAAGCATATAGTGCATGTAAAACAATAATAGTACTTAGAAATGACATTTGTTGATATAAAGAAGTATTTTTAAATATGACATAGACATGGCAATAAAGAAACTAAAAATAAAAATAGAACAAATAATAATTAACATAAAATAAATTGGGAAGGGGGTAAGGGAAGGGGACAGAAAAGGGGAAGGGGGGGGGGGAAAGGGGGAAAGGATGAACAGAAAGGGAAAAAAGGGATGTCACTTCTCTCTCTCCATGCCAGGTTCCACGGGGGCTCACAGCTGAGGCGGGAGGGTCCATGAAACAGACAAGCAAAAATTAGCTATAGAAAAGATCTGTAGCTTATATTTTCATTGAAACCAGGATATTTTGTGGCTTTTAGGGTAAAGATCCACTTGGCTTCAGTTTGTAGAAGAAGCTTATCCACTGAGCCACCTCTTGAGTTTAGAGGTATATGGGCCAGGGCTGAGAATCGGATCCAGTTGGGGTCGAAGGCATGATGCATGCCAATATGCCTGCTTATGGCTGTAATTATTTTTTTATTGAGAATAGGTTTGATGTGGTCTTTTATGCGAATAGAAAATAGTCTTTTGGTTTTGCCAACGTAAAATCCTCCACAACGGCATTGGGCTAAATATACAACGCCTGGAGTGGAACATGTGACGTGGAATTTCGGAACAAACAGACTGCCATTTGGCAGTCTGATCTTTCGAGAATTGTGTATATAGGGACACATGTCGCATTGCCCGCATGAATAAGTACCAAGCTGTTTAAGTTTAGTTTCCCCTGAAGGGTCCTTAAAGTGACTTCTAACTAAGCTGTCCTTGAGTGATTGAGGTCTCATATAGGTGATTGATGGTACATCATTTATATACTGGTTGACAATAGGGTCAGCTTTTAGAAGAGGCCAAAACTTTTGAATTATAGCACGGAAAGAATGATGTTGGTTAGAGTATTTTGTAATGATACGTACTTTATTATCCAAATTTTTTTGATTATTGGAGAAGAGAAGGGAAGTCCTATCTTTATTTTTTACTCTATTATATGATTTTTTCAGAGATACATGACTGTATCCACGTGCTCTAAGTCTTTTGTATAAATCATTGGCTGCTATCTTGAAATCCGAGTCAGTACTACAATTTCGTTTGGCCCTTAAATATTGACTATAAGGGATGCTCTTAAGGAGAGGTTTTGGATGAAAGCTTGTCGCATGCAAGACCGTGTTGCCAGCAGTAGGCTTTCTGTATAAGGCAGAATATAAATGTCCAGTAGCATCGATTTTAATAGTTAGGTCCAAAAATTCTATAGAGTTTTGACTGTAATTTAACGTAAACTTTAAATTAAATGAATTCACTGAGAGTAAATTAAAGAAAAGCAACAAATCTGATTCTGATCCTGACCAAAAAAATAAAATATCATCAATATACCTGTACCAGGCTGTGATGTTATCTAGAAAAGGGACAAGGTCTTCACGCGCGAAGGTATCTTTTTCCCACCCCCCCAGGTACAGGTTGGCATACGATGGGGCGCATTTGGTCCCCATCGCAACCCCCTGCACCTGGAGGTAGTGGGATTGGTTAAATTGAAACACGTTGTGCCTCAAAATAAAATCCAATAGCTTCATAACAAATTCGTTATAGGCAAAGAAATTTGAGCCTCTTTCTTGCAGATAGGAGCGTATTATTTGTAAACCTTTGGTATGTGGTATAGCATTATACAAGCATTCCACGTCGATGGAGACCAGCCAGGACTGTGCCGGTAGGCTGATGCCCTCGAGTAACTTTAGAAGATCGATAGTGTCCTTCACATAAGAGAAAAGGGAAATGACATGCGGTGTAAGATGTTTATCTACAAGACTACTCGCATTTTCTGTCAAACTATCACAACTGGAAATGATGGGGCGTCCCGGAGGGTCAGTTAGGGATTTGTGCACCTTGGGAAGGGCGTAGAAAGTAGCAACTTTTGGATCTTTGGTATTTAAGAAGTTCCATGTGCCTTTATCTATAATACCTGATTTGTATGCACTGAAGATAATCGAACGATATTGTGTGTCAAAATGAGAAAGCAAATGAAGAAGCAAAAACGCGAAACATGTCGGGAGGAAATACGATCATTCTCAGCAACTAACATTTTCAGGATCCCCTATGTCTTATGTCATGTACTGTTTTGTATAAATAGTGTATTTTCTATTTTTGTCTTTACAAAATATTTTTAATATATTTCTAAATATTAAAGCTATGAATTCTTTTATAAGAAATCTCTGTTTCTTTATAAAGTGTACCGTATAAAAATCCCCTGCTCCCCTTTTTTCCTACTTTTGGATACAATATTTGCAGAATTATTAGGGGATGAGGTACCTATAAGAGTAATGTGTTTCTGGGATAGTGTGGACCAATTTATTTCTATTGTATTTATGCGTTTTAATACGCTTTTTTGTCCATAGGCCCACCTCCCTGTGACACGACAACTTTTTGTAATGATAACTTTTCTGTTTTTCTGATTTTTTGTATTTTTTGTATTCATCTCCACTAATCCATAAAATTGTGTTTCCCTTTTCTTTTCCTTCCCTATCTTTTCCCTTTTCCTTTTGTTCCCCTCTCCCTTTTTCCCGGGTCCATGGCGGCTTTCAGCGGCGAGGCCTGGGAGGGCTTAATGAACAAAGCTTCTGATCTCCAAAAGAATAGTGAACCATCGAATAAGGATCTTGATCTGGCTCTGCAATATTTGCAACGCCTTTTGGAACGTAAGGTTAGAATTTTTTGGCACAGAAAGTTCTTTCATAAATATATTGATCAACAAATTGTGCCTTTTGGCCTTAGAATACAAATATTCCCCAACTTAAATAAAATTGATAATCTCATTAAGCAAAAATGGGAAGAAAACTTGCAAACATGTTCAATAGCAATGATGACTTTATTAGCCAGCCAATATTCGCATGATATCGATTTGATAGATAATTCCATTAAAAAATGGTACGATGAATATGCTAAAATAACCTCTACTCCTAAATTTAAACGTAAGGAATCTGAATTATCCAAACACATTGAGAATTATACTCTAGAGATAATTCGTCTAAAACAAAATAAACTCACACGGGATAGTAATTCCTACTCGAATGGTTCGGCATACAAATGGCCAGCAGATGGAAAAAATAAAAATAGTTTTTTTAGAGCATCACGTCCCTCTAATAGGAGGGACTACAATGACGATGAAACCAGATCTAGTGCTTCATCAACCTCTTTTCCCTCCAATCATTCCACAATTTATCGGGATTTATCTGGAGACAGACTCCCAAAGAGGAGAAAAAGCGACTCGGAGGGCGCCGCTATGGCAGCACCCAATCAACACCTCAGTACCCCTTTACCATCCCGCACTTATCCTATTTCTAAACAAGCTCCTGCACGTCCCCTAACGATGTTCCATCACCCACCACCACCCCCACCACTCACCACCTCCACTCCCACTAACACATCTCTGTCCACTTCTACTTCCAGTAACACTTCTATGTCTACCACCCTCACGTCCTCTTTCACTAAATCAGCCCCTCTTATATCATCCCTACCCATCACTAACACCAACGACATTATCATTTCACCTAGTGGTGCCCCCCTACCGGCGGACCTCCGAATCGCCCCTATTTTTTTAGGGAAAGAATCTCCCCAACCACCCAATATCTAACTCAGTCTCCCTCTACTAACCCAGAATCTAGCTCAGGGATTGAACTGTCTATTGTCAATTTATCGTCTTATGTTCTTACAAGTCATGAACTTGATGTCCTGAAACTAGGACTGACCTTCTGTCCTGATTCAAGCTCGGACAAATTTTCTCTGATAAAGGATATACATTTATTCGCACGAAAATTGATATTCAGAACCCTCTTCCATAAGCCCAATCAATCTATTGTACAAATGAATACATCAAAATCCATCAATGAGGCAAATAGTGCTGATCAACAAGCCCTTTCTAATTTGATGGACTTATGGGAAGAGGGCCAAGTACCCCCTGATGATGAGATGATTATCTTTCCCACTGGCTTGTCGGCACAGTCAGCTTCTTTTCCCCCTCTAGAAACGTTCAAACCCAAGTCAAAAAATTTTCCACTTCTAAACACAAATCCAAATATTTGGGCTTTTACCCAACAAGTTTGCCAGGCAATCGAACAGACTCATTTTCCATCGACCAATAAACACAATCTAACGCATAACCAATTGACGGCATTAAAACAACTCAAAACTAATCCAAATATAGTCATAAAACCTGCGGATAAAGGTGGAAACATCGTAATCATGAATACTTCACAATATCTCACTATGTGCAATAAGATTCTTCAAAATTCTGATTGGTATCGACCAATTTCTGTGTCCTTAATTTCTCATTTTGACACACAATATCGTTCGATTATCTTCAGTGCATACAAATCAGGTATTATAGATAAAGGCACATGGAACTTCTTAAATACCAAAGATCCAAAAGTTGCTACTTTCTACGCCCTTCCCAAGGTGCACAAATCCCTAACTGACCCTCCGGGACGCCCCATCATTTCCAGTTGTGATAGTTTGACAGAAAATGCGAGTAGTCTTGTAGATAAACATCTTACACCGCATGTCATTTCCCTTTTCTCTTATGTGAAGGACACTATCGATCTTCTAAAGTTACTCGAGGGCATCAGCCTACCGGCACAGTCCTGGCTGGTCTCCATCGACGTGGAATGCTTGTATAATGCTATACCACATACCAAAGGTTTACAAATAATACGCTCCTATCTGCAAGAAAGAGGCTCAAATTTCTTTGCCTATAACGAATTTGTTATGAAGCTATTGGATTTTATTTTGAGGCACAACGTGTTTCAATTTAACCAATCCCACTACCTCCAGGTGCAGGGGGTTGCGATGGGGACCAAATGCGCCCCATCGTATGCCAACCTGTACCTGGGGGGGTGGGAAAAAGATACCTTCGCGCGTGAAGACCTTGTCCCTTTTCTAGATAACATCACAGCCTGGTACAGGTATATTGATGATATTTTATTTTTTTGGTCAGGATCAGAATCAGATTTGTTGCTTTTCTTTAATTTACTCTCAGTGAATTCATTTAATTTAAAGTTTACGTTAAATTACAGTCAAAACTCTATAGAATTTTTGGACCTAACTATTAAAATCGATGCTACTGGACATTTATATTCTGCCTTATACAGAAAGCCTACTGCTGGCAACACGGTCTTGCATGCGACAAGCTTTCATCCAAAACCTCTCCTTAAGAGCATCCCTTATAGTCAATATTTAAGGGCCAAACGAAATTGTAGTACTGACTCGGATTTCAAGATAGCAGCCAATGATTTATACAAAAGACTTAGAGCACGTGGATACAGTCATGTATCTCTGAAAAAATCATATAATAGAGTAAAAAATAAAGATAGGACTTCCCTTCTCTTCTCCAATAATCAAAAAAATTTGGATAATAAAGTACGTATCATTACAAAATACTCTAACCAACATCATTCTTTCCGTGCTATAATTCAAAAGTTTTGGCCTCTTCTAAAAGCTGACCCTATTGTCAACCAGTATATAAATGATGTACCATCAATCACCTATATGAGACCTCAATCACTCAAGGACAGCTTAGTTAGAAGTCACTTTAAGGACCCTTCAGGGGAAACTAAACTTAAACAGCTTGGTACTTATTCATGCGGGCAATGCGACATGTGTCCCTATATACACAATTCTCGAAAGATCAGACTGCCAAATGGCAGTCTGTTTGTTCCGAAATTCCACGTCACATGTTCCACTCCAGGCGTTGTATATTTAGCCCAATGCCGTTGTGGAGGATTTTACGTTGGCAAAACCAAAAGACTATTTTCTATTCGCATAAAAGACCACATCAAACCTATTCTCAATAAAAAAATAATTACAGCCATAAGCAGGCATATTGGCATGCATCATGCCTTCGACCCCAACTGGATCCGATTCTCAGCCCTGGCCCATATACCTCTAAACTCAAGAGGTGGCTCAGTGGATAAGCTTCTTCTACAAACTGAAGCCAAGTGGATCTTTACCCTAAAAGCCACAAAATATCCTGGTTTCAATGAAAATATAAGCTACAGATCTTTTCTATAGCTAATTTTTGCTTGTCTGTTTCATGGACCCTCCCGCCTCAGCTGTGAGCCCCCGTGGAACCTGGCATGGAGAGAGAGAAGTGACATCCCTTTTTTCCCTTTCTGTTCATCCTTTCCCCCTTTCCCCCCCCCCCTTCCCCTTTTCTGTCCCCTTCCCTTACCCCCTTCCCAATTTATTTTATGTTAATTATTATTTGTTCTATTTTTATTTTTAGTTTCTTTATTGCCATGTCTATGTCATATTTAAAAATACTTCTTTATATCAACAAATGTCATTTCTAAGTACTATTATTGTTTTACATGCACTATATGCTTCTCGATGTCTCGCTGTGCTTGGTCCAAGATGGGTTTCATGGTCTGCACACTTAGGGATCTCTGTTGCTCTCTATGAGTCCCATCCACATTGAGGAGCTTTGCTCTCTCCCTTCTTCCCTACACCGCATTCCTAAGCCTTACTATCCTGTGGTTTGGGACTGGATCCTTTGTTTTTTTCTCCTCTGGCTCCAAGTATGTAAGGGCATATGGACACCCAAGGGCGCCGCTGGGTCATTTCCCCAGGTGGCTCCCGATTTGAGGTGGACGGGGACTTGTAATCCGCTTTTGGGTTAAAAGCCATGACAATCGTCGCTTTATCTGCCCCTTATGCTGGCCTTTGTCTTCCCGCCCCTTCAAGGGCGGAGAGCCAGCGCAGCCCCATCTCCATCAGCATTTATCCAAACAAACCTCGTGTCAGCACTGAGGCATTATGGGGTTGGTAGTTTAAATGCCGATTCGAAAGGCTTTGCACATGCTCACTGCTTCCACCTATGGCTGTCCGCATCGAGCCGGTGACGTCAGACGCCGGCTCGATGGATGGGGGATTTAAAAGGCAGCGCTGTTATTCCACCTGTAGTGCAGGTTCAGCACAGACACTGCCGCCACGCTGATCCTTTCTGTTTGGTAAATATACTTTTTCAGTTGAATTCTATACTGCTGTAATATCTTTTCCTACTCATACATACCTATATCTATTTCATCCTCCCCCTTATCTGCTTGTAGGTTCAGCAAGCTTAGAGTGGCAGCATAGCGCTGCACTCTGTAACTTACAAAACACTACAATGAATCGATTGATTTTTTCATTGTGACCTGTTGCACCTGTACTGCATCAATATTATCACATGGAACTAATTTTTTCATCTTTGACTATAACTGCAGGTAAAAACAATTTTTATTCCTCTTTATTATTTATAACAGCATACAAGCTATACATCCTAAACAGTTACCTTTTATGACCTATATACCAATTAGGTGTAACCCTTATTATAATTACAATCAATTGTTTCACTCCTCTAATAATCAGTATTTCTCGTCTTAATATGGAGGCATGCTCTTCAGCCCCAATTCCCTCTTATAATTGAGGGAATGTTATCGTTTACCCTTTCTGTTACAAAGTAACACTTTTCAATGCTTGTGCTGGATTTGTAAACTCAGCACTTATCTCTGGATTTTGTTTTTGATTTTTTTAGCGCTTGTCTACCTCCATCTATGCCCTGCATGGGGCTGGGTTGTTTTTAGCATTTGATCCTGTCCCATAATTTCTGCCACCTATTCCACCATCTATTGGCTTGTGTGTTGCGATGTTGGGAATGACCATACCTGGGTAAGCATTGTACCTCCTCGGACTAAGCACATTGAGATCAATTTCATATTTAATGTCCTGAATTATATGTGTACTTAATTGTACGGCATAGATGTATATTCTGTATTCTTAAACTATTTCTTTGTGTTTATGTTCATGTTAGTTGCATACTCCCCTGAAGAAGCAAAAACGCGAAACATGTCGGGAGGAAATACGATCATTCTCAGCAACTAACATTTTCAGGATCCCCTATGTCTTATGTCATGTACTGTTTTGTATAAATAGTGTATTTTCTATTTTTGTCTTTACAAAATATTTTTTATATATTTCTAAATATTAAAGCTATGAATTCTTTTATAAGAAATCTCTGTTTCTTTATAAAGTGTACCGTATAAAAATCCCCTGCTCCCCTTTTTTCCTACTTTTGGATACAATATTTGCAGAATTATTAGGGGATGAGGTACCTATAAGAGTAATGTGTTTCTGGGATAGTGTGGACCAATTTATTTCTATTATAGAAGCACATGTTTTCTGTTATTTAATATAGAAAAAAAACTATTGTATGTAAAGCTTATGTATTGCATCATTCAGACATGCAATGTGCACCATCTAGTGGTTAAAAAAGAGTACTACCATGAAAATATTTGTATTAAAGCAATGCATTGCCAGTATGATTATTGCACACGTAAAGTGTACCAGAGAGATAAAGATAATTATCTATAACACTGAATAACAGGGATATATATGTTATAAAATATAGTAATGTTCATTGTTATAACTACGTTTTAAAATACTTTAGTTAAAATCTGTATTATATATATTGTTAATGGTTATAAACATGTGACTATAAAAATGTAAAAGATGTATTGTTATGTAAAAATTAAACTACTTCCAGCCATAAAGTCAGTGGTCATATCTCATGCTGTTTGTGTGATTCTTTGCAGTCCACGCCAAGCTGATCACCTTATCTCATCGCGTCTACAATCATCGGCTCTCTTAATTCACATTTTGAGGCCGGTAACATTTTGGGGGCTCGTGTGCCGGGATTCGTTGTGTTACCAGTGAGAAGGAAGCGCGAGACAAGCGTGAGCCTGCTACAGAGCTACAAGGAGAGTCGTGAGTGTCGCCTGCCTCGTGAGTGCAAGTCTTCAGATTGCAACAGAGATGGCGTCTCCTCGTCGTGCGCTGATGTGGGATATCCGGAAACAAATTCATCTGCTTAATGAAGAACAGCTGCATAGCCTCGCTATTACGCTGGAAGATGAAAGAGACGTGGACGTTCCATCAGTGACTGGTACCAACGAAATGGAACTTGTTGAATTTATTGAAGACTACTTGAGAAGTGATCAGCTGGAAAAGTTGGAAGATCAAGGTATGTCTTACCTACTCATCATCCAAGACAAGATCAATGAACTAAAACTTAACAAGGAAAGTACACCAACTGTGGACATTGCAACCGCTGTAAAAAAAATAAGTAGTGGGACTGCAAGGACTGAACAGGTATCGGAGGTGGTGAGATTAACTGATGTTGTTGCTTTCTTGCCACGTAGAGAATTTAAAATGCATGGTGGTGTAATTTCAGATCATGGTTCGGACATGAGTTACAGTAGCGTGTGCAGACAAATTGACGAGGGTCTAACAGAAAATTCCCTGAATCTGAAATTATACGCACAGTGTTGAGAATAATCAAACCTGGTAATTTTAAAGATATGTTGACTGACAAAGATGATCTTACTGTTGCTGAATTGAAAAGGTTTTTGAAGTCACATATGAGAGAACGAAGTGGTAATGAGTTATTTCAGGACCTTAGCAATGCTACCCAGCAAGAGAGAGAAACAGCACAACAATTTGTTTACAGGCTAGTGGGGTTAAAACAAAAAGTTCTGTCTACATCACAACATGATAGGCAAGAGTTTAGCTATGACAAAAAACTGGTGCAAGGCATATTCCTTCATACACTGTATCAGGGACTAAATGAGAAAAATTCTAATGTTAGACGAGATATCAAGCCTTATGTGTCTGATTTGACAGTAACGTAGAGCAAGTCACTAGATCAGTTGATGAGGAAACAGAAAGGCAGAGACGCTTAAACAGTGCACCTAAACATAAACCTCTTACTGTTCATTCATCACAGACACCAGGTAATAGTGAAAAAGACACCTTGCAAAAGAGAGTTGAGGGAGATGTTAGAGCAAATCACACTGCATTAATGGAACTAACAACACAGGTCTCTGCTCTCACAAAGAACCTGGAAAAGATGATGAAGCTAACTCCTATTGTTGGAAACCAAATGACTAAGCCACTAACCAATGTTCAAGTTCCAGATACAACTCACTGCAAGCCCAGGTGTGATGATTGCATTAAACGAGAGAGTCAGAACTGCTACCATTGTTTCTACTGTGGTTGGACAGGACACAGAGCGGTTGATTGCTTGAAGAAAAGAAGGCAGTCAGGAAACGACAGACGGTCACTGGGAAAGGGACAACCAGTGACCACCTCAAATGATCTGTCCCATGCTAAGGTAAACAGGGTATCCACCCACCGGTCAACTAGAACACTCTCAAAAGAGAATGGATTCTCCAAACAACACGTAGCACAATTAATTGGAGGAAAATGCCTACTGTCATGTCGGATGAATGGTGTACCGGTTGACATGTTGGTGGATACAGGAGCTCAGGTCAGCATTGTCGGGAAGGCATGGTTAGAAAAGTTTCTACCCAGCGTCTCCATTAGGCACATACAAGATTTACTTTGTGATGACAACTTATCCATTACAGCTGCAAATGGTTCTATCATTCCATTCATCGGATGGATTGAAGTCTGCCTGGAATTCGAAAGTAGTGGACATGGAAACTCAGCCATTTATGTGCCAATGCTGGTGAGTGACTGCTGTAATGACAATCCAATTCTTGGGTTTAATGTTATCGAAGACCTACTGTCATGTCGGATGAATGGTGTACCGGTTGACATGTTGGTGGATACAGGAGCTCAGGTCAGCATTGTCAGGAAGGCATGGTTAGAAAAGTTTCTACCCAGCGTCTCCATTAGGCACATACAAGATTTACTTTGTGATGACAACTTATCCATTACAGCTGCAAATGGTTCTATCATTCCATTCATCGGATGGATTGAAGTCTGCCTGGAATTCGAAAGTAGTGGACATGGAAACTCAGCCATTTATGTGCCAATGCTGGTGAGTGACTGCTGTAATGACAATCCAATTCTTGGGTTTAATGTTATCGAAGAATTGATCAGAGAAAACCGTGACCGACCAAACAGCACCCAAAACCTGACTATCTTGCTGAGTGAAGCTATGAAAGTAAGACAGAGTGTAGCGAATAACATTGTCAATGTTGTCAGTCAAGCAACTGACCCAGGAGAAATATTCGATAGTCGTATGGTCAAAGTGGGGAAGAAGGGACTCCAGATTAAAGGAGGCGAGCTCTGTGAAGTCAAATGCAGAATTAGAGCGTGGCCGAAAGGAGGAATCATGTCATTTGAACCACTTCCCGAATATCCAGTTGAGGAAGGACTTGAACTATTTCCTTCAGTGGTAGATGTGCCAGATGGGTTCTCTAAACTGGTGAAGATACCTATACTGAACCGTGCTCAACATGACATCTACCTTCCACCCAGAACAGTATTGGGTACCATTTCTCCAGCAGCTGAGATTCTACCATTGTCTCCAAACATAGACAATGGAAAGGGAATTGACCAGAAGAAAAGGGTGTTTCATGTAAACCAGTTGAATCAAGTGGACACTGGAAATCAGCTACCCACTAACAAATCTGTTAAGTGGCACCCACCTGTCAATTTGGAAGGTCTCTCAGAAGAAGAACAGGAGATAGCGAGACAAATGTTATATGATGAATCAGATGTCTTTGCTCGAGATGAGGGAGACATAGGATGCATCCCTAACCTGAAACTGAGGATAAATCTGAAAGATGAAACTCCTGTCCAGAAACGCTACAATTCGATACCGAAACCCCTATACAAAGAAGTGAAAGAATATATCCAAAACCTTCTTGACCGAGGTTGGGTAACAAAATCTTCTTCCGCATACTCATCACCAGTTGTTTGTGTTCGAAAGAAGGACAGTAGCCTACGACTATGTGTTGACTTTAGGGAGTTAAACCGAAAGACTATCCCAGATCATCCACTACCCAGCATACAAGATCTGCTGGATAGCTTAGGAGGATTTACGTGGTTCTCAATCCTGGACCAGGGTAGTGCGTATCATCAAGGCTTCGTGCATGAAGACTCCAGACATCTGACGGCTTTCAGCACCCCCTGGGGACTCCTGGAGTGGAACCGTATTCCATTTGGATTAACGAATGCCCCAGCAGCTTTTCAGAGATGCATGGAGAATGTATTAGAGGGCATCAGAGACAAATGTTGTTCTCCATACTTGGATGACGTACTTTGCTACTCCAAAACTTTTCAGGAGCATGTCAATGATATTAGGCAAGTGCTTAGTCGAATGCGTGAGCATGGTATCAAACTTAGACCGAAGAAGTGTGAACTCTTTAAACGACAGATTCGATACCTTGGACGAATGGTGTCAGAAGAAGGCATAAAAATTGATCCAAAAGATCTTGAAGCGGTATCACATTTGAAAAGGAAAGAACCAAAATCAGTGGGAGGAGTCAGATCGTTGTTAGGATTCCTGAGCTACTACAGGTCCTTCATTCAAGATTTCTCTCGACTTGCTAAACCACTGTATGAACTTTTGCAGAACACTGAGAAAGAATCTGCTACATCCATCCCCAAAAACAATCGGAGGGAATCCACAAAGAAAAACGGGAACAAAGCACAAGTGCCATCTAAAACACTGATTCAATGGACACCCAAACATCAAGCTGTGGTATCCAGACTGGTGGACATGCTAACCAATCCACCAATTCTAGCATACCCTGATTTTGACTTACCCTTCGTCTTACACACTGATGCTTCCAATGAAGGCCTAGGTGCTGTACTATACCAACGACAAGGAGAAAAACTTTGTGTTATTGGGTTTGGCTCCAGAACATTGACTCCAGCAGAGCGCAATTACCATCTTCACTCTGGTAAACTTGAGTTTTTAGCTCTCAAGTGGGCAGTCTGTGACAAATTCAGAGATTACTTGTACTACGCTCCAACATTCACCGTTTACACAGACAACAACCCATTGACATATGTATTGAGTACTGCCAGACTGAATGCTGTGGGTCATCGCTGGGTTGGCGAGTTGGCTGATTTCCACTTCGATATCAAGTACAGGCCAGGTAAACAGAATGCAGACGCAGGTACACTGTCACAATTTCCGCTGGAACTCATGAAGAATCTGAGTGAGTACACAGAGCTTGTACCATCTGAGGTTGTGTCAGCTATGTGGCAAGGGAGCAAAGCTGTTGACGAAGAAGAGGCATTATGGGTGGCTTCATTGACTCTTCACTCAGAAAGTGATGTGGCCGAAGAATTGCTGAAAGGACAGACAATCTGCCCAATGACTCAGGAGAATATCAGAGCATTACAACAAGACAATACCAACATTAGAGAAGTGGTCTGGCTTAAGGAGAACGACTGGATTCCAAACCACAAAGAAAAGGAGAGTATGACCAGCAAAACAAGACGTTTGATACATGAATGGAATAAACTCAGAGTCGATGAAGGAATCCTCTACCGACATTCTGGAACCCGAAAACAGCTAGTTCTACCAGAAAAGTTAAAACCATTGGTCTTAAGAAATCTTCATGATGACATGGGTCACATTGGTACTGACAAGGTAACCCACCTAGCACGTGAACGATTTTACTGGCCATTTATGCAAAAAGATATTGATGAATATGTGCTGAAGAAGTGCAGCTGCATCAAACAAAAGCGTCCAAATATCACAGAAAGAGCACCTATGGGTTCGATTACTACCAGTTCACCTTTGGAGTTAGTATCCATTGATTATCTTCACTTGGAGAAAAGCAAAGGAGGATATTGTTGACCATTTCACACGCTTTGCACAAGCGTATCCAACTAAGAACAAATCTGGAAAAACGGCGGCAGAAAAGATCTTTCAAGATTTCATACCACGTTTTGGCTATCCAGAGAAACTCCACCATGACCAAGGAAGAGAATTTGAAAACAACTTATTTCAGACATTGCAACGATTGGCAGGGATTTCTCATTCAAGAACTACTCCATACCATCCACAGGGTAACCCAGTGGAGAGACTGAACCGTACTTTGTTACAGATGCTTCGCACCTTAGAGGAAGAGAAAAAGTCAGATTGGAAAGAACATCTTCCACATATGGTTCATGCATATAATTGCACCAGGCATGAAGCCACAGGATACTCGCCATTCTTTCTATTGTATGGAAGATCTCCTCGTTTGCCAATTGACCTAATGCTCAACCTAAATTTGGAAAAGGAATCGGAAAGTCAACCAACATTTACTCAGAAATGGGCATCTAGAATGCAAGAAGCTTACAAAATCGCATCCGAGAATAGCAAAAAATCATCTGCTAAAGGGAAGAAGTACTATGACAAACAGATAAAAGGAGCACCTCTTCAACCGGGTGATCGGGTCTTAGTACGAAATCTCTCTGAAAGAGGAGGACCTGGTAAACTTCGTTCATACTGGGAAGAATCAGTACACAAAGTGGTAGAAAGAATCAAAGATGGGCCTGTGTACAAAATTCAGCCTGAGAGTGGTAAAAAGACTATTCGAGTACTGCACAGAAATCTTTTACTACCAGTAAATGACCTACCAATTGAAGGACACATCCCAAGAGTACAGATGAAACAAAGGCAATCAAGTAACAGAAAGGATACCAGAATGGATGTGGACCAGGAGGAGGAATGTTCAGATGAAGAAAGATGGTATTATCCTTATATACCAGAGACTACAGAAAGTCATGATTGTGTTGTGTCTCAACCAAACTCTCAAAACGTACAGAAAATCCCATTAAGAGTTTCTGCTGAAGAGTTCTATCCTACAACTACCACACCCAATCTTGAACAAGAACAAAATGATGGAACAGTAGTTGGCGACCAAATCTGGGCTACAGACATGGTGGGACTAGACACTGCAGAATTACCCTCATTAAGTCAAGACTTACCTGTGAACCAAGATATGCAAATGGAAAATGATGTTGATGGAGAAGACTCAACTCCTGTCAGAAGATCTACCAGACAAGCTAAGCCTAAAGAGATCTTTACATATGACACACTAGGTCAGCCAAGATACATACCAAGTCAGATTCACACCATACAAACTCCTACAATGCTAGCTACTCCCATGACATGCCAGGTAGTTAAAGTAGCTCCTTGGTGGCAACAAGTACCTATTTGGGTTACTTAAATCACTAAATAGTGTTCAGATACCAATTGAGTTAAATGTCGGGAGCCATTAACTGAAGGAGGGGAGAGTGTGACGGACTGGGGTTTATATGGTCACAAAACAGACACCCCAAAGCAAAGTACATATTCATTTTTTTTTTTATATATTTCTAAACATCTCCCTTCTATTCTATTAATAACCAGTAGATGGCAGAGAAGGTACACAAACAGAGTCTATATAAGGCCACACACCATGTGACTGGAAATTAAACTACTTCCAGCCATAAAGTCAGTGGTCATATCTCATGCTGTTTGTGTGATTCTTTGCAGGTATGTACTCTAAATTGTTCCTAATCTGTATTAACCTGTGATAGAAAGATTCCTAAACATCTTGAGCAGATGCAGAAAAAGTCTCAGCAGATTTTATGCTATAGTTTTGCTGTAATTAGAAGTTTAGAACAGCATGTGTCAGAAACAAGTGAAAAGTGCATAAGAACATGAAAATACTGCATTAGTCAGTACAAATGTCTATGATAAACACTAAACCTTTCTAAATAGGTATATTTAAACCTGATTTATTGGAAATTGCATAGATTTATAGAAGCACATGTTTTCTGTTATTTAATATAGAAAAAAAACTATTGTATGTAAAGCTTATGTATTGCATCATACAGACATGCAATGTGCACCATCTAGTGGTTAAAAAAGAGTACTACCATGAAAATATTTGTATTAAAGCAATGCATTGCCAGTATGATTATTGCACACTTAAAGTGTACCAGAGAGATAAAGATAATTATCTATAACACTGAATAACAGGGATATATATGTTATAAAATATAGTAATGTTCATTGTTATAACTACGTTTTAAAATACTTTAGTTAAAATCTGTATTATATATATTGTTAATGGTTATAAACATGTGACTATAAAAATGTAAAAGATGTATTGTTATGTAAAAATTAAACTACTTCCAGCCATAAAGTCAGTGGTCATATCTCATGCTGTTTGTGTGATTCTTTGCAGTCCACGCCAAGCTGATCACCTTATCTCATCGCGTCTACAATCATCGGCTCTCTTAATTCACATTTTGAGGCCGGTAACAACAACTGCCTTCAAGATTTGGCCAAGCCCAAGTTTGAATCGAACCCAAGCTCATTTCTACCAGGGAGCCCTCAAGTCTCAGTGTTTTCCATAATGCAACTTTCAAATTCACTAGTAGGAAGTTGAGTTCAGTCCCTGACACTTCCCACACATGACTGTCAGCCTTTGAGGGTGGCAGAGTCACTCTGGGTATCAGTAAGGAGGTACAGGAGGTGGTGGGTGGAGGCTGGCTTTTTATGTTAAAGATGAGTTTACTTCCTCTTTCATTCCCTGTAAAGGCAAAGCATAATGAACTACTATGCATCGCATAGTAGTCCATTATGTGTCACTTACCTGACACATGAGCCAGCGAAGTCACCGCTGTCCCCTGTAGTTCCGAGCGTCCATCTTCTTGGTGGGTCTCCGTGGGTCTCGCTGCTCCGGCGCTGTGATTCGCCGGAGCAGCGATGACGTCACTCCCGCGCATGCGCACGGGAGCCGAGACTCGCGGCATTGCCGTCATCAATGATGACCCGCTCAGTGCGCCTGCGCGCCATAGATAGCGGTGCCCGTCTTCGGGCAAATATCTCCTAAACCGTATAGGTTTGGGAGATATTTCTTGGACCTACAGGTAAGCCTTAATCTAGGTCAAAGTGGTTTGTAAGGGTTTAGAGCGTAGTATGTTTCCAAATTCCCATTACATCATTTTGTGAGCAAGAAGTGAGTTGCAATAAGCTTTTATTTTTTATTTAAAATGTCAGGTAAAAGCTCCCCGCTAGTGGCCGAAATGTGCCGCAAATCCGGTGGTAAAACGCCGCTAAAAATAGCGGCGCTTTACCGCCCACGCTATCGGCGGTGTGGTGTGAAAGGGGTCTTAAGGTAGCAACTCTGGCTGCCCCCCACAAATTTGAAAGACTCAGAAGCCCCACATGAACATTCTCAGCCCTCCTGTCTTTGAACACCAGGATTAAGATACCTCTAAAACCCTAATCTCCAAGAAACCAAATCCATGTAGATGTCCAGCCAGCAGGGTCTCTGATGTGAAAGTAGAGAGACTTACCCCATGCACACTATCAGATTTTCTGCTGATTTTTTTTCCTTCGGATTTACCAAAACCATATAATTTGAGGTCAATCCTTAGGAGTTTCAATTTGTATGCAATCAGGCAGGCCCTTTTACTACATGGTTTTGGTAAATCTGAAGACAAAAATCAGCAGAAAATCCGACAGTGTGTATGGGGCTTTATGGAACATTTGGCCTTAGAAGAGGATTAGAGTATAGTTTGGTGTTTGAGACCATCTGCTCATTGGTGTTTCCTCTTTCTTTTTCCTTCCCACATGTTGCAGTGTGCAATAAAATAGTTAATGTTTATTGTAACCAAAGTGATGGGTACCTATCCTTTATACTACCCTGCAGCAAAATACACACTTGAGATGACCTTGGACCTTATTTGACAAGTAAGTTTGCTTGTTATATTTGTAATGTAAATGTAGTCATCTGAAGATCAATATTTATTGAAGAGCTGTGCTGCACATGCACTTGATTAAATGCAATACAGTCACCAAGAGAGGAAGGCTGTTAGCCCTTGTACACATGGTCGGACATTCCGACAACCAAATCCATTGGATTTTTTCCGAAACTGTTGCATACACACAGTCGGACAAAGTTGTCAGAAAATCCGATAGCACTTAACGTGATGCCGTTATTTCATTAGGACGGGACTACGTTCAGGCTAGTAGCCAATAGCTTTGGCCTAGGAATTTCATCTGAGCATGCGTGGCACTTTGTCCGATCGGAATTCTCTACACATGATCGGACAAAGTCCGATCGGATCATGTTGTCGGAAAATTTTATAGCCCAGCTGGAAAACTTGGTCCGTCGGATACTCCGACGGAAACAGTCCGATGGAGCCCACACAATGTCGGATTATCCGACAACACGGTCCTATCGGACGTTGTCCATCGGAATGTCTAGCACACCACAAATGTTACCAGGGCTCATAGAAGTGGATCTGGTACCTTGTCTTGCCTTTGTGAAATAAACAAATTACTAGGGCTGAGTGAGTTGGACAAAATGCATTATGCTTGTTGTCTGAATGTGCGAACCCAGCGGGAAGTGAACACGCTATTCCCAACGCACACGTTCCTGTTGAAATGGCTGTGTATATTAGTGGGTGCTGCAGTGACCAATGGCTGGAGCCGTATATAGTCAGAGGAAGAGAATGTCACCAGCACACCATGGCTCCTCAAAGTGGGACCAAAGCTTTAATCAGCAATCACATTGTTACAGCAAATAGCAATGTTTTGGAGCCTCGCAGGACCCCTTCATCAGGCATGTGGCATCATATAACCCCCCCCCCAGGAAAATATGTGCCTCTTATTACTTATCTCCCTTCTCCAAAAATAAAATTCAAAGTGTACAGTGCCTTCAAAAAGTATTCATACCCCTTGAAATTTTCCATGTTTTGTCATGTTACAACCAAAAACGTCAATGTAATTTATTGGGATTTTATGTGATAGACCAACACAAGGTGGCACATAATTGTGAAGTGGAAGGAAAATGATAAATGGTTTTCACATTGTCTTACAAATAAATATCTGAAAAGTGTGGTGTGCGTTTGTATTCAGCCCCCTTTACTCTGATACCTCTAACTAAAATCTAGTGGAACCAAATGCCTTCAGAAATCACCTAATTAGTAAATAGAGTCCGCCTGTGTGAAATTTAATCTCAGTATAAATACAGCTGTTCTTTGAAGCCCTCAGAGATTTGTTAGAGAACCTTAGTGAACAAACAGAATCATGTAGGTCAAGGAACACACCAGACAGATCAGGGATAAAGTTGTGGGGAAGTTTAAAACAGGGTTAGGTTATAAAAAAATATCCCAAGCTTTGAAAATCTCACGGAGCACTGTTCAATCCCTCATATGAAAATGGAAAGAGTATGGCACAACTGCAAACCTACCAAGACATGGCCATTCATCTAAACTGAAAGGCCTGGCAAGGAGAGAATTCATCAGAGAAGCAGCCAAGAGGTCCATGGTAACTCTGGAGGAGCTGCAGAGATCCACAGCTCAGGTGGGAGAATCTGTCCACAGGACAACTATTAGCCCTTGTACGCGTGGTCGGAGATTCCGACAACCAATTCCGTCGGATTTTGTCCAACGGATTTTGTCCGAAACTGTTGCATACACACGGTCGGACAAAGTTGTCGGAAAATCCGATCGTTCAGAACGTGATGATGTTATTTCGTTACGACGGGACTACGTTCAGGCTAGTAGCCAATAGCTTTGAAGTAGGAATTTGATCTGAGCATGAGTGGCACTTTGTCCGATCGGAATTCTCTACACATGATCGGAGTATGTCCGATCGGAGCATTTTGTTGGAAAATATTTCCGGCAAGTTGGAAAAGTTGGTCCGACGGATATTCCGACGGAAACAGTCCGATGCAGACCATACACAGTTGGAATATCCGACAAAACGCTCCGATCGGACACATTCCGTCGGAATCTCCTGTACAAGGGCTAAGTCGTGCTCTCCACAAATCTGACCTTTATGGAAGAGTGGTGAGAAGAAAGACATTGTTGAAAGAAAGCCATAAGAAGTCTCGTTTTGCAGTTTGCAAGAAGCCATGTGGTGGGCACAGGAAAAGAAGGTGCTCTGGTCAGATGAGACCAAAATGTAACTTTTTGACATAAAGGTCAAAATGCTATGTGTGACAGAAAACTAACACTGCACATCACCCTGAACCCACCATCCCCACCATGAAACATGGTGGTGGTAGCTTTATGTTGTGGGGTTGATTTTCTTCAACAGAGACAGGGAAGCTGGTCAGAGTTGATGGGAAGATGGATGGAGCCAAATACATGGCAATCTTAGAAGAAAACCTGAATCTGCAAAAGTCTTGGGACTGGGGCAAAGGTTCACCTTCCAGCAGGACAACGACCCTAAACATACAACCAGAGCTACAATGGAATGGTTTAGATCAAAGCATATTCATGTGTTAGCCCTTGTACACACAGTCGGACATTCTGACAACCAAATCCGTCTGATTTTGTCCGTCGGATTTTGTCCGACGGATTTTGTCCGAAACTGTTGCATACACACGGTCGGACAAAGTTGGCGAAAAAATCCGATCTTTAAGAACGTGATGACGTAATTTCGTTACGATGGGACTACATTCAGGCTAGTAGCCAATAGCTTTGATGTAGGAATTTGATCTGAGCATGCGTGGCACTTGGTCCGATCAAAATTCTCTACACATGATCGGAGTATGTCCGATCGGCCCAGTTGGTCGGGAAATATTTCCAACATGTTGGAAAATTGGGTCCGACGGATATTCCGACGGAATCAGTCCGATGCATACCCCACACAGTCGGATTATCCAACGACACGGTCCGATAGGACACATTCCGACGGATTCTCCGACCGCGTGTACAAGGGCTTAGAATGGTCCAGTCATAGACCTAAATCTAATTGAGAATCTGTGGTAAGACTTCACAATTGCTGTTCATAGACACAATCCATTCAGTTTGAAAGAGCTTGAGCTATCTTGCAAAAAAGAATGGGCACGATTTTTACTTTCTAGATGTGCAAAGCTGGTAGAGACATCCCCAAAAAGACTCGCAGCTGTAATTGCAATGAAAGACAGTTCTACAAAGTATTGACTCAGGGAGGGTGCCATACACATGACCCCCACACTTTTCACATATTTAGTTGTAAAAAATGTTGAAAACCATTTATCATTTTCCTTCCACTTCACAATTATGTGCCACTTTGTGTTGGTCTCTATCGCATAAAATCCCAATAAAATACATTTACGTTTTTGGTTGTAAAATGACAAAATGTGAAAAATGTCAAGGGGTATGAATACATTTTCAAGGCACTATAAATAAACAGAGTTGAGGATCCCAGTAGGCCACACTGTTTAATCAATTAGGCTCAAAAGGGGTGAAACATGAAGGGAGTGTGGCTACATACTGGGACTGCAAGTAAGTCCATTATTAGAATGACACACACAGCATGATAAAGTCCTCTTAACAAAAGTAAGTAATGTCCCCCAATGTAAATCCATTGTTAAACACATAATCCAGTGATGTAGATCCATCAACAGTTATGATGACCCAACATCACAATGACCCATGCACCTAATGGTGTTGCCCTATCACGAAAACCCACCACCAGATGATCTTGCCCCATCGACCTACTGCTTCAAAATGACAGATCACTGGCTAACTGCTGTTTGTATTCAAATCAGAAAGGGATCCTGGACAAGATCATTCACCAAATTTGACAAGAAACAAAATTGCCTTTTGAGCATCCCCAGCTTTGAAGGACTTTTTTATTTTAGAAAATAAGCAATGTTAGTTATGAAACGTAGAAGAACACAACAAATAAATCGTGTGGTCTTTTTCATAAATCTATACACAATATCTTGTTTCAGAGCACATTTGTCTGGATTATTTGTTTGATGAAAACTGTCAAATACGTTTTAATATTTCCAGAAGAAGATCTCAATGGACAACCTAAACCAGACTCAAGTGACAATGTTTGTGCTTTCTGGAATAACAGATAATGACTCACTTGTCCCATTCCTCTTTATTTTCTTCTCTGTGGTTTACATTTTGACCATCATTGGAAATGTGGGCATGATGGCCATGGTCCACTTCGCCTCTAACCTCCAAACTCCGATGTACTACTTCTTGAGTTACCTCTCTTTGGTGGATCTTGTATATTCCTCTACTACCACTCCAAAAATGCTGGCTGACCTAGTTTCTCAGAGCAAGACTATATCGTTTAATGGTTGTGCTGCCCAGTTCTTCTTTTTTGCCGCCATGGCAGGTACTGAGGTTCTTCTTCTCTCGAGCATGTCATATGATCGATACGCTGCTATCTGTCACCCTCTTCAATATATTTCAATAATGACCATGAGGAAATGTTGGTCCCTGGTGGTCTTCTCCTTTGGTTGTGGCTTCTTGCAGGCAGCATTGCAGACCAGTTGTGTGTTCAGTCTTCAGTTCTGTGGACCAAACCAAGTAGACCAATTCTACTGTGATATCCCACCTCTAATGAAACTGTCCTGCTCAAAGGGATTTTCTTGTGATGTTGTCAACATATCAGTGATAAGTTCTTTTGGTTTGTATTCCTTAATGGCAATTTTGGTGTCATATACTTTGATAATTTCCTCCATTCTACGCATAAAATCTTCTGGAAGCCGTCAAAAGGCATTCATCACATGCTCTTCCCATATCACATGTGCCTCCATCTTTTTCATAGCAATTTTCTTTACATATTTTCGCCCTGCATCCAGTGTTCTTAAGAAACAAGACAAGACGGCCTCTATCTTCTATTCCATTGTGACCCCAATGTTAAATCCTCTTATCTACAGCTTGAGGAACCAAGAAGTGAAAAGTGTTATTATAAAAGCAGCGAAAAGTTGTCATTGATGCATATATAATACTGTAATGTGTTACATGGAGGGTCTCATCAATTAGGTTAAACCTGCTGTCAGTAGGACCCATCATCTAGCGCTAGGCCGTTTTCTTCCATGGGACTGGTGTACATGAAATCTTTTATCTAAATATGCCACTATTGTACTATGCTGGCTTCACTTTACTTGTAGTTCTGGCTGCAGTACACTCAGGAAAATGAACACTGTAAGTCACTCGTTTGGCACCTTCTCCATTCATATAAATCCTTGCATTCTTTCCAATGATTGCAAGGTGCTCTGTGATTGGAGGGGGCTAGATTATTAGTTTCATCTGCACTTCCTCAAATTACAGAGCGCCTTGCATTCATTGCAAAGAATGCAATGCTTTTTATGAATGGAGGAGGTGTAGAGCAAATGACTCACAGTGATCAATGTATTGAGTGTACTGCAGCCGAAAACTACAAGACTCAGCACCAGACGTTTGCAGCAAATAGGAGACAATACGTAACAAATGCAGCAACAGCCAGATATGGGCCCACAGATCGTTGGAGCTGAATTATTTTTACTATGAAAATGACCAAAAATCATCTTTGGCCCTACTTCAGCTTTAACAATTGTATCTAATGTACCCAGCTGTTATGTGCGCCATCTCCAGCCATATACTTTTCCTATAGATTCTAGTGTACCCATCTGCCATTACCTCCATCTCCTGCCATATGCTTTTCCTATAGATTCTAGCATATACAACTGCCATTACCTCCATCTCCTGCCATATACTTTTCCTATAGATTCTAGTGTACCCATCTGCCATTACCTCCATCTCCTGCCATATGCTTTTCCTATAGATTCTAGCATATACAACTGCCATTACCTCCATCTCCTGCCATATACTTTCCCTATAGATTCTAGTGTACCCATCTGCCATTACCTCCATCTCCTGCCATATACTTTCCCTATAGATCCTAGTGTACCCATCTGCCATTACCTCCATCTCCTGCCATATACTTTTCCTATAGATTCTAGTGTACCCAACTACCATTACCTCCATCTCCTTCCATATACTTTCCCTATAGATTCTAGTGTACCCATCTGCCATTACCTCCATCTCCTGCCATATACTTTTCCTATAGATTCTAGTGTACCCAACTACCATTACCTCCATCTCCTTTCATATAATTTCCCTATAGATTCTAGTGTACCCATCTGCCATTACCTCCATCTCCTGCCATATGCTTTTCCTATAGATTCTAGCATATACAACTGCCATTACCTCCATCTCCTGCCATATACTTTTCCTATAGATTCTAGTGTACCCATCTGCCATTACCTCCATCCCCTGCCATATACTTTCCCTATAGATTCTAGTGTACCCATCTGCCATTACCTCCATCTCCTGCCATATACTTTTCCTATAGATTCTAGTGTACCCAACTACCATTACCTCCATCTCCTTCCATATAATTTCCCTATAGATTCTAGTGTACCCATCTGCCATTACCTCTATCTCCTGCCATATGCTTTTCCTATAGATTCTAGCATATACAACTGCCATTACCTCCATCTCCTGCCATATACTTTTCCTATAGATTCTAGTGTACCCATCTGCCATTACCTCCATCTCCTTCCATATATTTTTCCTATAGATTCTAGCGTATACAACTGTCATCACCTCCATCTACTGCCATATAATTTTCCTATAGATTCTAGTGTACCTAACTGCCATTTCTTCCACCTCCTGCCATATACTTTTCCTATAGATTCTAGTTTACCCAACTGCCATTTCTTCCACCTCCTGCCATATACTTTTCCTATAGATTCTAGTTTACCCAACTACCATTACCTCCATCTCCTTCCATATAATTTCCCTATAGATTCTAGTGTACCCATCTGCCATTACCTCCATCTCCTGCCATATGCTTTTCCTATAGATTCTAGCATATACAACTGCCATTACCTCCATCTCCTGCCATATACTTTTCCTATAGATTCTAGTGTACCCATCTGCCATTACCTCCATCCCCTGCCATATACTTTTCCTATAGATTCTAGTGTACCCAACTATCATTACCTCCATCTCCTTCCATATATTTTTCCTATAGATTCTAGCGTATACAACTGTCATCACCTCCATCTACTGCCATATAATTTTCCTATAGATTCTAGTGTACCTAACTGCCATTTCTTCCACCTCCTGCCATATACTTTTCCTATAGATTCTAGTTTACCCAACTGCCATTACCTCCATAAGTGCAGCCTCATCAGTGCCTGTCAGTGAAGAAGAGAGCATACTTATTTACAAAATGTTATAACAAAAACATAGAAAAACAAGGCCACATGCCCCCAATATGGAGAGGGTGCTCTTCAGGGGAGCTCTGGCAAAGTATTTTGTTCCTATATTGATAAGGACAGGGGCCTTGTGACGGAATGTTCAGCACCCAACTTGGGTGCCTCCGGCAAGATATAGCTCCCTCGAGTCTGGACCCAGGAACCAAGTATTATAGCTGAGCACCCAAAATCTAGACAACACTATCTTAGGTGCAAACTGGAACTCAATCTCTTTATTGTAAATTTACACAAAATATATACCATGCAAGATCAGATAAGAGTTTGATCACAATACCCAAACAATACAAACTGTAAACAAGAATATAATTAACATAGCTGAGGAACAGCCAACATAAACAGTATGCTAATCCACATCTAGCAACTCATAGCTGACAGTGATCTAATTAACATGAACTAATTAACAACTAGCCACCAAGACAGTCTGGCGCCTACAACCCTGAATACACAAAGTACATTACACCTTATTACAAGCATCAACACATAACAACCCACAATGGTTCAATAACAAGGTAAAGTGGACACAATATTAATCACCTCTCCATGAGATGATTAGACAGACAAAAACAATAGGTGACTCAATTAACAGTGGGAATGCACACCTAGGAGGCACACAATAGTAGATTAATTAATTAATTAATAATAAACACATAACACCTTGATAAACAGACTATAGCAGGAGGCCCCAGTATCAGGTTAGTTTGAGCTGATTATATTAATATCTACTCTGAGTCTCACAGTCTAAAGCAGTCATTGCTGGTTTGGGAACAAAGGACCCAAATCTGTAACCCGGGCCTAGATTCCCAGAGTCTGTGTGTTTCAGGGAGACAATCCTGAATCCAAAGCAAGACCACTCCAAGGGTTCCCCAGGCACACCCCTGCCAAGAATACAACCCCCTCAAAAGCCAGGACCCATAGTCAGTATGCAAGAGGCTACCCTGCAGTCCTTTCAAAATAGACATGTGCATTCGTTATCGTCCGAATACATTTTCGTACGAAATTTCGGGGATTTTCGTGTTAGTTTTAACAAAACAATAATGAACGCGCAGAATTTGTATAGTTGCGACAACAGTTCGATATAGATACACAGAAAATTTGGCATGACGGTGACAATAATGATCTGTGTCTAACTCTATTAGTCCAAGATTATTCAACATAGAGAGAAAAGATTTGACATTATAGAGACATGAAGATTTGACAAGCAGCTAAAAAGATATGATCGCCGCAAGCGAACATTTACAGTCAAATGCTCCACCCATAGGCTATAGTAGGATTCTAATGTTGTTTGACTAGTAATAATAATTAATAATTATAATTATTACTAGTCAAACAACATTAGAATCCTACTATAGCTCATACAGTTTAGTTGCTTCGTCAATTCTTCTTAGAACATCCGACAGACACCATAAACCTTCAAATGACAGATTTGACCTTAATTCAGATTTTCGTAAGAAATAATTTTTTAAATAAATAAAAATGAATTTCGGGAGTAACTAAATAAATGTATTTTTCGGATGAAACCAAAGTTCCGAAAACAAAATATTTTAGTGTGCGCATGTCTACCTCCAAAAGCCCCTGTCCAGGTTGGGTCTGTCACAGGCCTTTTCCACACAACCCTGACCCAGCAGTTGTGGGGTCGGCAGATGGAGGCTTATAAGAATCTGAAAGGCCAATTTAAACTAAGAAGATAGCGGAGGAGTCCGGCGAGAAGACCCCCTAAGACGGAAGAAGACCCCGGAGCTGTGCAATAAACTATTTTAACCCTTGTGTGTTGTGTTTTTTTTTTTTTTTTCACAGGTGAATGGGTAGGGGTATATTGTACCCCATACTCATTCACATAGGGTGGGGGGCCGGGATCCGGGGGCCCCCTTATTAAAGGTGGCTCACAGATTTCGATAAGCCCCCCGCCCGCAGACCCCGACAACCAACGGTCAGGGTTGTCTGGAAGAGGCCCTTGTCCTCATCAGCATGGGGACAAGGTGCTTTGGGGCCCCCCTTTCCTCAAAGCACCCCCCCATGTTGAGGGCACGTGGCCTGGTACGGCTCAGGAGGGGAGCGCTCGCTCGTCCCCACCCCCTTTCCTGACCGGCCGGGTTGCGTGCTCGGATAAGGGTCTGATATGGACCTAAGGGGGGACCCCCACGCCGTTTTTTCAGCATATGGCTTCCCCTTTAACTCCATACCAGGTGACGGGGCCAGCGACGCTTCCTTCGCTGGTCCCGGCTACCTGGAGCCCTGCTAAAAATGAACGGACTTTTCTCCATGCGGGAAAAGTCTGTTAATTTCAAAAGTATGGCGGACTAGCACACACACAGCCGTATTGTCCACCGGACTGTGAGTCCGGCAGACATATTTTGGTGCAAAACTACTTTCTTATGCCCCATACACACTATCAGATTTTCTGCTGATTTTTTTCCTTCAGATTTACCAAAACCATGTAGTGCGAGGGACTGCCTGGTTGCATACCAATTAAAACTCATAAGGTTTGACCTCATATTATATGGTTTTGGTAAATCTGAAGGAAAAATTCAGCAGAAAAACTGATAGTCTGCCGGACTTTTGGGTAAAAAAAGTCCACCGGAGCCCACACAAGGGGGGATTGTCTGGTGGACTTGAGTCCGCTGGACTTTTCCACTGAATTGTTTGATTGTGGGTACGTGGCATAAGAAGTATATAGGATAATGAAGATTGTGAATAAACACCCACAAACACCACAACAAAGTTACTGCACACTCCCAACCCAGAGATCAAGCTGTCAAAAACAGCTCCAGATCACATCTAAAGGTCAGTAGTTGGAGGGACCAGCTCCAGATCATGTGATCACTGTGACAGCTGATTACAGTGAGCAGATGATCTCTGATCCTTCCCACAACCATTTTAATGCTCTGAGGACAATGATATACCTAGCTAGAAAAACCACAGAGATTCAAACTGTTCCCCACACTATACAAATATACAGTAAATAAATAAATTATGTGATTGGAGCTTTATATGTGGTAAACATGTTTTATACTATTCATGTAAAATCCTTTGTTTACAAATTTAATTTAAAATGGTTTTAAAGTCAGAAGTTTTTTTTTTTTTTTTTTTAGCTTAATACATTCTATCCATTAGGATAAAAAGCCTTCTTTGAACCCTTTGTGGAAGCTATCAGATCTGATCCTCGATTACAAGGTCTGCACATTGGCAATTATGAACACAAAATTTGGCTCTTCGCAGATGACATTATTTTGTCCCTTTCAAATCCTTCCTACTCCCTTACTGGTGCCCAACAACCAATAGGCGACTTTGGAAGAATTTCCTACTACAAAATCCACTCTAGTAAGTGCCAGATCCTTACTATGGGATTTTTCTCCGAATTAATACAACAAATGAAAATAAAATTTCCATACTTTTGGGGGTACAAATCCATAACACACTTGGAAATTCAGTTAGCCTTTCCTGTCAAATCTCTATATGAAGCGAACTTTACCACCCTACTTACTAGTGTCTCTGAAGACCTGAACCGTTTAGGAAAAGTGCAATTATCCTGGATAGGAAGAGCAGCAGCCTTTAAAATGCAGGTGCTCCCTAAAATTCTGTATGTGTTCAGGTCCCTTCTAACCTCCATCCCGAATTCCTTTTTCCAAATGCAACTCTTTATTATGGAAATTCATATGGAAAAGTAAAAATCCTAGGATTGCTATTTCTTCCTTGACTATGCAAAGAAAGTGTGGTGGAATAGGTATACCAGACCTCCTAGGTTATTATAGAACAACCTTACTGGACCAATTAAAATTCTGGATCAGGTCATATGAGGACCAATTATGGGTAGCTTTTGAACAAACTCTCATGAAATGGCAGGATTTTGTGGCCCTATTAGCAGTGTCCCTTATGTTCCCATCCATGAGTAAAGTGCCTCAACCAACATTCGCAGCCACTGTAGACTCCTGGCGTACATTACTATTCTCCCAATGATTTAGCAAGGACTTTCACAGTCTAGATATCCCTATTAAATTCTATGAGTGGCTAATCCCCTGTTTTGTGGTGCGTGATTGCCAAGTTCGAGGAATTAACATTCTAAGTAGTATCAAGCAAAGTGGTCTACATCAGGATGTCTATAGAGCCTTGCAGATCCAGGACTTCCACACTGCTAATAATTGTAGAGACAGAATAGTAATCCCCAAACCCATTTGGTTATATCTCCAGGGTAAATCAAACATGAAGGTTCATGACATTTCCTTCTTCTACTCCATCTTAGTCGGTCCTACTCTAGTGGCGAAAATGCCCGATATGTTTAAATGGAAAAATGAGCTGGAAAACAAGTTTTTTCCTGATTCAATGGCAAAGGGCTAAACAGTTGAATTTTCAAGTGTCATTGTGTATTGATCACTGAGACATTTTCCAAAATAATTATCATAGGTGGTAAATGACGCCTTATAGAATATCCAAGGTTTTCAAACAGCCCCCAAATACCTGTTGGAGGCTTTGCCACCGCATCGGTTATCTTTACCATATACTATGGAGCTGCCCGCAAATTCGTTCCTTCTGGAGGTCTATAGCCATTCTCATTCATTTAATCACTGGTGCAGGTTAGAACTTTTTCCCTGTTCGGGAGTTCTGCTGCGAACTGAACAAGGGGGTGTTCAGCCCATCTCTAATTAGGACTAGAGATATGTCTTCAGTTTGGCCTTTAGTTAGAACTAGGAGTAGATCTTGGATAAGGGGTTGAAATATGATTAAACCTAAGTTAGGACCTGAGTTAGGGATTAGGCAATATATAGGACTGTATTGGGCTTGGGCTGATTAGGACTAGAAGTAGATCCTGAGATTTGAGTTGGGGCTATGATTTTTGTTCTAAAGCCAGGTCTTAGGGTAGGGTTTAGGCAATAATTAGGGCTAGTAACATGCCAAGTTTGGGCTAGGAAAAATTATTTTAGAAATCTTTTAGATTAGAATATGGTCTATGATTAAGCCTAAAGGTCCTGAGTTTTGTTTGGTCTATAACTAGGAAAATGGGTGTGCTTTGAGTTTAAATTACAATTGGGGCTAAGAGTAAAAACCTACCCTTAGCTCCAATTATAAATTAAACTCAAAACACACCCCTTTCCCTAGTGCAACTTGGGTATAGGTTTGCACTATAATTAGGGCTAGGTTAATTAGTTTGGTTAATGATTAGATCAAGGGGAAGGTTCAGATTTGGGTTTGGTATATGCTTAGTGTTTAGGGTTTAGGGTTTAGGGAAAGTCTTGGATTTGGGCTGTAAGGGTTTGGTCTATGCTCAGTGTTTATTGTTTAGGGTTTAGGAAAAGTCTTGGATTTGTGCTGTAATTAAGACTGTGGGATAAGTCTTGGGTTTTGATTATGATTAGGGCTAGTGTTACTAATTCCAAAATGTTTTTTCACACGAGAATCAAAAATATGTTCAATTTTCCACTTGACTTCATAGAATTTTCTCTACTAGTGATACTATAGCAACTTTTCCAAACGTAGCCCTTTCTAACATCATTGCAGTCTCTCTTGTAGCATACGACCAGTCTCTTGGAGCAGCCTCTTGGTTCTTCTCTTGCACTGTATTGACAGGGAATAAGGTTTATTGGAAAAAGTAGAGGCTTAGCACTAAAATTAAAGCAAACTCAGTGCTTCAAAATTAACCCAATACAAATTTGAAATATTCGTACTTGTACTTTGAGAAATATGAGGGCTGCTATTACTGACTGGCTTCTGAAAACGTTACTAGCCAGGCTGCTCTGCTTCTAGCTTCAATAATCTGTGAAAACGTTACTAGCCAGGCTGCTTCTAGCTTCAATAATCTGTGAAAACGTTACTAGCCAGGCTGCTTCTAGCTTCAATAATCTGTGAAAACGTTACTAGCCAGGCTGCTTCTAGCTTCAATAATCTCTGAGTTACTGACTAAGGACAGAAAACTCAAACTAAACTCAGAACTCCTTTTTTACATAGACGTTCTTGATAAATGGTCAACTAGAATTGTAACAAAGCATGATTATTAATGGTGGCTGCCATTTTAATTTGCTCAAGTGTTATTATCTCAGGTCCCAAGTGTATTTTTTGTAGATGAAATAACCATCAAAACAGAAAAGTTCACTAATTATGTTGTCTCCAATTTACAATGATGAAGAATTCTCTCTGGGCCAGAGTGAATTATTCTCCAGGGTGACAGACTATTTTATAAAAGGGATTCCCCTAATTGGAAGAGACGAAACAGCGTGGAGATCCTGTGTGAATGCATATTATGTTTCCAAAGGGTAAGAGACTGATTAAATACCACGGCATCTGTATTGATTTCTAAGAAAACAGCACCTTCTCCAAAAATGTATAGAAACTGAAAGAAAACAAAGGAACAAGCTCACCATAGAGACACTGTTAGCCCAACAATTGTGCTAGACCAGCCTTTCTCAACCTTTTCAACACAGAGGAATCCTTGAAATAGTTCTCCTGTCTCGGGGAACCCCTACTAAAAATTTGAAATCTACAATTCATGATACATTGGCGTGATGGTCAGTGGGAAGAATGGTCCTTACACTTGTGGTCATTGGAAAGAATTACCTCCTTACAAATAGCTAAAAAGATCAATGGTTGGGGTGGGAACTTATCTGAGAGGCAGAAATCGCCCAATGTTGAAGGAACCCCTAGCAACATTTGGAGGAACCCTGGTTGAGAATCACTGTGCTAGACTCTCAGGGAATCTCTGCATTGATCTAAAGGAAGAGGAGAATATTTGTTTTATTTACTGAGTAGCATTCATAACTCACCAGAGATTCACTCTCTACCTTGATGAGCTCTTTTAGGTATAGCTAACATTACAGAATTATGTAGACTTGTAAAAAGGAGTTTGTTTCCTTTTATTGTAATGACTGCCCCACGGGTTTGGTGAGAATCCCCCTTAGCTTTTAAGAGATGGGTGGGCTTAGTTGGGTGTAAAGGGAAAGGCCTGTAAAGATCTAGCAAAGGTTGGGTTGATACCCCATTGATAACGTCTGTTGATGACGAAACGCGTCTGGAGGAAGGCACGTATTGACGTCACCAAGCGATCCGACTAGGACGGGCTTCGTTTGTGTATGCCAGCCGGCAATCTTTTTTATACATTCATATGACTACATAATTATAAGTGCAATATTTTATTTAATAAATTCACTAGTTTGTAATATACTACACTATGGTTAGTCCTTTTCTCTTCCTGAACATCCATTGAAAGCATACGGATATTGGGATGGAGGAAGTGAGCAGTACTATTCAATTACCATCTGTGTTGTGGTCACCTGCAAGCTTAAAGGCCCAGGCTGGGTTAAAGCCACCTGCCTTGAACGCTTGCCGTTTGGTAAGCAGAATCTACAGCTATAGTGGTCAGGCACTTTATCTGTTTGTGCATGCACACTGCGGTGTTCTAATTAACCAGTGACTACAACTTCTACATTTCATTGATTTCCCTGGCATCATGTCAGTTTTTATGGACTTAATTTTATGAAACTCTGTAGCGCAACTTTTTCCATTTTAAAGGTTGAGTTGGGCTCTTCCCTTCAGGAAGAGGAACCCAGATGGATGCTAAGGGCCTCCGTCCTAAAAATGGGAATAGGATGGAGACAGAAGTGAAGAATATTTGAATCTGCATGTATCGTAGTGCCCCCTATTTTTATCTTGTTGGTCTATCACTATAAAAAACACTCTGTAAAATTCAGCTAACAAAAGTGATGTTATAATATTCATTAAGTGTTCACTGCAAACCTGATCAACACACGGACTGGTGGCGGCTAGCTAGAATGAGTCCCCTCAGCTTGTGTAATACGCCAAGTGACCTGGGTCCCATGGACCCCAGGCATGTGGACCAATCTAATGCTGCATACACACGATCGGACATTCCGACAACAAAATCCATGGGATTTTTTCCAACGGATGTTGGCTCAATCTTGTCTTGCACACACGCGGTCGCACAAAGTTGTCGGAATTTCCGAACGTCAAGAACGCAGTGACGTACAGCATGTACGACGAGGCGAGAAAAATTAAGTTCAATAGCCAGTGCGGCTCTTCTACTTGAGCATGCGTGGAACTTTGTGCGTCGGAATTGTGTACACACGATCGGAATTTCCACGAACTGATTTTGTTGTCGGAAAAAATTTGGGAACCAAATCTCAAATTTTGTGCGACGGAAATTTCAATGGAAACTGTCCGATGGAGCCTACACACGGTCGGAATTTCCAACAACAAGCTCCGATCGCACATTTGCCATCGGAAAGTCCGACCGTGTGTATGGGGCATAAGAGTTTTATAGACTCAACTATGGAATATGCCAGGGCCCTACAAGAGAATGTGTTGCAAATTTGAATAGGGGTCAGAGTGGAAGCAGATCAGGGGGATGAAGTGAAGGAGGTTTTGGGCCCACCATCTGTGTATGTAGTGCATACATGGAGGTCTGTATTGAGCACTGGGTTGAGAACTGGCTCAACAACCCAGCTCCTGGTGTCTCATGTTACTGTAGGCTGCTAGCTGGATGTTTGGCCACATGAAGCCGCTAGTGGGCGCCTACAGACTACCATTGTTGATGAATTTCAAAAAGTATGTAGGTTAGAAATTCTTGTACCATTTTGATATTTGTTTACAGCAAGCAGTTGGACTAAAAAAGTAATGAGGCCAGATACAGCCAGGCAACTGGCGTTTACAGGAACCAAAGCCCTTTATGTTCAATCATGACAGGTGCAGTTTAAATGTTGAACTCCTTTAATGTGAAGTGGATTTGCACAGGGCAGCCTGGATCCTCCTCTTCTTGGGTCCCTCTTCGCTGATCCTGATCCTGACTTCCCCCCCCCCGTCTAGTGCCCTCACAGCAAGGAGCTTGCTATGGGGGCACCCAAGCCGAGCTGCAGCTCCATGTGTCCATTCAGACATGGATCTGCCATTCGGCCCGCACCCTCTTTCTCTTGATTGGCTAACTGACTTTGATTGACAGCCACAGGAACCAATGGCGCTGCTGCTGTGTCTCAGCCAATCAGGGGGGAGAGTTCCGGCCAGCCGAGGGACTTGTGGACATTGTTGGACAGAGATGGGGCTCAGGTAAGTATTAGGGGGAGGCTGCTGCACACAGAAGGCTTTTGATTTTAATGCATAGAATGCATTAAGATAAAAAGCCTTCTGCCTTTACAACTCTTTTAATAGTATTGGCCTTGGGGCAGCTAATATTAAGCAAGTAGCAGCGCTCTGACAGTCTAGATTCATTATTTACAGGATGACAGACAGATGCGTAGTGAATCATTGGAAAGAGCAAGGCACAGGAGGAGGTGGGGGGGGGGGGGGTTGAAATTTGGTATCCCTGGCATTTAAGTTACACAGAAGACATATGCTAACGTGATTGAATTTGAGCTGCTGGGAGTAATATATATATATTGGGACACCCGCTTTTATACGCACATGGACTTTAATGGCATCTCTGTCTTACGCCGTAGGGTTCAATACTGAGTTGGCCCACCCTTTGCAGCTATAACAGCTTCAACTCTTCTGGGAAGGCTGTCCACAAGGTTTAGGAGTGTGTCTATGGGAATGTTTGACCATTCTTCCAGAAGAGCATTTGTGAGGTCAGAAAATTCACCCAAAGGTATTCTATCGGGTTGAGGTCAGGATTCTGTGCAGGCCAGTCAAGTTCCTCCACCCCAAACTCACTCATCCATGTCTTTATGGACCTTTGCTTTGTGCACTGGTCCAAATCATCTGGTGGAGGGGGGATTATGGTGTGAGGGTTGTTTTTCAGGGGAAGGCCGCTGACAGCTGATGGCTCATCGGTTGTTTAGGACCTGCCTACTCCTTAACAACCAGATAGTGACAGCCTTTGGTAAGGGAGCCGGGTTTCACTACTACAATACTTCATGACTTTATAAAATAACTCATGTAGTATTTTAGTAGTGTTTATTATGCCGCGTACACACGACCAGACTTATGTCTGACAGACTTCCGAAGGAGTTCTGCCGGAGTTCTGCCGGAGTTCTGACAGAGTTCTGACGGACTTTCCGAATGAGCGGACTTGGCCACACACAATCACACCAAACTCCGACAGATTCGAACGTGATGGCGTACGACTGGACTCGAATAAGGAAGTTCATAGCCAGTAGCCAATAGCTGCCCTAGTGTCGGTTTTAGTCCGTCGGAATAGCATACACACGAGCAAATTTTTCGGTAGGAACTGGGTCCGGCAGAGTTCTGGCGGAAAAATTTTAAGCATGTTCCATTTCTAAAGTCTGTTAGACTTTTGCGAATCAAAAGTCCGTTGCAGCCCACACACGATCGAATAGTCTGCCGGAATCATTCCGTCAGACTTTGGATGTTGAAAAGTCCGCTCGTGTGTACGGGGCTGTAGTGTTTTTTAGTTTTTTTAAAAACGCTATGCAACTTTGTATCTCAATGCTATTCGATCGTTTTTTTTGTTTCATTACAGCAGAGAGAGAAATCAATGAACATCATGAACAAGACCCAAGTCACCATGTTCGAGTTTTCAGGCCTGAGTGACAATAAGAAACTTGCCCCGTTCCTCTTTTTCTTCTTTCTGCTTGTATACGCTGTGACGGTCTTAGGAAATGTCGGCATGATATTTGTTGTCCATGCCTTCAGCAGTCTCCACACACCGATGTATTTCTTCTTAAACTGCCTGTCTTTGGTAGACTTCTTCTACGCATCAGCATTGACTCCTAAAATGTTGTCTGACCTGATTTCTGAGAAAAGGTCCATCTCCTTTGTCGGCTGTGCCCTCCAGTTCTTTTTCTATGCTGCCCTGGCAAGCACTGAAGTTTTCATCCTCTCTTGCATGGCATATGACCGTTATGCGGCTATCTGCCATCCTCTCCATTATGTTTTGATAATGACTAAGAAAAAATGTTGGTGCCTGGTTCTATCTTCCTTCTGTATTGGTTTCTGCCAGGCTGTGGTTCCAACCAGCTGTGTGTTTAATCTTCAGTTCTGTAGATCCAACCTTATAAACCATTACTACTGTGACATCCCACCATTGCTTCAACTGGCCTGCTCTAATCCTCACCTTTGCTACATATTAATTAACGTCTTTGTTTGCCTATGTACCATTAGCTCTATGGTAATAATCTTGGTTTCCTACATGCACATTATTTCTTCTATTCTAAAGATGAAAACCTTCAAAAGCCAGCGAAAGGCCTTCAGTACCTGCTCCTCCCATTTAATCTGTTCCACCATGTTCTACGTGACGGTCTTCATCAACTATTTCAGTTCATCTTCTGATTCCTTTGAGAAACACGACAGATCTGTTAGTGTCTTCTACTCTCTGGTGACACCAATGCTGAATCCTCTTATCTACAGCCTGAGGAATCAAGAGGTTAAAAGGGTCATAATGCAAATTGTGCGAAGGCATCAAAGTCAGAAATGACAGAAATGTCGGTCAATTTGAAGGAGTCCAGGTTAACAAAATTAACCTATTTTCTATTTTCCTTCTGTATTGGATTCTGCCAGACTGTGGTTCCAACCAGTTGTGTGTTTAATCTCCAGTTCATAGTTTCATAGTTAGTAAGGTTGAATAAAGACACCAGTCCATCCAGTTCAACCTGAGTGAGTGTCTAACCCTATCCCTGTACATTGCACACTCACATTGGTCCCTACCCTTAGGGAGCCCACAATCTAAGGTCCCCATTCATATACTAGGGCCAATTTTGGACAGAAGCCAATTAACCTACCTGCATGTCTTTGGAGTGTGTGAGGAACCGGGTACCCAGAGGAAACCCATGCACGCATAGGGAGAACATGCAAACTCCAAGCAGGTAGTGTTGTGGTTGGGATTCAAGCCAATGACCCTTTTTACTGCTAGGTGAGAGTGCTAACCACTACACCACTGTGTCGCCCATCAGTTCTGTGAATCCAATCACTACTGTGATGCCCAACGTTTGTACCATTAGCTCTATGGTAATAATCTTGGTCTCCTACATGCATATTATTTATTTTATTCAAAAAAGAAGAACCTTCAAAGGCCAGAAAAGGGTTTTCAGTGTCTGCCTCTCCCATTTGATCTGTTCCACCATGTTCTACATGACGGTCTTCACCAACTAATTCAGTTTATCTTCTGATTTCTTAGAGAAACATAACAAATCCATCACTATCTTCTTCTCCCCGATGACGCCAAAGCTGGTGCCCCCGGAAGAAGTCACATTTGACAAAATGTGTAGGGTGGAGCCTCATGCTGACCTCATCACATTGGAATTGCTCTGTTTTCTAGCTAAACTGGTTTCTTTATTGTGCCAATGGGGTTGATTTACTAAAACTGGAGAGTACAAAATTTGGTGCAGTTCTGCAAAGGAATGAATCAGCTTCCAGATTTTTTGGTCAAAGCTTAATTGAATAAGCTGAAGTTCAAAGTTGATTGACTACCATGCACAGCTGCACCAGATTTTGCACTCTCGAGTTTTAGTAAATCAACCCCAATAGCTTCTTTATATACAGTATGTAACTATATGTTTTAATTAGAAAAAATAACTTTTAGTAAGCATTTCACACGATGTGGAGTGGCTGCTTTGTCATTCCGTTCTGAGAGTCGGATGAATACCGGCATACCAAATAATCGGCAGATGATGTTTGGTTGGCCACAGCAATGACACGGTCTGGATGAATTTTTATCTCATACGCATTCTATGCCCTTGTACACACGGTCGGACATTCTGACAACCAAATCCGTTGGATTTTGTCCGACGGATTTTGTTCTACGGATTTTGTCCGAAACTGTTGCATACACACGGTCGGACAAAGTTGTCAGTAAATCCGATTGTACATAACGTGATGACGTTATTTCGTTACGGGACTACGTTCAAGCTAGTAGCCAATAGCTTTGGTCTAGGAATTTGATCTGAGCATGCGTGGCACTTTGTCCGTCGGAGTAGGCTACACATGATCGGAGTATGTCCGATCGGACCAGTTTGTCAGAAAGTATTTCCAGCAAGTTGGAAAATTTGGTCCGACGGATATTTCCGACGGAAACAGTCCGATGCAGACCACACACAGTCGGAATATCCGACAAAACGGTCCGATAGGACACATTCCGACGGAATCTCCGACCGTGTGTACAAGGGCTTAGACTTCTTTTTAGTTAGAGAGTAGTTTAATGCTGGTAAGCCTGCACTTGTACCTTTGAGGTTGCGGTCCAACCATATGGTTTACTGGAAGCGGTGGTGGTGGAACATCGTTTTTCTGGAATTTTAATTGGATACACATTGTGGACTTTTCTTTTCATATGGACTTAACACTCTATGAATTGGGTGTCAATTTTTATTAACTTATATTGTTTATCTAATTTATATACACTATTTCGTTATTTGCATGGTATTTGTTTTTGGTTTAACACATGAATTTAATAATGTTTTTCATTTAGCACAACATAAATTGCATGTGAATATACTGTATGTTCAAATAAAAAAATAATTCTACCATCTCCTTGGCAGTGGATTGTGATGTTCCTGGAAGCCCAGGACTGGCTTTATTAGGACTGGGCTCAGAGCAGTTGCATAAAACAGCCAGACCTATCACTAGACTGTGGAAGTCTCCAGAACCTTCCATTATTTCAAACTTTGTCAATCATCCTTAACAAGACGTACATTCTTTGAATTGATGATCGTAAAAAAAAAAAAAAACAAGAATCAAAATTCTGTTCTTTATGGGCATTATGACTTCACCACCTGAAATGAACTTTACCTTTGAATGTTCTTTGACCGCTAATCCACTTCAATAACCTCTACAGTCTGAAAAGAAGGTACATCATGCAGATATTTGTCCCAGGAGTTATGGTCTTTTGTATATATAATGTACTGCCTGTGAGCTGAACCACCAGTCACCTTTTCCTTTTGTTTGTTCTTTATCTCTGCCTTGCTAAAACTTTTATTATGCAGGGAGATTTATGAATATAAAGTCTTGCTTTATGAGCTCTCATCCTGAGATAGATATGTGCAACTCTATATTAAATCGCAATCTGTTTGTTTTTCTACACTAGGCTTGTGCATTACGCAATAATTCAACAAATTTAAACTATGCCATAGCACTGACCCTTTTCCTTTGTCTGCTTCTGAACTACTCAATAAAAAAAAATAAAAAAAAAAAAAATAAATAGAATTCTAAGCTTATTTAACCCTTTCATGGCTAAGCCTATTTTGGGCATTTGGTGTTTACAAGTTAAAATCCATATTTTTTGTTAGAAAATTACTTGGAACCCCCAAACATTATATATATGTATATATATTTTAGCAGAGACTCTAGAGAATAAAATGGCGATTGTTCCAATATTTTATGTCACACGGTATTTGCGCAGCGGTGTTTTAAACGCAACTTTTTGGGAAAAGGGACACTTTCATGAATTTAGAAAAAACAAAACAGTAAAATTAGCCCAATTTTTTTGCATAATGTGAAAGATAATGTTACGCCGAGTAAATAGATACCAAACATGTCACACTTTATAATCGCACGCACTCGTGGAATGACGACAAACTACGGTACCTAAAAACCTCAATAGGCGACGCATTAAATTTTTTTTTACGGTTACCAGGTTAGAGTTACAGAGGAGGCCTAGTGCTAGAATTATTGCTCTCGCTCTGACGATCGCAGCAATACCTCGCATGTGTGATTTGTACACGTTTACATATGCGGGCGCGACTTCCACATGCGTTTTCTTTGCTTCGCGAGCTTGCGGGCGCTTTCAAATTATTATTTTTTTAATTTATTTTAAAATTAATAAATTATTAAAAAATATATATATTTTTTTGATCACTTTTATTGCTGTCACAAGGAATGTAAACATCCCTTGTGACAGTAATATGCGGGGACAGGTACTCTTTATGGAGGGATCGAGGTCTAAAAGACCTCCCACCCCTCCTTTACACTTCACCGAAAACGGCGATTCTGAATACTGTATATTTTTTTAAAACCAGCGCCATTGGCAGCCGAGTAAATGGGAAGTGACGTCATGACATCGCTTCCGTGTTTACCATTAGGAGACTGGAATGAAGCCACTTCATTCCAGTCCCTGCCCAGCAGCCGGGGGCATCCAATTGAGCGGGAGCACCGGTAAGAGCTGCGGGAGGCGGCGGGAGGGAGGACGTCCCCTCCCGCTCCTCCGGCATAACAGCCAAGCGGCTTTTAGCCGCATCGGTTGTTATGGCTGGATAGCCAATCGCCCGCTGTGAAAAACGGTACCGGGATGATGCCTGCAGGTGCAGGCATCATCCTGGTATAATCCCCAGAAGCCGAGTACGCACATCTGCATACGCTCGGCGGGAAGGTTAAAGTCGTAAACCTCAGACATGAAATATGAAAAAATAATTCCCCCTGACAGCGTGAGGAGAAAAAAAAGCTGATCACCTGCTTCTGTCAAAGGGACATCGGTCCCGAACAGGGAGAGCCACCGCTGACCCATCTGTGCCCAACAATGCAGCCTGCCAGTGCTCATTATTGCCACCTGCCAGTGCATATCAATGCCACCAATCGCCACTTACCAGTGCCCACCAGTGCCACCTACCAATGCCCATCCGTGCTGCCAATCAGTGCCACCCATCAGTGCCCACCAGTGCCACCTCATCAGTACCCACCAGTGCCACTTTATCAGTGCACATCGGTGCAGCCTATCAGTGCCTATCAGCATATTTAATATTGATTGGACCCTGGGCAAACATTTTCTTGGGCCCCCCTCTATGCAATTTTGCTCTGCACCTGCCTGCACACCATGGACTCATCAATAGAAAGAAATCTCCTAGGAATCCTAGAACTCCTGGGATCAGTTTCAGTGCTGGGGGGAGGGGAGAGTGTGATCAATGGCAGTGCTGATTTTTTTTACTGACTACCAATATAAAGAGGAGTTTCAATACTGGCCACCAATACTGGCCACCAATTTAATAGGGATTTACACTGACCACTATTGTGATAGACGCATTCACAGTAACCACCAATGTAAAGAGGGATTTACAGTGACCATTAATGTAAGGGGGCCTTCACACTGGCCACTAGTGTGAATAAAAGGATTGTACACCAAGCCCCATTGTAATGAGATGATTTACAATGACCACCAATATAAAGGAGATTTACACTGACCACTAATGTAATAGGAGCATTCACAGTAACCGCCAATGCAAGGAGGGATTTACACTGATCACTAATGTAAGGGAGACCTTCACACTGGCCACTAGTGTGAATAAAAGGATTGTACACCAAGCCCCAATGTAATGAGACGATTTGCAATGACCACCAATGTAAAGGGGATTTACACTGACCACTAATGTAATAGAAGCATTCACAGTAACCACTAATTCAAGGAGGGATTTACGCTGACCACTAATGTAAGGGGGACCTTCACACTGGGACATTTAGCCTGCTTTCACATTTGTGTGTGTCGGGAACGCATGTAAAATCGATTTCCTTACACCACAGAAATGTCAATGACACTCTCACACATCTGCTGACATGTGCTGTGCAACCGTGTGATTTTGTAAAAGTGTTAGGGATTTTCTTCTAAATTTCTAGTGCACAGAGCAGCCCATTGGAATAATTACCCTCTCTGTCAGTACACATTTGCATCCTAAAACCCCTGCTAACCTCTGCACCCCAAACCTCCCCCATCCTCTTCACGCCAACCTCCACCCCTTTATCCATGTCCCTTCATCTCCCCAGTGGGCAGCATTGAGTATAGGTGATGGTGGGTATGAACTCAGGGGGGCATAATATACATATGAATGCCGCCAGTCTGCGGCTATTTACATATGAATGCCGTCGGTCCGCGGCTGTTTACATATGAATGTTGTCGCTACTTATATATCAGTGCCAGTTATTTACATGTAAACACAGGGTCCACAGGTGAGTCATCTGTACACAACAAAATGCAAAGCTGGGCAGCATTAGTAGCAGCACTTCACACTGAGATATCCAGACACAGCACAGGAATAAAACTTCAAGGAACAAGGAAATTTAAACCGGGATAGTTGGCAAGTATGAGGCAGCTGCTTTGGGCCCCACAACAATGATGGGGCCCAGGAAAGCTGCCCCTTTTATCCTGCCTTAAAGACGGCCCTGTCAGTTCCCATCAGTGCAGCCTATCAGCGGCCATCAGTGCAGCTTCATCAGCGCACATCCATGAAGGAGAAAAATGACCTGTTTGCAAAATTCTATAACAAACTATAAAACGGTTTTGTTTTTTCAAATTTTCTATCTTCTTTACTTTTTTTAGCAAAAAAAAAACCACAGTGGTGATTAAATACCACCAAAAGAAAGCTCTATTGGTGGGAGAAGAAAAAAATGATAAAAATGTCATATGGGGTACAGTGTTGCATGAACGTGCAATTGTCATTCAAAGTTGAAAATTGGCCTGGGCAGGAAGGGGGTTTAAGTGGTTAATGCTTTGGACTTTGAATTTATGTTTTAGTTTTAAGGTTGGGTTTTATCGAAATATAGTGAACACTATGTGGGTTATGTCCCCTAGTGTGTACTTTTCTAAATTAAGAGCACTGAGTGTCATTTCTGTCTGCTGCCTCATTCCTCTGCTATAACTATCAATCACTTCTGACAAGTTTTCCTGACACTAAGAGAAAATTGGTGATAGGGAAGGGAGCTGCAGCAGATGGACAGCCTCTACTCTGTTCCTGTGTGATGTGTAGAGGAGGGTGTGTCCCTTCCCTCCAATCAGCTCCCAAAGCTCTGCTTACTGAGCTCCTCAAAGTGTGAATTCAGCTCCCTTCTTTTTTTTTTTGACCTCTCAGACAAGCTTTATAATTCTGGAATTTGATTGAATGTGGAGAAGAGAAGACTGCAGAAAAACAGGTACAACGTATGTAGGAGGATTTGTTTCACTTCTGTGTATCACCTGTGGCAAGTAACTTCACTGGGCATATGTAAGGGATTACAACTACTTTAAAGTACATCTCCAGTCAATTTTTTTTTTCAGATTTGGTTAAACACAGAATGGATTAGAACCTCAATCGGATTTTAATTCTCTTCCACAGAATGGACTAGAACCTCAATCAGGTTTTAATTCTCTTTATGGCCCCATTGAAAGATTTGCCCTCAATCCCTGTCCTAGTGATAATGTTGTAAGGGGGCGTTATAACATTTCTCAGTTTGGCCATTAGGTGGCACCCTCTCAAAAGCCATAAATACTGTGGGTTTGATTTACTAAAACTGAAGAGGTTTTTGTTTTGTCAAAACTTAATTGAGCAAGCTGAAGTTAGAAGCTGATTGGCTACCATGCACAGCTGCACTAGATTTTGCACTCTTCAGTGTTAGTAAATCAACCCCTGTGCATTGTGAGAATATTGTTCAGGCAAAGATGTTGGACAGGGAGGAGGCAGTTTGTGGACTTGGCCCTCATGGAACTGGTTGGGGCTTAAGTTGCAATTATGAAGTCTTGGAAGTAAGAGGCATTCCCTGGCTGGGGAATACCTGGAGAGGTCCTGATACCCTAGTTGGGAGACGCAGTAGGGACAGGACAAACTATGCCCACCCTGGGGAAGGTACTGACAGCTGCTGCCAGAATTTGTGAGAACTTGTATGCCCTATCGTTATTGGAGACCTCTCTCCAGTTTCAGCACATCCCTTCTGAGGTTCCTGTCAGCAGACCTGAGGAAAGATGTGCTGGAACTGGAGAGAGTCCAGAGAAGGGTGACAGAGCTAATAAGGGTACTGGAGGACCTCAGTTATGGGGAATGACTAAACACATTCAACTTATTCTCCCTGGAGAAGAGATGCATAAAAGGAGATATGCTATAAAAATAGCTCAATGGTGATTCTAGCATAGGAAGGAACCTATTCAATTTGAGGGAGCTTTAGAAGGCACGTTGACACCCAATAAAATTAAAGAAGAGGGTTCTTTGTTGTTAGAGTGCTAAGGATGGGGAACTCCCTTCCACAATCTGTGGTGTCAGTGGGAAGTATCGATAATTTTGATGGGCATCTTAGCAAAGGCAATATACAGGGATATCAGAAGTGGTAATGACATAAACACACATACACACCATGTACCTGGTGGTGGAACCTGATGTGCAGAGGTAGGCTTCTCTTACACTTCTGGCTCAGGAGCCCTGGTAAGGTAACAGGGAGTGCCAGAGCACAGAGTGAGCAAAAGTGCCTGACTGGTCTTCTGTTGATGGATGCTGAAGAAGAGGCTGTGTATCCCAGAACAGCAGGAAGAACAGCTGGAAGCTGTATTGGTAGGTAGACTTGCCACCGCCCTCATCTATAGCTGGCTATCGCAGTAAGCGGCATTGGAAGGCTAAAAAACAGGTAACAACAAGGTCTGGGGAATGCCCAGGAAAAAACCAAAGCCTACTTACCACCAGCTCACAGACAACCAAATTAATCTGTCTAACAGAATGCGTTACCAGGGTGCCTTGACATGGCTCTTTGGCTCACACATGCGTTTGCAAATGCATTTGGACTAAACCTCTGTTTTTAACGCATACTGTTAGACAGGTTAAAGTGGTTGTAAACCCTCCCCCACAACTTTGTCCCATGTAAATCAGCATAAAAACCCTAATGAACACTGTTTGTAGATATCTCCTTACTTGCTTAGTATTGTTGTAATCCTTGTTGTTCTGTAGAATGAAGTCACTGAGCATGCCCAGATCTCCCCTGATTTAAGGCACACTCTCTATGTCTTATCTATCTGTTATCAGGACTTCCTACTGCACAACACTGAACTCTGCTAATCACTCATAGCTTCCTCCTACACATCATGTGACCATGTGAAATGACATACAGTCTAAACTTGGCCATTACTGCAGTCTTATCAGCTGAAGCTGATAAGTCTGACAAAGGGAAACATTAGACATCAGCACAAGTAAATACTATGAAATAAACAAGTCAGCTATGAACAGGGAAGCAGGGTTGCCATAGAAACGTTGGATTGAGAAGGAGGCTTGGTTAACAGTACAGGAAGTGCTTAATGTAAGGGTGGAAATACACTCCACTGTGGACTCAGAAAAAATACTTAAGATGGCGCTGTCTAACCCCTGGAAACAGGTTTTTTAAAGTTTCTTTAAACAGTAAGTAATATGTGATTCGGGCTGTATTACAGTGGCTATAGTCTGATAATGACTTATTATATTGGACTAAATGAAAAGAAGCATCAAGTGGGAGAGTTTACTTCCTCTTTAATCTGGTTGTCTGCGAGCTGGTGATAAGTAGGCTTTGTTTTTTTTCTGGGCATTCCCCAGACATTGTTGTTAGACTGGAGCAGGAGACTGACACAGATCAGCAGGTTTGGATGCAGGGAAGGAATCTGTAAGCAGGGTTAGGCTATGCGGGTCAGCAACTAGTGGGCAGATCAAGTACATTCAGTAGGCAGAAGAGTAGTCAGAGATCAGGCCAGGGTTAGTAACAACAGGCAGATAGGTGGATGAGCAGAAGAAGCAGGTAGAGACAAAAGCCAAAAACAAGCCAGGGATCGGTACAGTCAGCGTCAAGGAGAGTCAAGAACAGATTGAGTCGGCAACAGGAGGTCAATACAGGAATGGGTAACAGAAATTCAGGAGACCATAGTAGACCAAACAACAATGACTCAAAGCCACAGCTTAAATAGCCAGCCTGGCATCTGTGCATGCACACCCATTCACGCATGTGCGCACCTGCAAGTTGGCTGTGGATAGGGCTTATTGGTATTCTTTACTTTACTCTTTAGTCAATCATACCAACTATGAAAAACCCACTGATAATAAGCTCACGAGTAACCCGGTGCATATACTGGATGAATTCCGTCATAGACTTTCTATTCTATATTCCGCCCAGGATTCTGGATCAGAGCGAGATAGGACGGAATTTCTTCAGCGAATTTCACTGCCCTCCTTAACAGAGGCCCAGAAGGACCTTATGGACCGTGATATTCGAGAATCCGAGGTCAGGCAATGCATTAAGGATTTAAAAATAGGGATGCAGCCGGGCCCAGATGGCTTTACGGCCCTTTATTATAGTACGTTAGCAGACGTGGTAGCAGCCCCTTTGACGGCTATGTATAATTCCGTTAAGAATGGGCAGAATCTTTCATCTGACTTGCTGACAGCCAATATAGTGATGATACTGAAGTCCGACTGTGACCATACCTCCTGGGTGAACTTCCGTCCTATATCCCTAATTAATATAGACATGAAAATTCTCACAAAAATACTGGCTAATCGCCTGAACTCATTCCTCCCCCGACGAATTAAAAAGGATCAAGTAGGCTTCGTTCCGATGAGACCGTCTGGGGACGCTATTCGGAGAATCATTCAACTGCAGAACATTGCCCATAGCCGATCTTTAGAATCCATGCTTTTGTCGCTGGATGTGAACAAGGCCTTCGATACACTTTCCTGGCCGTATCTTATGACCGTACTCCGCCACTATGGCTTTGGAGCTTCATTCCTGCATTGGTTGGCAGCACTGTACGACGCCCCTCAAGCCAAAGTTAAATACTATGGGTTTCCCCCAAGTTCCCTATCCGAAGGGGCACTCGTCAGGGCTGCCCACTTTCGCCCCTATTATTTGTCCTGGCTATGGAGCCTCTAGCAGAGTCGATCCGTTCACATCCAGACGTCAAATGCATCGAAGTGGCAGGTTTTCCACATAAAAGTTTGCTATTTGCGGATGATATTCTGTTGACTATGACTTCACCCAGACTCTCACTGCCCAGCCTGTTCTCTTTCTTGGAGAATTTTGCATCCCTTTCGGGCCTACGAGTTAACCCTACCAAGTCCAAAGCCATGTCGGTAAATCTCTCACCTTTAGAATTATCCTCTATAAAAGAAAATTTCCCTTTTCAATGGTTTCCTTCATTACCCTATCTGGGAATTCATATCACCCCTAGGTATGAAGGTTTGTACCAGGCCAATTTTCCTTCTCTTTTCCGTAAGCTTGATGCAATGCTGTCCTCCTGGTCCAACTGCCCGATCTCCTGGTTTGGCAGGATTACAGTGGTCCGTATGACCTACCTTCCCAAGTTATTATATTTTTTTAGGGTTCTACCCATTCCAGTTGCCTCCCACGTACTGCAAATCCATCAGCGTAAACTTTTGAAATTTATATGGGGTTCCTCCCGTCCT